>NC_135825.1:30625478-31256921 GCF_964213995.1 Mustelus asterias | reverse complement strand
CCCTAGCTATGACTGTAACACTACATTCTGCACTCTCCTTTCCTTCTCTATGAACAGTATGCTTCGTCTGTATAGCAAGAAAGAAACAATACTTTTCACTGTATGCTAATACATGTGACAATAATAAATCAAATCAAATCAAAGGGCATCAATGACCAGCTTCACACAGCTGAGTGCAACTGACTGAGAGACTCGACAAAGATTATTCATACTACCCTGGGACAACCTAGAGGCAGAAGGATTTAGTGCCAGTGACTGGCCTTCAGACCCATCAGAGTGTCCACCCACACAATTGGAAATTGAGAATCACACGGGCAACAGTAGATTCTCATCAGCTGGGATTTTAGTCCAAAGATGTGCGGGTTAGGTTGATTGGCCACGCTAAATTGCCCATAGTATCCCGAGATGTGTAGGTTAGAGGGATGAGCGGGGTAAATGTGTGGGGTTGTGGGGATAGGGCCTGGAGTGGGATTGTTGTCGGTGCAGACTCGATGGGCCGAATGGCCTCCTTCTGCTCTTTAGGGATTCTATGATTTCTAGTCCTCTTAACTGTCTCCATTATTATGGGCGGCACGGTAGCACAGTGGTTAGCACTGCTGCTTCACAGCTCCAGGGACCTGGGTTCGATTCCCGGCCTGGGTCACTGTCTGTGTGGAGTTTGCACATTCTCCTCGTGTCTGCGTGGGTTTCCTCCGGGTGCTCCGGTTTCCTCCCACAGACCAAAGATGTGCGGGTTAGGTCGATTGGCCATGCTAAAATTGCCCTTAGTGTCTTGAAATGCGTAGGTTAAAGGGATTAGTGGGCAAAATATATGGGGGTAGGGCCTGGGTGGGATTGTGGTCGGTGCAGACTCGATGGGCCGAATGGCCTCTTTCTGTGCTGTAGGGTTTCTATGATTTCTATGATTATTGGCAGGCGTGCTGCTGATCTGTGCCTGCACCCGCTGACCGAGATATCGAATGTGCGATGCCATCAGGGTGTACGCCCAATATTACCACACGTGAAACAGTTTTCCAGGTCGGGCATCCGCCCAGTCAACACAAAATTTTACTCTACATTTCCTGATACTGCCTACACTCTGTTGCAAATACTTTAAATAAAATAAAGTTAAAACTTTTAACTGCAATGAATTAAATTGGTTGATCAAAACAAACACGTTCATTTTGCACAATTACTGAGATTGAAAAATCAGCAAGTATTGTGGCCAGTGTTGAATAGATACAACTAAAAGCTCAGCATTGTATATTGAGGCTACGTTTTTGCAGTCACTTTTGGATTTGCATCTTAAGATAGCACTGTTACAAATTCCAAGCCTGTCCTATAAATATGTGGAGATGCCGGCGTTGGACTGGGGTGAGCACAGTAAGAAGTCTCACAACACCAGGTTAAAATCCAACAGGTTTATTTGGTAGCAAATACCATAAGCTTTCGGAGCTTCCAAATAAACCTGTTGGACTTTAACCTGGTGTTATGAGACTTCTTACTATAAATAATGTCCAGGGGTTTAGAATCATCGGCCTCTTCTATAAGCACTTGCTTCTGCATGCACTTTGCCCATCTCCTAAAAGGCAGATTAGCAACTACTTCTTTCTAATATAAAAGAAAAACAGGAAATGCTGGAAAATCTCAGTGCATCTGGCAGCATTTGCAGAGAGAGAAACAAGAGTTAAAATTTCGAGTTTGTCTGATGCTTTTTCAAAATTTTACTAAAAAATGGCAGAGTGTTGCTTCCAGCGGGAAAAACCCATGTGTTTATCTCCACAGAAACTGGTTGGATTTCTCTCCAGAACTTGAGACACGCTGCCAAAAAATCTCAAAGGGACGTTTCTCACGCCATCAGACCGGGGGTGGGGGGCACTGCTCAGAGGTCAGGGTGCCCCCACTGCTCAGAGGTCAGGGTGCCATCTTCGAAGGGCGCTCTAATCAGAACATGAGTAAATCTGCCCCCAGCCCACCAGTGAGGTCTCACCACACCACACCCAATCGGAGTTGGTATTTTGCTACATTCCTCCCCCCCGATCATTGGCCCCTTCTCCCCCTCATTCCCCCCGACCATCAGCGCCTTGCCCCTTCCTCAATCATCAGCACCTTCCCACCTTCTTCCCCCTACAGTCTGAGCCGGCACTAACCTCCATCAACCCCGTCCTTCAACAGCCATCACCAGCATTCTCTGCTCCTCCATCCGCTCCCGGCCACCATTACATCTAAATGAATCCTCCCCATCCCTCTCCATGAAGCTCTCATTGGGGCCTGCCATTTGGCACGGGTTGGCACCACCAGGTTGGCATGGTGCTAATCTAGCAGTGCCAAACTGTGTCAAGGAGAAGTGCAAGAGGGCATTGCAAGGCCATTGCCCGGGCATGTCCTTCTCCTTCAGGAAGGATGTGAGGAAAAGCTTTTTTACCCAGTGGGTGGTGACGGTCTGGAATGCGCTGTCTGGGAGGGTGATGGAGGCAGGTTGCCTCACATCCTTTAAAAATATCTGGATGAGCACTCTGGGCTATGGGTCATGTGCTAGCTGATGGGTTTAGGTGGGAGTTCAGGTGTTTCTGATGTGTCGGTGTGGACTCAATGGTCCGAAGGGCCTCTTCTGCGCTGTCTGATTCGATGATTCCCCCAGGGGCTATGTTTACCTTTATGACCCCAGGGAGGCCCCCACGGCAGGTTCACGTCTGGGTGAACCTGTTGTAAATGGCGCCAGCGTGACAGCATGCCGTTGCCCGCCGAATATCCAGTGAGGGGGCAGGTCCCTGAGAGAGGACTCGTTATGACATGTTAATGAATTAAAATGAACTTTCTGGGGTCCTGCGGCGAGTTTCACACCACTCCACGGGCGAAGGGCCAATAAGATCTGAACTCAGAAACTTGCTGGTGCAAATCGCGCCCTCCGGATTTTAAGCAGACGCCAACATTCACGCACACAGAGAGTGTGGGATCAAAATTGCACCCCACCCCCTCCCCCCCAAACTCTCTTTCTCTCTCCACAAAAGCTGCCGGACCTGTTGAATTTTTCCAGCATTTCCTGCTTTTATTTCAGATTTCCAGCATCCGCAGTATTACTTCTTTCTAGTTGTTTTGTATTTTCTCACTCCCTGTCAACCCAATAGCTGAAAGTGCCGAGATGCTAGGATTACTACTGGCAGATTAAATTTGTTATCTCTCAAATTGTAAGTCTTAATACAACTTTGTTGACCAATGGGACTAATAAAACGAAAAAGGAAAATAAAATTTAAAGTAATTGCCAAGTTCATTTTACTTTGACGATTGGTTTATGCCTTTTGAAGCCAGGGATTGTGTTGACAATCATAGAATCCTGCAGTGCAGAAGGAGGCCATTTGGCCCATCGAGTCTGCACTGACCACAATCCCACTCAAGCCCTGTCCACAGAACCCCATGCAAGACAAGACGGAACAACAGAAATTCTGCTTTTGAAATTCAACACTGAATTCAATTATGGTTGGTTCCCTATATTGGCTCAATAAAAATTGTTTAAATCCCAATTTTAGATCAGCAAATCTTCCAGTACCAATGGAATTCTGTACTGCCTTTGCCCACACTAGGCACGCCGCCTTGAAGGAGCTTTGGCAATGAATCCATTCTGTATTGTGGATCTCAATGCTCCAGTTTCTGAGTTGAAATTTCCAAACTTCTTTCACAACCCCCTTACAGCTGGCAGAGAGAGAAGACTTTTGTCCCAGCAGTTAGAGCTAGATGCAAATGCAGGTTATATAAACAACAGGAATCATAAAATAACCCACTGCAGTCTCGAGTTTAATATTCTCCTATTGATTGTACACAGGCAATCTTATGCAAAGGTACCAAGAATGATAAATTGATATTTAGCAATTCCTTCAGTGTGGAATGGGTGGAATCCTTCCGTGGTTTCCCTCTTGCTTGCACATGTGCATAAAGAATTTCACCTCCTTGTACATATTACACAGATGCTTGTAATTATCTAAAGTTCAAATGTCTAAGGGAAAATTATTCTGCTGTATTGTGGTTTTACAGCGGAGCTGGGTTTTTTTAAGTGAGGACCCTAGGCAATGCTTAACCATGAAAGAAATTCTAAAGTTTCTTATGACATGTTTTTGGTTTACAAGTCAAGAATAGAGTGACAAACCAAAGGTACAGTGCACATTATTTAAACCAAGCTCAGTTTTACACTGTATTCAGGGAACGCCTGCAGTTAGAATGTGACCTTTGAAGGGAACTTAGTGCTGCTTATCGAACTGCACTCTGTGCAGCATTTATGACAGCTGCAGTTCTCATGGTTCTCATTTGCTATCATCTACAAATGCAAGATGTAGAACCATAGACTCCCTACAGTGCAGAAAGAAGCCATTTGGTCCATCGAGTCTGCACCGACTCTCCAAAAGAGCAGGGCAGAATCTTACGAGAATTTGGCAAAGTGTCAATTCTGGTGAGAAAACTGGCGTGGAATTCTCCAGCTCCACAGGCCAGTTTTCTCTCCAGGTCTTGCCACCCAGGCCCCCCACTTTGCCCTTTCCCTGTAACCCCGTGCATTTACCATGGCTAATCCACCTAACCTACACATCTTTCGACACTAAGGGGCAACTTAGCATTTCCCAATTTGACACTTTTTGTTTTCTCTCCCACAATTCCTCACATTACAGTAAACGTAGAAGTCGAATATATTAATATTAAATTATACCATCCATCCAATGCTGTCTTAAGTATGTGTTTGCATACGTGGTGCAATGTGCCAGCATTTTTATGCATGATGCCAGGCAAGACAGGGCATAGATTCGCACACACAAGTAAACTTCCAAATCTTTGCCATGCTGTCATGAAAGATGTCAGGCTTCTTCACAGAAAAACATAGAAAGATAATCAGAAAATATTGCCTCAAATTTCAGTTCAATGAATTGAAATACAGGGCAGAATCTTATGGGAATGTCAGTCCTGGTTAGAAAACAGGCGTGGAACTCTCCAGCTCAACTGGCCAGTTGTCTCGCTAGATCTTGTCACTTTAACTGCAAACACAACAGATTTGCAAGCTGGCGAGGTGAGGACTCTCAGAGTCAGGAATTGGCTTCAGTGACACAGTCCTTTAAAAAGGCCAACCCAGTCATATGAATTCCACCTGCCCTCCCCCCGCCATCCCCCACCTCCACCATTCCCATGCCCCTGATCGTCGCCACATATGAGGCTCCGTCTAGAGCCCACCCCCCGGCACTGCATCCTGGAACAGGCCAACCTGATGAGTTGATGGTGCCAACCGCCGACGATCTCAGTGCGGGCTTAAGATCCTACCCACAATCTATTACTAATGGGGCATATTTTGCAAGAAAAGTAATGGTATGCTGATAGCAATCACCATCATAACAGGGGTAAATCGGATAATAATGACAGGCCTCCTCACACCTGTAGCTAAACATACAAGTTGCTGCCACAGATACCGGAATTCCTCCACAGAATGAAATGTTGCACTCCACACTGAAAAGCTCAGCAGTGAAATGAAAACAACTTCTTGTATTGCCCAGTAGGTATTTACAAAAAAGTAGCTGTTAACGTTAGTACTTATACATTTGGGAGAAGTTTTCAAAGGGCATGATAAGTGATAATTACTGCTGAACAACCTGTCTGGCCCTGAAATTCTTTTTTTAAATTACACATTTTGAATCTCATTCCTTCAGGAAAAAAATAATTGGATACAAGCCTAATTTATTTTTCACTTTTTTCTGCCTCTTCTATCTCTGCAATACTATCTATATTTTCCAATATTTATTTCACTTAAATCTAATTCATATTTCCTGTTTTATGCTTCCTGGTTTGGCCTGTCTCAGTGAAGATTCTTCAATCTTGATTAAATATGTTTCTTGCCCACTCACAGTTACTACAGATCCCCTGTAGAGGGTGCTGCTCTGAAAAAGATGCCACATTGTGGGCTTTGCAGCATAGAGTTCTACTCAAAGTCTTTGAGGGCAACTGTCAGCGAAATGGATGGCACGGAGCATTGCTTCACCACTCACTGCCAGAATGGGCCATCATATCCAGTTTTTACATTTAACAGAGATTTGGAATGAAAGATACTGAAAATACACAGCACATGCAACAGAATCTGAAAAGGTAAAGATTTACATTTTGGGTCTAATCCCTTCATTTGACCACGATCCTAAAATCACTCCTTTATCAAATTTTCCCTACATACGCTGATGCAAAGAACTAATTTTTCCCAATTTTGAATGGAAGCTTTCATATCCATAAAGTAGATTTGGTGGCACTGTGGTACAGTGGTTAGCACTGCTGCATCACAGCGCCAGGGACCCGGGTTCGATTCTGGCCTCGGATGACTGTCTGTGTGGAGTTCGCACATTCTCTTCGTGCCTGCGTGGGTTTCCTCCAGGTACTCCGGTTTCCTCCCACAGTCCAAAGATGTATAGGTTAGGTTGATTGGCCATACTAAATTATCCCTTAGTGTCAGGGGGATTAGCAGAGTAAATATGTGGGGCTACAGGATAGGGCCGAGGTGGGATTGTTGTCGGTGCAGACTCGATGGACCAAATGGCCTCCTTCTGCACTGTAGTGATTCTATGATTCTAGACATAAGCTCAAGATGGTAAGATAATAACTGTTAGAAATAAAACGGAATATCAATATGAACACTTTGAAATATCTTTAAAGACATTTCAAAAATGAATGGTCACAAAGGTTCAAAACAAATGTTCAACCTCCTTGTCCTCCTCATTTCAGGCAACAATAGTTGCTGAGCAAATGCCCATTCACACTTACTCTGCAAGAAGCTGCTATTCGAGTTATAATATCATACTGTTTCCCCTGTCCTTCTCTATATTTCCATATCTTATACCTTTATACCTTTACAGAATAAAGCATTTTATAAATCTTAATGCGGACACTGATTTTTACCTTTTGTTACCAGCCGTTTTTAGTAACAGATAATGGATGTAAAACAGAGTTGGAGAAAAAACATTTTCTACAGGAACTGGTTGCTCTCGATACCGAGACAAATGTTCCAAATGACCAAACTACTCTCCATCACGACAAAGAAACCTCTGCTTTAAACACTACATTGATAAACATCACTGTGTTTTTGCAGTACAGTATATTAAAAGACACAGTGTTATCCAAAACATTGAAGCGTTGGTCAGCTGTATTTGTTTTGCTAACAGTATGATGATCGGTTTATGAAGCATAATTATTCTGATACAATCAGAACATTTTCTTAAATATCAATTCATGGGACATGGGCCAGCATTTGTTTCCCATCCCTAATTGCCCTTGAACTGAGTGGCTTGCTAGGCCATTTCAGAGGGCATTTTAAGAGTCAAACACATTGCTTTTCAATGTGTAGTACCATCTCGGAACAATAAATGCATATTCTATCCATTACTACATGATCCCTCATCATGTCCAATACTAGGAACAAGTCCATTACAGAGCCTATCAACGCACCACATCCGTTACCACTCATATGATTTAATTACTAAAAGTTCTATTTATAACCTTTGGCTATTTGCAATACTCAAGCTACTGACGATACTCAACCAGCCTAAGCTTGCAAAATTCAAGAGCATAATGGCGCAGATCTTCCAGGAAGTGCATTACTGTTGTATTGCCACTCTGCTGAAACTTTCCCCTGATTGCGATGCTGCACCGTATTTCTTTCTGGATCTTCCAAGATCAACTTTCCCAGAAATGTGGAACACGGTGTTCCCTCGGAGAGCTCCATCACTTCAGAGCAGAGTAGAAAGGAAGACGGGACACACTGTCGTATGGTAAATTTAAAGGTGCAGTTTGAATGTTGGTGAATGGGTGAGCAGTTGAATGGTAGGGATGGATAGGGGTGAGTGAGGTAAATGGGGTAGTGCTTGTGAGGTGTCAGGTGGATGAGGTAACAATCAGATATGGGGGCCAGGTGGAGTAGTTGGCCAGGGAGCCTGCATGAGCGATCGGGTCATTTCCAGAGTGAGACTAGGTATTTTTCCTAACATTTCCTGGGTAACTATTCGGGTAAGTCTGACAGAACTGCCTATAATCTCCAACTCTAGCTAAGAGTCAGAGATATTCACTAAGGTCCCAGGGAGTGGGGGAATTGCCCATCAGGAGTTGAAATTTCCTGGACAATGACCATGCAGGAGATCAGGACTTGCACAGTGTTCTGACATACATCCAGTCTTCAATGATCCAGAAACAGAAAGCTTTGGTCCAATCTAACGTTAGCTGTGGTTCCACGATTGACCAACACTTGGCTGAATTCTCCATGGAATTCTCTGGCGCATTCTCCATGGAAACATCTTGACCAGAGTTGACTTGCCAACCAATCAGCATCCTTTTCTCATGTAGCATAAATTGTTGCTGCTGTTGAAATTTGACATTCTTGCTTCTGTTCTGATGAGTGCAAGATCAGAAGCTTCGACCAGCGTGTCTCTTTTTTCAATAATATTCCAGTTTGGTACTATCAAGCAACTATTTGAGTTACTCTTGATATCAGGGTTGTCATTAGGATTTCAGCAAAGGAAAATGATGTATGTGCAATTTTCATGATGAGCCCGCTTAACCTGCTAAACAGACACTTAGCAGTACAATTTTTCTCTTTATACTTGTATTTGTTGTGAGTAATCTGACCTAAACAGCATTAAGGTGGACTACTGGTGATTTCAGGCTGATCATATGTGGTGATAGGTTAAAAGAAAATCATGATATTAAAGCATCCTGGTGCACGGCAAGATGGCACAGTGGTAAGCACTGCTGCCTCACAGTGCCAGGGACCTGGATTTAATTCCGGCCTTGGGTGACTTTGTGTGTGGAATTTGCACGTTCTCCCCGTGTCTGCATGGGTTTCTTCCGGGTTCTCTGATTTCCTCCCACAATCCAAAGACCGTGCAAGTTGGGTGGATTGGCCATGCTAAATTGTCCCTTAGTGTCCCAAGATGTGTAGGTTAGGGGGATTAGTGGGGTAAATATGTGGGGTTATGAGGATAGGGCCTGGGTAGGATGCTCTGTTGGAGAGTTGGTGCAGTCTTGATGGGCCCAATGGCCTCCTTTTGCGCTGTAGGGATTCTATGATCCCGCGCATTACTAAAGCAGGCTGACCACTATATTTGTTTCTAAAGGATATTGGTACAAATATATTAACTAAGCCTACAACTGGTCTGAAGTGAGCACAATTTCAGCCCAGATTCTGGAGAAAATGCACTCAGTCACGAAAAAGAAACTCAAATGTCACACTGGGGCAGTAGGGGCACGAATGAGATTGGTTTACATTGAGACTACACCTTCTGCACATCTAAACATTAGATCTAGCTATTTCAGATGATGATTCATACACACACTGTATGAGCCACAGAACGTTCATAAATGCTATTAAGGCACAAAGTGACATTTCTGTCCAAAATTGAGTAATCTGACTTGTTTTAATAAACACACACCTGCAATTAGGTACATACACCAAATAACATATCTGCAGATCTCTGCAGCTTCAAATCATAACTAGCCTGTCATTAAAACAACATAAAAATATAGGTGCTGGAATTGGCCAAACTGCCCCGTTCAACTTCTGGGTCCATTTCACTATCTCACCTTATCCCCATATTCCTCAGTTCTCATACTGCCCAAAAGTTTAGTCGATTTCAGTCCTGAGTATACTCAATGACTGAGAATTCACTTTGCTCCAATAATTCACAATCTTCAGAATGGGGAAATCTTTGCTCATCTCAGTCCTAAATAGTTGACCTTTACCCTGAGACCAGTTGTAGTCTCTACAGCCAGGGGAAGACTGCCTCTCAGCATCTGCTCTGTCGCCCCTCTATGAATTTTACAGGTTGCAATGAGATCACCTCTCAGCAGAGAATATAGATACATCTTACTGAATCTCTACCCATAGAACAGCCCTCTCATCCCAGAAATCAATGCAGTGATCCTTTTTGAGGCAAATACAATCTTCACTAGGTACGAAGACCAAAACTGTACACCATACATGTGGTGATTGTCCCTTTAAGGGCAACACAGCAGAGTAAGGGTCACCTGGCCTGAGTGACCGATACGGACTCAGGGTGAGGAATCACCCCAGGAGGAGGAGTTCTCCTAGGCAGAGGCAATTTAGAGCTATTTGGAAACATGCTGCTGCTTTTGAAGATCACCAAATAAATCCCTTTTTAATAACTAATGAAGTCTCTGAAAGTGCATCATTACAGTACTCTAAATATGATCTCGCTAAAGACCTATATAACCTCAGCAAGAATTTTTTACTCTTATATTCTAGCAATAAAGGCTGACGTTCCATCTGCCTTCCTAATTGCTTGTTGTACTTACATGTCAACTTTCTGTAATTTGTGTTCATAGACACCCAAATTCTCTGTTCACCAACATTTTCTAGTTTCATCTTTAAAAGAAAATCTGCATTTCCATTCTTCCTACCAAAATGGGTAACTCTGCATATTCACACGTTTATATTCCAGCTGCCAAATACTTTCCCAATCATTTAACGAGATGATTAAAATGATCATCATCTTAAAACAGGAATACTCAGTATGTAAGGCCGCATCTCCAGTTCTGAAGAAGAGTTATATTCGAATAGAAATGTCAATTCTGTTTCTCTCTCCATAAACATCGCCAGGCCTGCTGTGTATAGACTTCTAGCATCCTCAATAGTTTGCTTTTATTTAATGAGCTTGTAATCTCTTCTCATTCTCTTTATGCCCTCCCCACTGTTCATCCGGCAGTAAGAATCCTCCAATAGCAAGCAATAATAAACAAAAAAAAACAACTTCACAAAGTAAATCCAAAGTAAAAGTTTAATTCAGATTCTTCTTTACACAACCACTTTAGCCATAAGTGCTTCCCCCATCCTCATCTGCTTGCTTTTTCTACCAGGTCAACTGGTTAGCTGACTATCACAGCATGTTGCCATTGGTTACATTGTAACACGCACATCTTACTTTTCTTTCTGGCTTTGTATTTTTATAAATTTTGATGCAATACATTTGGTTCCTGCATCAATAATTGATATAGCTGAGTCCCAAACACTCTTTCTCTAACGGTTACACATTGCCATCCCAGAAACAATCCATGTTTTCCCACTCTCCATTTTGAAAATATCTTGGCTGAAATGGTTTCCACTTGCCAATGGCGAATGATTTGATTTGATCATTTAAAGGTCAAGGAAAGGTAAACAAGATAAAATGTTACACATGATCATTTTTAATGATGCTTTGATAGGGTATACAATTTCAAAAAATGATATGGACTACATGTACTTACTCTTCCAGATTTAGCAGAAACTTTGTTTTTGCTTCCTTTTGGTCTTCCCCGTGGTCGTTTTGGAGTAGGAGCTCCAGTTGGTTCCTATTAAATGGAAGAGAATAAAAAGATTAATGGCACAGCTCTGCTATACAAACCACTAGCTACATGTAGATACTTATAATGTTTGCTCATTGGACCAAACTAGCATGGGGAAATAGAATAGGTTTATCTGGTTCATCCACGATTATGCTTTGTCGCAGGATTGCTCTGTTATCAGCACATGACAGTCATAGAATCCCTACAGTGCAGAAGGAGGCCTGCACCAACATCAATCTCACCCAGGCCCTATCCCCATAACCACAAGTATTTACCCTGCTAATTCCCCTGACACTAAGGGTCAATTTAACATGGCCAATCAACCTAACCCACACATCTTTCGACTGTGGGAGGAAACCAGGGCACCCAGAGGAAACCCACGCTGACACGGGGAGAATGTGCAAACTCCACACAGTCACCCAAGTGAACCTGAGTCCCTGGCACTGTGAGGCAGCAGTGACAGCTTCAGCCAGTTGCGATTCATTTTGATGCAACAAAATGAGGCTCTTAATATTTACATTTTTGAATGATAAAAAATCCCTACTATTTCTGCTGTTGCCCTATAAACATTTCAATCAAACAAGAAGGCTTTCTGAATATATATAAGCAGAATCATAAATCTGCTAACATGTTGGTAGTACTGAAACATGGAAAATTAATGGGCATATGATAAAAGTTAAAAACATTCTGCTAGATCTGAAAATGTGCATATAGTTGGAGATATTATTGTCACCTCACTAAAGACCAATAACATGTTTCATTTTTAAGAATCCGACACCCCAGAAAGAATGAAGCTGCAAAGTTCATGCTTTAAATCAAAAAGAATTTTATGACACCAAAATCAAAGAGCATGAATCCTAACACCTACATTCTGTTTTAAAAGTCAATAATGTTAAATGTATTAAAAGCATGATGAACCTTTTTGCCTATTTTTTTTATCTCCCAGCCAACTTGGTCACATGGCCATTTACTGGAAGCCAGTTGCTCTTTTTTTCAAAACCTGTGATCAGGTCCTAAAGCAATCTTATTCTTAAAAGAGACCATCAACCCCCCCCCCCGCCCCGCCAAAAGGACTTACAATATTAAGTACTTCTACAGATTGTATTCTCTAACAAACTCTTTCTACAAACAAATTATCTCTATAAATAAAATGAGAAAAACACACTAAAATTTAATGCGCTAGGTAACTCTGTTTACCACACCATAAATAAACCCACTCCAGAAACACACATTTCAAAACTGGCTACTGTAGAAATTAATCTGCCTGAAACCATCCCAATACAAGCTTATTTATTAGTATCACAAGTAGGTTTACATTAATACTGCAATGAAGTTACTGTAAAAAACCTCTAGTCGCCACACTCCAGCATCTGTTCGGGTACACTGAGGGAGAATTTTAGCATGGCCAATGCACCTAACCAGCACATCTTTGGACTGTGGGAGGAAACCGGAGCACTCGTAGGAAACCCACGCAGACACAAGACGAACATGCAAACTCTGCACAGACAGCGACCCAAGCCAGGAATCGAACCCAGGTCCTTGGCGCTGTACAGGACCTTTTTATAAAATTTCCTCTAATACAGCTGAATGCACTATTTAACAAAAGCACACAGGTGCAATATATTGCAAAGGTTTTCACAACGGCAGACAAATAACCAGATTACTATGCGAATACACTCTGGCAGCCAATATTTAGACCGACCACCTTCTCAATAGGTTGATCTAAGAATTCGCAAAATTCATCAAGTTGGGACCTCACCATTGTCACCTACCCCCATTTTGAAACAATCAATGCACCAAGATACATCGCTGATTGAGAAACTATCTATGCATGAAAGCCACGATTCATACCCATTAATAGAAGATTTATTTAAAATCCCACTTTCCTGTTAAAATTAGAAAAGATGTAATTGCAATAGAGAGGGTACAGAGGAGATTTATGAGGATGTTGCCAGGTCTGGAAAATTGCAGCTATGAGGAAAAATTGGGTAGGCTGGGGTTATTCTTCTTGGAACAGATGAAGCTGAGGGGAGATTTGAATGAGATGTACAAAATTGTCCGGGATCTGGATAAAGTGCAATGCAAGTGTCTATTTACCTTAGTGGAAAGGTCAGTGACTGGTGGGCATAGAGGGTGGTAAGAGGTATGGAACCCACTGTTTGAAAGGGTGGTAGGTAAGGTAAAAAAAAAAATCACTTAAATACTGTAACCTGCAAGGACTATGAACCAAATGCTGTGAAGTGGGCTGGGTGGCTCTTTTTTTTTAAAGCCAGTTTTCAGCCTTTTGTCTAAGATCAAGTGTAGAACAAAGCCCGAGATCAGGTATAATGCCTGTTCTTGTCACCTTGGATCTAGTATGTGTCATTTGTAGGGACCATTAATTGGATTCACTTTGAATTTGAATTGGTTTTCGGAGCAAGCGAGGAGATAAATTAGGGGCATGCCCCTGACCACTCTGAGCACTGGCTTTGTAACTTAGAGAAAGGAATACATTTATTTTTTTAATTCAGCCAGTGTCGACATGATGGCCTTTTTTTTTTGCTGTAAATGTTCTGGGATTCCTATGAACTGAAAAAAGGGAGATTATTTCATGAGGTCAAAATTTAGAGATGAGGTTTTAATCAGTTGGTGGGATGGGGGGGGTCAAGAGGTCAATTAAGAATGTATTTTTGAATTTTCTACTCCATCCTTAAAGTTATAAAGCCAATGCTCAGAGTGCACTGGGTAAACCCAAATCCATTCCTTGCTTGCTCCAAAAACCAAATTCAAAATCCAATTGATTCCAGTTCAATAGAGAGGCAAATAAGATCCAAGCTGACAAGATGCGGCATTGCACCCCATCTTGGGCTTGATCTGATGCTTGATCATAGGATCATAAAATCCCTACAGTGCAGAAGGAGGCCATTCAGCCCAGCGAGGCGGCACCGACAACAATCCCACCCAAGTCCTATTCCTGTAACCCCACATATTTACCCTGCTAATCCCCTGACACTAAGGGATAATTTAGCATGGCCAATCAACCTAACCCGCACATCTTTGGAGCGTGGGAGAAAACCGGAGCACGTGGAGGAAACCCATGCAGACACGGGGAGAATGTGAAAACTCCACACAGACAGTCACCCAAAGCTGGAATTGGATCCGGGTCCCTGGCACTGTGAGGCAGCAGTACTAACCACCATGATCTTAGCCAAGAGGCCAACTAAGACCCCCTTGCCATGCTTGTGGCCACAATGACAACCAACACAGGCGGTTAGCACAGTGGTTAGCACTGCTGCCTCACAGCACCAAGAACCCGCATTCGATTCCCAGCTTGCGTCAGACTGTGCAGAATCTGCACATTCTCCCAGTGTCTGGGTGGGTTTTCTCCAGGTGCTCCGGTTTCCTCCCAGTCCGAAAGACGTGCTGGTTAGGAGCACTGGCCAGGCTAAAACTTTCCCTCAGTTGTACCCGCGCAGGCATCGGAGTGTGGCAACTGGGGGATTTTCACATTACGGTGCTAACGTAAGCCTGCTTGTCACACTAATAAATAAACTTTAAAACAGCTGAGGACCTGTTTGGGTTGCAGTCATTAGCAACATGCTGATGTCACCGGGGAGGCCAAGCGTCGCCTCTCATTGGACAGGCTTGCCAGTTGATTGACAGGCGGGCCGGCCAATGGGGGCAGGGGTTGGGGTTGTGACTACCGGTTCACACAATGGTTTAAAGGTCTCATGTTGCGGCTGGTGCTGAAAGCAACATTGTAACAAAGAAGGAGATTCCCAGGGAAGACTCGGGACTCCGGTCGCCGTGAAACAACCTGAGGGCAACACGACCTGGCTGTCCCCTTAAAAAAAACCTCAACAAAACACACACACACCTCTCTGGGAAATTTACAACAACACAAAAACACAACAAGGGGAGAAATGTTCCAGCGGCTTATTCACAGCCCCAGCCAGATGGTGCTCCGCAATCCGGAGCAGTTGTAAAATTGATCCATTATTCAAAAGGCGGCCTCATGCATTTTTGTAATCTTGTGACACCAAAATAGACTGCGGGGGACCAACAGGACGACTGCAGACGAGGAAAAAAAACTTGCATTTCAAATCCAAAAACGTGGGTCGGTAAGAGAGAAAAATGCGGTTTTTAAAAAATGCATATCGATAGTTAACTTTTTTTTTAAAAACAGTAAAGTTACTGCTGGTGCAGACTTGTCTGGCCGAACTGTTGGTGGGGGAGAGAAAGTATGCGATTTCACTAAAATGTAAATGATACATCTCATACTTGGGGTTGCTTCCTGGGTCTGCCGCGTCCTCTCTTTGGCGTGACATCCTTCTCCTGCTTTGCTGCTAAAGGCTGGCTGGGCTTTGCACCTGTGTCACTCATCCTTAATTCCTCTGCAAAAAGAAAAAAAACAAAATAGATGGGGAGAGGGGAAAATAATAATAGAGTAACCCATTCATTAGAAGAAAAGCCCGGACAGATGGAAGATTCAACAGCCAAATATACAAAAAAAACTGAAACTTCAACACATTCATATCAGCATGCAATCGGTTGCACTGCACGATTATACTTAAATGGCAAAAGAAAAAAAAACACTCACAAGAAATGCAACGTCAGTGTGGAATAAAAAAGCCCTTTTCGCTACTGGATCAAAATGAAACTAAAAGCTGGTGCAAAAGCAGAGTCTACATATACTACACACACACTAGGCCTGTTCCTGTGCTCGATTCCTACCCTGAATGATGATCACACTGGCTCTAATAACGGCGGCTGGAAGGAAACGGAGAATGAAACACACAGATACACACACACCACACACTTGGCTCTGATCCAAAGGCGGGCGATACGATCAACAGTGATGGTATATTTTATATATAAAAATATATATATTTAAAATAAAAATCCTAAACAATATCAAAGCAGCTGCCACAGCCTGGATCGAGTTACATAGCAGCAAAGCAAGTTCTGATTGGATCCCATCCAGCAGGTTATTATACAGAATCCTCCTAAGAGATGATCTACCCACTCAAATATGCACGCTTACTATTAATATTTTCAACAGGGATTCTTTTTTAGGCAAATTGTCACTATTTAAAATATGTTGCAATGCTTCTGTTACGCATGTCGCTGTTCATAGGTTTATATTTTGCAGCATCACATGCTCTGGGACTGGACTGGGATTGTCACCTCCCACCAGCCGGCGAGCCTTTGATCCGAGCAGCGGTAGCAGCAGCAGCGGTACACTACACCGTAGCCCGCTGCCTACTTCCCATCCAACAAGCAGCAGAACGCGAGGCTGCAATTTTAAGCAGCAGTTTGGTCCACTCGCTCGCTCCTTCGAGGCTTGTGCGAGAACTGCACCTCGAAATTCGCAGAATACCTTCTGCTCGACCTCCTGTTCAAAATCAGAGCACTTTCACCCTCAGAACAGGTGACAAGAAACCTTTATTTTCACCTCCTTTGGTCATGCTCAGGAATATTTTTATGTACTTAAGCAGAGTACATTAAATCTATGAAAAGCATCATCAATCAGGCTTTGGTGACTTTCATATCACTTTTTAAAAATCATTTGTTTCTCCCCTTTGCATTTTAATTATATTTCACACACTACTCCCAACTAAATGGGTGGTGCTTACCCTGGTCCCCAGCTTCTCGCTTTGAGGCTGGCAATTAGGCTTTGGACAAGAGGGTCTAGCTTCATCACTCCTCGATTTTCTACACTCATACAATTCCTACAGTGGGGAAGGAGGCCATTCGGCCCATCCAGTCTGCACCAACTTTCTGACAAAGTATTTTACCCAGTCCCTGTCCCATGCACTATCCCTGTAATCCCACACATTTTCTGTGGCTAATCCCCCTAACCTACACGCTCTTTGGAGTGTGGGAGAAAACCGGAACACGTGAAGGAAACCCACACAGACACGGGGAGAACGGGCAGTACTGTTCTATGTTCTATGTTCCACACAAATAGTCAGAATTGAACCCAGGTCCCTGGCACTGTGAGGTAGCAGTGCCACCGTGCCACTCCTGCAGAGAGTTGTAAATGTCTTCACTGAGATTGGGATCTTATCTGTGGGAGATCACTGATGTGCACATAGAAACTATTATTTAAGGTGTCCTTTCTGCTCTGAAGGAGTCCACGTAACATCGGTTGAATCCACTACAATTTTTTTGATAACCTGAAAATATAATTTTTAAATGCAGGCAGTGAATGAAGATTGAGTTTCTTCAATGTGTTGATACTGCTATTGAAAAGAATACTTTGGGGATCGAATAACATTTGAAGTCACTGTTTCAAGCAAAAGACTTTGTGGCAGAGATTTTTCCCTTGCAATCCAGATATTCTTGGCAATAATATCTTGATGGAGCTTTGACAAAGGATCATTCTGGACTCGAAACGTCAGCTCTTTTCTCTCCTTACAGATGCTGCCAGACCTGCTGAGATTTTCAGCATTTTCTCTTTTGGTTACATTTATAAACTCAATATGGAGATTTAAATTTTAAAAAGTCTTATTTTGATTTCTATTTAGAGGTATGCCTGAAATATTTCCATTCAGATGCTACAGATATTTCAATTTTCTTTTAATTTGGCAGTTTTTATTTCTCTCAGTATTAGATTTTGACCACCTATTTCATCTAATTATTAATTTGAAGTGTAATTTTTGAATGGTAACCTCTAGTTTTTAAAGTTAAATATTAAATTTAACTGAAAATGCAGTTCCACATGTTCACATTGTGCCTAGCTGTGCTTGGTTTGGTAAAAATTAAACTAGTTTGAACATAGAGCAGTTGAATGCATTGGAGAAGCCAAAGTTGAGAAGTGATTATAATTTAATGCTGCCTCCTCACTTGGTAACCAACTTAACTTATAATGGGCCAATATTTTTCTGTGGCAAGGCATCTGCTGTTTCCTCTGCATCTTATTTTTTTTCTAATTTTGTGCAGCAAGTTGCAAAAAGTGCATGTTGATGACATGACAGCGAGGGAGCGGCTCCGGCTCTGTCCAAGACCACAAGAAACTACAACGGGTCTTGAACAAAGCCCAGTCCATCACGCAAACCGGCCTCCCATCCATTAACTCTGTCTACACTTCCTGCTGCCTCAGAAAAGCAGCCAGCATAATCAAGGACCCCACGCACTCCGGACATATTCTCTTCCACCTTCTTCGTTGATTTTGATTTGATTTATTATTATTACATGTATTAGCATACAGTGAAAAGTATGAGGTCACATACCTACCTACTCAAGAACAGCTCCTAAAGTTAAAGTTTATTTATTAGTCACAAATATGCATACATTCACACTGCAATGAAGTTACTCTGAAAATTCCCTAGTCGCCACACTCCGGCACCTGTTTGGGCACAATGAGGGAGAATTTAGCACAACCAATTCACCTAACCTGCACATCTTTGGACTGTGGTAGGAAACCCAGGCAGACACAGGGAGAACGGGCAAACTCCACACCGTGACCCAAGCTGGGAATCAAACCCAGGTCCCTGATGCCGTGAGGCAGCAGTGCTAACCACTGTGCCACCATGCCGCCCCTGCTGCCATCAGACTTTTAAGTTGATCTTTCTCTACACCCTAGCTATGACTGTAACATTACATTCTCCCCTTTCCTTCTCTATGTACGGTATGCTTTGTCTGTATAGCGCACTAGAAACAATACTTTTCACTGTATACTAATATATGTGACAATAATAAATCAAATCAAAAACTGGGGCCTGAGTGAACTGCAAAAGCAGCAATGAATCTCCTTAGTCAACTGAATGATTGTGAAATCAGCAGACAAACAATGTAGTAGCAAGTGTCGCAAGTGGGCATACTCAATGTCAGATCAGTTGCAGAAAGATAAATAAAGAGAGGGAAAGAAAGTTTGGATTAATAGAGAGAGAAAAAAACAGAATAGAAAAGGAAAAGAAAGTTAAATTTAACTTTATTAAAATGAAGGAGTGCAACTCCATGTTTTCAGTAGTTAATGTTCAGTGTCAGTGTGGTTGAATGGCAGTCATTAATCAACGTCACATTGTTAAAAGGACACTTAAACTTGTCATACAAATGACCGTAGTTAGTTTAGTCCATACCTACTGCACAAATACAACATCACGGCACTCAGTGCATTTTCATGGTGAGGCAAACAGCAAAATACCATTTTCATGACGCTACTAGTAGCGCAGCATTACAAGGACAACAATTTCACGAGTGATTCACTAATGACAATTAGAAATGTGTTTTTAATTCCTTTGTATGGTCTACTTTTGTGGGACACATAGCATTCCAGAGTCTAGAGAAAAAAATAGATCAGTTATGCATGTATAAACAGAATGTTTTCCTGTGTAGAAAAAGATGACATTTTATTGTTCATATTTTTAATTTTAATGTATTTTCTTGCTGCTCGGGTCCTCGTGTTAAAATAACCTCCGGTTAAAAAAAGCCTGCACAGCTTTAACTGGTTAAAGGTTTCAGAAAAATTCACTGTTGCAGGAATGCTGCTGTCCATGGTATTTTCTTTTGGTATTAATGCAACCTTTTCCAACAGGAATGTTCAAGTTACAAAGAAAGAATTAAAAAGCAATTCCCTCTGGTAATGTACACACTTTGGCAGTGTTCCAGTTAGCCAGATTCAGTTGTAAAAATGATTTGTGTGAAATATTGCTATGGTTTTTTTAAAAAGTGACTTAATTCATTTCTTTTTTTCAAATAGCACAGCAACTCTGGATTATATAATACATGCAAACTGTTTTGTCATTTTCTGTTTAAACTTGACTTCCTAATCCTAAACCCTTGTTTATACAGGAAATGCGGTCAAATAAATGAGTCATGCCTGTACTTGGTAAAGACTCCATGCTAAATTGAAAACATAAGAATTTGGACATTTGAAATAATTAAAGATATTCGTTCTTTAAAAATAATCTATAACGTCCTGTGGTAAAACTATGACCTCAAATTTCTTCATTTTTCAAATAATACTATGAATTTTTTTTTTGAAACTTGCAATAACGTATAGGACACTGTTACAGGCACATTGATAGAACAGGAAGCTGGTTCACAGCACTAAATGGTTATGTAAACAAGTAACTATGAAAAAGGCTTGCAAACCACAGCAGACAGCTGAGCATATGTAAACAATTAGAAGTGAAGTGGTTGTCATGCTGGAATCTTTATCGATCTTTATGTGCAACTAAGTGGAGATCATATGCTTTCTATATTATTTAGATTGAGAAAATGAAAGCTACAATTTACTGCCAGACGTTCAGTGAAATATTTCTTTTGTTTTACTTTTATTTTAAAATAAATAAGTTAATTCTATAAATTGTTAGCATTTTAATATTTGTGATGTTTGGAAATAAAAAAAATGACAGGTCACAAACAGACGAAACGGACTTCATTTAATTTATGAATAGGTCAGTACATCTCTACTTTGATAGGTCATGTTTGCTTTTTTTCCCCTACAATTGACAATGCATAGTACTTTCCACTCCCCATTACATTCATCTTCAAGATAAACCGAGACAAAAATAAGTAGTCAAGTAAATCAATTATCAATCTCTGCCAATAGTATTCTTGATCTGTCCACTCAGAGTGTAATAGGGGTAAGGTTAATCCTAACACAATAGTCCACATTGACTCTCCCTCTGTTTCTAAATCCCTCCCAGTGGCAAAATGGCTCATTTCCATCTTTCCACTCACATTTGGCATGGCAGGTAAGATAAGAACTTCCTGTGTTGGGAATTCATGATTTAAAACTATGCTGCCCACTATGTTATATTGCAAAGGGTACAATTAATTACAGTTGCTTGTGCGTGATTCCTTCTTTCCTTTCTTAGGTTCCCCCTCACACGCATCATGCCCATAAATTCCTAAATTTTGGTGATGCACATCCAAAACTGGCAGTTAAATTATGTGCTTGTTGATTTACCCCCTGATGTTTCTCTCACTGTGATGAAGTCTGTTATATTGATTTCACATAGGCAACATGTTTAAGTCAGTTATTCTACTTGGAAGAATATACAATTTTGAATTTACCTCCTGCTATTCTGTGTGGTATATCAAGTTATGCAGACTTTAACTAAAACTAACTGAAGTGCCACCTTTCCAGAAAAGTTGAAGCCCATGCAACAAAAGGAAAAATGGCAGCCTGGTTACAAAGTTGGCTGAGCGACAGGAAAAGTACGTAATAGTGAATGTTTAATTTTCAGACTGGAGAAAGGTATAAAGCGGGCTTCCCGAGAAGTCAGCACCGAGAAGTCAACCACTGCATTTCCTGATGTAGACTCATCAATTTTTTTTTATTCGTTCATGGAATGTGGGCGTCACTGGCTGGGCCAGCATTTATTGTCCATCCGTGTAGTTAAGAGTCAACCATATTGCTGTGAATCTGGAGTCACATGTAGGTCAGACCAGATAAGAATGGCAGAATTCCTTCCCTAAAGGACATTAGTGACCAGAGAGGTTTTTATGACAATCTAAATGGTTTTGTTGTCATCATTAGAGTTTTAATTCCAAATTTTATTAAAATCAAATTTCACCATCTGCCCTGGTGGGATTCGAACTTGGGTCCCCAGAGTATTACCCTGGGTCACTGGATACTGGTCCAGCAACAATACCACTGCACCACTACCTCCCTTGGATGTACAGGGTACAATGTCAAAATTTGCAAACATCACGAAACTTGGCAAACATTGTGAATTGTGGGGATTTCAGAAGAACACAGGCTGGTAGAATGGGCAGTCGTGTGAAATTTAATGCAGAGGAGTATGAAGTGATACATTTTGGTAGGAATAGTGAGGTTGAGCAAAATAAATTAAAGGCTCCAATTCTGGGCACCACACTTTAGCAAGGATGTGAAAGCACTAGAGGAGGTGTACAAAAGATTTACTAGAATGGTTTCACGGATGAGGAACTTCAGTTACATGTATAAGTTGGAGAAGCTGGTATTGTTGTCCTTAGACAAGAGAAGGTTGGGTGGAAATTTAATATGTGTTCAAAGTAATGAAGCATCTGGATGGAGTAGTGGGGTAGAGAGAAACTGTTCTCAATTGTGGAAGTGCTAAGAAACAGAGTACATTGATTTAAAGTATTTTGCAAAAGAAACAACGGCAAAATGAGGAAAAACATTTTTACGCAGCAAGTGGTTAGAATCTGGAATGCGTTGCCTAAGGGTGTGGTGGAGGCAGATTCAACCATGGATTTCAACAGGGAATTGGAAATAACACCTGAAGAGAAAACAATTTGCAATGTGGGAGAATAGGAATAGCCGAGTTCCTGTTACAAAGAATTGGCAGACTCGTGACAATCTGAATGGCTTCTTCCTGTGCTGTAAACATTCTATGAAACTATGGAACCACGATCTGATTTATTACTAATTTTTGTAGATTAAATTGAAAATTTGCAGTTTGTTTCACAAATAAATTAGATGCAGGTAGTTCATCACCTTGATCTAGTAACATCTAACTTGCAGTGATGTACGTCTGTCAAAAGTTTTTAGATTGAATTTCTATTTTAAGTTAGATTGATGTGTGGACTATATATATATCTACAGGGTGGTGGCCACGTGAATTATTAGAACTTTACAACTTTAAAATAATAAGTCAGCTTGATTAATAGGATCTAATTTTAAAATAATTATAAGTACCCAATTTTAAATAATAACTCATTAGCACATAAATATCATGCATTCACCTGGCATGAGCTTGCATCATGCATGTTACCAGAGTTGGATATATATTGGGATTAACTCAGGCTTTGTTCATTTTTCTTCAAAGAAAATACATTCTGACATCAATTCAGAGTTCATCCAGTTGGGAGGTGTAAAGAATTCCACCCTTCTCACATGATTTTTCTACTTTCAAAATGCCATGATATATTTTGGTTTAATGGCAGCACTCTCACTGCCTGAGCCCCACTCGAGCACTTGAGCATATAATCCAGGTTGAAGTACTAATGGGGTGCTGCACTGTCAGAGATTCAAGGGATGGGATTTTCTGATCATGCTCACCCCAAAACTGGAAAATCCAATTCAAAGTCAACAGACCTTTGCATGGACCCCCTCCCTGCTCGCTACAATTCCTGCGGTGGGTGGGATGGGAAAATACCCCCCACTGAATCTGTGCAATTGGATTCATTTTGAATGAGTTAAAATCTTGCCTCCTATTATTTGGATGTGATGTTAAACTGAAGTTCTGTCTGCCTTTGGCAATATTTATCACCCAACAAATACAATTGAAAATAGATTATGTCATCACTGTGTTTTTTTAATTTCTGGGCCCTTGTGTGGAAATTTTCTGCTGCATTTCCCAACATTACGACAGCAATTGTAATCTTTTCAAATTGATTTTCAGAGTCAGAATTGAATGATTTAAATCTAAACTATCAGAAAGGAAGTTTCCCATTCAATGGAGAGGTAAATGAAGTACTATGAAATCTATAGAGATTTAAGGCCTGTGCTTGATCGGGAAGGTGAAAAATCAATAGGATTCAACAGCACACAAGAATGAAATGCTACACTCAGATGTAATATTTAATTATTGATTTGGACATAAATAAGATACATGTCAATTAAAAGCTCACCAAGATTGCAAAACTTGTAGAATCCTACCCAAAGTATTAGCATCTACCATATAAAGTAGATTACATCCATCAAAGTCAGATAGGTAGGATTTACCTGGATTAAAGTGCACCATCAGAACACTTGGAGGCCGTGGAGGTAGGTTCAACCGAGGCATTCAAGAGGACATTAGATGATTATTTGAATAGAAACAATATGCAAGGGTACAGGGAAAAGGCAGGGGAATGGTACTGAGTCATAATGCTCAATTGGAGAGCCAGTAGACATGATGGGCTGAATGGCCTCCTTCTGTGCAATACCAATTCTGTGATTCTGTGAAAATAAAAGATTTTGGTTAACTATCGCACGGACATTGTTCCTGGGATAGTTAGTCGGGGGGGAGGGGGGTGGGTGGGTGGGTGGGAGGTGGTGATGGCCTAATGGTATTATTGCTAGGCTATTAATCCAGAAACTCAGCTAATGTTCTGGGGACCTGGGTTCGAATCCTGCCATGGTAGATGGTGGAATTTGAATTTAATGAAAATATCTGGAATTAAGAATCTGTTGATGACCATGAAACTATTGTCAATTGTCAGAAAAACCCAACTGGTTCACTAATGTCCTTGAGGGAAGGAAATCTGCCGTCCTTACCAGGTCCAGCCTACTGTGTCACAAGGAAGCTGGTTAATGCCAATGATTAAATCTATTGTACCACCAAAAATGCCCCAGAAAGATTTAGTATTTGGTAAATGGATGATTTCTGGTTACAAAAAAAATTGACATGGGCTTTCACAAACATATTCGCCGGAACTCTACCATCTCACTCGCCATAAGATCAGTGCGGGCAAGGGTCCAACAACAGAAATCTCCGTTGACCTTGGGTAAAGGCCGTAAAATCCTGCTCATTGTTTTCTCTTGAATGAGCTTGTTTCCAGTCAACTTCATGTTACTTGTAAATTGTCTTTGACATTTCTGCAGCTACTGATGTGCTCCACCAGACCCTTGTCTCCATCATCAATGCTCTAGTTCCCATTAGAACAATTTATTTCTTCACCTGGATCGCTCCCCCTGATTTGGTCTTCACCTCTGCTCCCTCATATCCAAGGAACACACACTTGAATGGATATGACAGACAACTGGTTTAGCCATTCACTGCCAGATCTGGTTGGACAACAAAGTACTATTGGGCCCTGCATGCTTTCATGTGTAAAAATTGCTTACAATTCCAGGATCATCCTAGAATGCAAAGATAACCCCCAAGCCTCTTTTCTCCATTGCTTCCTAAAGCCCCACACCCTTGTCTCACCTCTAATAAAAAGTGGAACAAGCTCATGAATTTCTTTCTCATCAAGATTGAGACCCTCTGATCAGCTGCCTCTGCAACTTCCCTCTATCCCCCTAGTCACCTGGTCCCAACTTCCCTCCATCCCCCTAGCCACCTGGTCCCAACTTCCTCTCAGACGTTCCTGTTGCACTTGCCCTGAATTTGTAACTTTCCCCAGCTTCTCTCCTGTTTCAACTCATGCCATCTGAAAGCTCATTTTCTCACTGAGATCCACCTTCCGTTCCCTTGACCCGATTCCTACAAACTACTGACCACTCAACTTTCCTTACTGACTACCATCAGTTCCAGGGTGGAAAATTGGAGGCGATTCTCCGATCTTGCTGCACCTGGGGCAGATCGTGCCGATCCCAGAGAAAATGTGTGGGCCTAAAAATCGGTTTTGCACCTGTCCCAGCCTCTTTCTCATGGACAAACCGGTGGCCAGAAAGGACGCTTGGCCAATTTGCATGAGATTGGCTGGATTTTAATCTCATTAGCGAGTCCAGCACGCAATCATCCACAGTCCAAAGATGTGCAGGTTAGGTCGATTGGCCATGCTAAAAATTGCCCTTAGTGTCCTGAGATGCATAGGTTTGAGGGATTAGTGGGTAAATATGTAGGAATATGGGGGTAGGGCCTGGGTGGGATTGTGGTCGGTGCAGACTCGATGGGCCGAATGGCCTCTTTCTGTACTGTAGGGTTTCTATGATTCTATGATTTCTATGACTCCCGGAATGCTCCAACATCTCCGGCAGGGCGTCACTCTGGGGCAAATCACTACTGGTCTCCGCCAGCAGAGATCTGGCACAATGGCCACACAGGAGGGCTCGGAGGTCATGGAAGCCTCCAGCTGGCCAGGGGCATGGGTGGACAATGTCCATTGGCAATGTCTGCCTGGCAATGCCCACCTGGCACACTGACAGTGCCCACCAGGCACCACAGCCATGTACATTGGGCACCCTATCAGTGTGCTGGGGCTGTGCCAGGGGGGTGGAGCCTGAGTGTGGGTTATGGCAGTGGAACTATGTAGGGGGGTGTCATGCTGGAGTGGAGCATGTCGGGGGTCATGATGAGGGGAATGGATTTCTCCCAGTGAGATCAGGCACCCTTGAGCGCTCTGAAGCTAGGATCACTGGCATGCATAGTGCCCGCCTTCCAGTAATGATGTACACCTTACTGCTCTCCAAAAAAGGGATTGAGTGTGGGACAATTGCTGTGCAGAGAGTGCCTGAGAGACTGGTGCAGATCGCTCTGGTTTTCTCACCATTATGACACTCATTTTTTGGGAGAATTCCACCCATTGTTTCCCCTCCTCAGGTTCTATTTCACTCTATCCTTCTATGATATTACAATCCCCCTCCTCAAAAACCAACCCTTGATTCCACCAGTCTTACTGCGTCATTTCTAACCTCCCTTTCCTTTTCAAATGTTGCGATGTCACCAGGGGCTGTGAAGCTGGAAGGGTGGTACTTTTCCCATAATATTCTCCAGGTTCTTGACAGAGTTTCTCCTGACCAAGATGGCCACGACAGTCAACCCAGAAGTCACATGGCAGACTGATGGCAAATCCCTATCAGGCCTTGGAGAATGAAAGCTTCGCTGTGCGTTTGGACTGTATGGAAACCTTGATGTGGATTAAACTTGAGTCGATAGGAGAACCCACTTTGGTAATCTGACCTTCTTTGTTTGTGTTTTGACCTTGCCTCTGCCTTGCCTTCCTGAAGGACTGTTGCTGTTATATACTGTGTTGCGTTTTCCCTGCAAAATGGATTAGCTGTCCACGCTTAAGTAAGGATATATTGTGTGTAAAATTAGGCTCAAAGAAGACCTAGGTGTTTATTTCCTTTCTTTTCTGCTTTTGCTGAATATCTGAAGACCTTTAAATAAACATTCTTTTTTTTGTATTTGGACCACAGTGTGAATTATTGAACTGAGTGAACTCCACCCTACCTATTATAATCCCCAGCCCCTCGAGACATCACAATGTGTTGTTGTCTCCCACATTTATGCCCAACTTTATCAATGTCACAGTGACATCCTATGCTATGGAACAGCAAACTGACCCACCTGTCCTCTTCGACCTGTCAGCAACTTTTGACTTAGTTGACTAACAGCCCCCACCGTCATCCAGTTGGATGAGACTGCTGTCACCTGGCTCCATTCTTATATCTCTAATTATAGCCAGGGAATCACCAATAGCCTCTCTTTCTACTCCTGCACAGCTTCCTCTGGTGTCCCTTGAGCATCTATCCTTGGCCGTCTTCTATGACACAACATTGGTTTCCACAAGTACACTAATGACACCCAGTTTTATCTCAACATCACCTGTTTTGTCCCCCCTATTGTATCTAAACAGTCAAACCTACTCCTCTCACCAAGCTTTTCTTATCTGCTCTAAAATCTCCTTATGTGAGCTGGTGTCAGACTTGGTTTTATATTGCCTCTGCAAAGCACCTTGTGATGTTCTATTTCACTAAAGGTGGGTATAAATGCAAATTGGTGTTGTTATAGGTGCAATGATTCTTTGAGCTAGTGTACACAAATTGCATACCAACAACCTAAATATACTTCAAACCACAACATTTAAAACATTTTATTTCACAATTATTTTGTACCTTCGAAACTATCCTTCTATGGAGCAAAACAAAATCTGCCATGGTTTCTAAACTATTAAGATAGTTTCATAATAAAATTTAAATAACACATTATCCTAATACACTGCATGTAACAGAGTATCTTTTGAAGTCCAAACAAGGCAGAAATGCCGCAGTAGTCCCACCAGGATTAATGAGATTAATCGTCAATTAAGGCTTTCCCCTGTGGCCAAGTGCTATCTTGGTCACTGAACTGGTAAACCACAAACCTAGGTTCAAATCCCACCATGGTAGGTGGGTTTTGCCCTCCTGCTAGCTGGGAAGTGCTACAGATGCATTCGAGCCCGTACGACCAGGCTCAGGTACAGCTTCTTCCCCAAAGCTGTTACCCATCTGAACACCGTCCTTTAGCATATTCCCAGGTGATGGGCATTGTGCAATATGCATGTATACACTTAGTGACTATTGGCACCATTTTATGATGACTACTGCATTTGCTTTTTTTTGTATCTTGAGAGCCTTTTTGTTGTACTAGTATTTGTGCATTAAACAATGACAATAAATTTGAATTGAATTGAATTGAAATTTGGAATCTAAAATAAACCTAACCTTCTTCAAAACCTGAAACCACAAGCAAAGGCGGCCATGATCTTGGTTTAAATGTGAGTATTTTCTTGCTTCCTGTAGGGAGCCTTACAGTGGACAGTGGGTACTGGAAATTTGAACATGCGCTGTGCACGAGTTTCCAACCACTAAGTTATTTGTTCACCAAATCATATGCCACATGGCTCCAAACTTTTGATATGTGCTACTAGCAGATAATGCTTTTTGGCAGAAGCATGAAGTTGGAAAGTTGCACACTAACTACGATTCAAAGAATGGTGCCTGGAACATACGGCACTTGCTCAGTACTAGTTATTGAGCTCAGTACTAGTTGGTGAGCTCAAACTCTTTCATCTAGTACAGGTATAAGAATACTACCAACTAAGCTAAACTCGGATGATCTAAATAAATGCTGGCTCATTTATAAAATATTCGAGTAGGTACACTTACAACTTTCCAAATTAACTTGGATCCTCTAATGGCTTCTGCTGAGGAAAAGAAATAGTCAGTTTCCAAATTGTGTCATTCTGCTCAACTTCCAAAACCACTTAGCAATCCTTTTGTAGTTCATTCCAAAGGAGATTGTTGCTTTAAGAGACTTCCCCTCATGGCTTTGCAGCAATATTTATACTCAGTGGAGGGATCAACAAACTGGTGAACCTGATTCTCAATGATTAAATCAACAAACATTTTTTAAAATTCACTTAAAAAAAGAACTTCCGCAACGTTTTAATCTTTAAGCATGAATGCAAACTGTAACCACCTTAAGAATGCAGGTCTCGGAAAATGTACTGATAATATTCAATCTGAGAAAGAAATAAACCACAAAGGCTTCAGAACAGAATAAGGCCAATTACATTAATTTATGTTCAAATAGGCTCTGGCTCTGATAACAGGATTACTAACATTTTAATATGCCATAGGCATCAGTTTGTGTGGTTCTTTAATGGAGGTCTGTAGCATTGTAGTCAAACATTTCTCCTGTGTTTCAAAATTGTAAACCCAAGCAGCCTTATTGAAGGATGCAGGCTCCAGCATATCTCCTTTAGAAATTATTCCTTCTGGGATCAAGGACAAGTCAGAGAAGCATACCTGGGACAGCTGGCTGGGCATTCTCTTATTCTATGTCTTTTAACACACAAACTGCAGTAGGTAAATAACTCATCAGCTTTGAGTAGTTTATTTACTCAAGTTGTCTGGTACATCTTGGAAGAATAAGTTTATTTATTACAGTTCCTTCAATTAAAATCGCTAATGTCTAGTAAACAATACAGTGACAAACGACCACTATCACAATAAGTTAAAGGTACATAGCAATGTTACAATTTTGAAATACGATAAGATATAGAAGCAGAATTAGGCCATTCAGCCCATCAAGTCTGTTCCACCATTCAATCATGGCTGTTATGTTTCTCAACCCCATTCTCCCACCTCAAATACGCAACCAAGGCCATAATTAAGCGGTTTGGCTGCGTGTGGGTCACTGTGCTGCAAAATGGTTACCATTGTGCCAGCTTTAGGCTAATAAAATGGATACAATGATGTTGAATTTACATCTGATTAGGGTGTTTTAAATTCTCAAGGAATCGCCTTCTGTTTCATGTACCACATCAATACTGTCACTGAGTAGCATTGCTACAAAACAGCCATTAAGCGTTAACATCGTTGAGAATTTGAGATGTATGTTGTGTCCCAGGATCAACCAAAAAGCAAATCTATCTTTAAAAACAACATCCTCAGATATCGACTAATACTTTCCAGGTTTGTGAGAATGTGTTTTTGCCCTGAATGTTTATGATTAGTTCACACATATGCTAGATGGGATACATTTTCTTTTTGTTTCACTGATGGTAATATAATGAATTTATTCAAAACAGATTTACACTCTTAATTGTTGCATACTGACAGTTATGGGACCTAACAAAATGTGACTTGCATTTGTATAGCACTTTTCACAACCACTGGCTGTCTCAAGGCACTTTACAACTGATGAGGAACTTTTGAAGTGTAGTAACTTTAAACTCCCCTGCTCCTCATCAAAATAGTGCCATGGTGTCTTTTGCATCCACTCGAGCAGACAGATGAAGTCTCAGTTTAACGTCTCTTCCAAAAGATGGCATCTCCAACCGGGTAGATCTCTCTCAGTGCTACACTGCAGAGTCAGTCTTGATTTGTGTGCTCAAGACCTGGAGAGAACCCAGAATCTTCACAGGCAAAAGTGCCACTAATTGAGTCACCTACAAAAAAAAGACAAACCACGTAACATAAAAGCATTATTGTTCTGAGTTTAATTCTTCTGACATTTCTGTGGAGATGCCGGCATTGGACTGGGGTGGACACAGTAAGAAGTCTCACAACACCAGGTTGTGAAACCAGGTGGGTGGACTCCACTCACCTGATGGAGGAGCAGCACTCCGAAAGCTTGTGATTCCAAATATACCTGTTGGACTTTAACCTGGTATTGTGAGACTTCTTACTCAATTTCAATACACAGCTTATCACAGCTTCAGGTATGTTGCAACATGCACAGTGAATATTGCTTGCAAACTTGCATTTTAAAGAAAAATTCATTGTCAGTAATGGATAATTGGTTTCTTAAAGCTTGTATCAAAACAGATGAATTTCCATGTTCAAATACGGAGGCCACTAAGACTTTTTCTCTTTATGTGATATTTCCAGTCAATTAATTGGTTTCTTAAAGCTTGTATCAAAACAGATGAATTTCCATGTTCAAATAAGGAGGCCAATAAGATTTTATTTTCTTTCTTTATATGATTCTTTATATGATCTTTCCAGTTGAATTAAGTGAAAATTGTGCAATCGACCATATTACACAGACCATTAGCTAAGAACTTTTTCTCAGTCTAAAATGACTCTTGTTTCTCTCTGTCTGGTTCTGTGTTGCTGTGTCCAATTCTAATAGTGATTCAATGATCTAAGTCGAAAAGAGCGTCAATGCATCGTGTGAAAGCAGGAAATGCTGGAAATATTCAACAAGCAAGGCAGTATATGTGGAGGGAGGAACAAAAGTTATCATTCCAAGTCCATGATCATTGAAAGATCAATAACTTGAAAAGTTAACTGTTTTTCTTTGCCCCTCAATGCTGCCTGACCTGCTGAATATTTGCAGCATTTGCTGTTTTCATTTCAGATTTCCAGCATCTGCAGTGTTTTACTTTTGTACCATTCTATTGTAAACCACTTGCACATTTTTCCTTTTTAAAAATGTATCAGTGTGGAGTACAGGGGTTGCCTTCAGCTGTGTCCAGGCTTGGCATCCATAAAATATTTTGTTAATGTTACCAGTGGTCAGTTGTTTAGTGAGAAATGTAAGAGATACATATTTCCCAAAGGCTCAGACTTTTAAGATATTAGGAACTTAAGCATACCGATCATGAAATGTAGAATTAGCTGATTTCAGCTGAGAAAGTGGTTGGACTGCTATGATTCATCTCATCAACTTCGCATTAGAAAGAGAAAAATCCCATACTCTTGCTGGAAGAATATGTGTGCGTACATTAGTGAGGATAAGATTAAATTCAGCTGTGAAGACCCCTAAGGAGCGTTGACTGTCGGGCCATCTGTCACTTGTTCTGAAATTTTGCTTTCCCACAGCGCTGGCCTTTGTCCTGCTATTAACACATTCTGCCATTTTATTTTGCTTTCACACAGCACTGGCCTTTGTTTTTCCATTAACACATTCTGCCATCTTACCTTTATGTCCCTAAATTATCTTCTTCAGTCCTTGAATCTATCATTAACACTTCCTTTGTTCTTTGCCCAATCTTCCCTTCTCATATCTCATCATAGAATTCATAGAAACCCTACAGAGCAGAAGGAGGCCATTCGGCCCATCAAGTCTGCACCAGCAACAAACCTGCCCAGGCCCCATCCCTGTAACCCCTTGTATTTACCCAGATAATCCCCCTGACACTAAGGGGCATTTGGCATGGCCAATCCACCTAATCCACACATCTTTGGACTCTGGAAAGAAACTGGAGCACCCGAAGGAAACCCATGCAGACACAAGGAGAATATGCAAACTTCACACAGACAATGACCTGAGGCCGGAATTGAGCTTGGGTCCCTGGCGCTATGAGGCAGTGGTGCTAACCACTGTACCTCTGTACTGCCCTGACCTGATTTTCTCCACTCCTCTCATACAGTATAAAATCTGTGATGTGTTTCCCTCCCTCTTTAACTTTCTCTTGAACAAACTCAAAACGTTAACTCTGTTTCTCTCTCCACAGATGCCACCAGACCTGCTGGGGTTTTCCAGCATTTTCTGTTTTTATTTCAGATTGGCTATATTGAGACTCAGATGTGAAGAATGAGCATGCTGGCAACATAATCCAGACAACTTCTGGGAAATGGTAAAGAGAGAAGGCCTTGCAATGATATAGTGTCTTTCAGGACTGCAGGCCATCCCAGAACACTTTATAACCAATGAAGCATTTTAGAAGTGTAGTTACTGTTGTAGTGTAGCAAACCCTCGCACCAAGCAAATCCCCACAAACAGAAATGTGATAATGACCAGATAATCTGTTTTAATAATGTTGATTGAGGGATAAACATTGAACAGTACCCTAGAAAGAACTGCCCACTTATTCCTCAAAATGGTGCCACAGGATCTTGTACACCCACTGGAAAGGGTAGACAGGGACTCAGTTGAATGTCTCACCAAAAAGGAAATGCCTTGAACTATGCAGCATTCCTGCAGTACTCCACAGGGAATGACAGCCTGGGTTTTATGCTCAGTCTCTGGAGTGGGACTTGAACCCACAACTTGCCAACGGAGAGACGAGTTAGCTGCCATTGAACCTAAGCTGACATTGCTTAATAATGGCTCAATGTATTCAACAGAGAAGAAAGGGAGAACCTCAAATGAAATTTTCACAATAGAAACAAGTAGTTGTGAGGAAGCGTTGCTTACAGTAAAAAAAAGGAAACTATATAGCATTGTTTACAACCTCCAGATGTGCCACGGCAATATACAGCCAGCTTCAGTCACTGTTGTAATTTCTAAGCAGCAAGATCCCACAAATGGCAATATGGGGCACAATTTTACACTCTCCCCTGCAGGTTTTGAGGTGGGGCAGGGGCATAAAATTGTATGGATGGGATTCTCTCCGGGATCCCACCATCCTGATCCAGATGTAATACCATACTTGGGCAGGCAGGGCCTCGGTAGGAAATGCACTCTTTCCCCAATTAAGACCCACTTTATAGCCACTTGAGAGCCTTTTCCCACCCAGCCTCAATTTTTAGGCAGGTGGGCACGGGTCAGAGCAGGATGGGAAACCGAAAAAAGAAACAATTCTCCATTTCAGGTGAGAGAGTGGCGGGAGGGGGGGTGGGGGATGTGCCTAATCTGAAGGCCCCTTCAGGTTTGGGGACCTACCCCTCCAGGACCTTGGATCTCTGGCCCTCCTTCACACCTCACCCCCCCAACCCCAGTCAACTTCCCAATGCTATGATTACTCCTCTCCTGATCCCCAGGACATCCCCTAACCTCCGGGACTTAGCTCCAGACAGAGCACTGCAATATGCTGCAGTAAATCTTCTGGTCACTGCATGGTTGTGCCCAGACAGTTGAGAGAGCTGTCAGACAATGAGATTGACCGACATATCTCCAAGGTGGGGCTTCCTTTCAAGGACAGAGAATTGTGAAATGGCAGTGTTCTTCTGAAAGTCGACGGGTACACGTTCAGCTCGGTGCTCGCCATCCTGAAACTTCTGCCCATGATAATGGTCAGATTTTTTTGATATGGTGTTTGAGGGGTTACCATTGGTCAAGACACGGGGTAATTTCCTTACTCTTTGAAATTATACAATGGAATATTTTATATCCACTCAGTTTAATGTCTCATCTGAAACACAATACTTCGATTAGCATAGCACTCCCTTAGTACTGCACTGAAATGTCAGCTGGAGATTTTATAATCACCTGCGTTGAACCCAAACCCACAACCTTTGGAGGTACTGGTGAGAGTGTAACCACTGAGCCAGAACTGACACAGTAGCTGCTCTGATAGTGACTGAATAGTTTCTTTCCAATGAACTTACTCAAATGCCAAAGATGTGCAGGTTAGGTAGATCGGCCATGCTAAGTTGTTCCTTAGTGTCCCAAGGTATGTAAGTTAGGGTAATTAGCGGGGTTAATCCATGGGGTTGTGGGGATAGGGGCTGGGTGGGATTGTTGTTGGTACAGACTTGATGGGCCGAATGGCCTCCCACTGCACTGTAGGGGTTCTATGATTCTATATTATTTCAATTTCTTTCCAAATACAGAAATTGTCTAGATACTTTCTGTCCTCATGCAGTGAATTTTTCATCTTCAATTCTTATTTTCCCTCCTGTCTTATCTCCGAAACTAGTCTTTGTTCTTATTTATATAAATGACTTTTTCCCATGTTCCACATGTTATTTCTTGTGATAATTTCTTGTTATCAATAAAATGGAAAAGATATACACTCTTTGGCTTCAACACTGAAGAAGAGTAGAAATCCCTTGTTAAAATATTACTCATAGCATAATATACTAAGAATATATAAATGTGTACTTAACATTTCCTCCAAGTTTGTAATGGTGCGATAAGAAACCAGCACAGAACCATTAAACACAAATTCCTGAGTTCTCAGGGAAAATGCTATTAAATAATTTTTTTAACCATTAAACCATTGAAAGAAAATTCAGCAGCCATGCCCCATCTATATGTGCCCCTTTTAAGAAGGGGGCACTTACTACCCTCATTACATTAGGCATACGGCATGTGTGCCTTCATCGGTCGGGGCATTGAGTATAAAAATCGGCAGGTCATGCTACAGCTGGACAGAACCTTAGTTCGGCCTCATTTGCAATATTGCGTACAACTCTGGTCGCCACACTACCAGAATGATGCGGATGCTTTGGAGAGGCTACAGAAGAGGTTTACAAGGATGTTGCCCAGTCTGGAGGGTATTAGCTATGAGGAGAGGTTGGATAAACTCGGTCTGTTCTCGCTGGAACGGCAGAAATTGAGGGGTGACCTGATAAAGGTTTACAGGATTATGAGGGGCATGGACAGAGTGGATAGTCAGATGCTTTTTCCTAGCGTAGAAAAGCCAAGTACTCAGGGACATAGGTTTAATGTGCACGGGGAAAAGTTTAGAGGAGATGTGCGAGGCACTTTTTTTACACAGAGGGTTGTGAATGGCTGGAACGCGATGCCTGGAGAGGTGGTGGGAGCAGATACGATAGCGGCATTTAAGGGGCAACCAGACAAATACATGAATAGGATAGGAATTGAAGGATACCGACTCCATAAGTGCATACGGTTTTAGCTTAGGCAGGCATCATGATCAGCGCAGGCTTGGAGGGCCGAAGAGCCTGTTCCTGTGCTGTACTTTACTTCGTTCTTTGTAATTTTTACTGTTATCATTCGTTGAATAAAGATTTAGAAATTTGTTCACCTCAGCAATAGTGCCTCAAATGAAGTTTCCTTTAAATGTTCTGTTTAAGTGAGTTTGTTAATGGTACCACTTTAAGAAGGCAGCGTTCACTGCCTCTTTTAATTGACAAGCAACCTTAATTGTTTGAATATAAAAAAGGTGGAAATTCTGCAATTGTGACAGAATGTCATTGACCTGAAATGCTCACTGTTTCTCTCTCCACGGACGCTGCCTGACCAGTATCCGTAGTATTTTGTTTCGGCGGACATTCTGTAAGCTAAGTATTTCTGTGGTAAAATTTTATAATCTTTTTACAAGAAAGTCTCCCCAGTAGTTTTACTTGAGAGTAAATTTAAGTTGATTTGGACTAAACATAAAACCACCATTTCCTAGGGAGCACAGGGAAGTGGATTTTTTGAGATTTGTTCTTTGCTGATGACATCACTTTTACATCGATACAGCTAAAATTCCATTTGCATTCCTTCGCCTTTTCATAAGGGCCAGCACGGTGGCACTGCTGCTTCACAGCTCCATGGACCCAATTCAATTCCGGACTCGGGTATTCTCCTTGTGTCTGCGTGGGTTTCCTCCGGGTGCTCCGATTTCCTCCCACAGTCGAAAGACGTGCAGGTTAGGTGGATTGGCCATGCTGAATTGCCCCTTAGTGTCCAAAGATGTATAGGTTAGATGGATTCACCATGGTAAATGGGTTATGGGGTTGGGGCAGGGGAGAGGGTGTTGGTAAGATACTCTGTCAGAGAGTTGGTGCAGGCTTGATGGGCTGAATGGCCTCCTTCTGCACTCTAGGGATTCTAAAATATTTTAGTATGAGCAGAAGACAGAGGAGCACAATGGTTAGCACCGCTGCCTCACAGCGCCAGGGACTGGGTTCAATACCAGCCTCAGGTGATTGTCTGTATGGAGTTTGCACATTCTCCCCGTGTCTGCGTGGGTTTCCTCCGGATGCTCCAGTTTTCTCCCACAATCCAAAGATGTGCATGTTAGGTTGATTGACCATGCTAAATTGACCTTTAGTGTCAGGGGGATTAGCAGTGTAAATTTGTGGGGTTATGGGAATGGGGCCTGGGTGGGATTGTTGTTAGTGCAAGCTTGATGGGCCGAATGGCTTCCTTCTGCACTGTAGGGATTTTCTGATTCTCTGATTCTCTTCCTCGCGCTCTCCCTTTCTTCATGATGGCAGCCATTTTATGGGTTTGTACCAACTCTGGTACAAGTTCTTGGCTCCATTCACTAATCCAGTCCTCGCAGCACAGACTCGACCCTGTGTCCAATCTAAATATCAACATCCAGAAAAGCTGGTGGGAAAATCCTTGGAGAAGTTAGACATTTATGGTAACTTTCAGCATAACACCTTCCACGTTAACCATTATGATGATTGGCCGCTGGTTACAATCCTTTGGTGGGCCAAACTATGGCCTTCAGGCCATATGTTGAACAATGCTGATTTGCCTTGTCAAACCCCCTCAGAATTTTATGTGTTACAATAAGATCTCCTTTCATTCTTCTAAACTCCAGTGAGTATTGGCCTAACCCGTTCAACCGTTCCCCATAAGAAACCCATTTCATTGCAGGACTCAGTCTAGTGAACTCCCTCTGAACTGCTCCAAATGCAAGTATATCCCTCCTGTACAATACATGAGATGTGGTCTCACCAATGCCCTGTACAATTGTAGTAAAACTTCTCTACTTTTCCACTCCATCCCTCTTGCAATAAGGGCAGCATTCAATTTGGCTTCCTAGATATGCATGTGTGTGGCTTCCTAGATACTTGCTGTACCAGCATGCTAATGTCCTGTGATTTATGTAGAAGGACACTCGGGTCCCCCTTACTGCAGCATTCTGCTGTTCTATTCTTCCTGCCAAAGTGGACAACCTCACATTTTCCCACATTATATGCCATCAGCCAAATATTTTCCCCTTCATTTAACCTATCTATATCCCTTTGCAGACTATTTGTATCCTCCTCACACCTTGCTTTCCTACCTATCTTTGTATCATGAGCAAATTTGGCTACAATATAGTCGGTTCCTTTAGCCAACTGCCTGGGGCACTCAATTTACCCAGCCTCTCTGTTTCTTGTTAGTTATCCAATCCTCTATTCAAGCAAGTATCACCCCCAATACCCTCCTGCAATGAACTCTTACTTTTTATGCGGCACCTCTTCGAATGCCTTTTGGAAATCCAAATACATTACATCTACTGGTATCCCTTTATCCATCCTGATTGTTACACCTTCAAAGAACTCTAATAAATTTGTCAAACACAATTTCCCTTTCACAAAACTATTGTAATGTGAGACACGAACTGCCAGAAGACAACAAAACAGGGATTCTTTATTCCATTGGCATCAGATCTTTATAAGCATTAATGGAAGAGCTTAGCTCTAAGAAACCAACTATTTACTGTAGACATTCACCAGGATGCCATCAAGAGTGCAGTCTGATCTCTAATCAGCGAGGTAGCAGATTCAGTCCATGGAGCACCCATTGCCCGTGGTGGTCCCATGACCACCTGACCCAGATTAGCTTGTCTCCCAGCCACAAATGGGAACATCCCCTCCTCATGGCCTCTTGAACTCAGACGTCTAGGCAGTCTGCCTAGGTCTCCAACAGCTGCTGTAGTATGCATTAGAGATACTCCCAAAACATAAGGGAGATAATCTTCTCCAGATCATAGGTATGCCTCAGAGGAAAGCACAGCTACAGGAATGTCCTCACCATGCTGACAGTCAGCATGGTGAGGACAAACCAAAAGGAGATACAGGAGAAGATCCTGCAAGTCCAAAGATGTGCACCTTAGATGCATTGGCCATGCTAAATTGCCCCTTAGTGTCCCAAAATGTGTTGGTTACGGGAAATTAGTGGAGTAAATATGTGGGGGTATGGGGATAGGGCCTGGGTGGGATGCTCTGCTCAGTCAGAGAGTCAGTGCAGACTTGATGGGCCAAATGGCCTCCTTTTGTACTTTAGGGATTCTATGACTCTAGGTCTTGTTGACCTTATCCAACAAGTAATATATCTTTGATATCTGAAAGTTAATGGCCCAGATCTTCTGGTCTCTGAATATAATATAATAATGTAATATAACAATGTAATATAACAGCAATGGGATAGTTATCTAACAGTGATCAAATTCAATGTTAGGTTGGAAAGGAGAAAGAACACAATTACTAAGATGCAGTTGCTAAAAGGTGGAATTTTCTGGTCCCACCCATCAGCGGAATCTTCCAATCCTGCTGAAGTCAATGGAAATTTGGTTGACTTGTTGTGTCTGCCGTGGCGGAAGGGCCGGAAATCTTGGCCTAAGATCTTGGCAAGGCTAATTTTCACAGATTGAGACAGAAACTGGTAACAGCAAACTGCTCAAAACTGTCATTAGGTAAGACTACAAATAAACAATGGGAGATGTTCATAAAAGAATTTACTTGAATACATGAGCTGTATATACCCTGAATGATCAAGAGCTGTCCTTGTTGAACAAACAGGTTTATTTGGTAGCAAATGCCATTAGCTTTCGGAGCGCTGCTCCTTCGTCAGATGGAGTGGAAATCTGTTCTCAAACAGGGCACAGAGACACAAAATCAAGTTACAGAATACTGATTAGAATGCGAATCTCTACAGCCAAGGTTGGCTGTAGAGATTCGCATTCTAATCAGTATTCTGTAACTTGATTTTGTGTCTCTGTGCCCTGTTTGAGAGCAGATTTCCACTCCATCTGACGAAGGAGCAGCGTTCCGAAAGCTAATGGCATTTGCTACCAAATAAACCTGTTGGACTTTAACCTGGTGTTGTTAAAACTCTTCCTGTGTTTACCCCAGTCCAACGCCGGCATCTCCACATCTTGTTGAACAAAACAATTATGGTCCACACGAGGTAAAAGGTAACATAAAGCTTGAAGAAAGAGCATATAAAAATACAATGTATAGTATCTGTCCAGGGAACTGGATAGATACAAAGAACAGTGGAGAAAGCCAAAATATATCTATTGCTGACGATGTAAAAATGTAAGTGCCAATGGGAAAACAGGCCATGAAGGGGAAAGAACAGCTTTAAAATGAAGCAAAGTTTAGCTGGGTGACTTAAAGCGGGGATTTGCTGTAGTGTAAAATTACAAAGAGACTGGTAGATTTTGTGATTGGTCAAAACTGTGCCAGATGGCTTTCAATACAGTCATGTGAAGTCAATTATTTTGGACACTGACACAATTGAAATAGTGAAAGGCTAGGAGCATTGAAAGGCCAACGTGATATAGAGATCCATGTACACAGGTCATTAAAATGTATTTGATACAAAAAAAATTCAAAGAGATTAGATTTTACAATTAGAGAATGATAAGATGTGCAGGTTAGGTTGATTGGCCATGCTAAAAATTGCCCTTAGTGTCCTGAGATGCGTAGGTTAGAGGGATTAGTGGGTAAATATATGGGGATAGGGCCTGGGTGGGATTGTGGTCGGTGCAGACTCGATGGGCCGAATGGCCTCTTTCTGCACTGTAGGGTTTCTATGATAAGGGACCAAAGTCTTGCTAGAGGTATACAAAGCCCTGATTAGACTGCTTTTGGAGCATTGCGTACAGTTGTGGACACCATACCTCAAATAATATATTGTCCTTGGATTGAGTGAAGTGCAGATTTGCCTGAATATTACCAGGTCCTTCAGGGTTAAATTACGAAGAGAGATTATGTAAATAAATACAAAAGCAAAATATTGCAGATGCTGGAAATCTGAAATTAAAAATGGAAAGTGCTGGAAACACTCAGCAGGTCAGGCAGCATCTGCGGAGAGTGAAACAGAATACATTTACCTTATTTGTCAAGAAGTCAGTTCAGACTGTTGGAAGGGAAATCATAGAAGAGACATACATTTGCACAAGCCATGAGTGATTGCAAATGACTGTGAACGTAGTCCAATGATCATATGTGAAAAAGGAAAAGTAAGGACTTACGACAATAAATCTGATTAAATGTAGCAGTGAGCTGTCCATTGGTATGTGCAAGTCTAACTAAATAAAACATCAATAGTTCAGCACAATATCCATCAACTCAAATCTATAAAGTGCATTTAATCATCTTTCGGATCTAAAATATATTAAAGCCATCACTTTGCAGGTCACAGTTCTATTTTTCATCACCTAACGTTTGTGGTAATGACATTCCATGATACAATACATACTCGTTAATGGGCTCCCTGCTATTGGAACATTTACTCAGGAACTGACTCATTTCCCAATTCATTCAACACTCTTTGTTAAGTCGGAACATTTGGGTAAAGGGGATGCTTTATTCGCCATCGGGTTGTTCCCATTGAGAGGTTTCTACTGAGCAAGAAGTGATTAGAATGAATAAAAGGTAAATATTTCTGATTGCTCTTATTTTAAGATGAATTTGAAAACCCAGGATTACAGCATTTCTTTTGCAAATTTATCAGAAAGCCTTCTACAAGGTATAACATTCCAAAGTTGGGGTAAGTGAGTGCTGCTAGGTTTTACTCACAATGATTTTAAAATGCTGACCTTCTCACTCAAGAACAATAGTACTCTCTCCTTAAATTTACCACCTGCAAATCCCACTAATATAGGCACATCAGAACAAAACAGGAAATAAAAGAGACTACTGTACTCATATCAGTTTGTATTGAATTGAAACCACTTTCGTATTTTTTTCGGAATCCGGTTCACAAATGCCATTTTTCTGCACCGTATGTTGTTCTTGGCATGAGCTCTCCAAATGTATGTTACTTTAGACTAGTGTTTTTTTTCTTATGTTGGTTCCATACTTTATTTTTGAAATTGAGCCAAATGTTCCTCTATGAGTACTGTTTTGAAAATGCAGGCCAGCTGGTGCAGGATTCCTGACTTAATTCCAAGTAGATTTTAACTTGTGGTATTTCAGAGAAAGTCGGTGTAACCACTTAAAAGGGAACTTGCAGATACATGCACAGGGATGGAAATACCAAACTTGCATTTTGCATTGAGTTATTTGAAAAATGCTGAAACACCAGTGTAACCCTATAATGCCCTCATGCACCCCAAGTTCTGACTATATTGTGAATGGGGAAACCACATTAATTACTTGCTCAGTATACGACACTGTCCGTAAGAGAGAATTCCTGGGTCTATCATCCTTTGGATTATGATGCATTTTACGCAGAATTATTTAGAATTTGCACCATAGAGACTGGCCCACTTGGCCCATGGCAGTGCGTATGCACCACACCAGTTTCCTCCCACCCTTGGAGAGTCCAGGACCAGATGATCTCAGAGTAAGGGGTCAGCCATTTAGTATTTGGTTTTGCTACCAAATAAACCTGTTGGACTTTAACCTGGTGTTGTTAAAACTCTTACTGTGTTTACCCCAGTCCAACACCGGCATCTCCACATCATGTCAGCCATTTAAGACAGAGATGAGGAGGAATTTCTTCTCTGAGGGTAGTGAATCTGTGGAATTCTTTACTGCAGAGAGCTGAAGAGGTTGGTTTGTTAAGAATGCTCGAGGTTGAGATATACAGATTTTTAATCAGTAAAGGGAACGAAGGGTTTTGGAGATAAGGCGGGAAAGTGGAGTTGAGTATTATATCTGATCAATCATGATCTCATAGAATGGTGGAGTAGATTCGATGGGCTGAATGGCCTACTTCTGCTCCTACATCTGAGGGTCCTCTTCATCTGATGCTGCCTCCCAAACCTTCCTTTCCTTTGTCCCTCACGTGTATATGTAACTTTTCCTTAAGACATCTGTACTATTCAGCTCAACCACTCTTGTGGTAGCTGGTTCCATCCTACACTTTACTGAGGATATTAACCCTTTGTTGAGGTATCCAAAAGCTCCCTTCCTCTGGCTACTATTGCCAGTAAATTCTCCAGGCAGAACATCGAGTTTAAGACAGAAATTTCAGTTTTAGTTTATTTTCCACCAGTTGATAACTTCCACCAGATGTGAAATCGAGTGGAATTTTTCACCACAAAGTCTAATATTTAGCTCACTTACTAAAGGAAACGAAAATAGGATGGGACTAAATTGGACAGGCCCCGAGAATGAATGCAGGGCTCACCATGAACGATTACCTCACAGACATTCAATGTGATATAGGCAGCATACCAACTCTGGTGTTTGCCCTTTACTATTATTAAAGCTGGTGCTAACTCTTCTGTTGACTAGTTGCAAGCCTCAGAAGAAAATCATCAGAGACGAGTTAAAACTAACCAGCATAGCTCAAAACCTGCCCTGTATCTTTTCAAAGCGAGATGTATTGTGGCAGACATACTTGCACTGATGTGGAAAAAGACTAGGTGGGATTTTAAGGCCTCGTTCGTCTCGAAACCATAAAATCCAGCCCGAAGTCAATGGACCTTTCCATGGTCAGCCCCTCGCCCACTCCAATTCCCGTGATGGGTGGGGCGGTAAAGTTCCGGCCTCATTGAATCATGGAACAGCTTGAAAAGAGCATATTCAAGGATCTCAGACCCATGGATGAGAAGGAACAGAGTAGGACAGATGTACTTGATCCACTGCAAGTCAGGAGGCTCTGCAGACGAAAACTCAGAAACCAGTAGGGCAGATCAAAGGAGCAGTCAACACCAGGCATCATGCCACAAGAACCAAGACCCAAAAACGTTTAGTGACCTCCCAGGAGAGATAGGGTACTGAATTAATCTTCAAATGTTTTTTCCCCACAACTATATCACCTGTTTCAAATAGTGCTTAATGCACCATATCCAAGTCTCACACATCACACCCATCAGCACTCTGCTAGGGACCAGTTCAGAAACCCCAAGGTATATTATGAAGTTAGACTAGAGACATTTATACTAATTAATACACTCTGACTCACACACACTCATACTCACTCGCATCATATTCCCACACTCTCACTGATGCCCCAACACATTCATATTCTCACACATTCGTACTCGTTCAAACACACACATATTCACTCACACGGTCGTGTATTCATTCACACACTCTCATACTCACACACTCATTCTCTTACTCAGACACACACACTTGTACTCACTCATACACCATCATGCTCACTTATATTCACACACATGCTCACAAACACTCATGCTCACTTACACTCACGTTCACTCACACTTATGTGTATTCACACTCACACATTCATCCTTACCCTCACATACACACTCACAGTCACAAGCAGATAAAACACACGTACTGAAATGCTTTCTCACTCACATATACATCACCCCTACTCAGACACTCACATAGACCCTCACACACTCACACACTGACACACACAAGAACACCGACCCTCAACCACTCTCTCACAGGCTCACACACACAAACATTTCTCTCACCCACTCACACACGACCCACACTCAGACATACTCTCACTCATAAATGCACACTCACAGATACACACTCTCAGTCTCATACATACACTCACACTCACTCACACAGACAAAATGCACACACTGGCACGCTGACGCTCACACACACCACCCATGCTCAGACACTTACAGTCATGCACGTGTGCACAAACACACACACATGCCCATGCTCTTACACTCACTCTCTCACTCTCTCACTCTCATACACGTGCTCACGCTCACTCACACAAACGCACACCCTCGCACACTTACACACACAATCACACACACACACCCATGTTCTCACTCCCTCACACTCCGACTCAAACACACACATGCATAACACGGAAACACACACACACCCACACATGCTCACATTCATGCACGCTGACCCTCAACCACATTCTCTCACAGACACACACAGACCCACACACACAAACTCACACACACACACAAACACTCAACTCACTCAGTCACACACACACTGACACTTAACCCATGTTCAGAAACACTCTCATACACGCACACACACAGATTCACACACTCACCCTTACACACCTCACAGCTCTCCACTCACCTGATGAAGGAGCAGCACTCCGAAAGCTGGTGATACAAAAAAAAAACCTGTTGGACTTTAACCTGGTGTTGTGAGACTTCTTACTGTACGCACATAGCCAGCCATTCACTGCAGCAACCACATGAGTCCAACTACACACTCACTGTCACTTGCCTGACAATGTGGAGTACAATCAGAGGCAGCAGGAGCCTCTGTGTGTAATAGTCCCCCATTTTACTTTCGCTCTGTCCTGAACCTGTATCCACTTGGCCACAATGCAAAAATAAAAACCAACACAAAATAAACATTCCAAGGCAAAGTTAGAAATCCAAGCCTGTCTTATTGCATTCAAAAGTCAACTAATTCTTGTGCATTGCCTTAATGCTTTTCTTCTGTGTGCCTTTGCCTGTCCTCGTGCGCCTCTGGCTGATGGATGTTGCTTTCAGTCGGAGAGGCTCCAGATGGCTTTAGATGATGACCTTGAACAGGTTTGTGCTCCGTGCCATTGCCCTGAGGTGATCCCCCCTATTGGAGCACAGAATGCTGTGAGCCCCCTGCACAGTGCTCCCTTGAGAACTGGTATCTGCAGCCATGCTGGCAGCATTTTGAGCCTGCCTGACTGGAGGTCTCAGCGCACCCAGACATTGGGGGGTTTCTGTCTGTGCTGTAATGGAAACTGAGACATTAGCCATCAGCCATTGTGCCCAGGGTTGGTTCCATGAGTGTGCTAATGGAACTGACTACCATTTCCATGCTGCTTCTGCCCAAAGCCCTATGCAATGTTTTGCTGGATTGACATATTGTATACTGGATTTCTGACAGGTCTGCGAATGTGTAGTAAGTCTTCGGAGGCAGAAGTCCCTTCACCAAAATCCCTTTATTTACAATTCCAATATCGGTACACAGAGTTCTATCAGTCAGCAATCTACCTGCAGGAGTCCCAGAGGAACTGACACTCCCAGTTAAATACAAGGAAAAGACTCCCTGATTGGTTCATTAATTGATTCCATAATCAATGGGTATTTACAGTTACATTTGCTGATATTGCAGCCAGATGTGTTGTTCACGAACAGACTGGGCAAACAGGCACCGTCTGAATGGCCTCCTCCATTCCTCTTTCTCTTCCTCGTGCTCTCGCTTCCCAGCTGCTCACAATGTAGCTGATGGTAAAGGCCCCTCACGTTGGCAAGATGATACAACATTGCAGCGGGCCACTGCGAATCTTCACATCTGCTTTGTCAAGTATTATCTCCAGAGCAGTGGAGGCAGCGGAACCATTGATTCAGCACACCAATGGGTTGCTCTGTTATGTTTCATGTGGCAGCATGGCATTTGTGTTTGCCTGCTGCCCTGGTGCGTATAGGCTGCATGTCGGAGTCATCAGCCATGAGGATAGCCCTTATCACCCAGTAGCTATTGTTTGTTTTGCTGCAGGATGAAGGCACCATGACTGCAGTCAGGATACCAGGCATCGATCTGCGTGGAATCCCTTTCCATTTCAGTACATCCTCTGAGTTCACAAGCAAACAGATGTGTGTACACTCATTGACGTCCTGCATCCTGAAGAAGCCTACAATGTTCATGAAGCTGTGTACTCACCCTGCCTGCTGATACCCAGCAGAGTCTAGATGTGGTCTGCCCTCTTTGAATAGACCTCCCTTATGCAAAAGTGGAAGGAAAACTGTGAGGTGTTGCAAATGTCTCCAGCTCCAAACTGCCTGAAGCCTGTTGTGTTAAAATTCATGCCCATTATCAATGTGCTCTTTGGACTGTGGGAGGAAACCGGAGCCCCCAGAGGAAACCCACACAGTCACGGAGAGAATGTGCAAACCCCACCCAGACAGGTCGGAATCGAACCCGGTGCCCTGGCACTGTGAGGCAGCAGTGCTAACCACTGTGCCACTATGCTGCACTAATGCCATTTCCCTTCTCTTGCAGGAAACACATCCAAATAGGCCGGACCATCCTCGTGCCCCCTGGACCCACCAGACTCGAACAGCTTGGAGGGAGAATTCTCAGACCCCTCCATTGAAGAGGCATCACAGCTGTCACCCATACTCAGCACCAGCGCAGATGCTCAGACCTCAGTGGGTTCACTAAGTAGGCAGGCTTCTGGGCAACTCACTGGTGAGCATCTCACTGCTGATGATCAGCACCAGGTGGAGGCAGGGGTATTCCAGGGAACCAGCACTCGGGGGGGATGCCGGAGGCCAGGACTCTGCTGGACACCAGCTGATGATGTGCCCCTGGGCCATGTCATCCCAGATTTGATGGAACTGTAAAAGCAGAGTCGTGAGCATCAGGAGGGGATAACAGCATCTCTTCTTGGACAACAAGGTCAATTGGAAGAGTGCCATTGCCTTATGTCCAAAAATATAGTGCCGTCACTCCAGCACAATGAGGCCAACACTGTGAGGGGGGTGTCCACAGTGGAGATCTTGGCACAGGACATGCACTCCATGGCAGGAGATGTCCACACCATGGTTTACCTCACAATCTCCATGTTGAAGGGCATGAACTCCATGGTGCAGCCACTGGTGGGAATCCATGAGTGTCTGCACCAGAAGATGGTGAGGCTTCTGGACCTCACCAGAGGAATTACACCTCCCTGGTGTAATTAATTTTGCATCCTGGGGTTTTCTGCGGTCTTCCATGGTGGCCCTTTGTACCATAGAAAAGCAGTCTTCCATGCTGCCCCTTTGTACCATGGAAAAGCACCGGGGACCTGAAGGGATGAGGGTCATCTGGTGCACGGCAGACTGGGGTCTTCCACCCAGGACACTCTGGGGGTGTCCAGCTTATCTGCGTTTCTCCTTCCTGCGTGTGATGCCTCTCCAGTCCCACACACCTATGAGGACAGCACTGCAATATCCATGATGTTCAAAAGCAGGCCAAGTCCCCAAGGTCAACTGCGTCCAGTTCTGGTCGCCACACTACCAGAAGGACGTGGAGGCTTTGGAGAGAGTACAGAGGAGGTTTACCAGGATATTGCCTGGTATGGAGGGGCTTGGTTATGAGGACAGATTGGGGAAACTGGGGTTGTTCTCCTTGGAAAGATGGAGGATGAGGGGAGACTTAATAGAGGTGTATAAAATTATGAAAGGCATAGATAGGGTGAACGGTGGGAAGCTTTTCCCCGGGTCGGTGGTGACGTTCACGAGGGGTCATAGGTTCAAGGTGAAGGGGGGGAGGTTTAACACAGATATCAGAAGGACATATTTTACACAGAGGGTCGTGGGGGCCTGGAATGGGTTTCCGGGCAAGGTGGTGGAGGCGGACACACTGGGAACGTTTAAGACTTATCTAGACAGCTATATGAACGGAGTGGGAATGGAGGGATACAAAAGAGTGGTCTAGTTTGAACCAGGGAGCGGCGCGGGCTAATTGTTCTTTGTTTCTCGTTTCAAGGCTTCATTCTATGATCATCTTGCTGGTGCCAGTACAGAGCGAGACTGCAGATAGTTGGGAACCTGTCTCGGGGGCAGGGAATTCATATGGTGTTCGTGGAAGTGGAAATGAATAGGGTTGGGAAGCATTTTCCGATCAGGGCCAGTGTGATCTCCTGGACTCGTTTCGATCGCCTCAGGGGGTCAGAGAGGAATTTCCCAGATTTCTTTTCCCCATATTGGCCCTGGGGTTTTCACTCTGGGTTTTCGCCTCTCCCTGGAGATCACATGGTCTGGAATGGGGGGGGTGGGGGTGAGTTAATAGGTTGTGATAAACAAAGCATCGTAGCTGTGAGGGACAGCTTGGTGGATAGGATATTAGTATGTAGATAGGCTGGAAAATTGGGCGCGGATCCTGGATTCAGGATTCAATCCTGGACCGGGGAGCGGCGCGGGCTTGGAGGGCCGAAGGGCCTGTTCCTGTGCTGTATTGTTCTTTGTTCTTTGTTTGTTCTTTGTCAAGACTCCCCAGGGGACACATGCCAAGGTCATCTCGGGCAACAAGGCATGGAAGTCAGAAGGCTTCTTCAACCTCAGCTGCAGATCCTGGGGAAGAACCTATACATAGTAGGAGGGGGGGGGGAAGATTCATTCACAGAACATCGATATCAGAAGATTCTTGCCCAGCACTGTCTCTGACATTGCTTCTCCACCTGTGGTCCAGCACGTCATTGTCTCTGCTGCTGGCCAATCCCGATCAGTAGAAACACCAACTCAACAGGCCCCATGATTCTGATGAATCATGCACCTAAAGAGTGAGAACACCACTGTGAGTGCTGAGGAGTCCATCTCTGGCTGTCTCATGTTTGGTCTTAGCTTATCTACTGGCAAGAAGCCCATCCATACTTTAGTTAGCTATGGACTTGACTAATCCAATGCTCTCCTGCTCAACCTCACAATTTACACCCTTTGTAAGTTGAACTCATAAAGAACCCCCCTGCCCATTTCCTAACTCTCACCCAATCCTGTTCATCACACCAATGCTTGTTGACCTACATTGGCTCTTGTTACAGTAATGTTGCGATTTTAAAATTCTCATGCTACCTTTCAAAGCCCTCACCCTGCTCTCTGGATGGAATCCTCCCATCTAGTTCTAAATCCCGTGGCAGGGGCTGAATCAGGGAGTGTTTCCCGCTGCAGAGGCCAAGGGAAACCATGCCATATCTTCCATCCCTGGTGTAATTAATTTTGCATCCCGGGATTTTCTGCGGTCTTCCATGGTGGGCAGGTTTGACGGTGTGCGTCCCACCATCGTATCTGGATGTCTTATTTAAAAGGCACATATTAGCGGGATCCAAATCGGTTTCACACCGGCCCCCAGTAGGATTTCTGGTCCCCCATGGCGGGCAGCACTGGAGGATTCCACTGTAATTTCACACTCCAGCCAAGTTCTCCCCCTCCCCCAATGCCATTTGATCTGGCTGGCGGGAGCATGGGAGAATTCCACCCCCTAGCTTCCTCCAGCCCTATAATCCTCTGGAAAAATAAGTAGCAAAGTGATTGTGCTGCTGGTCTCATCACCCAGAGGATCGGACGAATGATGTGAGCTCTAAACACGCCATGAGCTGAGAAATTTAAATGCAGTTAATTAATACAAGCTAGCATAAAACAACTAGTCACGGGGCAGCATAGTGGTTAGCACTGCTGCCTCACAATGCCAGAGACCTGGGTTTGATTCTGGCCTCGGTTCAATGTCTGTGTGGAGTTTGTACGTTTTCCCCATGTCTGCATCGGTTTCCTCCGGTGTCCTCCCACAGTCCAAAGATGTGCGAGTTAGGTTGATTTGGTCATGCTAAATTGCCCCTTCGTGTCAGGGGGATTATCAGGGGGTTGTGGGGATAGGGCCTGGGTGGGATTGTTGTCGGTGCAGACGCGATGGGCCGAATGACCCCCTTCTGCACTGTAGATTCTATGATATTACGATCAGTAATGGTAATTATGGGCAGTTGGATTGTTGTTCACTCATGTGGTGGGATTTACCACACATCCTGCTATGTGTTTCGCAGCAGTGGGAGGCAGATCGCCACTGGTCTTGCCATTGTCAATGGGGTTTCCCATTGAATGCACTCCTTGCTGTTGTGAAACCCATGGCGAGGGTGCACCATCAGCGGGACCAGAAAATCCCGCTGACGTGAACAGCCGGAAAGTTCCGGCCATGGTCTTTAGGGTAAGAAATCTGCCACCCCTACGTTGTCTGGCCCACAGGTGACTACAAACCCACAGCAATGTGGTTGAATCTTAACTGCCCTCTGACGTGACCTAGCAAACGAATAAAGTATCTCAGCAACACCTTCTCAAGGACAATTAGGGATGGACAACAAATGTTGGCCTTTCCAACGAAGTCCGCATCCTGGAAATAAATAAAAATTAAACTCCAATCTTGGTCCCTTGTGCAGAACTGATTTTAATGATTGAACCATTAGTGGCCATTTTTTTTTATTTCAAAAATATACTTTATTAAAAAAAAACCTCTCAAATAAGACATTGCAAAACGACAGATCCAAAGTTATAAACAGTGCAAAAAAAAGAATCATTTTTACAGTACAATACAGTGCTTATTTACAAAACATTACATTTCATTACTTAAAACTATATACATACGTCAGAGTTTACTGTGTGCTGTTATTTTTCAGGTTGGCACACAGTTACGCAGGCCGAGGGTATTCTGCAGTTACCCGGCCCTCGGTCTGCCTCGGTTGAGACGCTTTACACGGTGGCCTTTCCCCATTGTGCCTTGGCGGCGGCTGCCCCAAGCTTGAGCGCGTCCCTGAGCACGTAGTCCTGGACCTTGGAATGTGCCAGTCTGCAACACTCGGTCGAGGACAATTCTTTCAGCTGGGAGATCAGCAAGTTTCGGGCGGACCAAAGCGCGTCCTTCACCGAGTTGATGACCCTCCAGCAGCAGTTGATATTTGTCTCGGTGTGCGTCCCCAGAAACAGCCCGTAGAGCACAGAGTCCTGCGTCACCGAGCTGCCCGGGACGAACCGCAACAAATACCACTGCATCTCACTCCAGACCTTCTTTGCAAAAGCACATTCCACAAGGAGGTGTGCGACCGTCTCATCAGCCCCGCAGCCGCTTCGAGGGCAGCGTGCGGTGAGGTTGAGCCCTCAGGCATGCATGAAGGATCTGACGGGGAGTGCCCTTCTCACCACCAGCCAAGCCAGGTCTTGGTGCTTGTTTGTGAGTTCTGGTGATGAGGCATTCTGCCAAATGACATTGACAGTCCGCTCAGGGAACCATCCGACAGGATCTGCCGTCTCCTTTTCTCTCAGGGCCTCAAGGACATTACGTGCTGACCACTGCTTGATAGCCATGTGGTCAAAGGTGTGTTTCCGGAAGAATTTCTCCACGAAGGACAGGTGCTGCGGTACGGTCCAACTACTTGGAGCGTCCTGCGGCAATGTGGCCAGACCCATCCTCTGCAACACTTGGGACAGGTAGAACCTCAAAAAATAGTGGCACTTGTTGTTAGTGTACCGAGGATCTACACACAGCTTGATGCAGCCGCACACAAAGGTGGCCATCAGGATGAGGGCGGCGTTGGGAACGTTTTTCCCTCCATTCTCTGGAGATTTGTGCATCGCCTCCCTCCGGACACGATCCACCTTTGATCTCCAGATAAATTTGAAGATGGCCCGGGTCACTGCTGCTGCGCAGGACTTGGGGAGAGGCCACACCTGCGCCACGTACAACAACATGGACAGTACCTCGCATCGGATCACAAGGTTTTTCCCAGTGATGGAGAGGGAGCGTTGCTCCCACAATCCCAATTTTTGTCTGGCTTTGGCGATGCGCTCCTCCCAGTTTTTGGCGCATGCCCCTGCCGCTCCGAACCATAACCCCAGCACCTTGAGGTAGTCTGCCCTAATGGTGAAGGGGACAAAGGATGTGTCAGGCCAGTTCCCAAAGAACATGGCCTCACTCTTACCCTGGTTGACTTTGGCCCCCGAGGCCAGCTCGAACTGCTCACAGACTTGAAGGAGCCTGCGAACAGATGAGGGGTCCGAGCAGAAGACAGCCACGTCATCCATGTAGAGGGAGGCTTTGACTTGCGTCCCTCCGCTGCCTGGGATTGTAACCCCTTTGATGCCTGGGTCGCTTCTGAGGGCCTCGGCAAAGGGTTCAATGCAACACACAAAAAGGACGGAGGAGAGAGGGCAGCCCTGCCTGACTCCAGACCTGATCTGAAACATATCTGATTCCCACCCATTGATTGAAACTGCGCTACTGATGTCTGTGTAGAGCAGTTGGATCCAATTGCAGATTCCCTCCCCAAAGCCCATTTTGGAGAGCACATCCATCATGTAGCTGTGCGATATTCTGTCAAACGCCTTCTCCTGGTCTAGACTGATGAGGCAGGTGTCCACCTGCCTGTCCTGCACGTAGGCGATCGTATCCCTGAGTAGCACGAGGCTATCAGAGATCTTCCTGCCTGGTACAGCACAGGTTTGATCAGGATGGATCACTGACCCCAGAGCAGACTTGACCCGGTTGGCGATGACCTTGGCCAGAATTTTATAATCCACATTCAGTCGTGAAATGGGTCTCCATTACTTCAGCTGACTAAGGCCAAAGATTTGGAATTCCCCCTCTGAACAACTTCACTGTGCCTCTCCCTCTTACTCCCCTCTTTTAAGTCTCCTTTTGCCAAACTTTGGTCACTTGTGTGATACCTCCTTACATAGTTTGGTGTCAATTTTTTGCCAATCAAAGTACCTTAGGATGCTTTGCTACATTAAAGGTGTGATATAATTGCAAGCTGCTTTTGTTGGGTACAGGACAGTCTTCAGTACTCCTGATCTTTTAGTCCAAAATATCAGCTGCCTTCCCAGGTAGTTAGCATTTCTTCAAAAGCAAACGAAGTTGAAGCGCTAATCAGCCAACATCTAACTGAATGGCAAAGCAGCCTCAAAGGGATTGATCTTTCATCTCTGAAAATCAAACAGCTCTGTGGAAATTTGCATCTATAATTTCAGCAAAGGCACGGGGTCTAGATCTTCTGCGGAGCAGCAATCGTCATTGGATGGCCACCGCTTCAGGAAATCTCCCCGGCCCGACACTGCTCCGCATTTCTTCGGGACTCTTCCAAACTTGGCTGTCCCAAAAACGTGAACTGCAGAGTCCCTCGGAAAGCTTCATCGGATCATGGCACAGTCACAGGAAGATGAGATAGCACCCCTCACCCCCACCCTACCACACCCTTTTTACAGCACTAGCAACTGTACGATCAGTTTAAATGTCCAATCTAAATGTTGGTGAATGAACATTAGTGGGTGGGTAAGGGGTAAATGGGGAAGGGGTAGGTGGGTGAGTGAGTAGGGGTAAGTGGGTAGTCAATCTGGGGATTAGTCGGGTCAAGTTGGGAGGGAACTTGTCTAATTGGGAGGGTAATTTGGGGATGGGAAAGGTAGTCGGGGTTGAAGTCATCACTGGCGGATAGGGAGGGTTGTCGGAGGTGTTGGGGGGTAGTCGGGAGGTGGGGAGTTTGGTGGTGTGATGGGGTGTCAGATGGATATTTGGGGGGGTTTAGGGGAGTGATAGATGGTTTAGGATGGTAACGGGGGGGGTCAGGAGGGTATTCAGGGGTGTTGGGGTGTGGTGAGTGGATGAGGAGGATATTTAGGGGCATTGTGGTAGGGCATTTGATAGGGTATTCGAGGCATCGGAGCTGAAGTCGGGGTGAGGATCGGGTGACTGGGAAGCCAGTTATGTAGTTCCCCCACAATTATACAAGGTTTTAGTCTGTCTGACATTTCCTGGGTAACAGAACTGTCCCAAGTTTCTGACTAGAACTCGGAGTTGGAGACGTTTGCAGAGGGTCCCAGGGAGTAGGAAATTGCCCATCGGAAATGAAAACATCCCAGACAAGAACAAAGAACAAAGAAAATTACAGCACAGGAACAGGCCCTTCGGCCCTCCAAGCCTGCACCGACCATGCTGCCCGACTTAACTAAAACCCCCTACCCTTCCGGGGACCATATCCCTCTATTCCCATCCTATTCATGTACTTGTCAAGATGCCCCTTAAAAGTCACTACCATATCCGCTTCCACTACCTCCCCCGGCAATGAGTTCCAGGCACGCACTACTCTCTGTGTAAAAGATCTGCCTCGTACATCTCCTTTAAACCTTGCCCCTCGCACCTTAAACATATGCCCCCTATTAATTGACTCCTCCACCCTGGGAAAAAGCTTCTGACTATCCACTCTGTCCATGCCTCTCATAATCTTGTAGATTTCTATCAGGTCTCCATCGCTCCAGTGAGAACAAACCAAGTTTCTCCAATCTCTCCTCATAGCTAATGCCCTCCATACCATGCAACATCCTGGTAAATCTTTTCTGTACCCCCTCCAAAGCCTCCACATCATTCTGGTAGTGTGGCGACCAAAATTGAACACTATATTCCAAGTGCAGCCTAACTAAGGTTCTATAAAGCTGCAACATGACTTGCCAATTTTTAAACTCAGTACCCAGGCCGATGAAGGCAAGCATGCCATATGCCTTCTTGACTACCTTCTCGACTTGCATTGCCACTTTCAGTGACCTGTGTACCTGTACACCCAGATCCTCCGCAAACGTCTCCAACTCCGAGTTCTATCAATACTCTTAAGGGTTCTGTCATTTACTGTATATTTCCTATCTGTATTAGACCTTCCAAAATGCATTACCTCACATTTGTCCAGATTAAACTCCATCTGCCATCTCTCTGCCCAAGTCTCCAACTGATATATATCCTACTGTATCCTCTGATGGTCCTCATCGCTATCCGCAAATCCACGAACTTTTGTGTCATCTGCAAACTTACTAATCAAACCAGTTACATTTTCCTCCAAATCATTTATATATATTACAAACAGCAAAGGTCCCAGCACTGATCCTTGAGGAACATATTCCAGACAAACCTCTCAGTCATAGGTCTGGTCATCTGGAAAACGGAAGATTTGGTCCAGGATTTTAATCATGCTTTGGAAATAGTATGGTTTTCCTAACATAGATTGGCTCACTTGTGATTCTGGTGTAGCTTGAGCTCAGTGTCAAAGAGCACCTTAGTGATAAAGAACAAAGAACAAAGAAAATTACAGCACAGGAACAGGCGATCGGCCCCCCAAGCCTGCACCGACCATGCTGCCCAACTTAACTAAAACCCCCTACCCTTCCGGGGACCATATCCCTCTATCCCCATCCTATTCATGTACTTGTCAAGACGCCCCTTAAAAGTCACTGATGAGGAGCTATCACTATGATTTCGCAAATAATGGCTCCTTCCATCACCTTGTGACAGTGCTAAACAATGACTAACATCAGCAAACACATCAAACTAGAAATGAACAAAAACTCATCTACAGCTTTAAAGAAAGTTGACACATTCCCAATCTGCCAACGCAAAAATGGTTCTGACATGTTAAGACAAGAGTTGCATGCACTTTGCTATTTTGTCTGTAGATAGAATCATAGAAACATAGAAACATAGAAAACCTACAGCACAAAACAGGTCCTTCCGCCCCACAAGTTGTGCCGAACATATCCCTACCTTCTAGGCCTACCTATAACCCTCCATCCTATTAAGTCCCATGTACTCATCCAGGAGTCTCTTAAAAGACCCTATTGAGTTTGCCTCCACCACCACTGACGGCAGCCGATTCCACTCGCCCACCACCCTCTGTGTGAAAAACTTCCCCCTAACATTTCCCCTGTACCTACCCCCCAGCACCTTAAACCTGTGTCCTCTCGTAGCAGCCATTTCCACCCTGGGAAAAAGCCTCTGAGAGTCCACCCGATCTATGCCTCTCAACATCTTATATACCTCTATTAGGTCTCCTCTCATCCTACGTCTCTCCAAGGAGAAAAGACCGAGCTCCCTCAGCCTATCCTCATAAGGCATGCCACTCAATCCAGGCAACATCCTTGTAAATCTCCTCTGCACCCTTTCAATCTTTTCCACATTCTTCCTGTAATGAGGCGACCAGAACTGAGCACAGTACTCCAAGTGGGGTCTGACAAGGGTCTTATACAACTGCATCATTATCCCCGGACTCCGAAACTCAATCCTCGATTAATAAAGGCCAGCACACCATGCGCCTTCTTAACCACCTCCTCCACCTGCGGGGCCGATTTTAGAGTGCTATGGACCCGGACCCCAAGGTCCTTCTGATCCTCTACAGTACTAAGGGTCTTTCCCTTTATATTGTACTCGTTCATCCCATTTGACCTGCCAAAATGGACCACTACGCATTTATCTGGGTTGAAGTCCATCTGCCACTTCTCCGCCCTGTCTTGCATCCTATCTATGTCCCACTGTAACATCTGACATCCCTCCAGACTATCCACAACCCCACCAACCTTTGTGTCGTCGGCAAACTTACCAACCCATCCCTCCACTTCCTCATCCAGATCATTTATGAAAATGACAAACAGCAAGGGTCCTAGAACAGATCCCTGGGGCACACCACTGCTGACCAACCTCCATTTAGAAAAAGACCCATCTATACCCACTCTCTGCCTCTTTTGGGAAAGCCAGTTCTGGATCCACAGGGCAGCAGCCCCTTGGATCCCATGCCCTCTCACTTTTTCTAGAAACCTTGCATGGAGGACCTTATTGAACGCCTTGCTAAAATCCATATAAACCACATCAACGGCTTTCCCTTTGTCAATGTGTTTAGTCACATTTTCGAAGAACTCCACCAGGCTCGTAAGGCACGATCTGCCTTTGACAAAGCCATGCTGAGTATTCTTAAGCATTCTAAATCTCTCTAAATGCTCATAAATCTTGTCCCTCAGAATCTTCTCCATCAGCTTACCAACCACTGAGGTTAGACTCACCGGTCGGTAATTTCCTGGGCTATCCCAACATTTTATGACTTCCGCTGTAGGAAACAAAATAACGGCACATGTTGGTGCTATCCAAATGTTGAAGACATAGAATCCCTACAGTGCAGAAGGAGATCATTCAGCCTGTCAAACCTGTACCAAGAACAATCTCATTCAGCCCCTATCCCTGTAACCCACTATATTTACACTACTAATCCCCCTAACACTAAGGGGCAATTTACCATGGCCAATCAACCTAACCCACACATCGTTGGACTGCGGGAGGAAACCAGAGTACCCGGAGGAAACCCACACAGACACGGGGAGAATGTGCAATCTCCACACAGACAGTCACCAGAATTGAACCTAAATGCCTGGCACTGTGAGGCAGCAGTGCTAACCACTGTGCCACCATGCCACCCTAGATGGATGTGTTGGGTTTAGGGTTAGGCTACATGCCCTCCCATCTCCATCTATAAAAATATGGAATTTGAACATTAAAAATTTGCATTTTGTTCATTTTAAGTGCTTTTTTACTTCACAAGTATTAGATTTTTAATTTTTACCTCAACAAAACCCATTCTATATCCAACACCTACAGCAGCAACCCCTCTGTCCCTACCACCCACTTCAGTTCATAAAAGCAGTCTTTGTGCTCCAGATCTGGGTCACAGCAAAACTAGGGGCCAAATTTTCCCTAAAAGTGACTAAAGCTGCGATTTCCCGTTTTGAGGCCAAGTGCCCACACCAGCAGGAAAACAGGAGTGTTTCCCGCTTGTGTTGGGAGTGTCTGTCAGCTAAAAGATGCAGATAAGCTCACTTCAAGCAACCTGTCAGCCAGACTGGCTGTTCCGAGACCAGGCTGCCATTTTTAAAGGAGGGCCTGATCTCCGAGCTCAATGACAGGCCCCCTCCCAAACAATGAAACGGTGCCCTCCCTCCTCCCACACTGACCACAGGAGCGCCACCAACCCCTCATCAAATAGAGGCATCCTCTGACCAACCTACAAATAATGGGTAGCCCCCCCTCCCCCCCCCCATACCATGCAGGCATGAGGGTGATCTGACCGGACTCTCCCCTCCCCACTCAGCCTCCTTCCCCCCCAGAATCCCCACCCAGCCTCCCTTCAGGCCACACACCTTGACAGTGCCAACAACAGATGCTGTCCCCTGACATCCTGGCCTGGTGCCTTGGGCCCTGAGTGGCTCAAGGAGGTATGTTCATTGGCCATTTGGCCCTCTGCTGCTGCCAGATTGCAGAGGAAGAATCCTTATCTGCGTTCTAGGTCACTAACACTGGGAGTAGTGAACAGAAAAAAGCGGGATCCGTCCCGTGCATTCGGCGGTGGACTTGCGATGAGTGGTGATGGAGGATAGCGGGTTGAGTGAGTGGCAGACAGTCAGCACAGTTGTGCTGATTTCTATCAGGAGACACTGACAGACTTCCAAGGTCCCCGAACACGCCCAACTCCATCACAACTATACAATGTGAATTCATGTTTAATGTTGATAATGTGTTAGCTTAATATGTGCAGAACCTTTTATGCAAAAATATTGATTGAGGTGTACACAATGACTGTCAGGTTTGCTTGAATGCAATGGGTTTGACCTCTGTAAAATGCTAAGGTGTGAAATCCAGATGGTTGGCGTTTACAAGGAACACTGGTTGATGCTTCCTCCTAGTTGAGAGATAGGAGGACCAATGTTAACACCTCTAATACTACCCAAGCTGAGGTCAATAAACTCAGCACAGGCCTGCAAATGAACCTGGGATCTTCCTGACACCACATTCACAAGGTGAAACGTGATTTCTTTTTGTGTGACAAGCAAATTTCTTGCCGATAGACATGATCGTTTTTTTTGTAACCAGATTGGTGAAGCTGACAGCTTGCATGAGATTACATGAGTTTAAAGGAACCTTTTTTAATTTAATGCACGGGCACAAGGTCCATGAAAAATGCCTTTTCTGCAGTTTCTTTGCTGAATAAAATCATTCTGACAGGGGAATTTTTCTTGGGGTGATTCACTCCAAAAATTGAACCGTTTTGTTTCACAGATTATGATCGAAGGCTGGGGTCTTGGCTTTTAATGCTCTCTTTCAGCCTCCTCCATATTTGTAGAATGTTTTCCAGCAATAATACTGTTCAGATGACTATAAAAATGGATCCTCCTGCACATATTAAGCTAACAGAGTCTGTCAATCTGCATGTTATGTTTCCGAAGTACTGACTCAGTGGTCCCTCCTGTATATTTCACTGACAGGTTATGATTAGCTTTTTGTGGTCCACATCCTCTAACAGGAAACTTTTGAAAGCCTGGAATGTGAGGGGCAGCTGTCTGCGCTGAATCAGAAATCATGAGCAGTGCATGACTCAGTCAAGCACCAAAAAAGAAACTTTATGGATTATGGAAATACAAACATAAACAGGGCAAACATTGTCTAGGGAGATTTTCATCAAAACAGGGTTGTCAGGCATTTTGTGACTGAATTCTGACATTGTTAAATTGTGAGACTATTTTAAAAAGTTATTTTTCCTTCCTTAGCAACAATTCAAACAATGGAAAACACATGGTAATACCAGGGTGCTTTGCCTCTGTGTGAATGTCAGAGATGATTTATGAAACAGTGTGGCTAATGTTTTCTTTTATGTGAAGCATTTGCCTTTGGTATGTAGAGGTTATTTATAGTTCAAGATTGATAATTAGGGTGCTCTACTGCAGCAATACTGATAAAGGCAGGTTGTTAACTGCGGCTCGATGGCAGTCTCTGAGTCAAAAAGTTGATCTCCTTCCAGCGATTTGAACACACAATTTAAGCACCTCAATGCAAAACTGAAGGAGCACTGTGATGGTCGAAAGTGCAGTCTTTCTGATGTTATGAGGTGGAGATGCCAGCGTTGGACTGGGCTGGGCACAGTAAGAAGTCTCACAACACCAGGTTAAAGTCCAAGAGATTTATTTGGAATCAGGAGATTTCGGAGCGCTGCTCCTTCATCAGGTGAGTCACTCCTGAAAGCTTGTGATTCCAAATAAGCCTGTTGAACTTTAACCTGGTGTAGTGAGACTTCTTACTGTTTCCGATGTTAATCCAAGGTCCCAGCAGCCCTCTCAGATGGATGTAAATGATCCCATGGCACTAATTAGGAGAAGAACAGGGGAATTCTTCTGAGCGTCCTGGCAAATTTATTCCTCCACCAACTTCACTAAAATAAATTATCTGTCATAATCAACTTGCTGCTTGCGGGTCCCTTGCTGCTTGCGGGTCCCTTGCTGCTTGCAGGTCCCTTGCTGTTTGCAGATCCCTTGCTGCTTGCGGGTCCCTCTTGCTGTTTGCGGGTCCCTTGCTGTTTGCAGGTCCATTGCTGTTTGCGGGTCCCTTGCTGCTTGCGGGTCCCTTGCTGCTTGCGGGTCCCTTGCTGCTTGCAGGTCCCTTGCTGCTTGCAGGTCCCTTGCTGCTTGCAGGTCCCTTGCTACTTGCGGGTCCCTTGCTGCTTGCGGGTCCCTTGCTACTTGTGGGTCCCTTGCTGCTTGCAGGTCCCTTGCTGCTTGCAGGTCCCTTGCTCCTTGCGGGTCCCTTGCTACTTGTGGGTCCCTTGCTGCTTGCAGGTCCCTTGCTGCTTGCAGGTCCCTTGCTGCTTGCGGGTCCCTTGCTGCTTGCAGGTACCTTGCTACTTGCGGGTCCCTTGCTGCTTGCAGGTCCCTTGCTGCTTGCGGGTCCCTTGCTGTTTGCAGGTCCCTTGCTGCTTGCAGGTCCCTTGCTACTTGCGGGTCCCTTGCTGCTTGCAGGTCCCTTGCTACTTGCGGGTCCATTGCTGCTTGCAGGTCCCTTGCTACTTGCGGGTCCATTGCTGCTTGTGGGTCCCTTGCTGCTTGCGGGTCCCTTGCTGCTTGCAGGTCCCTTGCTACTTGCGGGTCCCTTGCTGCTTGCAGGTCCCTTGCTACTTGCGGGTCCATTGCTGCTTGTGGGTCCCTTGCTGCTTGCAGGTCCCTTGCTGCTTGCGGGTCCCTTGCTGCTTGCAGGTCCCTTGCTACTTGCGGGTCCCTTGCTGCTTGCGGGTCCATTGCTGTTTGCGGGTCCCTTGCTGCTTGCAGGTCCCTTGCTGCTTGCGGGTCCATTGCTGTTTGCAGGTCCCTTGCTGCTTGCAGGTCCCTTGCTGCTTGCAGGTCCCTTGCTACTTGCGGGTCCCTTGCTACTTGCGGGTCCATTGCTGTTTGCGGGTCCCTTGCTGCTTGCGGGTCCATTGCTGTTTGCGGGTCCCTTGCTGCTTGCAGGTCCCTTGCTGCTTGCGGGTCCATTGCTGTTTGCAGGTCCCTTGCTGCTTGCGAGTCCATTGCTGTTTGCGGGTCCCTTGCTGCTTGCGGGTCCATTGCTGTTTGCGGGTCCCTTGCTGCTTGCGGGTCCATTGCTGTTTGCGGGTCCATTGCTGTTTGCGGGTCCATTGCTGTTTGCGGATCCCTTGCTGTTTGCGGGTCCCTTGCTGCTTGCGGGTCCATTGCTGTTTGCGGGTCCATTGCTGTTTGCGGGTCCCTTGCTGTTTGCGGATCCCTTGCTGTTTGCGGGTCCCTTGCTGCTTGCGGGTCCCTTGCTGCTTGCGGGTCCATTGCTGTTTGCAGGTCCCTTGCTGTTTGCGAGCCCTTTGCTGCTTGCAGGTCCCTTGCTACTTGCGGGTCCATTGCTGCTTGCAGGTCCCTTGCTACTTGCGGGTCCATTGCTGCTTGTGGGTCCCTTGCTGCTTGCGGGTCCATTGCTGCTTGCAGGTCCCTTGCTACTTGCGGGTCCCTTGCTGCTTGCAGGTCCCTTGCTACTTGCGGGTCCATTGCTGCTTGTGGGTCCCTTGCTGCTTGCAGGTCCCTTGCTGCTTGCGGGTCCCTTGCTGCTTGCAGGTCCCTTGCTACTTGCGGGTCCCTTGCTGCTTGCGGGTCCATTGCTGTTTGCGGGTCCCTTGCTGCTTGCAGGTCCCTTGCTGCTTGCGGGTCCATTGCTGTTTGCAGGTCCCTTGCTGCTTGCAGGTCCCTTGCTGCTTGCAGGTCCCTTGCTACTTGCGGGTCCCTTGCTACTTGCGGGTCCATTGCTGTTTGCGGGTCCCTTGCTGCTTGCGGGTCCATTGCTGTTTGCGGGTCCCTTGCTGCTTGCAGGTCCCTTGCTGCTTGCGGGTCCATTGCTGTTTGCAGGTCCCTTGCTGCTTGCGAGTCCATTGCTGTTTGCGGGTCCCTTGCTGCTTGCGGGTCCATTGCTGTTTGCGGGTCCCTTGCTGCTTGCGGGTCCATTGCTGTTTGCGGGTCCATTGCTGTTTGCGGGTCCATTGCTGTTTGCGGATCCCTTGCTGTTTGCGGGTCCCTTGCTGCTTGCGGGTCCATTGCTGTTTGCGGGTCCATTGCTGTTTGCGGGTCCCTTGCTGTTTGCGGATCCCTTGCTGTTTGCGGGTCCCTTGCTGCTTGCGGGTCCCTTGCTGCTTGCGGGTCCATTGCTGTTTGCAGGTCCCTTGCTGTTTGCGAGCCCTTTGCTGTGCACATGTCGGTTGTCACCCCTCCTGCATTACCGCAGTGACTACACTTCAAAAGTACCTAATTGCTTCTAAACTGTTTTGGGGTGTGCCAAGATCAGAAAAGCTGCTACACAAATGCAATTTCTTTCTTCGTCTTTGATCTATGTAGGGATCTTTCTTTATCTATTTTAACATGAGTAACTTCTTCCCAAAATAAATCTATTGATTCTGAAGCAAGAAGTTGTGATGCAACAAAAACCAAGAATCATTTGTATGTGCTATTGTGTGTCAGGTTTCTAATTGTGTTGCGATAATCATCAAGGATGGAGTGACAGGAACAGGAAGGTAGTTAAATACTGTCGTACCCATTTTGAGTGGGTACAAAATGAGTATCCTGGTAATCAGGAGCCCAAAACCAGTGGTGGGATTCGACTGCTAAATTCAGCATAAGCTGGACAAAGTGTGCACCATGTAGGCTCTACGTACTTTTACCAGCACTACAGCAGGCTAACCAGCAGTTCATAGAAAATCATAGAAATCATAGAAACCCTACAGTACAGAAAGAGGCCATTCGGCCCATCAAGTCTGCACCGACTACAATCCCACCCAGGCCCTACCCCCATATCCCGACATATTTTACCCACTAATCCCTCTAACCTACGCATCCCAGGACACTAAGGGGCAATTTTAGCATGACCAATCAACCTAACCCGCACATCTTACAGAGATTAATGGACACTATCGACAGAAGAACAATTGAACGTGTCTTTAGTTTAAACAGTTATATGGAGAGAAGGAACCACTCCTGACCCCAGATTGCCCCCTTCCAATTTTCCCTTATGCCCCATCCAGGACTGATCTCTAGGCAGGCTGAATATCTCGGGTTACAACTGACAAGCTGCATTGGCGTCCATAGCTTGCCAGTTTTACATAGCTGCAAAGACCACTTAGATCAATCCTCAGTTAAAGCCTTTAGGCGTGTGTACTAGATACACAATCCATTTTGTGGTGACTTCTAGCATTAGAACAGTTTTTTCCTCATTGCTCCTCTTCCCCTACCCCACTCCATGCAATGTCCTCGCCTGTTCCCTCCTCCTTTCATGTTGGCACTAAATCATGCTGGGATTGAGTTTCAGATTCCTCAGGTACCTTGTCTCAGGGAGTCAAGCTTCACCTGTGAGCCAAGAGTGTGAGTGTCACCACATGTATTTCATTAATGGAAGGCATTTCAGGCCTTAATCCATCCTCATGCAACAGCCACAGATCCACTTTACAACTATTTAACAGGCATAATTTGCCTCTCCCTTCCCAGTGCCACTCCCAGTGCAGTCTTGCTTCTATCAGCTAACTCAAACGCAGAACTGGAATTAAATTATTGTTTAAATCCGCATCTGGAATCTTCACTGCCAGACTGGGAGGTGTATTTATCCATTGGATATCATGACAAAGTACTTGACAACAAATTTTTGTTCGGGAAGCTGAACCAGAAGACCCATAAATATTTTGTTTAACAATAACTTCACACTCCAACAACATAAAATAAATTTGACATGCCCTAACCTTGTGCCTTAAAGAAATAAACAAACAGAGCTCTATCCAAAAGAGAAAATGCTGGAAAATCTCAGCAGGTCCTGCAGCATCTGTAAGGAGAGAAAAGAGCTGACATTTTGAGTCCAGATAAATGATAATGTGGACTCGAAACTCTTTTCTTTCCTTACAGATGCTGCCAGACCTGCTGAGATTTTCCAGCATTTTCTCTTTTGGTTTCAGATTCCAATATCTTCAATAATTTGCTTTTAAACAGAGCTGTATAACTTTATTTCCTGATTATTGCTGCCCCTTTAGAATATTGCAAATTTATCATAATTCCCCCATGAAATGAAATAATATTATGACTGAACATTCATGTTATTTCATAGATACATTTTATATCTGTTTTTGTCCATCTGTCGTAGAAAAGCATTTGATAATTATTGGACTGTGTTATTCTCCAGATAAAAATAATTGCTGAGGCAAGAAGTTCAATATTTCTCTTCTGAAATTCGAGTGTATCTAGTTTCAGACTAGATCTATATTTTCTGATAATATAAAAGCAAATTATGGTGGATGCTGGAATTTGAAACAAAAACAGAAAATGGTGAAAAATCTCAGCAGGTCTGACAGTATCTGTGGAGAGCGCAGAGCCAATGCTTCAATCAGGATGACACTGTCAGAGCTGAAGACAAGGAAAATAGGACAAAAGTTATACTGTGAGGGTAATGGGGGGAGGGGGGTGGCGTGCTGTAATTGATAGGAATGGCATAGACAAAAAGACAAAGGGAATGTAATTGATGATGATGAAGGCTAGGAATGGTTCTAAGAGCATCCATTAAGCGATCAGAATGTGTAAATGGCAGAACAAAGGTGCAGAGTACCACCTACTTTCTTCTTAATCGTGGTTTTCCACCCATTGTGGTTGACAGGGCTCTCAGCCATGTCTAACTCATCTCTCAGGCCACTGCTCTCATTCCCTCTCATCCCTCCCAGAACCAGGATAGGGTCCTTCTTGTCTTCACTTTTCACCTCACCAGCCTTCGCATTCAAAGGATCAACCTCCGCCATTTCCACCAACTCCAGCATGATGCCACCACTCAATACATCTTCCCCTCACTCCCCCTGTCAGCATTCTGCAGGGATCATTCCCTCCGGGCCACTCTGGTCCACCCAACACCTCACCCACCGCCAATGGCATCTTCCCACGCAATCGCAGAAGGTGCAACACCTGCCTCTTTACCTCCTCCCTGCTCACCATCCCAGGGCCCAAACACTCTTTTCAGGTGAAGCAGCGTTTCATGTGCACCTCCTTTAACCTGACTATTGCATTCGATCTACTCTACATCAGAGAGACCAGACGCAGACTGGGTGACCACTTTGCAGAACAGCTTTGGTCTGTCCGCAAGCAAGACTCAAACCTTCCTGTCGCTTGCCATTTCAACACACCACTCTGCTCTGCCGTCCACATGTCCATCCTTGGCCTTTTGCAATGTTCCAGTGAAGCCCAACGTAAACCAAAGGAACAACACCTCATCTTCCGATTTGGCACTTTACAACCTTCTGGACTGAACATTGAGTTCAACCACTTCAGAGCATGAATTCTCTACTCCACACCCACACTCCATTTCTATTTATTTTATTTCCTTTCTTCTTTTCATCTTATCAATCCATTTTTATTACTTTATATTCTTATTTTTACTTTTACTTTTATTTATAAAATCTTACTTTCCATTTTGTTCCCCCCTTCCCCCCATCCCACTAGGGATACCTGCCACATTCCTACACTCTGCACCTTTGTTCTGCCATTTACACATTCCAATCTCTTAATTTACACTCTTAGCACCATTCCTAGCCTTCATCATCACCATTTACAATCCCTTTGTCTTTTTGTCTATGGCATCCCTATCATTTACAGCCCCCCTCGTCCTCACAGTATAAATTTTGTTCTATTTTCCTTGACTTCAGCTCTGACAAAGGGTCATCCTGACTGGAAATGTTAGCTCTATTTTCTCTCAACATATGCTGTCAGACCTGCTGAGACTTTCCAGCATTTTCTATTTTTGCTGTCTACCTTTTCTGTGTTGTGGTGGACGATTTTCTTGTTTCACAAGTCAGAAATTTCAAGTCCTCTGGACTGTTTTCCAGTTAAGCATGCAAAAGTCTATCCTTACAGTCAATTGTTGATTTGCCATTTGTCTCATTTTCATTTTGACCAGTTCTGTCTGTGGAAAAGTGATCTATAATAATAGTTGTAACTACAAAAGTTGCAAGAATTCAAAACTGCAAACACACATCAATCAGAGTGGTAAATTATTTTGAATCGTTCAGTCGTAAAATGAACTTAACGCCACAATCTTTAAATGGCCATAAGTTGTTTTTGTTCAGGCTACTAAAGAGAGTGAGAACCATTCAAATTGTTTCTTATTGTTGATTTAAAAGCCTGAGGGATTTGTAAACTTCTAATTTAATAAAATATTTGATTTGTTATTATTGTCACTTGTATTTGTATACAATGAAAAGTATTGTTTCTTGTGCGCTATACAAAGCATACCATTCATAGAGAAGGAAAGGAAAGGGTGCAAAATGTTGTGTTACAGTTATAGCTAGGGTGTAGAGAAACTTAATATAAGGTAGCATTGTTAGAGAGTTTGAAAGAGTTATGAGTTTCAAAAGCATAGAATGAGAGTAAAAGATAGAATTAGACAGCTCGCAAGAAGTCACCTCGCTCTGGTGCCATCTTAGTTGAACATGATTGAAATAGTGACTGCTTCAGACAGGAGAAGACTGGCACTTTATCTTCTCCACTGTCTATCTATTTTGGTGAATCTCTAAAACCCTGAATCCAATTTGTTAACACAAACCGGTCTACTTTCTTCTTGAAATCTATTAAGGTTCCCATTAAGCATTAAAAAAAACCAAAATCAAACACCACGTAAATCCAAGAAAATTGGTAAAGATTAGTATTTTATTTGGAGGATAGCAAAAGCTCAGAGGGTAAAACAAGGTGAAGATAAAGATAGGGAAAAATGTGCATTTGTATATAGCCTTTTATAACCTCAGACCTACTCAAAAGTGCATTACAACTCATTAAGTACGCTGTAAAGAGGCATAGTCAAGTAAAATTATAATCCACAATTATTTATACATTTCTCTGGACACCACTTTTAACAGGTCATCATTGAACTCACTGAGCCTGTAGATTTATTTTAAATTAAAGTAACATTAAAGAACCTATGGTTTTGGGTGGAGCCACCTGCCTTCCACTGTGATGATTTTAGGAGATTATACACAGGACACCAGTTGCAGTTATGCTTTTAGTATGCTGCGCATTGGTATATAACCTGAGTCATCCTTTGATCACTGACCTAAGTTGTTAGTGTGGCTACTCTGACCGGGTTAGAAAAAGTAGAGCAGCACATTAATGAGGAGGGAAAGGCTTTCAATTGAAACAGTAAAATGGTTCACAGTCCAGGTCCAAGTCATAAGTTTCAGACCCTCCGAAAAGCGTAACAGGAATTACACATTGTAAGAAGTCTCACAACACCAGGTTAAAGTCCAATAGGTTTATTTGGCACTAGCTTTCGGAATCTCAGGCTCCTTCATCAGGTGAGTGAGGACTTGTGATCACAAACAGATCATATATAGACACAAACTCAATTTACAAGATAATGGTTGGAATGCGAGTCTTTACAGGTAATCAAGTCTTAAAGGTACAGACAATGTGAATGGAGAGAGGGCCAAGTTCAAGTTAAAGAGGTGTGTATTGTCTCCAGTCAGGACAGTTAGTGAGATTTTGCAAGCCCAGGCAAGTCGTGGGGGTTACAGATAGTGTGACATGAACCCAAGATCCCGGTTGAGGCTGTCCTCATGTGTGCAGAACTTGGCTATCAGTTTCTGCTCAGCGATTCTGCGTTGTCGCGTGTCGTGAAGGCCGCCTTGGAGAACGCTTACCTGAAGATCAGAGGCTGAATGCCTGTGACTGCTGAAGTGTTCCCCGACTGGAAGGGAACACTCTTGCCTGGTGGTTGTCAAGTGGTGTTCATTCATCCATTGTCGTAGTGCCTGCATGGTCTCCCCAATGTACCATACCTCGGGACAGTCTTTCCTGCAACGTATCAGGTAGACAACATTGGCCGAGTCGCAAGAGTATGTACCGTGTACCTGGTGGATGGTGTTCTCACATGAGATGATGGCATCCGTGTCGATGATCCAGCACATCTTGCAGAGGTTGCTGTGACAGGGTTGTGTGATGTCGTGGTCACTGTTCTCCTGAAGGCTGGGTAGTTTGCTGCGGACAATGGTCTGTCTGAGGTTGCGTGGTTGTTTGAAGGCAAGAGTGGGGGTGTGGCGATGGCCTTGCGAGATGTTCGTCTTCATCGATGACATGTTGAAGGTTCCGGAGAAGATGTCATAGCTTCTCTGCTCCGGGGAAGTACTAGACGACGAAGGGCACTCTGTCCGCCATGTCCCGTGTTTGTCTTCTGAGGGGGTTGGTGCAGTTTTTCACTGTGGCACGTCGGAACTGTCGATCGATAAGTCGAGTGCATTTTTTCGCTGTGGCACTGTCCTGGTTGGAGACAATACACACCTCTTTAACCTGTGCTTGGCCCTCTCTCCACTCACATTGTCTGTACCTTTAAGGCTTGATTACCTGTAAAGACTCGCATTCCAACCATTATCTTGTAAATTCAGTTTGTGTCTGTACATGACCTGTTTGTGATCACAAGTCCTCACTCACCTGATGAAGGAGCCTGAGACTCCGAAAGCTAGTGCCAAATAATCCTATTGGACTTTAACCTGGTGTTGTGAGACTTCTTACTGTGCTTACCCCAGTCCAATGCCGGCATCTCCACATCAGAATTACACATCCCCATTGCTTTACCTGATAAAATTCATTCCCAGAGACACATGGGGATGGTTTTTACATTCCATCACAAGTGGGTTCGAAGACAGCAAGGGAGAAAGTGAAATCTAGTGGGTGGCCTTTCTGCCCCTTCCCACTGTCCCTGATCTGCCTAAAATTTTACAAAGGGTGACCAAGGCGTCAGGCAGCCCAACCACCCTTGGGTCTATAAAAGCCCTCAAGTAGCCAAATACTGGCCTCATTCTACCACTGCCAGTATTTGACCCTGGCTGGGATGAGGCCCACGCCATGCAGGAAGTCTGACAGTTTTAAATGTGCGAACTGGGTTCACGCAAGGAAGGAACTTGCTTTGGGGGTCCCAGGGCCCATTTGAGGCATCTCCCCCCCCCCTCAAAGTCACCCCCCCTTAGAAACTCCCTCCCCACCCCCCTCCAACCACTTGAACTCAATCAATACCCCTTCTCACTGAGAACCCCAACCTCAGACTTAACTAGGCTCTTTGACATGGTGGGACTACCTCTAGTTTCATCAGTGGCCTCAGTCTGCTGGTGTTGCTGGGACTACAGAACTGCTGGTCATCCCATCAACTGGCTGCTTTCTAAAGTGAGATTACTCCTCAGGTAGGGGCGGACGTCTTGCCTTAAAGCAATTAACCCTGCTCCCAGTGTTAAATTGTTGATTCTCTGACCTTTTAGCCAAAAGGGGTGGGGGAGGGTGGAGGGTGGGGGTGGGGGAGTGCAGGGGAGTAATTGGGACTGCAGCACCCATGTAAAACCCAGCCCCATGTCAGTGTGGCACAGAGAACACCATCGCCACAGGTGGGATTTTCCAGCCACGCTTGCCCCAAGGCCAGAAATTCCCGGCAGAGATCAACTTTGCAGGTTTGAAAGGTCCTCCCCCGCCTGCTACAATTCCCGTGACAGGCGGGACGTGAAAATTCTGCCCATAACTGAGGCAAAGAGGCCTATGTTTATCTTTGAATGGTTCTTGCACAAAGTACTTGTGGCTGCTAATAAGGTGGATGTTATTGTTACAGGTGCAATGTGAGGCTATCTCTGGAGATGTGTTAGGTGAAGCAAGATTTAAATTCTGAAGAAAATGAATTCTGATCAATCCCAACATCTGAACAGAAAATGTTAATTAATGGGAAAAAGGGTTAAAAAAAAATTTAAACAATGTTAAATTATGAAGAGAATTCCAATTTATTCATCCGAAAGTTAAAGGGGCTTTGAGGTTGTCACAGCCCTCAGTAGCTGCTGTACTGCTCCTCATGCCAATATAACCATAGGAAGCCGCAGTCTGAACTCTATAGTCTGAACTCTACTTTGTATTGACACAGTAAACTGGGCAATGTAACAGGGCATTAGCAGGGTAAATATGTGGGTTACGGGAATAGGGCATGGGTGGGATTGTGGTCGGTGCAGGCTCGATGGGCCAAATGGCCTCCTTCTGCACTGGAGGGATTCTACGGATTCTATGGAACGCTCTACTACTTTCCCTTTGAATAATTGCAAAAGCAATTTGAAATCTAACGGCCCTCCCAGTATGTTCTGAGCGGCCCCTTTACTCCTCCACCAGCAGTGGATATGTGAGACACTGACGGGGAAATTGGACATTTTCAGCTCTTTTCATTGCTTGCAGAATGTCTCAATTCAAAACCCAGCTGCTGTGTTGAGCCAGGTCTCTGGATCCGGTTCCTGCCCAAGGTTTAATGTAGACTACAAAATGGAGATGAAGCTATTTTCAAACTGTGCCTCATCACCTACCACAGAACATTTCAAATTGCTTCTGTAAATATTCAAAGGAAAGCAAGTAGAGTATTACATTGTCCAGTGTGCTGTAACAGTACAAAATAGAGTTCAGAGTCCACCTCCTATCGCAGAAATGAACAAAGAACACATTCTTTATGAAATATCTTCTCCCTTCACCAGCTTTAGATTTATTTACATAGTAAGGAATGTTCAGAGAAGTACCTCCTCATACAGAGTATATAAACCCCGAGTGCCCATAACCCTGATGCTCCATATTATATACACATTCAGGCCTCGCTGATTGGACGAGCCATTGCTGCCTTAATCTGGGAGCTCGTATTTTAAGAGGTCCACATTGTGGGCCTTGTTAAAGTCATTACACTTTAGAACTTAAATCACAATACAAATGTCTTCAGCAATCCGACTGGTGACATGTAAATTTGTTTTGGTAGTGTTATTTGTGTTAGGGCCTTGATGATAGAATGGAATGGAATAGAATAGAATCCCTAGAATGCAGAAGGAGGCCATTCGGCCCACCAAGTTTGCACCAACAACAATCCCACCCAGGCCCCATCCCCGTAACCTCACATATTTACCCTGCTAATCCCTTTGACACTAAAGGACAATTTAGCATGGTCAATCAACCTAACCCGTATCTTTGGAGTGTGGGAGGAAACCCCCTCAAGCACCCGGAAGAAACCCACACAAACACGGGGAGAATGTGCAAACTGACGGCGACCCGAGGCCGGAATTGAACCCGGAAAGTCAGTGCAGACTTGATGGGCCGAATGGCCTGCTTCTGCACTGTAGGGTTTCTATGATTCTATGATGCCAGATATAAAGCTGAAGTATTTACAATGAAACCGATTTTCCTTTTAACATTAAAATAAAAACAGGAAATGTTGGATAAGCTCAGCATTTGTGGAGAGAGACACACAGTTAATGTTTTGAGTCCATATGACTCTTCGTCTTTAATATTCATTGATTGAAGTTTCAAGATGAACATGAAAATAAGTACCTAACATCATAGCCAGATCCAATTTAACCCAGAATGAGCGAATCCGTACATCAATTTCTCATATTTTGCTGGCTTCATATGGAAGCAAAATTTGAAAATATGCTTTACAACTGCATGAAATCGCATCAGTGCTTACCAAAGACTAAGGGGCTCTTATTTCATCAAACTAATTTATCAATCTGGCACAGTGGTTAGCACTGCTGCCTCACAGCGCCAGGGACCTGTGTTCAATTCTGACCTTGGGTGACTGTGTGGAGTTTGTATGTTCTACCCATGTCTGCGTGGGTTTCCTCCGGGTGCTCCGGTTTCCTCCCACAGTCCAAAGATGGGTTGGGTTGATTGGTCATGATAGATTGCCCCTTAGTATCAGGGAGATTAGCAGGGTAAATGCATGGGGCTACAGTGGGAGGGCCTGGGTGGGATTGTTGTCAGTGCAGGCTCAAAGGGCTGAATAGTCTCCTTCTGCACTGTAGGGATTCTATCAAAAAGGTTATGGCACTATTTCCAAACCTACCACTTCCTTCATGATCTAGAATTACAGTAATATTAAATTGAGTTTGAGACGTTTACAACAACATTACACACTTCCTACTCCCCAATGAAGAACTGAGTTGGAGATCATCAGTGCCAGAATTAATGAATCCACTATTCAAGGTCTCGGAGTAAAATACAACCTCGGAATGAGGTCACTCCCAAGTTTTCATGATGCTGCTGATGATGTTTGAGTAAACGCAGTCATTCCTAAAATAAAAAGGAAAATAAAAGTGGGACACGCTGCTCACACTCAGGGAAGTTTTTGTTTCAAACAAGCAGATTTCTTGTGGTATTGCTCACAGCTAGTCATGAGTCTGGAGAAAGTTGCAATGTTTAATTGCTTACCTGGCCTATTCCTTTACAACTCCCATCCCCAAGCTTTGACTTGTGCCAAAATTATAAATATAGCTATAAAAAGCAAGCTCTGTCTGTCACAGAGGCCAATGGCATGGATCAGCGAAAAATGTACTTTTCGACCTTATTTTTATTAAACAGCTGATGAGTCAATTTCCCTTCCTGTCTCTCGTGTTAACTGATATAGTTAATGGTTCTTTCTCATCACAGACTGTCTGTCTACATTTCAAAATTGTTGTCGTCATTCTCCTCCTTAAAGTGGTACAACCCATGATCCTCCTGCATTTGTAAAGCACTGTCCAAACTTCTCCCTCCCTTTCCTTTCCTGTCTTTGTCACCTCTTAAATCCGTGTCTATCTTTTCTGCAACTCCATCTTTGAACCTCTTCAACCAGGTTTCTGCTCTGCCACAACCTGGAAATAACGCTTACCATCCTGTGTGACTGTGACCACTGTCCTCCATCCCTTCTCAACCCAGCTTCAGACTTTGACATGGTTGGTTACATCAATGTCAACAAAACGAAGGAGATTGTCATCGACTTCAGGAAGCGTAAAGGAGAACATGCCCCTGTCTACGTCAATGGGGACAAAGTAGAAAGGGTCGAGAGCTTCAAGTTTTTAGGTGTCCAGATCACCAACAACCTGTCCTGGTCCCCCCAAGCCGACAGTATAGTTAAGAAAGCCCACCAACGTCTCTACTTTCTCAGAAGACTAAGGAAATTTGGCATGTCAGCTACGACTCTCACCAACCTTTACAGATGCACCATTGAAAGCATTCTTTCTGGTTGTATCACAGCTTGGTATGGCTCCTGCTCTGCCCAAGACCGCAAGGAACTACAAAAGGTCATGAATGTAGCCCAATCCATCACGCAAACCAGCCTCCCATCCATTGACACTGTCTACACTTGCCACTGCCTCGGCAAAGCAGCCAGCATAATCAAGGACCCCATCCATTCCAGGCATTCTCTCTTCCACCTTCCTCCTTCAAGAAAAAGATACAAAGGTCTGAGGTCACGTACCAACCGACTCAAGAACAGCTTCTTCCCTGCTGCTGTCAGACTTTTGAATGGACTTAGAAATCATAGAAAGAATCATAGAGACCCTACAGTGTAGAAAGAGGCCATTTGGCCCATCGAGTCTACACCGACCACAATCCCACCCAGGCCCTACCCCCATATCCCTACATATTTACCCACTAATCCCTCTAACCTACCCATCTCAAGACACTAAGGGGCAATTTTAGCATGGCCAATCAACCTAACCCGCACATCTTTGAACTGTGGGAGGAAACCGGAGCACCCGGAGGAAAACCACGCAGACACGAGGAGAATGTGCAAACTCCACACAGACAGTGACCCAAGCCAGGAATCGAACCCGGGTCCCTGGAGCTGTGAAGCAGCAGTGCTAACCACTGTGCTACCGTGCCGGCCCTTACCTTGCATTAAGTTGATCTTTCTCTACACCCTAGCTTTGACTGTTACACTACATTCTGCACAAGAAAAAAATACTTTTCACTGTATGTTAATACATGTTAATACATGTGACAATAATAAATCAAATCAAATCAAATCATGCTCCTTCAGTGATTATTCCAACAGGTATACTGGGTCAGGTGTACTGGGCATCCTGCTCTGGAGTAGGTTTGGACAGTGCTGTACAAAGGCAGAAGGACCATGGACCCTGCACTGGAGTAGGTTAAGATGCCATTGAGGTCTCAATCATTTCCATTCATTAATCTCACGCAAATCAGTGACTGTGTTGTGTCCTGGTTAAATTAATGCTCGATTCTAAACTTCACTTTTTAATATTTTTATAAATTTTTATGTATCCGTTCATGGGATGCGGGCATCACAGGCTAGACCAGCATTTATTGTCCATCACTCTCTTCTACCTTCTTCCTTCAGGAAAAAAATGCAAAAGTTTCTGGTCACGTACCAACCGACTCAAGAACAGCTTCTTCCCTGCTGCTGTCAGACTTTTGAATGGACTTAGCTTGCATTAATTTGATCTTTCTCTACACCTTAGCTTTGACGGTATCACACATTCTGCATTCTCTCATTTCCTTCTCTATGAACAGTATGTTTTGTCTGTATAGCGCGTAAGAAACAATACTTTTCACTGTATGTTAATACATGTGACAATAATAAATCAAATCAAATCAAATCAGAATCAAATCTAATTGTACTTGAGAAGGTGCTTCTTGACCTGCATTCTTGAACCCCTGCAGTCCATGTTGTAGGAACACACATTGTGATATTAGGGAGGGAGTTCTAGGATTCTGAAGCAGCGATAGTGAAGGAACAACAATATAATTTCAAGTCAGGATAGTGTGTGACTAGGAGGGGAATTTACAGGTGGTGGTGTTCCCATGCACCTGCTGCCATTGTCCTTCTAGGTGGTAGAGACTGTGGGTTTGAAAGGTGCTGTTGAAGGAACCTTGGAAGTTGCTGCAGTGCATTTTGTAGCACACACTGCTGCTATTGTGCAAAGAACAAAGAACAGTACAGCACAGGAAACAGGCCCTTCGGCCCTCCAAGCCTGTGCCGCTCCTTGGTCCAACTAGACCAATCGTTTGTATCCCTCCATTCCCAGGCTGCTCATGTGACTATCCAGGTAAGTCTTAAACGATGTCAGCGTGCCTGCCTCCACCACCCTACTTGGCAGCGCATTCCAGGCCCCCACCATCCTCTGTGTAAAAAACGTCCCTCTGATATCTGAGTTATACTTCGCCCCTCTCAGCTTGAGCCCGTGACCCCTCGTGATCGTCACCTCCGACCTGGGAAAAAGCTTCCCACTGTTCACCCTATCTATACCCTTCATAATCTTGTACACCTCTATTAGATCTCCCCTCATTCTCCGTCTTTCCAAGGAGAACAACCCCAGTCTACCCAATCTCTCCTCATAGCTAAGACCCTCCATACCAGGCAACATCCTGGTAAACCTTCTCTGCACTCTCTCCAATGCCTCCACATCCTTCTGGTAGTGCGGCGACCAGAACTGGACGCAGTACTCCAAATGTGGCCTAACCAGCGTTCTATACAGCTGCATCATCAGACTCCAGCTTTTATACTCTATACCCCGTCCTATAAAGGCAAGCATACCATATGCCTTCTTCACCACCTTCTCCACCTGTGTTGCCACCTTCAAGGATTTGTGGACTTGCACACCTAGGTCCCTCTGTGTTTCTATACTCCTGATGACTCTGCCATTTATTGTATAACTCCTCCCTACATTATTTCTTCCAAAATGCATCACTTCGCATTTATCCGGATTAAACTCCATCTGCCAACTCTCCGCCCAATTTTCCAGCCTATCTATATCCTGCTGTATTGCCCGACAATGCTCTTCGCTATCCGCAAGTCCAGCCATCTTCGTGTCATCCGCAAACTTGCTGATTACACCAGTTACACCTTCTTCCAAATCATTTATATATATCACAAATAGCAGAGGTCCCAGTACAGAGCCCTGCGGAACACCACTGGTCACAGACCTCCAGCCGGAAAAAGACCCTTCGACCACTACCCTCTGTCTCCTATGGCCAAGCCAGTTCTCCACCCATCTAGCCACTTCTCCTTGTATCCCATGAGCCTTAACCTTCTTAACCAACCTGCCATGTGGGACTTTGTCAAATGCCTTACTGAAATCCATATAGACGACATCCACGGCCCTTCCTTCACCAACCGTTTTTGTCACTTCCTCAAAAAACTCCACCAAATTTGTAAGGCATGACCTCCCTCTTACAAAACCATGCTGTCTGTCACTAATGAGATTGTTCCGTTCTGAATGCACATACATCCTGTCTCTAAGAATCCTCTCCAACAACTTCCCTACCACGGACGTCAAGCTCACCGGCCTATAATTTCCTGGGTTATCCCTGCTACCCTTCTTAAACAACGGGACCACATTCGCTATCCTCCAATCCTCAGGGACCTCACCCGTGTCCAAAGAAGCGACAAAGATTTCCGTCAGAGGCCCAGCAATTTCATCTCTCGTATCCCTGAGCAGTCGAGGATAGATGCCATCAGGCCCTGGGGCTTTGTCAGTTTTAATGTTCCCTAAAAAACCTAACACTTCCTCTCTTGTAATGGAGATTTTCTCTAACGGGTCAACACCTCCCTCCGAGACACTCCCGGTTAACACGCCCCTCTCCTTCGTGAATACCGATGCAAAGTATTCATTTAGGATCTCCCCTATTCCCTTGGGTTCTAAGCATAATTCCCCTCCTTTGTCCCTGAGAGGTCCGATTTTCTCCCTGACAACTCTTTTGTTCCTAACGTATGAACAGAATGCCTTAGGATTCTCCTTAATCCTGCCTGCCAAGAACATCTCGTGACCTCTTTTTGCCCTTCTAACTCCCCGTTTGAGTTCTTTCCTACTCTCTCTGTATTCCTCCAGAGCTCCATCTGTTTTCAGTTGCCTGGACTTAACGTACGCCTCCCTTTTCATTTTAATCAGATCCTCAATTTCCCTGGTTATCCACGGCTCTCGAATCCTACCTTTCCTATCTTTTCTTTTTACAGGCACATGCCTATCCTGCAGCCTTATCAATAGTTCCTTAAAAGACAGTGAATTTTGAAGGTGGTCCCAAAAAAATGCTGAACGCTCAACTACCCTATGGCAGCTGAGATTTAAAGTGGTTTCCTCTACTCAGATACTGTCCCCCTTCCATTCCAAAACTATCATCAAACCTCGGCTCAAAAAAAAGCCCCTGATTCTCTGTGTTCTTGCAAATCGCTGTGGCCCTGACCAAAGTCACGAGTAAAATTCTCAGTGACTGTGACTGCTGCAGTGTTTCTTGGTGCACTCATTGACTTTTGCAGCCAGTGACGTGGTTTTCTCATGACACCATCTCTCCCAACCTCCTTTCTGATGAGCAGTGGATTATTCCATTGAGGGTGATTGCAATGATACTTCTGCAACGACATTAACCAAGATGAAGATGGATATGGGAAACAGAGCAGGGCCAAGTTCAAACCACTGAGGGACTCTTCTGTGGGTGGTGTGGTAAGACTTTTGTTTTTCTAGCTTAATGTTCCTTTTTTCCTACATCATCTCTCTTTATTTCTAAAACTATCCTTTCTCCAGCTGATCATCGCAATAGGTTGTTGTAACTTCCATACATTCAAAATGATTTTTATTCCTCATTGAGTGTTTCCAGCTTTTTCTTTTATATTTTTCCATTCCATATTTATTTCTCTTGCAGTAACTGAAAGTAATAACTCTTTGGAGAGAGAAAAAAACTGTCCCACCTGACCTGTTAATCATTCTTCCCACAACAATTCAAAAAGATGTAAACTCCCAGAGAGTGCGTTAGGCCCAGATTAAGAATAAACAAAACCCAATTTAAACCATTTATACAGCAATAGAAAGGACATCGAATCAGGCAGCCAATGCCACAATGAAAAAGAAACAAATTCAAAATAATTTTCATTCCTCAATGAGTGTTTTCCAGCATTTTCTTTTATATTTTTCCATTCCATTTTTATTTCTCTTGCAGTAATGTCTACTTTCCCTCATTTTACACTTCTTTTCAGGATTAATTACTCTTTGCACATTCTCATTGTAGTTAACTTGCAGAGTCCAAAACTACATGGACTCAGTTCACAATAAATTCAGGCATTCGGAAAATAGAATTCCTATCAATTGTTTCTTACAACAAACAGTTATCACTTAAAGTTCCACTGTGCAAATTCATTCTCTCACAAAATCAAAGCACTTCTTCCAGGTGAAATGAATGTTTAGAAAAGAACACTGGATGATAAACCAAATAACCACGTCAGGCTTCAAATATTCAAAGTTTCAGCTTCAATGGTTTTATTCACAGGGTGGCACAATGGTTAGCAGTGCTGCCTCACAGTGTCAGGGACCCGGGTTCGATTCCTGGCTTGGATCAGCGACTGTGCAGAGTCTGCATGTTCTCCCCGTGCCTGCGTGGCTTTCCTCTGGGTGCTCCAGTTTCCACCCACAGTCCGAAAGACGTGCTGTTTAGGTGCATTGGCCAGGCTAAACTCTCCAGCAATGTACCCGAACAGGTGCCGGAGTGTGGCAACTCGGGGATTTTCACAGTAACTTAATTGCAGTGTTGATGTAAGCTTACTTGTGACACCAATAAACTTTATTCAAAGTGCATCCCTGCCTTCAGCACAATATTTAAAATTCAGTTTCATTTGACAATAATTTTTTGATTGCTTTTGTGTGTCATTTTCCTATAATATTGCATATATTTTGGTATGAAGAACCATCCTGTTTGACCTGCTCTGATAAACCTATAAAGCTATAAGTAGCTTTTTTGCAGACTTGAATGAGATCATGGCATCATATGCTTTAATGTCAATATTTGCTGGTGGGAAGGCAAGTGGTGAAGATGACATTAAGGGCGGGACTTTCCGGCTGCACTCGTCACAAAACCAGAAAATCCCACTTGAGGTCAGCGGACCTTTGCATGGTACGCCTCCCCCCACCCGCTACGATTCCTGTAACGGGCGGGACAGGAAAATTCCCCCCAAAGAGTCTACAGAGGGATATGGACAGGTTAAGTGAGTGGGCAAAAACTTGGTAGAAGGAATATAATGCAGGAAAATGTGAAGTTATGCACGTTGGTAGGAAGAATAAAAGAGCTGAATATTATTTAAATGGAGAAAGACTGCGGAAAGCTCTGGCACAGAGGGATCTGTGGTCATTGGCGGGGGTTCCTTGAGCATAAATCACAAAAAGCCAGCATGCAAGTTCAGCAGGTAACTGGGAAGGCAAATGGAATATTGCAAAAGGGAATGGAGTATAAAAATAGGGAAGTCTTGCTAAAACTATAGAAGGCACTAGTTAGACCACATCTGGAATACTGTGAACAGTTTTGGTCCCCTTAGCTAAGGAAAGATATACTAGCATTGGAGGCAGTCCAGAGTAGGTTCACTAGGTTGATCCCTGGTATGGAGGGTTTTTATGAGGAGAGGAAGGGATTGGCATGCTCAAGATGCGCTTCATGTTAGTTTCCTGGACAGATCTGGAGATACCCTTTCGTACACAGGACCCAGGGTTTCTAGAATGGTTATGATGTGAACATTGCACTTCCATGAGAATGGAAGCTGCAGGGCGAACAAGGCAAAGAGCATACATTGTATGCAGACTAAAAAAATGAGAAGAAATGAAATGAGGAAGACAAGGGGGAGAAAGTTGATGATGCCAGTATAGCATCAGCCACTCACATTGCTACCCAGATTATCAAAGATTCACTTATTGATGAAAGGTTTGGTTAGTTATTACCACTTCCAAAATGGAATGGCAGTGATAAACCTGAATAAAGTTCTTCATCCATTTGAGAAGGAATTGAATTCCTCTTAACTCTTAAAAATGCACTATAAACCAACATTGTTTAGAAAAGGAGTTAGAGGAAAAATAACGTGTGCTAGGTTCCTTTCCCCATGCTGTCCCCACTGCCACTGTCAAAGTTTATCCAGCGAACAATCAACACCCAATACATATTCTCTCATTGGTCACCATCCATTCACATCTTGATCATTCACCATTGACCATCAAGCAACCGCAAAGATGACTTGCCATGTAAAAATTGGCAACACAGATAAGTGGTGCCAAGTAATGAAATTCATCGGATTCTCTTAAAGAACAGAAACTTCACAAAGTAACACCTTCTTGTACACCCATAGAATCATAGAATGTTTACAGCACAGAAAGAGGCACTTGGCCCATTGTGTCTATGCTGGCTGAAAAATGAGCCACCCAGCCTAATCCTACTTTCCAGCATTTGGTCCATAGCCTGACAGATTACGGCACTTGAGGTGCATATCCAAACACCATGGGCATGCTTTTGTTTGAAGTTTTACTCTTCCTTTTCCTAGCATTCTGATGTGGTGCAACCCCTGTGGCATCAGCTAAAGTAGAGGTAGGCGATTAGAATCTCTGCTTTTGGCTGATGGCCCCCACCTTTTGCAGCTTGTGGGACTCCACTATAGATCGCTATGCCTTTACCTGTGCAGGAGGAGGACTCGACCATCAGGAGAGATAGTATGCTGGGAGAGAGTAGCCAACAGATGAGCAGTAGGAGCACCTTCAGTGGAGTCTCTACTTCCATGTCCTCTTACATTATCATCGCTCTGGTAGACCAGCCATACTTTACTGTCATCATTGTGGTAGTGAGCAGATTGGTGCAGATCAGTGTTGCACTCTAAGGCCAAGTCTAAGCAACCTGTCATCTTATGAAAGTGTGTAGGAAGCAGATTCAACTTTCAAAAGAGAACTGGATAAATATTTGAAGGAAAAAATTGACAAGACTATATGAAAAGAACAGGGGAATGGACTATTGTATAGCTCTCAAAGAAGTGGTACAGGCATGATAGGGCAAATAGCCTTAGTTTGTGTTGATCATCCTATGATTCTACTCAACGAACCAGCCAACCAAAGTCTGCATGGCCAAGGTCAAGATATGGGTGGACTCATTTCATTTCTCCAATTGATGTTGCATGCAGTGGGCCACGATATCCATGCAAGAAGACATAATTTCAATTTCCTGTGACACCAACCCACACATGCCTGAGGTGGACTGTTCCATTCCCTCTACAATTGTTGTTAGTGTATTTAGAAGGACTGTCAGTACATCGCACATTCTCTGCTGCTGCTCATTAATGACCCCGACTGCATAGCATCACTGTCCACCTGAGCAGAGCTTGGAATTGGCTGCACTTTCTGATGAGGACTTTCTACTGATGTCCCTGTCACCACCATTTTCTCTTGCTTACTTGTGAAATGTGAACCACCTGGGTGAAAACCCAACCATCTGTGTAGCTGGACCGTCTGAGAATCTGCGCTGGTGCTCGGTAAGCACCTGTGGTAGTGTACCCTCAGAAATAATCAGTTCCTCTGAAGATCCTTTATTTATGAAGTCCATAGACTTCTGCTGTAATGATATGTCATCTCCTCCAGCCCCACAGCCCTCAGAAATATCTGCGCACGTCTAATTCTGTCCTTTCAACATCCTCGATTTTTAATCACTACCATTTCAACGGCCAAGATCCTGGACTCAGGAATTCCCTCTCTAGACCACTCCTTAAAACTATCTCTTTGACCATTTGTCCTTATATTCCATAAATTACTCGATCATTTCTTTCTTTATAAGACTCCTGTGAAGGGACTGTTACATTAAAACTGCAATATAGATACAAGCTAATGAAGTTAGCTATGCAATATATCGGTGAAGTGCAGTGCTCAAAACAATGCCTTCAAGTGGTAATACAATGGTACTGCAAAATACCAACAGCTAGTATAAAGTATGGGGTAAGCCGGGATTTTTGATTTTGTACGATAACTTTCCTCACATTTCACTATCTCACTTGATCTCTATATTTTTAACTTTACTGATAAGATGTGATGAAAATTAAATGCCTTTGTTCATATTTAATTTTAATGCCAAAGTTTTCCCTGGTATTTCTTCAAGTGATAACAGGGATTTCCCCGGGTTAACTAGAAACCATGGTGGAGATTTCGACTTCAACATGAAAAATGTTTTGTGGGACTAGGTTATTAGCTAAACAGGAGTTCAGAAGTAAACAAAAGTCATCAGGATCTCAGTAATGATTGATTTAGGGAGCTAAAGTATTTATTTTACCAGGTTGATGCTCATATTTATCGGATGTTTGTGAAAATTAAACACATTTATTAAATAATCCACTGGTGATATAGTTTAAATAATACAAAAATTCACATGGCATGACTTCAGACTTCATTTTTGACAAATTATATATTATAAATATATTTTCAAAATTCAGAGTGTGACAACCAATTTCTGTCAAACTTAAATAATTTGCAAATTGAATGAATCGTTCAGCTGCTGTCACCTTCTCTCAGGATTATCATCAGGCATGATGCAGGTAAAATATATTGATGAAAGTGATCATTTTTTTTATAACAACAGGCGGCACGGTGGCTCAGTGGTTAGCATTGCTGCTTCACATTGCCTTGGGTGACTGTGGAGTTGGTACGTTCTCCCCATATCTATGTGGGTCTCCTCTAGTTGCTCCAGTTTCCCCCCCACAGTCCAAAGATGTGCGGGTTAGGATGATTGGCTATGCTAAATTGCCCTTAATGCCAGGGCGACTAGAAGGGCAAATATGTGGGGTTATGGGGAAAGGGCCTGGGTGGGATTGTGGTCAGCACAGGCTTGATGGGCCGAATAGCCTCTTCTGCACTGTAGAGATTCTATGAATTGTGTAATGCTTTAGATTTAAGGGGGAACCATTGAGATTCTGAAATGGTCCATGGGACAAAAGCCTACTAAGTAACAGTGAGATTGTGACCAAGATTTCTCACTATTTCATGGTTTTGGCATATGCATTCTGAGCCATCGGCACAGATTGGCACAATGGCTAGTTACTGTGCAAAGTGGATAACTGTCTTGAAACAACACTTGAGTGGCAATTGTGCATGTCAGATACCAAGCAAGAATTAAAAAATGCAAATTTTGATTTGTTTGCAAGGCAGAATGTGAAATCTATTATTTAATGTATTACATTGATATTATACAATACAGCATGTTGTTTTAAGCCCTTCCAATTCTGATTAAGGATCTGCATCGCATTTCAAATGCAGAAGAACGTGCAATGTAGCTCAGGTATTATTTATTTTAACTTCAGATTTCCAATTGTTCTGTTAAAAATTCATAAAAAGATTGCACTTAAATAGATAAATTCATTCAGCGTTATGATTATGAGTTTGTGTAATCGACGAGAATAATGAATAGACTGTTCAAGGAAATTGTGCCATCCCCAAAACCTCTGCACTGTCGTGTTAATTTTCATGTACAAATATCAACTTCATTAGATTTTAGCATTTTTTAAAATTTAGGCAAGTTTTATGTGTACTTTACATAGCAAAATTAGATTTTAAAAATCTGTTTAATTTCCATTCAGCAGGTACACCACACCTTGTACTATAATATGCTAGTGTTGCAAAAGGGTTCTGTATATACTTTTCTCTTCAAACTCTGAAATATGAACTGTGACACTAGAGATTCCAATGTTGGGTCTGAAACAATGACTGAGCATATACATACTGCCAGCCTCAAAATCTTTAATGGACAATATTTGTCATAATCTTGCTTTGGTTACATTAAAAATATATTGCTAATAGTCAAACAGGGTCTGGAATAATATCGTGATGCAACATCACTGCATGGAATTTTGCACAAAGAATTGCCATGAAGCAAGACATTTTAGTGTTAACTTGAAATTAAATATTCTCTATTGAATATTGCACAAATTTGCTTCCATATTCCACCTCATTGTCTTTCAAAATACATCACATAGACAGAAGTCCATGCTCTAATTATTTATTGCCTAATATTCAGGAATGAGACTTTCTATCAGGGACGTTCCCATTCTTTTAGCGAACCAGGTGTGGCATTGTACCCACTTGATGTACAAATATATGTATTATCTTTTATATACTACTGCTGTCATTGCAGAACAGTATTCTAATCCTGTGTGAACTTCGCTCTGTAATAAATTTCATTATAAAAGCACTTACCTGCAAAACATCTTATACTTGTATACTATCATAGGTGTTTGCAATGAAGCCACTGCAGATGTGCATAACCTTTATTCACTCTCCACGCAGTTTGACCACTGGGTGCTGCTATGGAGCAATTCTTGCCATTCGATTAAAAGAACATTATCTCAATAATTTGACCAACTAAATGTAAAAAGTCAAGGAAAAGAAGGTGCAGCCCTATTCTGGCTATTTCTATGCCATTGGAATGAAGGGGAAAGAACGAGGAGGATGTTAAATTTTACACCAATGGAACTTTTGACCCAAACCATGGTTCCTCAAGTAACTAATTTCATGCAGTTGCAATGCGTCCACCCACCATATCATTGCCCTCACTGCTCCAGTTTCAACTGGATCTTGCACTGATTATCACAAGCCAGGCACGCATTTTCACTCTTGCTTTCTGTCTCATTTCTTTCTCTCTCAACAAAATCTTTCCCTCCCTTTATTTTTCTCTATCTGGGAAGCATATTGTCAAAAGATGGCTACTGCCATAAATAAATCATAACTAAAATAACAGTTGGTAAAGAATGCATTTTTCAAGGCTAAAGAATTGGTGCATAAGAAAAATAAAAGATTTTAAGACAATAATCATCAACATTGATTTGGAGAGTTGTTGTACAAGGATGAGGTGTGGATCTTCAGCAAAAGTGAACTTCTACTGAATTAGAAAGAGGTAAAATGTGGTTCTGGAGAAGGATGGAGCAGGTTAGTTTGAGGGAATGCAAGAGCAATGAAACATAACACTGTAATAGTAATAAAATACTCTTCCAAACTTTGGTTGAGGCACCTTGTTGGGACAGAGAAGAGGAAGTTAGGTGTGCTTAAATGTCGTAACAAATAATCTATTATTCCATTGTCACAAAGTTAAATCATTGTCCTGTTGACAACACCTCAGGTAATTAATTTACGGAACAGAATGCTCACAAGTGCCCACCATTTGAAGGTCATTTTGCAATTGCAACAAAATACCTAGTTAGATGTGTCACTTTTGATATATTAAATAGAATATTGCCTAGGCATGCTGTTTATGGTTGAATTAAACAATATATTGTTTTATAATTGTTATTAAATAATGTAATGCATAATTTAAGGATATAAGGGCCACTGATTTACTTTGACTAAAGAAGTCAAATTTCCTTCTTATCGCTTGATATTCTAGGATATTTACCAGCATCTCCAAGGTTTAATTATACAATTGTTAATTTGTCAGTGAAAATTGTAAATTAGTGTCCTTGATTACTAGTTTCCACTTTAGACACATTAAGTGATTCCAGTGCAAATTGTTAAAATAAAAGCAAATTATTGATGTCTGAAATCTGAAACAAAAACAGAAAATGCTGGAAAATCTCAGCAGATCTGACAACATCTGTGAAGAGAGAACATAGCTAACGTTTCAATCTGGATGACTGTCAAATAAGTGCAAATTGTGCCCGTTTTGAAAAGCTGGCCTCCCCTCACTCTCCTGGGTTTCCACTCAAATTCATTTGCTTGTCACCAAACACAAAATCTGCCTCGACCAAGTGCAGTCAGGCAGCATTATAAATTGCAATTTATTTTTAAAACAAATTTTGCTTAAAAAATATATCCCTTGATATATGCAAGAACAGTAACCAGGTATGCAACTGACAGTAGATCTATTACTAAACCTAAGTATTTTAAGTCAGTATTGATTCAACACCTTAAGGTAACCAGAGTTGCTGATAATGACTTTAAAATTATAATTTTAATTTAAAATGTCACAATTAATTTAACTGAGATTTTAATCATATTCAGATATTTCATAAATCCACAAGCATTGTTTTAATATTTTATTAAACTCTTCAGATAATTTTGGTTCTGAAAAATTGTGAAACTCAATACAAAAAGATGCCCACATAAAAACTGTACCAAATGCTAAATATAAATGGACAATTAATTTGTAGAATGCAATTTTTTAACTTCCTTAAAGAGAGCAGTTTGGCACATTGTGAGCATAATTCACTAAATTATACACAAAATATAAACCATGAAAAGATTCATTTATATACCGATCCAATAAGAAACTGTGTACAATAAAACATTTAACCTAATGCAGTGCTTTTTAGTTCATGCGCTATTATGTTTTAAGATATGCATATTCTAATTTAATCACTTATTTCTTCATGCAAAAGAAAATGTATTATAAAATAAGAATCAGGGATTTGCAATAAGTGCTGGTGCGGCATGGTGGCACAGTGGTTAGCACTGTTGCCTCACAGTGCCAGGGATCCAGGTTCAATTCCGGCCTTGGGTCACTGTCTGTGTGGAGTTTGCACTTTCTCTCTGTGTCGCGTGGGTTTCCTCCCACAGTCCAAAGATGTGCAGGTTATGTTGATTGGCCATGTTAAATTGACCTTAGTGTCGGGGAGATTAGCAGGGTAAATGTGTGGGGTTACGGAAATAGGGCCTGGGTGGGATTTTGGATGGTACAGACTCAATGGGCCGAATGGCCTTCTTCTGTATTGTTGTGATTCTATTATATTCAAAAAATGTGAATGAATTAAAAAAATGCTAAATATTAAAGCACTATAAAACTCAAACTCATTGCCTGCTGCATTTTTCATTCCCAAATAGTCTTCCTCTAATATGTAAAACAGTTAAGTTGTCCATATAAAATAAGTGAATAGGTATCGTTTTAAGTCAGAAAGCTGCAACTCAGCCATCACTTTTCATCAGGTATTACATAACTACATGAAACTGTTTTCACCTTTTAAAATAAGAAAGGATGAGCTTGCATTTTAAGAAGTAAAGTTAAACAAAATTTACCTTTTGGAAGAAAATACCATTTACAAATAATCTGAGCTACCCAATTTTGGAGATTTGCTTTATCCTTTTGCTGCTCAAGTTCAAAAACAGAAATAGAGCAGATGTGGGTAAAGGGTAGGTGAGTTGTACACAGTTGTGGGGGAAAACTAATGTGTACTGAAATTATAAACATGTTTATAAAGAATATATTTGTTACGTACAGTATGAAAGGAAATCTACTCCAAAATGTGTAATATCAGGTGACGAAAGAGCAGCACTCCGAAAGCTAGTGCCTTTTGCTACCAAATAAACCTGTTGGACTTTAACCTGGTGTGTGAGACTTCTTACTGTGTTTACCCCAGTCCAACGCCGGCATCTCCATATCAAGTGTTTAAAACTCAGGGTGACCTGACTAAAGTCCCCTTACATAGAAGGATTAATTCAAGGCTTTGCATCATTTTATTGCTGTCAGACTAGAAATCTCTCTTTCCCTGGTATTTTTGGATATCCACATACTATGCACATCCTCTAGCAGTTAGAAGAAGCAAATGACCTACTTCTATATTTCTATCAATTTTAATAAATACAGCTATGGTGTAGTGTTTGTTACTAAATGAGTAATCCAAAGGCCTGAGCTAATAATTCAGAAGACATAGTTTAAATCTCAACGTTGAGATTTGAACTATGTCTTGAATTTAGCTTAAATTGGAAATTATAAACTTTTGAAATCTGTCACTCCTGTCAGGAGAAACTCTGCCATCTATCCTGTTTGGACTATAAGCATCTCCAGTTCCTCAATGTATGGTTGACTCTTAACTGCCCTTTGCTGTAGCCTGGTGAGTCACTCAGTTATATTAGGGATGAGCAATGCTGGCCTTGCTAATGATTCCCCAATCCCAACAATGAATAATAATAATTTTAAAATCTGTGAATAGGCATTGTAAGATGACCCAGGGTATTCAGTGATTTCCTCTCCCTTCTCATGGAGTAGTGCTTACCACTTGCCTTCAAATGACCAATCAATATCAACTGGTGTGTGGAGAACTTCAGACACAAACACATATTTGTTCACTACATGGTAAAGGGTGCTGCTCTGCCAACACACCACATCAGCAGGTTAGCTCCTAACTTCCCTCTACATCATACATTGAGTTATTTATCACATTGAGTCACAAAGAGATGAAGGCTGTGTCCACCTCCAGACCAAGAAATCTTCTCCGTTTATTCTCTGTGTCTCTGTACGAATCCGGGACTCATTTGCTTCAAGAAACTGAACAGCCTTCTGCCAGATCTTCTTCAGCTTTTTCCTGCAGCAAAAAAGATTTAAAAAAATAAAAGTTTGATTAAGTTAGCATCAAAATTTGCTTTCTATTTCAAAAGAAACATTCTAAAAACAAAGAGAAGCGTATTTTAGATAAATTTTGTTGAGGCATGCAATTGTAGTCTTGGCATACTATCTACAGGTAGTCCACAGAGTTAACACACAACACAGTTTTCAGGAACTAATTATAAGTTGAAACATTGCAAGTTGGGACCAACTTCCCCACAGAAATAATACTATAAATAGGGAAATGGTTCCTGAACCAAGACCAGAGATCAGTCACGGGGTGCCCAGTGGTCTTAAATGCTCTCAACTCTTGCCCTGTCAAAGTTGCTGAGGCGGCTGTTGATGCCTGAACACCTTAGCACAAGTTCTTCGATTAGGGGGATACAAGGAAGCCATTGATCACTTTCAGTTGCCTATTTAACCTTGAATGGCTGCAGGTCTGAGTGCATATTAAATACAATGTAAGCGTATAAATGCATTAATATTGTGATGGCTGTGCCAAAAAAATAGACTGACACTGGCTCACGGATGGATTCACAGAATAAAGTACTACTTTCCAACCTAATAAACAAACGGTTTGACCTGATAAAGATGGTATAATGGTTGGAGTGACATTGTCCAGTCATGGAGATGGGTGGCGCAGAATGTCGATGTACACATATTAACGTGCTGGCATGGCGTCGTAAAGTCAATACCAACTTTATAAAGTTGAAAGAGAGTGTCAATCCATAAACATGGCAAGTGTCATTCGTTGTAACACAAATGTCATAACGTGGAGTACTGCCTGTATTGTATACACTTTTTTCCCCCTTTTGGGCAGTGTCACGTTATTGCTTTGGTATTTTTATGGCGAACTACATGGTGGAAATGCAGAGTCAATGACCAACTTATCTCAAAACAAGATAGAAATTCTTATACACAAAACAAGGAACTTGGAACATGATTTTTCAGCTGAAAATAGTAAAAAGGGGCTGTGATGTTTGCTTGCATATACCAGCAAGTTTGTTTTTTCTAGGTTAATAGCACTGCTGACAGTGATAAAGTCACAGTAAAGGCAGCCTTTTATCTGCTGCAAATAAAGTGAGCTGTACAGTAATTAACATTCTACTGTTTTTGAGTGGTGTTTGAAAAAATAAAACATTTGTAGCATGGAAAGTCTGTTTGCACAATTGGCATAAATTAAATTATCACTCACGATCACGGTAGCAATGGGCGGCACGGTAGCACAGTGGTTAACACTGCTGCTTCACAGCTCCAGGAACCTGGGTTCGATTCCCGGTTTGGGTCACTGTCTGTGTGGAGTTTGCACATTCTCCTTGTGTCTGCGTGGGTTTCCTCCGGGTGCTCCGGTTTCCACCCACAGTCCAAAGATGTGCGGGTTAGGTTGATTGGCCATGCTAAAATTGCCTCTTAGTGTCCTGAGATGCGTAGGTTAGAGGGAATAGCGGGTAAATATGTAGGGATAAGTGGGTAGGGCTTGGATGGGATTGCGGTCGGTGCAGACTCAATGGGCCAAATGGCCTGTTTCTGCACTGTAGGGTTTCTATGAAAAAGGATACTTAAGTTTTGGATGGTGGGGCATGAGTAGTTGCAACAATATTTTGATTTTGGTGTAGAAATATTGCTACGTTGCTGATGAGATTAATCAGCAGGAAGGATTGAAAGAAATATCTGTAGGAGTATGTGACATTTATTTTTATGCGTGAGTTTAGAAACAAAGATACATGAACAGTCGTACAGATTTATTTCTTGTAACTTAGTAAACTCACCTATCCTCAGGTTGGATCAGTGTGTCACGGACATGGGGAACAGGTACATAAGGTATGAGTTCTAAATCCTTTTCCCAGTCTTGATTGTGAGCACGAACGACACCTGTTTAAAATTAAATTAAATTTGTGAACCAAAAATCTGACATACATAATTGTAAGACAAAGAATTCAATTAAATCTATTCTGTTTCATTAACTGAAAGACACAATTTACTCCTTTGGCACTGACTTTTGATGAAATATGGTCCTGTGATTGTCAGTTAACTTTGAATACTCACAAAAATTGTGAGTTTGCAGGTGAAGCTCTCAAGTATGGATCAGCAAAGTATTCCACGCTTTTGCAATCAACGCCAAGCCGAATCATATCCTATCTATGTTCAAAATAGCCCACTTTGAGGATGACAACTTTGGAAGATAAGAAGTGGAAACCCAAGCCAATTCTTCCCCATCCTAACTTAGAACCATTGATACAGAACTTCTGTGGAGTGACAATCACAGTTGGAGTACCACTCTGCTTCTTTTTATTTACCTTAGTCTGGAGCTGCACATTTGGCTGGACTTCCAATCCAAGCTTGCTGAGAAATGTGCAGATGGTGATGATGGGGAGGGGGTGGTTGGGCGTGGGGTGGCCAGTCAGAGGACAGCCAGGGAAGAGTGGTGGTGATATTGAAAAATTGAAGAATTAAAACCAATTGTAGCTTCTGGGTAACTACCCTGCCCCCCCCCCCCCAACAGACATCCCACCTGTGACCCCCACCCCCCCAACCACACAGGACTCCCCCCGACACCTAAGGACCTTTATCTCCCAAAGGGAACACCCCAACCTACAGGGTTTCCCCCCAGCCCCAAGGCCTCCCCCCACAACCAGGCCCAACTTTATCTACCTTCTCCCACAAAGCTGCCACCAGACCTGACTCTTACCCAAACCACACTCCACTTCTCAAGGCCTGACCCTACAACCCCACACCCCCACTTCAAGGCCTGACCCAACAACCACCTCCTCCATCCAAGCCTGACCAGATACCCCCAAACCCAAGGCCTAATCCACCACCGCCCTCCCGAAGACCCGACCTGACACTCCACGCTTGTCAAGGTATGATCCGAAACCAGCCCTTCATTCCCCCAAAAGCCCAACCCGCCGTCGCCTTCCCAATCCTATCCACTGGCCTTTTACACTTATCTCTCACTGGCTTTTCAAGGACCTGGCTGGACCTTTAAACTTACCTGGTTTATGGTAGCTAGTGGCTTCCCCACCGGTGACTGAGCTGCCCTCGATGCTAGGCTCTGGGGACGCACTTTTGTCCAAATTTTGCCAGGTCTGAGTCGGAAAGTTGGGTGAATTAGGTTGTTTGGATTTCAAGGTTCAAGGAGAGTAGAAATCCAACTCAATTGCCACTCCACCAGATGTTAAGGCAATACGTAAATCAATGTAAAAACCAGGGAAAGTATAGAGAAAACAGTTCAAGTCTGCATGGCTCTGGCCAATCAAGCAGGGTAAAACCAGAAATCTGAAGTTTAAACTAGCCATGTAAGGATCAGAGACGTGATTACACTAGGGTTTCCGATGGGTTCCTCATGTAGCTTTCAGGGTACTTCCAGTCTCTAACTCTTCAGAGACAGATAGATCTGGGCTATTGATTACAAATGTGGTGATTCTAGTGGTGGCTGAATGAGATCAAATATCTCGAACTTTTCAGACATGTATGGTTAACTGGATAAACTCATTGAGTTATCAAAACATTTTCAAAACTGCTTTTAAAACAAATTAGAAATATCATTTGATTTGAATGCTCAATTTCACAACCATATTGGGACAAGCTTAATTTGCCATCAACTGAACAGAAATAAACTATTTTTAAGCTACTTTAACTCTATGTCATAACCCAGAACTGTGACTTTACTATTGTAAGGGTGCACATTTTAATTGAAAAACAGACAGCATGAGAAAAAGAACATGTGCCAGCCACAAAACAAACACACCGCCTGCACACACACACGCAATGACTCAAACACAAACATTTGCAACTTTAGCAGTGTCATACAATTTTATTTTTAAAAATCATACAGTACCTATGATTTTGTTCACCATTTCATACACAGCTTGTTTTTGTTCTTTCATTTTCTTCATTTGGTACTTCAGAAGTAGCAATATAATCCACAAAAGGCTTAAAGCTTTATAAAAACACGGAAAAGCTCATCAGCACACAAATTCTTTTCTGGCTCTTTTATAATAAATTGATTAAGCAATTGTGTGTTCTAAATGGGAATCTGGCTTCCTTTGTCTACTTCCTCTCTCAGCTCCACTGTCCAAATTGCAGCCTCCAGCAATTCTGTCTCTACTGTCCAGAACTCTTTCCCTAAATCCCTCCACCTTATTTCTTCTCTTCCCCCATAAAAAATCCTAAAAATTGAAATCTTTAACCATTCTTTTGGTCATCACACCTAAATCTTCTACTGCCTGGGATTACAGGTGTTATTTATATCAATATTGTTGCATCAGCCCTTACAATAGAATGTAAGGTTTCAGAGTTTCACATTGAACTTTACATGCAACAGTTAATCTATGGTTACTATAAACAACAGTGGTCAAAACCATTAAGGACTAGCATGCTTACAGAACATTCACCTGAAAGCAGGTTTTGAAGAAGCTTTTAATGGTGGAGGGATCTGGGAAGGATTTATAGAGCCAGGAAAAGTGAAGGCTGCGATACAAATAGTGACAACAGAGTACTGTGGTGTAGTGGCTATGTTGCTGGCTTGGTAATTGAGAAAATGAGAACATGAGTCCCAAACCCAGCAGTTAGAGAATCTGAAGTCAACTTAAACAAACTCTCAAAGTTAAAGGCTGGATGGTTGTAAAAACCTAATGGGTTCAGTAATGTCCTTCTAGCAAAACAACCTGCCCATTCTTATCTGATGTATATGGTTGGGGTTGACGTTACATATTAATGTGCTTGTCCACTGGCAATAGTAGAGTACTAAGGTTTACTTTTGTGTTCAGCCAGCGAGTGGACTACAGTTGTGTTTTGTTCAGAATACAAAAAAAGCTTATTTAATTAATTTAAAACACTGGGGAACGTCATGAGAATTAAAAGAACCAACCTGCGTTTGTTTAGTGGCTTTCAAAACTTCAAGATGTTTCCCAAATTGCTTCACAGTTAATAAATTGTTTGAAATTGTAATTAAACTGTTGATTTGTAGATGAATACAGTGGCCAAAGTGTACAAGCAAAATACCACTATAGCAAGCTGACACTTTAGGGGTGAAAGTTATGTAGAAGCAGACCAAGGGAAAGGGGTGAGGCAAAAGGAAGAGGAAAAATCAAAAAAAGAAGAGGATTGTGGCAAACAACTTAAATACAAGGGCAAAGAACTTTTAGCGAAACTTTATGGAACCGAGATACTACCAGTTTGGTAACTTACCCTTACTAATTATTTAGATTACCTGTTGCTTTATATAACAAACTCAAAGCAGATTTATTGCTACAACGCAGTGATTTCAGAGAGGTATGATATATGACTGTTTTGCTACAATAAACAAATTATAGAGGGTGAGGCGACTTGTCAAATTATAGACTGGTTGCAATAAACAGAATATGATCAGTGTTTATCATTCCAAACATTAAACTAGTTGGAAAGGTGCTGTTTATGTTAAACAATTTGAGTAAGAAGTAACAAATTTAAGGTAACTGAAAATAACAAATGCGTTAAAATATATCACATTTTCCCACATATATCTATACTGCAACACATGATTTGGATTCAGAGAGTTTATCCTGCTATTCTTCATTAAACGTAATCATGAGTGCTCCTCTTATCTTACATCGTGGGCTTTTTTCAATGATTATTTTTATAAGGATTGTTGCCAAATCTGTCACAGATCTTGATTTGAGACAACTATAATTACTGTGGCACTGACCATTTTAAAATCTAAACCGGTGTATTACATCTACACAGATTAACATTTTCAATGACTTACCCAAGATAACGATTAACATTCTGTGGAGAATTAGGAGAACAGCCTGGCGGAGGCGACAATGCAAATTCATTTGTGGACGAGTAGATTCAAGACAAATCACTTGATCCACGGCAGTTACTGCTGTTTCTGAATCTTTACCAACTAGCCTGTAACAAGATATGCAAAAAGATATAAACTGACAACTGCATGAACTTTCTTCAAGAGCATGGCTGCAATGGTCACTAAGTTTTTAAATGACACGCACACAATATAGAGTGACTCAAGTAAATAATTCAAATTTGACAGCGACAATCTTTATTAAGGATAACTTTCAAACAACTTTGCCTGAGGACCAAGACTGTTAATTATTATGCCATCTCAAATCAACTGACTGTTTCTACCATACATCAGGTAACTCAGACAAAATTTTAGCCAGAGACTTCTGTGACATACCATTAAGAGAACATATACAAAAGAGATAATTTCCTAAAGTTACTAATAAGTAAAGTTTATTTATTAGTCACAAGTAGGCTTACATTCGCACTGTAATGAAGTTATTGTGAAAATCCCCTAGTCGCCACACTCTGGCACCTGTTCAAATACACTGAGGGAGAATTGAGCATGGCCAATTCACCTAACCTGCACATCTTTGGACTGTGGGAGGAAACCGGAGCACCTGGAGGAAACCCACGCAGACACGGGGAGAATGCGCAAACTCCACACAGACAGTGACCCAAGCCGGGAATTTAACCTGGGTCCCTGGCACTGTGAGGTAGCAGTGCTAACCACTGTGCCACCATGCTGCCCCCATATTTTTGCCCATTCTAAGTTCAAACAATTATGAGAATACTTGATCAAAATAACGAACCATGCAGTCCCAGCAGAAAATTAATATTGAAAAAAACTTTAAAATTTAATCTATACTTTGCCACATGGCTTGACTTCTTTTGCAAAACTGTAATTTTTCAGGACATTGTTTCCAATTAAGGAAATAAAGTCTCATGATTGTACAAAGCAGATTGGATTTTTTTTTTAAAAATCAAAAAGGGAAAATTTATAACACCTAATTTTTGTCTTCTTGCTACCTCATCAACCAATGCTCCCAACAGTAGAAGGGGATGGTTCACTGATTTCTGTGCCTTTCTATGAGAAAACATTTCAGTTGGAAGCAGTGCCTTCCATGAAGGCAGGACCTCAAACTAATAATTTCTTGTGTGCCACATCTCCAGTTCAAAACCACATTTTACCACTTCACTCCTTAATATTGCTGAATCTAAAGCTGCTTCATTTAAAAAAAACTGAATGGCTAATAAAAAGGAAATGTGCCAACTTTTTACAATGGTGGCACAGTACTGCTGCCTCATAGTACCAGGCACCCAGATTCAATTCCAGCCTCTGGTCCCTGTCTGAGTGGAGTTTGCTCGTTCTTCCCATGTCTGCGTGAGTTTCCTTCAGATGCTCCGGTTTCCTCCCACAGTCCAAAGATGTGTGGGTTAGGCTGATTGACCATAGTAAATTTCCCCCTAGTGTCAGGGGGACTAGCAGGGTAAATATGTGAGGTTACGGAGTGGGATTGTGGTCGGTGCAGACTCGATGGGCCAAATGGCTTCCTTCTGCATTGTAGGGATTCTACGAATCTTATCAATCCACTTAAATTTACAATGCGGATTGCAGTTTACCGAGAGGAGTGCTGTATTAATGTTATTTGTATAAATGATTTTTTGTAAAAATAAAAGATAATGTTTGAACTCCATTAATATGGCACTTAAAATGCTGAGACAGTTGAACATTGCGCCAATTGTGAACTACACTGAAATTGCCAAAGCAGATTTAAATTTGGACTCCTGACATGCAGGAAAGACATTTTAATCCAATCTCTTCTCTTAATTTGTATCAACATTCTAACAAGTCTTTCCGAAACACAGATATATGGTGATTGCAGAAGTTTGCTTGTTCACCTTGGTGAAATTTCCTAATTAAATAATTGCAGTTTTCAAAAAGTTTATTTCAAAATAAATTAAAAACGAGATAAAAGTATTATTTCAAATCTGGTCAAAAAGTGATTCAAACTTGAACTGTTTCTCCAATTGACCATTATTCTATATGTTCAAAGATTTTTTTAAAAAGATAGGGTAAAGATAAAGTGGTAGAATCCATGCACATGTACAACTACAAGAGATTGTGGTTTTTTTTCAAATACTGTTCATTAGTTCCAACTAGAATTCAGAAGAAAACACAACTCACCTAATCCCAAGGTCCCGGGTACTCTGAATGATCCACTCTAGTGCCTCATCAAATTTTTCTGAATTAGGAACTTCAGAAATCTGGGGAAGCAAATGAGGATTTTAAAAACATACCTTCAAGCCACTTTGCTAGATGGTCTGGTAAACATTCTATTTTGCCACATTTAAGATGGTGCAGATCATTTTCAACAGGAAATTTCAGGATGCATTTGGTTTTGAATCTAAACCTAAATTTAACATTGAACCACAGATAGTTTGAGAATAAGATTTTTCTGCTGCCCTAATTAATGAGCCTTGGAACTTCAGTGGCAAAATTCAACAATAAGGCTGAAGGAAAGCAATCGAAAGTGGTCTCTTATAAAATGTGCTGGTGGCCAGGTGACACTATCAGCATATCAAAATCATGCTGCTTGGGGAGAGAAAAGTGTTGCTTGATAACAAACTAGATTAAAAAGTCACCAATCAAGTGTTGTATACATCAGCTTTTTTACATACTATACAGTAATATCAGTGCTACTCTCAATGAGCAGGTCATTCACAATTACCCGTAACCCCAAGTCAATGCGCTTGATTCATTAAGTAAAGCTCCTGGGAAGATCTATAATTAGCTCGGTCCAACTGCAGAATTTTGGAAGTCCAGTAAATTGACATGGGGAATGCCAGTGCTTGCACACAATCCATGTATCAGGAAGAAGCCTGGCTAGCACATCAAATGGCAATAGAAAATCAGCTATTGAAAGGATTTAATGCCCAGAAAGTTCAGGCCAATAATCTAGGGCTAAAAATGTTTGTTTCTTTCCTTCAAGCATGCCAAGAGCACCAATTGCGAAGTTGTGCATTCCCAGATCAGAATTTTTCACCCATTACAGTGAACATACAGAAAATCATTGCATCTGGTGTGCTTCTTTGTGAAGAAAACGTTTGACAAAGTCCCGCACAAGAGATTATCGTGCAAGATTAAAGCGCATGGGATTGGAGGAAATCTATTGAGATGGATAGAAAACTGGTTGGCAGAGAGGAAACAAACAGTAGGAATTAATGGGTGCTTTTCAAATTGGCAGACAGTAACAAGTGGGGTGCCATAGGGATCGGTGCCAAGACCCCAGCTATTCACAATATACATTAATGATTTGGATGAGGGAACAAAATGTAATATCTCAAAGTTTGCAGATAACACCAAGTTGGGTGGGAGGGTGAACTGTGACGAGGATGCAGAGATTCTTCAGAATGATCTGGACAGGTTGGGTGAGTGGGCTAATCAATGGCAGATGCAGTATAATTTGGATAAGTGTGAGGTTATTCACTTTGGAAGCAAAAACAAGAAGGCAGATTACTACCTGAATGGCTGTAAATTAGGAGAGGGGAGTGTGCAGCGGGACCTGGGTGTCCTTGTGCACCAGTCACTGAAGGTAAGCATGCAGGTGCAGCAGGCGGTAAAGAAGGCAAATGGCATGTTGGCCTTCATTGCGAGAGGATTAGAGTACAGGAGCAGGGATGTGTTGTTGCAACTATACAGGGCCTTGGTGATGCCAACACCAAAGTATTGTGTGCAGTTTCTGAGGAAGGGTGTTCTTGCTCTCGAGGAAGTGCAACAAAGGTTTACCAGGCTGATTCTGGGGATGGCGGGACTGATGCATGACGAGAGGTTGACTAGCTTGGGATTGTTTTCGCTGGAGTTCAGACGAACGACGGGGGATCTCATAGAGACTTATAAAATTCTAACAGGTCGAGGCAGGATAGGTGCAGGGAGGATGGTCCCGATGGTGGGGGGAGTCCAGAACCAGGGGTCACAGTCTGAGAATTCAGAGTAGACGATGTAGGATGGAGGTGAGGAGACATTTCTTCACCCAAAGAGTGGTGAGCCTGTGGAATTCATTACCACAGGAAGTAGTTGATGCCAAAACATTGAAAGCATTCAAGAGGCGTCTGGATATAGCACTTGGGGCAAATGGGATCAACGGTTATGGGGAAAAAGCAGGATTAGGCTATTGAGTTGAATGATCAGCCAAATTCTTAATGAATGGCGGAGAAAGCTCGAAGGGCCAAATGACCTCCTCTTGTTCCTATCGTCCATGTTTCTATCGCAATCCTAGTACATGATAAGGAATTGCAAATCTAAATGTTTACCCCCTCAATACCAGGAATATTAGACAAATGAAAGGGAGAAAATGTAAAACCAAATATCATAGTCAGATTTTTCTAGCTTCAAACTGAAGGTAAACATGCTTGTCACATTTCACTGGATGGCAACATACGGTAGTATATATCAATTTGTTTTAAGTATGTACTCCTCAGATTTTGGCCGATGTACAATTCCAATGGAATCAATCCAGTGGTGACAGATCACAATGTAAGAGTTTAATTCTTTTCTCCTGAGGCCAAAGACTGATTCTGATGTACGCTTGCAGATTTTTATGACTTCTAAATACAGTGGTGTTACTTATGAGCTGACATAAAAAACACAATGATTTTTTATAGCAATTAGCCTAAAAGAGCAATTATAATCATTTTCATTGCATATTCCAACAATAGTTTGTTACATTAATTTTATTATTAAATGAATGCCAGTTTAGAGGAAAGAGAAATGAGTATACAGTACAAAACAATTGTATTTGTATGAAACTTCTTCGTCCAGTATTTTAAAAGATTATAAATTCATTCAAAATAAAATGGATGAATGTCAACATTAACAGGGTAGGCAAACAAATGTCTGATGAGTGCATTAGCAATATTTCACCCATATCTTTGTTAATCATTTCTAAGGCATGTTTTATTGCCCAAAACACCTGATCCTATCAACTGCAATTAACCTAGAACGGATTGTATTTGGCTTGAAAAATATTTTCAGGTTAAATCCATTACTTACCACCAAGTGTCTCTTTACTTCAATGACTGGTACACATTTGCTCTTCAATGGATATTCAGATCCACATTCAAATTCACCTAAAAAGTTCAAGAGTTAAACAATTTGCTTTAAATACAATCATCTACTTAATAACTAAAAATGTGCATTTCTAAGGGAGAATCAAATATCCCAAATTAACTGACACTTATAAATTTATTTAGGTCTAAATTTATTAGCACTTTCTTTGATGTGGCACCTTATCAAATGCCTTCTGGAAATCTAATTGCAGTACATCCACCAGTTCCTCTTTATCCACATGACTTTTTCAAAGAACCCCAATAAATTGGCTAAATGTGATTTCCCTTTCACAAGACCATGTTAACTCTGCCAGATTACACTAAATTGATCTAAGTGCCTTGTTATAATGTCCTTGATAATACCTTTTAACATTGTCGCTATGACAGATTTTAAGCTCGATGGACTATAATTTCCTGCTTTCTGTCTCCCTTTTTGAATAAAGGAGGTATATTAGCTATTTTACAATCTAATGGAACATACCTGAACCTAGGGAATTTTGGAAAGCCAAAACCAATGCATCTCACTAGCCACTTGAGAACATAGAATGAAAGCCATCAGGATCCAGGGAAATGTCAACTGCAGTTCCAACAATGTACCACTACAGTGATGATTGCAAATTTTCTGGGGTTCTTTCCTTCCAATTCCTGTTATTTGCATCCTCTATAGTGAAGACTGATGCAAAATGCTGTTCAATTCATCTGCATCTCCTTATTTTCCATCTTCTCCCCTTGCTGATTTTAAACAGTGCAGCTCCCGTCTCACTCCTTGCTAATTTTGAACAGTAAAGCTTCAGGTGCTTTCCTCGCTGAGTTTAAACAACGAAGCTGCCATTTCCCTCCTCGCTAATTATGAAAAGTGAAGCTCCCGGCTCCCTCCTCACAAATTTTAACCAGTGAAGCTCCTGACTCTCTTCTCGCTGATTTTGAAGAACAAAGCCCTCAACTCCTCCTTCATTGAATTTAAAAAATGAAGTGCACTCTTTTGCCTGAGAATACATCAGCACCGATTCTCCCGAATTGGGACACAAGTGCCCATTCCAGTTGGCATTAGCAGCACCAATCAGGTGTGATTCTCCCATTTAATGGATTCTAATTTATGCATCGCAGACAATCTGCAGGCCAGCCCTGCTGTTCCAAGACCAGGCCACCATTTGTAAATGGCTCCCCGAACGTCGTGCTCAGAGACAGGCCACCCTCCCTAAAAAATGAATTGTGTCCCTCCCGGACTGACCAGGGGAGCACCACCAAGTCCTCACCGAAGAGGGGAAGGGAATCCTGCCCTGCCGCCCCCTCCCCGGCTGCAAAATCGCCATAGCACACAGGCATGGGAGTGACCTGGCCCGAAACCTTCTCCCTCCTCTGCTTCCTTCCCCCCCCCCCCCAATGATTTCTTCAAAACAACTGTGCTATGCAAGAGAGGAAAGAGAAAACGGAATCACAGGCTGTTAATCAGGTTCTGGCTACACTGCAGTCAGGATCAATGGGATAGTTGAGATGTATTCAACTGCAAAGGGAAATGAAAATAAACACAGGTGGTTGGTGGATGATAGAAATCCAGTCTTTTTCAAGGCACTGTTCTATGAAAGTTAAGCTGGATTTAAGTCACTGTCTTTGCAATAGACTGTTCTCTCAGGCTTGAATTTAGAGTCTGTTTAATGACAATGACCAGATAAAATCCTTCAGCCTTGTTGTTATCGGACATAATTAATTTTTCAGTTAGCTGCATGACATCTTATCTACAATTGTGATTAATTTAAGCAACTTAATCTCTTCTTAAAAAGCCATGTTATGGTAGGTGTTAAATTTAGTTTTATAGATTTCATATTTTGCTTAGCACCTCACAGCTTACATTTTTGTAGTTAGATATTGTAACTTACAGCAAGAATACTTCCTTATTTTGAGATTATCCTCTAACTTACCTGCCATTTCTGCCAAATACTCAAACATTTCAGACAATAAGAGCATTACGGTTTTGTGTTCTTTAGCTTGGCAAAACTGGAAAAAAATAAAACTCACTAAATGAAATTGAAATATTAATGCAAATAACGCATGAAATTTAAGATATAAGCAAAATACTGCAGATGCTGGAATCGGAAATAAAAACAGAAAATGCTGGAAAATCTCAGAGCTCTGACAAAGGGTCATCCAGACTGGAAATGTTGGCCCTGTTCTGTCTCCACAGACCCGCTGAGATTTTGCAGCATTTTCTATTTTTGTTTGTATGCAATTGAACGTACATTCAAAAATGAAAAAGGCTAAACTAAATACTGTGAAAAGTTCTGTACTGTATTAAGTATATCTAGGAATAAGAGTCACGCAATTATTCAAAAACAAATAAAGCAATGTTCAATTTTGCTTTTGACTGAAAACACCATTTTGCTAATTATTCCATCTGGCATTCTGCACAAGACGTGCGGGTTTGGTACATTGGCCATGCTAAATTCTCCCTCAGTGTACCCAAAAAGGCACCGGAGTGTGGCAACTGAGGGATTTTCACAGTAACTCCATTGCTGTGTTAATGTAAGCCTACTTGTGACATGAATAAATAAACAAACTGAAAAAAACACTGCACATCTAGTACAGAACAGTGACCTCCAGTGAGCTATTAATGCCATAGCCAAATATCAGCAGGTGAATGCTCAACATTTTTGAACTCCTTATGTACATACATAATGTGTGTGTATAAATATGTATCAGCATCATGAGTCCAAATCAGCTTTGAAAAGGGTAAAATATCATAGAAATCATAGAAACCCTACAGTACAGAAAGAGGCCATTCGGCCCATCGAGTCTGCACCGACCACAATCCCACCCAGGCCCTACCCCCATATCCCTACACATTTTACCCGCTAATCCCTCTAATCTACGCATCCCAGGACACTAAGGGGCAATTTTAGCATGGCCAATCAACCTAACCCGCACATCTTTGGACTGTGGGAGGAAACCGGAGCACCCGAAGGAAACCCACGCAGACACGAGGAGAATGTGCAAACTCCACACAGACAGTGACCCAAGCTGGGAATCGAACCCAGGTCCCTGGAGCTGTGAAGCAGCAGTGCTAACCACTGTGCTACCGTGCAAATATGTTTTAGGTTTAGACTAATGATGGTCTGAATTTGAGTCAGATTGTTCCTATGCTGAGGAAGACAGAGTTCCATAGAAGTAATTGGTGAGAAGAATATGCAGTTCCACAACTGATCTGTTATGGGTTGCCAACAGGCATTTAGTAATTATTTTGGTGACAGTTTGAGCTGGAGAATTAATTATCCTTAAATTCAAACCTAAGTTATAAGTACGATTTTAGTCCTCTTATTTTGAAGTTGAGACACAAGTTGAAGTGGTTGAAGTGAATTAATTGGAAATATAACTTTGCTCAGATACACAAAAATATCCATGCACTTCTATTGCACCTCCTCAATATTGCCAAACCCTGCTGTTATCGTGGATGGGTGGAGTGTTTATCAAATTTGGATTTGTGTATTGAATATTATAGAAGTTCCAGATTAAAATCTACCATCGTCTAAGGATCAACTGTAATTGCAAACAAAATGGTTACTCACTGCATCTGTTTTACCGCTGCAATCCACTGGCAACATCTTAACTATAATGAAAGAAAACCATAGATGATATAATTCTGTACAGCGCACAAAATAGTTAAATACAAGTATCTGGTCTGCTATACAGAAAATTCCTAGAATAGTTTTCAGTTTGATGCGTAGAAAAATAGGTAAAAAGCAGGTAGTCTTAATATCGCAATTCATGTTAATATCATTAAACAAGACTATATGACATTGCAAAGAAATATTCAGAATCAGCAATATTGGGAGCACAAATAATCATAGAATCCCGACATTGCAGAAAGAGACCACCTAGGCCATCGAGTTTGCACCGACTCTTCAAAAGAGCATCCATGCCCTCCTCTTTGCCCTATCCTGTAACCCCTCGCATTTACCATGGCTAATCCACCTAACCTACACATCTTTGGACTGTGGGAGGAAAGTGGAGCACCCAGAGGAAACCTGCACAAACATGGGGAGAATGTGTAAACTCCACACAGATAGTCACTTAAGACCGAAATCAAACATGGGTCCCGGGCACTGTGAGGTAGCATTAACTACTGTGCCACCATCCCTGTTAAACCAAGATTCAGAATGAGGGTTGAAAACATGCTGAAAGCTCAGAAATATAGCTGGTGTGGATTAAAAAACTGAGCCTTACACATAAAATCGTTTTCAAAATAAACAGAGGGACAGTCCAGATTTAATCCCCATTCTCCACAGAACGAGGTGATCCAAGCCTCAGCAACACTGCTATTGTGTGTGCGTGCTCAACAATTAGAGAAAGGTCTGGATACATACCTGCCTTCAGTTGGGTTCTGATGTTGCAGATGTATAGAACGTTGGTTCGGCCGCATTTGGAATACTGCGTCCAGTTCTGGTTGCCACACTACCAGAAGGACGTGGAGGCTTTGGAGAGAGTACAGAGGAGGTTTACCAGGATGTTGCCTGGTATGGAGGGGCTTAGTTATGAGGAGAGATTGGGTAAACTGGGGTTGTTCTCTCTGGAAAGACGGAGGATGAGGGGAGACTTAATAGAGGTGTATAAAATTATGAAAGGCATAGATGGGGTGAACGGTGGGAAGCTTTTCCCCAGGTCGGTGGTGACGTTCACGAGGGGTCATAGGTTCAAGGTGAAGGGGGGGGGGGGGAGGTTTAACACAGATATCAGAAGGACATATTTTACACAGAGGGTGGTGGGGGCCTGGAATGAGCTGCCAGGCAAGGTGGTGGAGGCGGACACACTGGGAACGTTTAAGACTTATCTAGACAGCCATATGAATGGAGTGGGAATGGAGGGATACAAAAAAATGGTCTAGTTTGGACCAGGGAGCGGCACAAGCTTGGAGGGCCGAAGGGCCTGTTCCTGTGCTGTATTGTTCTTTGTTCAGTACACTTAGTATATTGCAAAGCAGATTGCTACAATTCCTCATGAAGTTTTACTTTAGGCATAAAGAACTTTTTTAAAGTGACTGCTAATGTAATTGTGATACATTTTTGCTGCAGTTAAACTTTTTCTACATTTTATATTCTCATGTTTCAAACTTATTTTGACCCATGTGAAAATTTTAAAATTACTTGAAAATGTCATCTTTATTGAAGCTAAACATACAACTTTTACATTTACAAAATGTTAACTGCTTGCATTAAATTTCAACTTAAATAAACAGTCTTTTCATTATTTCTCCTGAGCTGAATTTAGTCTTATTTCTAAGAAGCTATAAATGTCCAATGACACAAACTAAATCTATTTGTTACACAAGAAACTGTATTTAGTATCATTGGCAAAGTGCCTGGTAATTCTATCCTGAAATTAGAAAAGCTGTGCACACTGTGATTTTCTCAAACACATGGCACAATTCATCACCTGACTCAAGGACAGGTGGAAGTGGACTCAAATGGGCCAAGTAGTAACTTCATGGTATTTGAAAACATAAAAAAGGAAAAGAAGTTCTTTGCAGCAAGGGCTGATTGATTTTTTAACACCAGGTAGATATCTACCTGATAGAATATATGACTAACAAGTGCTTGCTGTACTGTGGCTGCTCTATATTTTCATAAAACAGTACCAAGGCATGCTTTTAACTTCCCGTAAAGCCAATTTTTATTATTCTTTAGCTTAAGAATAAAAATCATACGTGTTACATGTAGTGAAATATCTAGAAGCTACATGACCATTCACAGTAGACAGCAGCTGCTGTGGATATTAGTTTTTCTTCAAGGGTGTATAACAACTATTAACAGAGGAACTTTAGGAACAGGAGTAGGCTGTTAATCCCCCAGCAGCTGCTCTGCTATTTAACTAATTCATGGCTGATCTATAACTCTATCCACCTTTTCTCTTACCCAACAAAAATCTATCTTAAAAACGCCAATTGTTCTAACATCCCAGCTTTTTGGATTAGGGAGGGAAAAAAGCCTTTCAGATTTCTTCACCCGTTATAAGAAAGTGATTTTTGAATTTGTTCCTAAATGGCCCAGCTCTAATTTAGTGTTCTTTTCTTCATTTCCACTACCACAGGAAATGGTTTCTCCCTATCTAGCCTATTGGATCCTTTTAACATTTCAAATACTTCAATCACATCACCCTGACTGATTAAAAGCAATCAAAAGCTCTCTCATTCTTTATCTAAAGTGTTCACTACAAGATGTGGACAAGCACCAGTACCACCCACAAAGTAAGAGAGAGATATTCTTGTGCAAAATGGACACTTTATCAACCTAATGGAAAATAAACACCCACATTTCATGGTTAATCTTAAGCTTCAGAAAGTCTGTTTGTTGCCACAAACCTGCTACTTTTGTCCATACTAAAAGAGATACAGAATTATACAGAAAAAGAATACTCAAGTATTTGCTTTTTTGTACCACAGGGTGCATAAGGAGCATTAGGGTTATATATAAAGTTTAAATGCATATTCTCAATAAGCTATTTTTACTACAGATTTTAGTCTCCTGATTTACTAACCAATGAGGCAATAGTATTAAGGACAGATCTTTCCAAATCTCCAGGAACCCAAAATTCAAACAGGACAAAATAAAATGAAAAGATAAACAGGACTTGACTACCAGGACTCAGGAGCTGCGTGTGGCTGGGGATTGCAGTTCAAATGTAGTACTCTATCTTATGTAACAACCTAGTAATGCAGAGTTCACAAATCACTATATAAAATAGTAGATTATTCTGTTTCCGTATCATGAGACAGAAGAGAGGAAATTCACATGGCATGGGATTCATGGATTAAGTTTCCGAGATCAGGACCAAGATGACTGAAAGCTTTGCCACAAAATTAGGAATACCTGGAAAAGAGGTGATGCAATGGAGGTGCTGAAAGTGAGAGGACTAGAGAGCTTTGTGCATCATTACAGAGATGGAACAGAGCGAGGCCATGAAAGGCTTCATCAATGAGCCCAAAAAATTTGAATTTTGTATCGATGCAACTCTGTGATTGGACGATATTTGCTAAACAATACTGATTGTGCTAAGAATTACACTGAAACCAATTTAAGATCATCAGTCAGGCTCACAGTGTGGCTCATTGATGCATGCTGGAAACTACATATATTTGCACACAAGGTCCTGTCCTTTGCAGACTAAAGGAACATGTCCACATTTTTCACCTAAACAAAAGCTTATGGAATGGTCATTTGCTTGTTCATTCCTCAGGACAATGGTTGACCAGAGTCAATCTGCCCAGTTTAAACTTGAGCAAAATTGGACAGCTAATGGCTGCATACTGCATTTTCCATGATAATGCCTTCACCGATCAGAGTCCATTTGCCAATCAAGCAGCACTCTCTTCTATACAGTATTACATGTTGTTCCCCTGTTAATATTTGGTAATTTCCTGTTGAGTGCAAGACAAAAAGCTTAGATTTCATGTCTCTTTTTCAGTATTACTCAAAACTTGAATTTGTTGCACTGGGAGACTCAGTGGAAGTCAGTGCAGTCAGGGTAGGGAGACTTCAGCAGGGTTAAGTTTGGACATGGTAGAGAAATTTGTTTGAAAAAATTAACTTCGACAAAGGGTCATCTAGACGCAAAACATCAGCTCTTTTCTCTCCTTACAGGTGCTGCCAGACCTGCTGAGATTTTCCAGCATTTTCTCTTTTGGAGTTAGTTTGAAAGGCCATCAAGGATATTGTACAGGGGCTGATATACTGATAGCATGGAAAAAGATTACAGATAAAGAAGTGAAAATGGCCAAAGTTCGAAGCGTAAAAGTAGGCTGCCTTGACGATATATAGGATATGAGGTTTGAAACTCAGCTAATGTATTTAAAATGTTGGCGCAAGTAGAGAACAAATCTTCTCTTCTCTTCAAAAAATACTGGGCTCTCAAGAAACAGTCCTAGATGTTATTAGGCACAGATCACAAAGTCCATCACCAAAGTAGAGAAACAGTCACACTAACTAACAGGATATTGTTGTATTAATAGAACCATTGTGTAAATTGAAGCATATCCTTTTGTTGCTATACAGGTTGCTGATCAGATTGCATCTGGAGCAGTGTACCAAATTTTGATCTTTCCACATGGTGAGTGCTGTAGTGGACTGGAAAGAAGAGCTACAAGAAAGATTCCTCACTCAAAAAACTTCAACTACTCTGAAAGACGAAGGTCTTTGGCCCATTTACTTTAGATCAGTGTGGGTTCACAGATTTATAAAATAATTAGTGGCCTGGATAGCGTCCTAATTGATATATTTTAGGTTAACAGATTTCACAGGACCAGGGACATGAGTTGAATTGATCCATCAGTAGAAATAAACTGGATGTTAGACAGTTCTTCTTTTCCCAGAATGCAGTGAGCTTCTGGAATACTGTAGTGGCTGGTGGTGGATCCTAACTCTCAGTATGCCTTCAAGAAGGATGTGACTGAGGCAGAGATTGCACCATTTGAAAGATAACATAAGTAGGCCATTCAGCCCTTCGAGCCATTAAAATTGTCTTCATCTTTCAGCACTATCTATATCCCTCAATATTGAAAAATATTTTTTCCTCATAGGCCCGTGTTTTTATCTTTCTCCCAAGGGAGAGGGGTTAAGGAATTTGTATTTAGTCATAAAACTCCAGTCCTCAAGGCATGGAACAGGATTAACAGAACAACTAGATTTTGTCTCATCAATTTCTGAAAGCTCTCAAATTTCTAATGTTTACACCTCAGCTGAATCAAATGACCTTTTTGTGTGCATCTATTTAATCTCTCAGTATTTCTCACAATATTTTATTTTGTACTACCACCAAAAGCTGTAAATAAAACATCAAGATTAGTTACTTCAAAAAGCAATGTGTGTACTTACTATTTTTTCCTACGTCTTCCACAGATCCTTCAAACAACCCTAAGGTTTTGACACAGATTAACCCCACTAGAACAAGGCAAAGGACAATTGTAGCCACCTGGAGAAACCACGATAGGTAAAACTCAAATTTATCTAGACGATTCTTAGGTTTCTGCACTTCCTTCTTAGGAAGTCCACCAGAGGCTTGTCTTGTGTAGCGTTCATTTTCAGACAAACTATCAGACTTTCCTCTGTAACGACCATCAGAATAGAGGCTGCCTGAATTCCTCAAATATCGATCCGAATACAAGCTGCTCAATCTTCCTGGACGTACATCTGAACTCAGGCTGTCAGATTTTCCTGCATATCGATCTGAATACAAGCTATCAGATTTCCTTGTGTCTGGATTTGAATCCAGGCTTGTATATTTCCTTGTATATCGATCTGAACTCAGGATGTCAGATGTTTTTGCATACGGATCTGAATATGAGCTATCAGACTTCTTTGCATATGGGTCTGAATACAAATTGTTAGATTTTCTTGTATATGTATCCGAATGTAAACTGTCTGATATAATGGTATATGGATCTGAATATAAGCTGCCAGATTTCTTTGTATATGAATCTGGATATAAGTTGTCGGATTCTTTTGAATATTGATTTGAATTCAGACTCGTATATCTCCCCGTGAATCGATCTGAATATGGGCTGTCAGATTTTCTGGTATATGAATCTGAATTCTGGCTGTCAGATGCGCTTGTATATCGATCTGAATATGCGCTGTCAGATTTCCTGGTAAATGGACCTGAATTGAAGCTGCTAGAAATCCCGGTGTATCGATGCGAACTCAGGCGGTCAGATTTCCCCTCATATCCGCCGTCCACAGCATGAAGTCGATCCGTGAAGTAACCGCCCGACGTCCCTGTATACTGTCTGATGGGCGGCTCAGGGTCAGGCTCAGGCTCGGCCTGCCCGCCGTCTAAATCGGCCTTGGCGCTGGAGGTGAAGTCGGACCTCCGCCTTCTGGGCTGTTCCGGGGCCGGGCTCTCCACCTCCCGCTGCCTGAGGCTCTCGCGACTCCGCAGCACTCGACCGCGCTGTTCATTCTGCCTCTTTTCGGACTGCAGCTGGTCTAGTTTGTTGAGGTACAGCGACCGAGTGCTGTCGGTAATGGGTCCGGCCGTGTAGCCCAAGGCCTTCAGTTTGCGTCGCAAATCTTTGTCGTTAATTGTCGACGCCATTTTGCACCTCGCCGCCTCCAATTCGCCTGCGCAACCCTGCCCCGAGCATGCGCGGCCCTGCTCCCAGCCCCGAGCATGCGCGGCCCTGTCCCCAGCCCCGAGCATGCGCGGCTCTGTCCCCCAGCCCCGAGCATGCGCGGCCCTGTCCCCAGCCCCGAGCATGCGCGGCCCTGTCCCCAGCCCAAGCATGCGCAATAGACACGGCTCCAGTTTGACTATTGTCTTAAGGCCAAGAGGCAGTGCCGGATTTAGGCATAAGCTAAACAAGCTACAGCTTAGGGCCTCACAAAATTTCAGAAGGTTTACAATGAAGAGAACATTTAAGAGCGGATACCAGAAAAGAAAAAGAAAGCAACAGCTTGAAGAGCAACTCAAAAAATTACTAAAAGTTGACAGTCACTTTACTCCAGAAACAGATAAGGATCCACAAACCCAAGGTGATCAGCAAAGTCCAAAACAACCACAGCCTAGTGCCTCTGCTACTGAGACAACAGAGTCTGGAATCTCAGCTGAGGAAAACACTGGAAGTGATGCAAATGTGAGCGTTGCAGAGCCGACATCCACAGTTGAAACAACAAAATTCACGAAATTCAATGATGTAGGTCAATGGGGTGCCTTAACCGAGGATGAACTCTCATACTGGATCCTTAAGGGTCCTTCAGAGTGTCAACACTGGAACGGTCCATTTGAAAACTCAAAGCGGTCATTCAAAAATCAAGATAGATATTGTTCAAAAGGTCTTTTTCAGTCCAGAAAAGTTAATGGTGAAATATACGATCGGGAATGGCTAGTGTACTCTCCAACAACTGGCTGTGTTTACTGCTTTGTCTGCAAGCTCTTTTCAACATCAACTGCAGCACTAGCTTCTGGTGGGTTTTCTGACTGGCGAAATCCCATTGCAATTAAAAGTCATGAAAACTCTGAAGAGCATAGAACAGCTTTGCTGACATACTTGACAAGAAAGTGTGGTTCAACCTTAGACTCAAGACTAGCAGAACAAATAAAAACAGAACAACAGTACTGGAGACATGTGCTTGAGCGTGTTGTCGCGGTGATATGCACATTAGCAGAACGTGGGCTAACTTTTAGGGGAGACAATGAAACTTTTGGATCACCAAATAATGGCAACTACCTTGGCCTGTTAGAATTAGTTGCTAAGTTTGATCCATTTCTTTCCAACCACATAAAACAATATGAAAACAGAGGATCTGGGTCTCCTTCATATTTGTCTAAGACAATATGTGATGAACTTATTCAGCTTATGGGTAATAGAGTAAGAGAATCAGTTTTGGATGATTTGAGAAAAGCAGGCTACTTCAGTTTGTCTGTGGACTCTACACCAGATCTTTCCCACGTGGATCAACTAAATGTTATAGTAAGATATGTATCACCTGATGATGGTTTACCTGTTGAACGCTTTCTAACTTCCCTCGAGTTGGAAAATCACAGTGGTGAAAGTATGGCGGATATGGTGGTGGACTATCTAAGTAAAGACTGCAAAGTTGATTTCAGTAAGTGCCGAGGACAGTCATATGATAGTGCAGCAAATATGGCTGGTAAATACAAAGGAATGCAGCAAAAAATTCTAGAGAAAAACAAGCATGCTATGTATATTCCCTGTGCCGGACATTCACTAAATCTTGTTGGCCGTGCTGCAGTAGATTGCTGTTTAGATGCAGTAAACTTTTTTGCTGTTGTGCAAGAAATATACACTTTCTTTTCATCTTCTACAAAGAGGTGGGCTGTGTTGTTATCATTCTTGAATGCAGACTCCAGAGTACCAAAGTATGTTAAGTATCTGTCCGACACTAGATGGGAAGCACATGCCAAAGCTGTGTCTGCCATAAATGAGAGTTACAGGTCAATCACCGATGCTCTAAGTCATCTCCATACTAATGAGAATGAAAAGGGTGATACAAGAAGACAAGCTGGTACTCTTCTGGAAAAAATGGAGGAACTGGAGTTTGTTTTTATGCTACACTTATGGACTCGTTTGCTGGAGGAGTTTCACAAAACCAGTAAGGCTCTCCAGGATCCACAGATCGCACTTACCGCATGTGCGAATCTGTACACGTCACTTTCCCACTTTATGAAAAATATTCGAGAAAACTTTGATGATATTGAACAAGAAGCTAAATCCAAACTGCCTGATGTAGATTACAAGTGTGCAGAGAAAAGGAGGAGGGTGAGAAAAAAACAAGCCTACGGTGGAGTTGCACCTGATGCTGATGAAGAGCTTTCTCCAAGAGACAAATTTCGAGTGAAATCCTTCATTCCTATAATCGATGTCCTTAAAGCAAACTTGAGGAGAAGAGCAACAGTCTACAATTATGCTGCAAACAAATTTTCATTTTTAGTTGATTTAGAAGCTTCAGAGGCACAGCTGCGTGAAGCAGTAGAAACTTTGATGAAAGAGTATCCAAACGATGTTGATATTAACCTTACGGGGGAACTGAAGCACTTCCATGCTTATGTCAAGCAGAATTATCCAGGAAAAAAACAAATTTGCCACAAAGATCTGTATCAAATCATCTTCCAAGACAAGATTCATTTAGTTTTCCCTAATGTGGAAGCAATATTACAACTATTTTTATGTCTGATGGTAACAAATTGTTCAGGAGAAAGGTCATTTTCACAGCTAAAGAGAATCAAAAATGAACTGAGAGCAACCACGTCTCAAGACAAACTGTCTGCACTTAGCATCATGTGCATAGAAAGCGATAAGCTGTGTAGCATATCATTTGAGGACATAATTCATGATTTTGCTTTTGAGAAATCAAGAAAGAAAATGTTTTAAGTTGTATCTGATATCAGTTTTCTGATTTTTGCAAACAATTTCATGATTACTTATTTTAATAAAAGTGATCGTAATTACTTATTTTGTCAGCATTTTGTATATATATTAATGTATCTTAAAATTATTTTAAAAATTACATTTAAGCACTGTTTCCAGGGTATACTATATTATAATCTATGAGAGAGATCAAGCCAGCCAAATGATAAATATGTAATCAGTAAATGCATTCATTTGAAAATAATTTGTATTTTTCACTTTAAATACCTTGCTATTAAATAATTAAAAGGCATCATTATGTTTTCAATTTTTTTGTGGCGACCCAAGGTCCTGTTTTGGTATGCACCTTTGTGAGACCTTTTGGTGTAACTTTTTAACAAGAGGCCTCCAAGCTTTATATAGCTTAGGGCCAAACCAAGTCTAAATCCAGTACTGCCAAGAGGTGACTGATGGTAAATGTGCAGAAATAATTGAAGGTGACATATGATAGTTTGAGAAAGGATTAATAAGGGGCACGGATCTTGGGTTTTGGAAATAGAGCTTGAATGAAAGTCTTGATGATTCATTACAAAACACCAGTTTGGCCTCAGCTGGAGTATTGGGTCCAATTTCTCAGTACCCAATGTTTTTTTTTAGGAAAGGTTAAACTGGTTGGGACTCCACTGATTGGAATTTAGATGAATGAGGGGTGATCTCATTGAAACAAGCATTCTTAAGAGGCTTGACAGAGTAAATGCTGAGAGGATGATTCCCCTCATGGGAGAGTCTAAGATAAGAGGGCATAACCTCAGAATAAAGGGGTGCAAATTTAAGACTGAGATAAAGAGGAATTTCTTCTCTCAGAGGATTGTGAGTCTTTGGAACTCCTTGCCATAGAGAGCTGTGGGAGCAGAGTCCTTATGTATATTTAAGGCTGAGATAAATAACTTTTTGTTCAGTGAGGGAATCAAGGGTTACGAGGAAAGTGGATGTGAAGAATGTCAGATCAGCCATGATCCTATTGAAGGTCTGAATGGCCTACTCCTGTTCCTATTTCTTATGGTTTTATGAAGGTGTTGGCGAGGGTGCAGAAAAGATTTGTGAGTAGGATTCCAGGGGTGAAGATCTTCAGTTATAAGGATACATTGGAAAAGCTGGAGCTGTCCTCCTTTTGAGATAAAAAGGCTGAGACGTTATTTGATAGAGGTGTTCAAAGTCCCAAGTAGATAGAGGGAAACCTCCCATTGACAGAAAGGTCTAGAACCAGAGGACACTAAGGTTAATGGTGAAAAAACCAAAGGCAAGCAATGAGGTACTTAAAAGTGTGGTGGAGGCAGATTCAGTTGTAGCTTTCAAAAGAGAATTGGATAATTATTTAAAGGAAAAACAATTGCTGGACTGCAAAGGAAAGGGCAGGGGTTTGGGACAAACTGAGTTATTGTGGAGAGCTGGCATGGACACAAAGGACCGAATAGCCTCTTGTACTGTAATCTTTCTATGATTCTTTGACTTAATTGCTTTTTGTGAGATCTTGGGAAATGTTTGCCACTTTTGCTTACATAAGTACACTCCAAAAATATAATTAATTGAAAGTGAAATACTTTGAGACGTTTCTGAAAAGTGTGATAAGTTGCTAATTAAAATAAGTATTTTGCTGATATTTTTGTTTACTTAAGTTTCCTTTCGACTTTGTTTTTTGTTCGGGCTGTTCCCCCTTCCTTTTTGGGGAGCTGCCCCTCTTAATTTGTCCCTAAGTTAATTTGAGTTAGTTTATTGGTTTGGTATTTAAGAGATTCCCTAATGACCAGTGTTTACCAGTCACTTAAAGTCATAGAGGTTCGCAGCATGGAAACAGGCCCTTCGGCCCAACTTGTCCATGCCGCCCTTTTTTTTTGAAACCCCTAAGCTAGTCCCAATTGCCTGCATTTGGCCCATATCCCTCTATACTCATCATACCCATGTAACTGTCTAAATGCTTTTTAAAAGACAAAATTATACCCAAATTTGGTTTGAAAGGGGAAGGGGTATTGAAGAGAAAAAGGTCTTTATTCTCCTATTTATGTCATAAAATTAATATCTGAGTATTTGTATTCCTGAAACAACTTACGATTTATTTTTTATTTCCAGCACTGCTGTGTTGGCTACCAAAGCAAATTTTTGCTTGGGAAACACAAAAATAAAAATTAAAAGGGTTCAATAAAGCTGAAGATCATTAATCCCAATAGTGTGAGACAAACTGAAAAGCAACCACTGTCTAACTTTATTTAAATACACCTGCTTCATACATTGCTATGGATTACAAAAACAGAGCCGTGGAAATTTAGCCAAACTGAAAAAGAATTGTGCAACAATGTGGTAGAACGTTACAATGTTGACAACACTTCAAAAGTACTTCATTCATTATAAAGGGCTATGGATGTGCCAAAGTCCTCCTTTCAATGAAGACTTCTTTGCCTCATTTCCGATGTAATACTTGTCTCTGCTGAGTTTGCAGGTGAAGTAGCAATCTCGGCTAGCAATTTGAAAACCAAACTCGATTCTGATTTCTGATTGTTGCAGAGTGATCCTTAGAAAGTGAGGGTGTTTGGATATGAGGGATAGCAAAGGATTGTGCTCAGTTGTAATGCCCTGTCCTCATATTAGAACACTCAGTGGGCTAGGCAGAGGAGAGATTTGTGGGTGTGACATATGTACTGTTTTAAAATTAGTGGTCGCCCCTTATAGGACAAAGATGAGATTTTTTTTCACTGAGGGTTGTGTGACTTTGGAACGCTCTGGACGGAATTTTCCCGTCTCACCCACCACGGGAATTGTAGCGAGTGGGACATGGACCATGCAAAGGTATATTGACCGCGGGTGGGATTTTCTGGCCTAGGGGCGAACACAGCTGGAAAATTTAATTCCTCAGCCAGCACTGAATTGTGATGGGATCAGGAATAATGGATGTCAATTGGCTCACTAATGAACCTAATTTACATCGCACTAGTGTTGGCTGGGAATTCTGTGTCAGCCCCTTCTGCCCTTCGACTTAGAGGAGGTTTTTCCACTGCCATGAGGCCTCTCTTGCATTAAGTGGGCCCAGCCACCATGTTTCCCACTATGACGGGCTGCATTAAATCCAGCCCCATATCTCAGCATGAGTCACTGTTCCCTTGAGAGATATCAAGAAACAGGTGGGGAAGTTTTAAAATAATCCACAGAGTGAAGGAAAAATTAATCCCAAGACTGCTCCAGAATTGTTATAATTAATGCTGTATGATGCACATATAAGCAGAGTAATGAGACACTAGACAAAAATCATAGTTGCATGCTAATTTTATTAATTACTAAACATCACTATACATAACATTTCTCACAATCTTTTTATATACAGGTATAGACTGTATGAATTATACATCGATATTTAACCGGTCTGATTGTTGATGTCATTGGCCTGTTAAAAGAATTGAAATTGCCTTCAGTTTTTATACATCTTTCAACATCACATGATCCTCAAACAATATCAAAGCCTTGAAAGTAACATTTGATTTCAAGATCGTTTTAATGTGAAAAGACGAGGCGATGGCCTGGTAGTATTATCGCTAGACTATTAATCCAGCAACTCAGCTAATGTCCTGGGGACTTGGATTCAAATCCCGCTATGGCAGATGGTGGAATTTGAATTCAATAAAAAATATCTGGAATTAAGAATCTATTGATGACCATGAAATCACTGTTGATAGTCGGAAAACCCATCTGGTTCACTAATGTGCTTCAGGGAAGGAAATCTGCTGTCCTTACCTGGTCTGGCCTACATGTGACTCCAGAGCCACAGCGATGTGGTTGACTCTTAATTGCCCTCCAAGGGCAACTAGGGCTGGGCAATAAATGCTGGCCAGCCAGTGAAGCCCACGCCCCACAAATTAATAAAAGAAAAAGTGACAGTTACCTTAATAGACTTCTAATAGTATAAAAAACTTTTCAAATTAGTTGTACAGATCCTGAAGAACACCATAGGATAAACCTGAAATTTAGATCTGCATTTTTACTTCATACTGCTATCTAAAACTATTTTGGGGAAGCTCAGATCTGTATCTATTTAGAATAAATGGATTAATACTTCCACTAAAAAAAAGCAACTTCATATGAATGGATTAAATTTGTATCCCAGAATATAATATTTTGCTCATAACTTTTCATACTGTTTTGTTTTCATTTTTCTCGTACCGATTTGCTTGACACCATCTCATTAGCAAATGGGAAAATTCTAAATGATAAGAAATCATAGAAACCTTACAGTGCAGAAGGAGGCCTTTCGGCCCATCAAGTCTGCAATGACCACAATCCCACCCAGACCCTACCCCCACATATTTACCCACTAATCCCTCAAACCTACGCATCTCAAGACTCTAAGGGGCAATTTTTTTTTTTTAGCATGACCAATCAACCTAACCTGCACATCTTTGGACTGTGGGAGGAAACCGGAGCTCCCGGACGAAACCCACACAGACACGAGGAGAATGTGCAAACTCCACACAGACAGTGATCCAAGCTGGGAATCGAACCCAGGTCCCTGGAGCTGTGAAGCAGCAGTGCTAACCACTGTGCTACCATGATGTTTATATTCTCTGAAAAACTGGCAGTGTGACAGGTCTTATTTCCCATGTTTACTCGATTATGTCACATTTTCATGAATATTACTGATATTGCTTTTTGTAGAGTTAAAGAGCACTATGAGGACTGTTAACTGGGATAGAAATGTCATAAATGCCTGATCAAGATTTGACACTATTGTTTTGAGACTGAATGTGTTTTTTCCAATAAATTTGGTCGGAGATTACCGTAAATATTTTGAAATTTGCAGTTATTTAAATAAATTTGAGATTTAAGGACAATAGGATAAGTAATTTCTTATTTTATCAAAACACTTGGATCTACTGTATAAATAGTGAGGTGAAGACTAATCGGTTCGAAAATGCAACAACTAAGAATTACTAGAGAAATTTCATTCCTGATTTAGTTTATTGCAACATGATCATTCAATGTTTTAAGTTTTAGTTTTCTCTAAAGCCTTGGAGATGACGTTTCAAGGACTGAGTAGAACCTTACCATTTGTGCCTTCTGATAACATGTTCTTCAGGAACTCACTCAAGAGTTCTCCGTACTTCTGAGATTGTTTGGCATTCATCTTGATTCCAATTTCCAGAGGAACACAAACCTGTACAAAATTTGTAAAGTAGAAAACAGCAAAATCAGATACAAGTAGTTTCTGTGAACAATATGTGGCCTCCACAATAGCTTCAATTTGTCTGATATCTTTAATGTAAAAATAAATCTCTCATTGCTTCACAGATATGTAATCAGACAAAACTGGACACTGAGATGTCAGAACCAGTGACCAGAAACTCTCCCACTTATGCTGGGCTTATGTTGGAAAGATTTCCAACTTGATACTCAACCAGTTTGGCTGTGGAATGAACACACCTTCCTTGACCATCAAGTCTCCAAGTGGGCTTCTGGCGCAGAGGCAGGGTGCTACCTATCGCACCCAAGACCTTCCATCAGTGTAAATATCTGACATAAGAAACAGTTTGTACAAAGAACTATGCTACTATTTTTGCATTTACGTACCTTTATTACTTCTTTCATGTCTTCCATACCCAACACTTCTGATAAGCTACGTTCCTCAAATCTCTGTTGGAGGTGCACTGGCACTTCATTCCCCTTCCTGATTCTGTCATTTTGCTTTGAAACAAGAAGGTATTGTCAAATGGCATTGCAATAACAGTAAATGAATAAGAACAAAACCAGATGTATCTTTCATGGGGCAAGATTAGACCAATTCTGGACTGCTTCCTAGCTCTTAAAATGTGACCCCATTTATTCAGTACTTTAATATTACAAACTTTTAAAGAGCAAATGGGACAATCAGCCACTGCTTACAACACAATCAGTCAAGTATTTAAATGATTTCAGTGTTTTACGTACAATCTTCTTTTGGTAATCACTTGGGCTCAGAAAACTCAGGAACCCCTCAGTCTCTTCAGCCAGCATTGCCACAATGCAAATGACCATCATGCTTATCATTACATTCTTAGAAGTCATCTTTGACCTGGAAAAGAAACATGTTTTTTAAAGAATGAATGAATTTTTTAACCAAGATCAGACAGTCGGAATGAAATATTCAACACTGTGGGAAATAATTTATCCATATATCCATTCATTTATTTATCCAGACTTACCACAATTACCATTAACTGGAGATATCAGGTACTAATTTGAAACTATTAACAGTTTCTGTAAATACAGTAAATTAAAATTATCTAAGTATCAAATATCTTTGTGGTAACTAATTACAAATGTCATCCTCAAAGAAGAGCAAGATTTGTTGGGAAAAAAAACTTAAGAAACATAACTCATTTATATTAAAGATTTCAATAAACATTCATTCAAAAAAGTAACTGGATTTTTATACACCTGATAATACTTAGTTTACAGCCCAAACATCACAATGTTTTACTTTCACGTGAAGGAACCAGTAGTTCTGACTTGAGAATAACAGATCAATCTTCATTCCTCCAGTGAGCAGTGAGATTGGTATTCATCCTACCCTTTAAAAAAGACCCTTTTACACGTCGGTTTTATTTTGAAAGGATTTACTTTTTTCTGCATTTACATCCCTCCGCCACCTTCCACTTCCAGTATGACCTGTCTACCTTTCTATTTTTTGGATAAAAATTGATCAGACGATCTTGGATCTCCAAAAGAAAAATAATACATTCCCTCTCCAGCTTTTAGGACAGTTTAAATAAATGATCAGAAGTGGAGCTGTGCAGAAGCCCGTCACCATGCATATGCAAAGCTCCCTTCTTGGCAGTATAAATGACAACAACTTAGCAAGAACCAATACTTCAGGACTTGTCGCTGATAAATGGGTGCACTGTAAAGGGGAAAAAAATACATAAGAGGTTAAAATCAGTACAAGTTTATGACTTGAATATAACTTCCCATAAATGTATTCATCAATCAATATATACAGTTTAAAATTCTTATATAAAAAATACTGACATCCAATTTCAGTATTTACTGTTGTGATTTCTTCTTAGCTGAGTTCTCTGTTTTGCAATTCTATTTTTAAGATATATGCTTGCTTGCTGGGCTTTTATACCGATGAATGCTATCTGTTTTATTTAATAAATCTTCCTTGTACCATAGCAATATAAAGCATCACCTTCTGAAACAAAAAAACCCCATTAAAATATTTTGTTTTCATAGAAACAAATATGTTTCCCTATTTTCTGTAATTACGTGTAAGATCACACATCCTCGAAGTGCAATAAAAGTGCAGATTATTACTTGTAGGATTGTTTCCAGAATCATATTACAATGTGATTATGGTTAATGCGTATTGATTGATAGATTATTTAGCCGTCCAGGTTTGTGCAGTATTATTTTTATGGTCTGTCATTTTTTTGATACCAGCAATAATGTCACTTTCCAAATGTCAGGGTCGATTTTTAGTACATTTTTATTCATTGCAGTTTAAGCATCATTTTGAAGGCCAGATCACATATTCAGATCAGTTTTCAGAATAAAAAGACCACAAAATACTTTTTGTCTAATGAGGAGCAACATCGTTCATAAAAAGATTCATAAAAAATGACATTTGTTCACAGATTAATAAAAAGTCACTGACTTCAACTTCTGATGCAAATCCAACAATGTTTTATTTGCCTTTTAAAAATGGCATGATCTCATGCCTACATGATCTTATGTAGGCATGAGATCATGGCTAATCTACTCCAACATCATTTTCCTGCATTATCCCAGTATCCCTTGATGTTTTTAATGTGTCGAGATCCAGCAATCTCAGTCTTGATTCTGACCTACTCTGGATGCACAGTTCAAGACGGCAATTTCACTAAGATGTAAAAAAGATGAAGGATGGAATCTTACCAGCTTGCCATGCCGGTAGATCGGCATAGCGAGCCGGTAAGATATGACAAATGGCAAAAAATCAGGTTCGCGCCTGATTTCGCACCTCTCGCGATCTTGCTAGCCCTATTCTGCTGGCAAAATCGTGCTTGGGAAGGGCACGAGGCTGATTTAAATATTAGTAAGAAGTTTAACAACACCAGGTTAAAGTCCAACAGGTTTATTTGGTAGCAAAAGCCACACAAGCTTTCGGAGCTCCAAGCCCCTTCTTCAGGTGAGTGGGAATTCTGTTCACAAACAGGGCATATAAAGACACAGACTCAATTTACATGAATAATGGTTGGAATGCGAATACTTACAGCTAATCAAGTCTTTAAGATACAAACAACGTGAGTGGAGAGAGCATCAAGACAGGCTAAAAAGATGTGTATTGTCTCCAGACAAGACAGCCAGTGAAACTCTGCAGGTCCAGGCAGACTGTGGGGGTTACAAATAGTGTGACATGAACCCAATATCCCGGTTGAGGCCATCCTCGTGCGTGCGGAACTAGTCTATCAGTTTCTGCTCAGCGACTCTGCGCCGTCATGTGTCGTGAAGACCAGGTGGTCGGGTCATGGCCAGTCAGTATCCATGCAGCACTGGTAATCTGGCGCCCAGGCAGTGCCCACCGGTAGTGCCAAGTTTTTGGGACCTGATGGGTGGGGCCTGAGGGGGCAGAATCTGACAGGACAGAGCCTGGCCAGGGGGGAGGTTGAGGCGGGGGAGATCCATTGCAAGGGAGGGAAGGGGAGGAACTCTGCATTGGGGGGTGGGGGCTGATTGGTAGGGGTGGCGATCGGGGGGGGGGGGGTCCAATCGGCCGGGGTGGTGATCAGAGGGAGTGTATATTGGGAGATCAGGGTGCCTGTGTAATGGCGCCATTAGAGCACAGCAGCCAGCCTCACAGGCAAGCTGAGACTTCACCCTTCCCCCTACTTTCAGTGGGAAATTGAGGAGCAAATATGCAAGGAGATTACAGATAGCTCCAAGAAAAGTAGTAGTAGGGGACTTTAACTTTTCCAACATTGACTGGGACAGCCATAGTATTAGGGGCTTGGATGGAGAGAAATTTGTTGAGTGTATTTAGGAGGAATGTTTCATTCAGTATGTGGATGGCCCAACTAGAGAGGGGGCAAAACTTGACCTCCTCTTGGGAAATAAGGAAGGCAGGTGACAGAAGTGTTAGTGAGGGATCACTTTGGAACCAGTGACCATAATTCCATTTGTTTTAAAATAGCTATGGGGAATGATAGGTCTGGCCCAAAAGTCAAAATTCTAAATTGGGGCAAGGCCAATTTTGATGGTATTAGACATGAACTTTCAAAAGTTGATTGGGGGAATCTGTTGGCAGGCAAAGGGACGGCTGGTAAGTGGGAGGCTTTCAAAAGTGTGTTAACCAGGGTTCAAGGCAAGCACATTCCTTTTAGAGTGAAGGGCAAGGCTAGTAGAAGTAGGGAACCCTGGATGACTCAGGATATGAGGCCCTGGTCAAGAAGAAGAAGGAGGCATATGATATGCATGGGCAGCTGGGATCAAGTGGATCCCTTGAAGAGTGTAGAGAGTGTTGGCGTAGGGTTAAGAGAGAAATCAGGAGGGCAAAGAGAGGACACGAGATTGCTTTGGCAGATAAGGCAAAGGAGAATTCAAAGAACTTCTGCAAATAAATAAAGGGCAAAAAAGTAACTAGAGAGAGAATAGGGCTCTTAAGGATCAACAAAGTCATCTATGTGCGGAGCCACAAGAGATGGGTGAGATCCTAAATTAATATTTCTATCAGTATTTACTGTTGAGAAAAGCATGGATGTTAGGGAACTTTGGGAAATAAATAATGATGTTTTGAGGAATGTACATATTACAGAGAAGGAGATGCTGGAAATCTTACAGTACATCAAGGTAGAAAAATTCCCGAGAAGTGTATCCCAAGACGTTGTGGGAGGCTAGGGAGGAAACTGCGTGTCCCCAAGCACAGATATTTGATTCTCAGGTGAGGTGCCTGGAGATTGGAGGGTGGCAAATGTTGTGCCTGTTTAAGAAGGGTTGTAAGGAAAAGCCTGGGAACTACAGGCCGGTGAGCCTAACGTCTGTAGTGGATAAGTTGTTAGATGGTGTTCTGAGAGACAGGATTTACAGGCACATAGAGAGGCAATAACTGATTAGGGACAGCATGGCTTTGTGAGTGGAAAATCATGTCTCACGAATTTGACTGAGTTTTTTGAAGGGGTAACCAAGAAGGTAAATGAGAGCGGTGCAATCGATGTTGTGTACATAGACTTTAGCGAGGCCTTTATTGGGGTGCCACATGGTAGTTTGTTGCATAAGGTTAAATCTCACGGGATCCAGGGTGAGGTAGCCAATTGGATACAAAATTGGCTTAATGACAGAAGTCATGATGTGGAGATGCCGGCGTTGGACTGGGGTAAACACAGTAAGAAGTTTAACAACACCAGGTTAAAGTCCAACAGGTTTATTTGGTAGCAAAAGCCACACAAGCTTTCGAAGCTCTAAGCCCCTTCTTCAGGTGAGTGACTCACCTGAAGAAGGGGCTTAGAGCTTCGAAAGCTTGTGTGGCTTTTGCTACCAAATAAACCTGTTGGACTTTAACCTGGTGTTGTTAAACTTCTTAATGACAGAAGACAGAGGGTGGTTGTAGAGGGTTGTTTTTCAAACTGGAGGTCTGTGACCAGCGGTGTGACACAGTAAGAACTCTCACAACACCAGGTTGTGATCTGGTGACCAGCGATGTGACTCAAGGATTAATGCTGGGTCCATGTTATTTACAGTAAGAAGTCTCACAACACCAGGTTAAAGTTCAACAGGTTTATTTGGCAGCACAACTTTCTTCAGGTGAGTAAGGAGTTGTGTTCACAAACAGATATATCGACACAAACTCAATTTACAAGATAATGGTTGGAATGCGAGGCTTTACAGGTAATCAAGTCTCAAAGGTACAGACAATGTGAGTGGAGATAGGGTTAAGCACAGTTTAAAGAGGTGTGTATTGTCTCCAGCCAGGACAGTTAGTGAGATTTTGCAAGCCCAGGTAAGTCGTGAGGGTTACAGATAGTGTGACATGAACCCAAGATCCCGGTTGAGGCCGTCCTCATGTGTGCGGAACTTGGCTATCAGTTTCTGCTCAGCGATTCTGCATTGTCGTGAGTCGTGAAGGCCGCCTTGGAGAACGCTTACCCGAAGATCAGAGGCTGAATGCCGGTGACTGCTGAAGTGTTCCCTGACAGGAAGAGAAAACTCCTGCCTGGTGATTGTCGAGCGGTGTTCTTTCATCCGTTGTCGTAGCATCTGCATGGTCTCCCCAATGTACCATGCCTCGGGACATCCTTTCCTGCAGCGTATCAGGTAAGAAGTCTAACAACACCAGGTTAAACTGCTGTTAGATTTCTGACTGTGTTTACCCCAGTCCAACGCCAGCATCTCCACATCATGCGTATCAGGTAGACAACGTTGGCCGAGTAGCAAGAGTATGTACCGTGTACCTCGCAGATGGTGTTCTCACGTTATCCGTATCGATGATCCGGCACGTCTTGCAGAGGTTGCTGTGGCAGGGATGTGTGGTGTCGTGGTCACTGTTCTCCTGAAGGCTGGGTAGTTTGCTGCGGACAATGGTCTGTTTGAGGTATGTGGTTGTTTGAAGGCAAGAAGTGGGGGTGTGGGGATGGCCTTGGCGAGATGTTCGTCTTCATCAATGACATGTTGAAGGCTCCGGAGAAGATGTTGTAGCTTCTCCGCTCCGGGGAAGTACTGGATGACGAAGGGTACTTTTTCAGCTGTGTCCCGTGTTTGTCTTCTGAGGAGGTTGGTGCGGTTTTTCGCTGTGGCGCGTCGGAACTTTCGATGAATGAGTCGAGCGCCATATCCTGTTCTTATGAGGGCATCTTTCAGCATCTGTAGGTGTCTGTTGTGATCCTCCTCATTTGAGCAGATCCTGTGTATACGGAGGGCTTGTCCGTAGGGGATGGCCTGTTTAATGTGGTTGAGGTGAAAGCTGGAGAAGTGGAGCATCATGAGGTTGTCCGTACAGTGAAGTGCTGAGGTGACCGTTCTTGATGGAGATGCGTATGTCCAAGAATGCAACCGATTCATCCACTGTTATTTGTCATTTATATTAATGTTTTGGATGAGAATTTAGGAGGCATGGTTAGTAAGTTTGCAGATGACACCAAGATTGATGGCATAGTGGACAGTGAAAAAGGTTATCTAGGGATAATGCAACGGAATCTTGATCAATTGGGCCAGTGGGCTGACGAATGGCAGATGGAGTTTAATTTAGATGAATGCAAGGTGATGCATTTTGGTAGATCGAACCAGGGCAGGACTTACTCAGTTAATGGTGGGTGTTGGAGAGAGTTATAGAACAAAGAGATCGAGAGGTACAGATTCATAGTTCCTTGAAAGTGGAGTCACAGGTGGACAGGATGGTGAAGAAGGCATTCGGCATGCTTAGTTTCATTGGTCAGAACATTGAATACAGGATTTGGGACGTCTTGTTGAAGTTGTACAAGACATTGGTAAGGCCACACTTGGAATACTGGGTACCCAATTATAGAAAGGATATTATTAAACTAGAAAGAGTGCAAAAAAGGTTTACTAGGATGCTAGTACCTTTTCCCAAAGGTAGGGGAGTCTAAAACTAGAGGGCATAGGTTTAAGGTGAGAGGGGAGAGATACAAAAGTGTTTCAGAAAGAGTATGGTGAGTGTCTGGAATGAGCTGCCAGAGGTAGTAGTAGAGGTCGGTACAATTTTGTCTTTTAAAAAGCATTTAGACAGTTACATAGGTAAGATTGGTATAGAGCGATATGGGCCAAATTCAGGCCAATTGGGACTAGTTAAATGTAAAAACTGGGCAGCATGGACAAGTTGAGCCAAAGGGCCTGTTTCCATGCTGTAAACCTCTCTGACTACGACTGAACTGGTGAGAATCACATTACGGCCTCTGTATTGCACAGAGTGCCGTAAATTATCATTAACTACCTCGCTGAAAAAACAGGCGAGAAAACCTTCCATTTTCTCATCCATTCGACACTTAGAATACTTCTGAGTAAATTCTACCTGAAGTGTGCGATTCTCCCAATTGCACACAAAATGCTATCGCCAGCGGGAAAGTTGGAGGAATTCCCTCTGGTGCTGGCAGTGCTTAACAGATCTAATTCAACTTATTTAAATGAACTATCTCTCCCTCACAGGAATCACACTGTGCTGAACAGCCCAGACACATGCCCTGTTGTAATTGGCAATCAGATTTTCAGCCGAAAGTCAAGCCCACTTCCTGCTTTTCCTTCTGTCACAAGAACTGAAGGAACAATAACTGCAGAAAGCATTTTATGTTACATCTTTCATCAGACCAATATTTTTTATTTGGAACTAAGGAATAACCTCTGAAAATCTGTACTGTAGCAAGACCCAAAAGAAAACATTCTACTATCAGACTAAATCGATATTAAATGCAATATCCCTGTAAAAAGAATGTGGTTTAACAGAAGCAAACCTGTAGTTTTCCCCATGACAACTGCACCTCAATAGTTCTATCCTTCACACAAACCCATAATAATAGAATGAGGTGTAGTTCTGAAATTGGACCTGGTGCAGGAGCATCCGAGAGGCACATGACACTAGGATTTTCAGCTTGTGGACAATAAAGCTGAGAATTAGATTAGCACAGATGGTGCCTCATGAGTTTCCAATCCCATCTAAACATTGGAAGGCAAACATTAACCACACCGGGAGGGAGAGTTACTCCAGTACCAGCCCATGCGTGCCTCCTAGTGACCAGCTGCCCGCCATCTCAATTGCAGATGCTGAAAATGTTGAGAGAACCATCACAACCAAATTTGCATTCTTGCATAGCATCTTATCATGACCTCATGGTGAGTCAGAGTGCCAATGAATGACATTGACATAATATTAACAGGATTTAAGAAGGTGAACATTGATCAGGAGAAAGTAAAATCATACAGAAAGAGTCTGGTGCTTTAATTAGCAGTTCTCTCATGAAGGATCTGGCATGTTTGTTAAATGTGATATTGTCATTACTCTGAGGTCAATTTCAAATCCAAGGTAGCCACAACAAGGACAGACTTGTGAGACTTCTAGAGAATACGAGCAGAGGAGAAGGCCAATCAGCCCATCAGATGTCTGCCTTCTGAAAGAGAAATCATTTTTCAGTCCTTGGCTGTATCCCCATAGATCTTTGAACTTTAATGCATAAGCACACCTTGCACGTTTCATAAGCTTTCTGCCTCTAACCCCCCGCGCAGCTTAAAATATCTCCCTCCTCAACTCCCCTTTATTCCTTCAGCCAATCCCTTTTAATTCATGCCCCTTGGTGACTCCTTTGCCATTAGAAATAAGTCCTTACATATCCACTCTGTCAAGGCCCCCTCATTGTTTTATGCAGTCAAACTAAATCTTCTCTTAGCCTCTATCTCAAAGATTGAAACCCCAGGCTATCCAACCTTGAAGATTGGCAAAGTTAAAAAAAAGTACAGTAAGTGAAAAAAGAGGATCAGTGAAGCTCATGGGTTCAGTGAGAAACTTTGCAGGCAAGACAAAAAAGTCAATGCTTAAAAGTAAGGGGTACTGGAAATTGTTTCTGCTTTCTGGAAAGGATCGGAGACTGTAAAAAAAAGGTGCAGTGTTAAAAAATGGGGCCAGACAGAACAGCTGTGGTGAAAAGAGGAAGTACTTCAGGATTACTGAAGCATGAAATGATTGTATCAACAATGCAGGCTTTGCTCTCCTCTGGAGCTGTCACTCAAAAAGCTTTCGGCTGCTAATGCACCATCTGCTCCTTATGTCAACAAAGCCAACCTGTTCTTTGATGTGGTTTGGGCTGTCAATCAGGCAGCCTTACAATCAGGTGAATGTACAGACAAACACTTATGGAGCAAGTGAAACTGACAGCCTCCTGTCAATCAAAGCAGTTTAAAGAGGTTTCAGATCAGCTGGGGTTTATAAGAGAAAGCAAGGGGATCTCCCTGCTGCACAGTGACACAGGGGTTCGCACTGCTGGTGCACAGTGCTAGGGACCTGGATTCGATTCCTGGCTTGGGTCACTGTCTGTGTGGAGTTTGCACATTCTCCCCATGTCTGCGTGGGCTTCCTCCGGGTGCTCCGGTTTCCTCCCACACTCCAAAGTTGTGCGGGTTAGGTTGATTGGCCATGCTAAATTGCCCTTTAGTGTCAGGGGGTTAGTAGGGTAAATAAGTAGGGTTATGGGGATAGGCCTGGGTTCGATTGTGGTCGGTGCAGACTCGATGGGCCGAATGGCCTCCTTCTGCACTGTAGGGTGTCTATGAAACTGACAGTTCCTTTCAGGGTTTTGAGGAACACAGACAATAATGAAGATCTGAACCAGAATGGTATCTGAAATCGTGGAGTGATTATCATGTTTTCCAAGGCAACAAGGAGAGGTCCAGCCACAAGAGCCCTATCCTGGGGAGAGTCCTATCATGGGAGGCACTCCTGAAGTCAAACCCTTCCCCCCAGCCCGAGCACCCCTCAACCCCAGATCCCTTAAGGGACCCCTCCACCTCTGCAGCCTGGCAGTGGCAGAGGGCCCATAGGAACAATTGGAGGCTGGACTTATTTCCTTGCCCACCCCCCCCTCCCCTCCCCTCCCCCACCTTGGAGTCCATGGTGCCACATCCTCACTTGTCAAGACCCGTACTGTCTGGTGCCCACTGACATCCATTGGGGGCGGGGGTGTTGTGGTGGGAGAGCACCGGGATGCCATTGAATTGAGCTTCCAACCTGCAAATTACATTCAAGTACATTAAAATCAGTTTCAATCAACCAAAAAAATAGTAATGCCACCCTGGACAAAAGGATAGACAGCAATAAACAATTTAAGAAATCAATGGAGCTAACTTCAGTTGCTTCCATAACCCTGAAATTAGATATGAAATAGGTAGGTGCGTAATATTGAATATTTGAATGGTTGCAAATTTGAATGGTTGCAAATTCTCACTAATCAAACCACATTTTAGTGTGTAATGCTTGAGCACATTTTATTTGAAGAAATTATGTGCATTCTTTTTAGTGTTTTAATCAGTGTTGCATGAGTATCTACGAAGAAATATTATGCTATCTCTGCAGTCTATTTTAGCTACTGTATATTGTAGTGCACTCCTGTAATTTATTGTAAGTTCCACAGAAATGCTGTTAATTATATCCAATTGTGTTGAGAACTGATGTAAAAATAGTTGCCTCACTGGGGAATGTGGCATTCCGATTTTATTGCAGCACTAAAAAGTACTGCACTGAAGGAAACTGTGAATGTCACCAAATAGTTTAATGCATTTGCAAAACTAATCATCTCACAAATAATGGCAATAAATACAGGAAGCACTTGGTAAGGACTTGGCTGCCATGGCTTTTATTGGTGTAATTTAAGCAATGAGGTGGAAATGCCGGCGTTGGACTGAGGTAAACACAGTAAGAAGTCTCACAACACCAGATTAAAGTCCAAAAGGTTTATTTGGTAGCACAAGCCACTAGCTTTCGGAGCGCTGCCCCTTCATCAGGTGAGTGGGAGTTCTGTTCACAAACAGGGCATATAAAGACACAAACTCAATTTGCAAGATAATGGTTGGAATGCGAGTCTTTACAGGTAATCAAGTCTTAAAGGTACAGACAATGTGAGTGGAGAGAAGCTTAAACACAGGTTAAGGAGATGTGTATTGTCTCCAGCCAGGACAGTTAGTGAGATTTTGCAAGCCCAGGCAAGTCGTGGGGGTTACAGATAGTGTGACATGAACCCAAGATCCCAGTTGAGGCCGTCCTCATGTGTGCAGAACTTGGCTATCAGTCTCTGCTCAGCGACTCTGCGTTGTCGTGTGTCGTGAAGGCCGCCTTGGAGAATGCTTACCCGAAGATCAGAGGCCGAATGCCCATAACCGCTGAAGTGTTCCCCAACAGGAAGAGAACACTCTTGCCTGGTAATTGTCGAGCGGTGTTCATTCATCCGTTGTCGTAGCGTCTGCATGGTCTCCTCAATGTACCATGCCTCAGGACATCCTTCCCTGCAGCGTATCAGGTAGGCAATGTTGGCCGAGTTGCAAGAGTATGTACCATGTACCTGGTGGATGGTGTTCTCATGTGAGATGATGGCATCCATGTTGATGATCCGGCACGTCTTGCAGAGGTTGCTGTGGCAGGGTTGTGTGGTGTTGTGGTCACTGTTTTCCTGAAGGCTGGGTAGTTTGCTGAGGCTGGAGACAATACACATCTCTTTAACCTGTACTTAACCCTCTCTCCATTCACATTATCTGTACCTTTAAGACCTGATTACCTGTAAAGACTCACATTCCAACCATTATTTTGTAAATTGAGTTTGTGTCTTTATATGCCCTGTTTGTTAACAGAACTCCCACTCACCGGATGAAGGGGCAGCGCTCCGAAAGCTAGTGGCTTGTGCTACCAAATAAACCTGTTGGACTTTAACCTAGTGTTGTGAGACTTCTTACTGTAATTTAAGCAATATAGCTGGATACTCAAGATGTATTATGTTCTTAGCATTATATAGTAGAAGCCTGATCTTTTTAACTAAGTGAATCATGCTTGATAAGTGATATGACGTTAAGAGATTTGCAGTTGTACAAGACTTAAATGATTGTTCCAATTTTGCTTTGGAAGTTAGCAATTTAATGATCTCTGTTTCAAGGTAATGTTTTCCAATGTTTTCGTTTATTGTTTTAAATTAGTACATTGTATCTCATCTCATGCTAGGGTCACTTTTACACTGAGTTTATTTCAGAATTGTCTTCAGAATTGCTGTTGCACAGAAAAATGTTTTAAACAAAAGGAAAATGAAGCTTTTTTCTTTTTATTTTCTAAAATAATCTGAGAATGATTGAAGAAGTTTTTTGGCTGGGATCTTGCGCATGTGCTTTCTGCAAACACAAATGGCTACATGGGTGCAAAATCCCGCATGAGCCAAAAGTGAGAATCTCGCCAGCAAGGTCTCACAACACGATCATCCCCATCCCCTGCCATTGACGTAATGATGTTCCTGCCCAGAAAGGTCGGGAACTAATGTAAATACATCAAACTCCTATTAGGGGGCTTCATCATCCGCTGCATCATCCCCCCACAATGGGATTTCCCTCTCAGGTGGGCAAGGTTTATAACAGGTCCAGGGGTGCACAGGTAACTGCAGTCCCCAGCGAGGAGAGGGCGCTAGGGGGAGGCAATGGCCTAGTGGTATTATCACTAGATTATCAATCCAGAAACTCAGCTAATGTTCTAGGGACCTGGGTTCGAATCCAGCCACGGCAGTTGGTGGAATTTGAATTCAATAAAATTATCTGGAATTAAGAATCTGCAGATGACCATGAAACCATTATCAATTGTTAGGAAAAACCCAATTGGTTCACTAATATCCTTCAGAGAAGAAAATCTGCCATCCTTACCTGGTCTGGCCTACAAGTGACTCCGGAGCCACAACAATGTGGTTGACTCTCAACTGTCCTCGGGCAATGAGGGATGGACAATAAATGCTGGCCAAGCAATAACGCCCATGTATGAATTTAAAAAAACAATTTTACTGAAGTTGGTCTGAAGTAGCTCTTTGACAAAAGAGGATAGGGTTCATAATGGGAGAACATTCATAGTGAAATTCATATTTTTATTTTCTGATATTTCATTGCTCATAATGTTACTCAGCAGAAAAAAGGGAACTATGTTCTATCGAAAATGTCTGTATTTTGTAACCTAGAATAGTCGTATTAGATCAATGATAATACTGTTCTTATTATGGTTTGCCAAAAATTCTGCATTAAATATTGATTTTCAACTATTTTACAATTGTGTTAACTATTAATACAATAAAACTTATTCCAATAAACTGTAATTATACAACGTTCCACTTTCACAACCTATTCCTTAGTCCTTGCTCAGAAAGTTTTGATACAAATTTTAGATCAGTAGCTATAGATTCTATTTCAGTCTGTATTGTGCCTCCTGGTTGCAAATCACACTCACTGAGTAAGTGAAGAACTCCATGAATGTTTATTCATATACATACACTTGAGTTTCAATTCCAGCTGTTTTTGTAAGAGTGTTAGCATGATTTTCCATTTTGACATGCTATAAATGGTCAGGTTAAGCTTATAAACTTCTTGAAGCTTTGAATGCAATTTTCACACTGAATCATCATATCCAAGCAGTTTAAATTGCTTTTCATGCGCTGTCATACTATTGCTCTCTAAATTCAGAATGGAATACTACTCTAGAGTTATATGAGCACTTAAACATCCAAAGTACGATAAAAATAGCCATATAACTGCACTCCCAGATTTTTAATGGAGAGTCTTTAAGCTCTGACCAAAGTCTTGACCACTCTTTGTCAATAATTGAGTGGGGTCAATAGGCTTTTGTCCAGGGTTTTAATTTGTTTTTCTGGAATTGATTTAAAAAATCAATGTTATTCTTCTTCCATTATGAAATTCTGCCTGTTAAACCCACCCTTGCCCCCGCCGATCCACATCCAGACCCACACACAAGCCCATATTAAAATTCCCCCAATGATACTGAATCTTACATTTATAATTAATTGAATTAATAGGCATCTGACTATTATAATCAAGTTGTGTACAAGTTTGAGCTCTGATAAAAGAAGACCTTCCAGATTATTTTTAAAAAATGAATGGTGATTTGATATTAACTAGAACATTGGGCAAACACAGGAGTCAAGCAATACAATTTCTGCAACTTGTTTTTTTCCAAAGAATTGTGCAGAATAAAAGTTCCAAGGTATGTGACGTTCAATGTCCAGGCAATAAAGTTCAAAATCCAAATTGAAGAATTAAAATAAAACAACTGAGATTTTCTTCTTTTTCATAGAATCATAGAATCCCTACAGTACAGAAGGAGGCCATTCGGCCCACAGAGTCTGTACCGACCACAATCCCACCCAGGCCCTATTCCTGTAACCCTGCTAGTACTACTGCTAACCCTATCACCTAGCAGAATATTCTCTGTAAACATATTTCTTCTTGAATATTACCCTGCTAATCCTCCTGACACTAGGGTCAATTTAGCCTGGCCAATCAACCTAACCCACACATCTTTGGACTTTTATTTTATTGGGCAAGAGATTCAAAGGATATGGAACAAGGCAGTAAAAAGAGCCAAGGCAGAAAAGTGAAATAGGATTAGGTCATTCAGTCTCTCATGTTTCTTCCACCATTCAAGGAGACCATAGTTAACCTCAACTACATCTCCATTGATCCAGTATAAGGAACAGGTAACCTAGGCTGGAACTTCAGTGAGGTACTGATGCAGCGTTGAAGATGCTGTATTGGCTATTAAACCAAGGTTCTCAGATGAACATTAAAGTTAAAGTTTATTTATTAGTCACAAATAAGACTTACATTAACACTGCAATGAAGTCACTGTGAAATTCCCCTAGTCACCACAGTCCGGTCCCTGTTCGTGTACACTGAAGGAGAATTTAGCATGGCCGATGCACCTAACTAGCACACCTTTCAGAATGTGGAGGACTTTTGGGGGACAGTCATTTTAATAAATCTACAAATGAAATCTTATTCCGAATGCAAACATTTTTCTTTACAAGATATTATTGATATTTTAAGAAAAACTAGTGATACAGAGCAAACTAAGTGGGCAGGCAGTGCGTAGTGCTATGGTCACTGGAGTAGTAATCCAAAGACCCAGGGCAACACTCTGGGGATCTGGGTTTGAATCCCACCACGGCAGATGGTGAAATTTCAATTCAATAGAAATCTGGAATTAGAAATCCGATGATTACCATGAAACTATTGTCCGTTGTTGTAAAAACCCACCTGGTTCACTGATGCGAAAACTGTCATCCTGACTTGGTTTAGCTTAGATGTGACTCTAGATCCACAGCAGTGTTGTGGTTGACTCTGGAACAGCCTCTGTTCAAGAGCAATTAGGACTAGGCAATAAATGCTGGCCCAGCCAGCAGTGTCCACATCCTGTGAATGAATTTTTAAAAATTTGCTGATATCACACATCTTTTTGACTGGTGGCTGATATAATAAACTAAAATAATATTGAAACCTGACTGAAACCAGTTTTCAATATCTTTCCAGCACGGTAGCACAGTGGTTAGCACTGCTGCTTCACAGCTCCAGGGACCTGGGTTCAATTCCCAGCTTGGGTCACTGTCTGTGTGGAGTTTGCACATTCTCCTCGTGTCTTCGTGGGTTTCCTCCGGGTGCTCCGGTTTCCTCCCACAGTCCAAAGATGTGTGGGTTGATTGGCTATGCTAAAAATTGCCCCTTAGAGTCCTGAGATGCATAGGTTAGAGGGATTAGTGGGTAAATATGTAGGGGTATGGGGGTAGGGCCTGGATGGGATTGTGGTCGGTGCAGACTCGATGGGCCGAATGGCCTCCTTCTGCATTGTAGGGTTTCTATGATTCTATGTAGATGTAAAAAGCAATGCAAATATTAATCAAATGTAGGTTGGGATAGTCACTTTCTCAGCATTACCAACCTGTGTTGGAAAGCTTACCCAAGCAATCATTTTGTTATGGACACCTATGAAGGTTGTGACAAAGAATAAGAAAGTTAAGAATAGAAATAGAATAAGTAAGAATAATGTAATAATGTAATAATATTTTAAAACTTAGATGCTTGCTTATGTGCCCATAAATTAACACTTCACAAATGTGACCAAAAAATTTAGAACATCAAAGACCAAAATCTTTCAATAGTCCAATTAGTCAAGCAGTCCCCTAATATTTTCTGTTTGCTGTATTTGTGCAGATATCTTGCTTCAGACTAACGAACCAGAACAGCAGTGACTTTACTTTGGACCAGACCCAGTCACCGTCTGAAGATTTAATCCTACTCAGGAAGTAAAGTGTGCAAATCTCATTAGTGGATAAAGAGGGCTCCCTGAAACATTGAAGTTGTGAGAACCTACCCTTTTCTCCTCCTCCTCCAGTGTAAATTAAAAGAATTTTGTTATGAAATACACAGATTTAAGCTAGTCTATGTGAAAAATAATAAGATATTGGGATTTTATTGACATTCATTTTTGTTTTCCCTTGCATTTGTAAAAGTCACCACCCTGCAAAAATAAACCCTTGACAGACAATTTGATGCTAAAATGCACAAGCACAATGATACATGGTGCCTTTGGTGTGGTTTCCTTGAGAACTAAAAAGATGGATTTGCTGTGCATGTTTTTCATGAAGACAGCCTGTTTAAAGGATCTAAGACACTTCACAATACAAACAAATTTCTATTCTGATATTTAATTGAAATAATATAGCATAAAATTAATAAGCCAACTTCTATTACAAACCTTCATCTGGTCCTTAATATTTTCTTAAGTATGAGAAAAATGACAAACACAGTGGGGCGATTTTCAGCGCACTTTAGCCATCAGCGTGGATAGTGATGGGGGTGCACAAATCAGGAAATGTGATTCTTGCCGGTGAGATCACGTTTCCCGATTTCCCAGGGCCTTCGCAGGTGGTGTAACATGGTCCCAGCATGGAAGGTGGGTAAACCACATTTTAAAGCATTAGCATATCATTAGCGAGCCCTCTCGCCAAGAATTGTCCCCCTCACTGAATATACGTTGGGCGCCGGCATGGCATCACACCAGGGCAATTTACAACAGCTCTATAAAAATGAGATTATTCATTCATGGGACATGGACGTCGCTGGCTAGCGAGCATTTATTGCCCATCCCTAGTTGCTCTTGAGAAGGTGGTGGTGAGCTGCGTTCTTGAATCGCTGCAGTCCATGTGCTGTGGGTTGACCCACAATGCTGTTAGGGAGGGAATTCCAGGATTTTGACCCAGCGACTGCGAAGGAACAGCTATATATTTGCAAGTCAGGATGGTGAGTGGCTTGGAGAGGAACTTGCAGGTGGTGGTGTTCCCATGTATCTGTTGCCCTCGTCCTTCTAGATGGAAGTGGTCGTGGGTTTGGCAGGTGCTGCCTAAGGATCTTTGGTAAATTGCTGCAGTGCATCTTGTAGATAGTACATGCTGCTGCTACTGAGTGTCGGTGGTGGAGGGGAGTGGATGTTTGTAGATGTGGTGCCAATCAAGCAGGCTGCTTTGTCCTGGATGGTGTCAAGCTTCTTGAGAGTTGTTGGAGTTGTGCCCATCCAGGCAAGTGGGGAGTATTCCATCAAACTCCTGACTTGTGCCTTGTGTGGATAGGATTTGGGGAGTCAGGAGATGAGTTACTCACCACAGTATTCCTAGCCTCTGACCTGCTCTTGTAGCCTTGGACCACCAAGCCAAAGGAGATATTGGAGATGAGTGCTCAGGTCAACATCACTCTTCAGGGTGCCAATTGCACAGGAGGCACCAGAGAGCATGGAGGGGACCCAGGTAAATGAACTCGAAGCTGGTGGCGCGGCGGGGGGGGGGGGCGTTCAGTCTCGAAATCTCAGGGGGTGGAGTCACTCGCAGACCTTAGTGCTCTTCTTGACTGTGAGCCTCTAGGTTTAAAGGGATCTGGCAGCTAGTTTGCAGGTAGCACTTCCCATTTCCTCCTTGCTGGCTTGTGGCAATATCACCACTGTGGGATTGCCTTCGAGAGTGACAGCCGGAAAGTGGATGGGGGCATGTGAATCAACAGGGTCAGCACAGGGGGCGACTGTGAGGTCCCTTGAGATGCCAGATCCTCAAAAGTGGTGGAGGATGAGTGCAGTAAGAACCCCCACACTCGAGCTGTATCTTGAAGCCCGAGGGCATGAGCTGCCTGAAGTTTCAAGGTCACTGGTTATGGAAGCCAGACTGTCAGGGCTGGCTGTTCAAGTTGGAAGACTTGTTTAATCTTCAGCCCATGAGAGCTGGGAGAATGAGGGTGCTCTGTAAGGATGAAGCTGACTGAAAATCACAGTCTTCACATGCATCAGGTGTGCCTCGCCTGCCACAAGGGGAATTCAGTTGCTGAATTAGCTCTCTGACCCTTCCTCGATGAGTCAATTTAGTCAGCATTGCAATGCATGAGTGTGCCACTGATTGGAGCCCAATAGTTCATGGGCATTACATTCCTATGTAACTTCTTCACCTTAAGAATCCGTGTCACAAGGTCCACGAAACTATGATATAGGCTGTTTAATGGTTAATTTTTTAATTAAGAAAATGTTGAATGAACTCACTTCTAAAACTGTATGAGCACTGTAGACAGAAAATTGAAATCAAATGTGCATCAAAAAAATAGACAAATTAAAGTTAAATAGACAAAAATTGAACTTCAAGAAAGAAAAAGTTACTTCCAAAACCTAAAGAAGGAAAGATAAGCAAATAGCTGCTAATTTTTATTTAATTTAAGCTTGCAACAGGATGTCAAAGTAACATTTCATTATCCTTCATTCGTGATGTGTGCAAATCCAGAAAGTACAGGGTATCAAAGGAATTAGAAAAGATTCACGCAAGTCTTTCCAAGATGCTTAAGAAAAGCCTGCTAAAATGCATTTATTTCAGGAACTAATTTCTTAAATCAAATTAAGGTGTTATAATCGTATTAGTGTCTCATTTGGTTATTGCATTTACCAACCAGACCAAATTTTAAAGCAGAAATATTTACTTTACTAAGAGTGTTTTATACTGTACAATCAGATACATATGGGCTAGTGGAGATGCTTATTTCAGGAGTTATTAGAAGTGTTGTTACAATCTCCGTTTTAGATTTTTTGTTCCTAGGATCTACCAATGGGATAAATTAGGAATGCCAAATATTTGGTAACAAATTCAAAATATATACAGAATGCGAGAATAATATATTTCTTTGAATTAACACTGACTTGGCCTGTGCACTGTAACTGAAACAATTGCACAGTGTCAAAGAGTAGAATTTTAAGCATAGCTAGCATTCTGAGAATTGACGTGTAACGTGCTCCCACAGATTCTCAGAAGCTCGCTGAGCATTGATCGGCAGTGAACCCAGTCTGTCCACCCTTGGAAGGGTGTCCCAGTCTGATTGGCCAACAGCTCTCCAATCCATCCAGGCATAACACTCTAGTGGCCAGAGAAGTCTCTTCGGTGCTCTGTTGGGAACAAAGTCACGGGACCATTCTCAAGGTGAGCCCCAGGGGTCCTGGGGAAGTAGCGTAGAGGATGACCTGCCAGCCCGGAAGGGGTAGGGGTGGCAATTGCAACATGGAAGGAGGGATGGAGGGAGGGATGGAGGGAGGGAAGGAAAACCAGAGCTTCAAGGTCCCAGAAGGTTGGGCGCCCCAAATTTGAAGGGGACTTCAGATTGAGTTCCCATCCCCCAATTCCTGCCCAAGATGGAGAGATGTTTTCTTTCTTCCTCTGCTTGCACCCGCTCTCGCCTGCCTAGAAGTTGAGGCTGGGGCAGACAAAGGCCCTTAAGTGACAAAACTTGATGTAGCTATGGTTGAAAATATTTACTAAATCATCTCTATTTATATTTTGTGATTTTCCTTGTTCACCATCGTATAATGGTACCATTCTCACCTATGAATCAGGCAATTGTAAGTTCATGCTTCACCAGAGACTTAGGCGGACACTTCATTGCAATACTGAGGCACTGCTGAATTGTTTGGTTGCCCTATTTTGCATGAACAGATTGCTTGCTCTCTCAGAAGCATGTAAAAGATCCCATGGCACTATTCAAAGAACAGTGGAGTCAACACAATGTCGCTAATCTGTCCATCTTCCTGCTGGGGAATCTCTCGGAAATCACTCTTCAGCATTCTACTGTGTGGAAGTCTATTCATAAATAATTGATTCCGGTTGTTGTTCATCTCAAAGTTTGCTATCTTTAGTTTAACATTACTCTGGCTTATCCTTGGTACTGTGGTTGGTGACTTATACCACTTACTGTTGATTGAAACTCCTCATTGTCTTTAAATCTAATCCTGCTTAGAAGAGAGAATGTGAATCAGCTTAGAGGATAAAGCCTCGTCACTCAAGCAAATAGTCTGTTAAAATCACCATCTAGTTTGTTCTAAGTTGTACATTATCAACTGATTGTAGCTTACTCCCCGTAAAATTGGCCAACAAACATAATGTGAAGCAAAATCCTTATCATCCTATGGGGTGATATGTTAATTCGACTTAGTTTGAGACAGACAACTGTAATGCCATTATTGCTAAGTACTGAGAATTATTTCTCCTCAGTGAGCTTTGGTGATCCAAAGACAAAGAAAACAGGCCTGCTTCTCAGTACAAGTTTATAGAACATAATGCTGTTACTGAAATGAATGCACTTTTTCTGATGGTATCTGGAATTGTAACCATGAATCAAAGCGCACAGTGATTTAGAAACATTGGGAAAAATTCTCCCATTTTGATGCTAAGTGCCGTGACAGGGGCAGAAATGTGGTGTGTTTTCTACTGCAGCGGCCGGTGGGACAACGTGCCAAATCTTCTGATCCTAAAAACACCTGGATGTTTCGCGCCATATTCAGTAAGGGGGCTGGGTTGGAAGGCACATGGTCCACCTTGATGTCTGGATGCCTATTTGAAAAGGTGTCCAACATCACTGAGCCACCATCGAAGTTGGACCTCCTGAAAATGAAGATGCATCTCTGGGAGACTCTGAGGCTGGAAGACAGACCCCCTCCAGGACCCTTATCCGAAAGGTGCATTTGCAGAAAACCTCGCCCCTCAGCTGTGGTGTTTCACGGTATTAATTAGATGTAAATGAAGTTCATGCCGGTGTGAATTTACAATGGGATTTGGCAGGTCGACGTGCCATGACAGGCACCAGCGGAAAATCCTACTGTAAATTCACACTGGCGTGAAACCATTTTCTAGGAATCCCACCAATTTCTCCCCCACACCCACCATTAAACACACTGGCGAGAGCTTGGGAGAATTCCGCCACAATATTTCTGCACAATTTCAGAATACAGTCAATTCAATAAAATAAGCCAACACCTCATTCACTGTGTATAGGTGCCTCACACTATTTGAACATGATGACGAGTCAACTAATAACCCCTCAAACACTTTCAACTTCCCTCTTAGTGGGTTCTATCCTAGCTATAGAATGCACATCTCTTATTTTTAGTTCCAATAGACCTTTCATTTATTTGTATTGAGCTTTGCCACTGATCCACCCAGGTGCAAACGCAGTCAAACTCTAAAATCTGGGCTGCTTTGTCTGACCAGCCTATTTCTATACCATTTTCCAATTTACCCACCTTGGATTGAAGTACAACACCACATCAATTATGTATGTCAGGAATAGGAGGGATCCCAGCATAATAAATGGAACGCTCCAGAAGTTTTCTTTCACTGTGGTTTCAGTCCCTTTGCAACTGTTTGCTGTTTCCTTTAATCTAATACTGTAAGATTCAAATAGTGGCTGAAAATTCCATCCATGCAATGTTATACCTTTTGAAATCGTGGTACTAACATGCTTTTGCATTGAATTCTGCAAATTATTGGTTAAAAACTGACCCCAAACCCTCCCATTCTGCGCCACAGTCTGTACAAGTTATTTTAACAAAAGTAAAAAACGCAATAACGATAATACTTCAATAATATCCATGAAATAACACGCCACCGTTACTTATCAGCAAGCAAATGCTTGCTTAAAATTTATCTAAAAACTCTATGCTTCAAAACCTTTCTGTAGATTCTCAGATTAAATTAGTTGCATGCATAAAGTTTACCATCAATATTTGAATCTACCAGATTATGCTAAATTAAACAGCAATTTGTTGCAAGGGGACTGTCGTCACAATGAGCGACGGTAATAAGTTCCACTGCTATCCCTCCTACTCCTGGTAGACATAATTGACAGAGTCACACTTCAGTCAAAGGTAGTTAAATTTGCAAATGATTCAGAAGTCAGGTGGTCACATTAAGCAGCCAAGACTTTACAGAGAAGCCACCATTTTACAAAAAGTTTGACAAAGTTTGTACCTGGTGACAAGTGGCTAACGAAGTTCAATACAGTCAAATGAAAGATATTATGCATATTGGAACCAAAAAAAGGAAATATGTGCACTCTATGGCTTGGATAGAACTTGACCCAATTGGGGAAGTACTTGGACTGTTTTAGTTGACTAGCCTCTCTTGCTCAAACTGTAAGAAGCACCAGTAAACAAAGTGAATGAGGTGTTGGTTTATTATAAATCAGCTGTACTAAGTCATGCGGATCTATTATAGTTGCTTAATTAGGGTGAATCTTAATTCATATTTACAGTTATAGTCACGGTAGCACAATGGTTAGCACTGCTGCCTCACAGCGCCAGGGACTCAGATTCAATTCCGGCCTCAGGTGACTGTGTAGAGTTTGCACTCTAATTGCCCCTGACATTAAAGGGGCAATTTAGCATGGCCAATCCACCTAACCCACATATCTTTGGACTGCGAGAAGAAACCAGAGCACCTGGAGGAAACCCACAGAAACATGGGGGAATGTGCAGACTCCATACAGACAGTGACCCAAGCCAGGAATCAAACCTGGGTCCCTGGCACTGTGAGGCAGCAATGCTAACCACTGTGCCAAGAATTTAAAAAAATTGAAGGAGAAACAATATCAGACTTTTGTGGAACTTGCTAAAGAAAAATAAAATGATTTGTGATCGATGGTATAGTTCAATGTAATTTGAACAGAATTTTGAATATGTCAGAGGTTTTGTAAACAGAGGGATTTAAAAACAGTTCCTTTAGGAATCAAGTCCCATATAGAAGACAGCTAAGTTTTCACTAAAAGTGAAGTAGTTGTTTTAGCTAATAATTACAGTTAATCCACAAACACCTAAGTGACAGCAAACCATTATTTGCAAACCCACATAGGAGCTCAGAGAGAAGTGAAGCGATGGGTTCAGATCTTTCGGACTCTGGATCATTGGAGAAAGTATAAGCTGACCATGAAAAGAAAATGCAATTTATTTAATTTGTGTTGTCTTTGGTATTGACGCAATAAGCGTTCTTTAAAAACGTGAAATCTTGACCCGTCACCCTTTCGGCTAACAAGTTTCCATTAACACTACCAAACATCTACGGCTGAAAAAATATACAAAATCTATCTCAATGTGTTAATTAAATCACTCCACATGCACGTCAATCGAAATCCACAGTGACGAAAAGTCTTAAAGAGCTTTACAACAGGTTTTGGCAAACCACTATCTTCTTTAATCGTACTTAAGATTGTCAATTCCGTTAAATCGTTATGCCTTTGCCCCCAATCCTTGGCACGACTTAAAAAGCGTATAAAGTGGTGAATTAGTGGAAGCGGTTGTGAGTGTTGCTTTTCTCTGTCAACTTTCCCATTGGCTGAGAATTTCTGCAATTGAATACATTTTCTGTTAGTAATTTCGGTTTAAGATGAACGGCACAGAAGGGGAAAACTTTTACATCCCGTTTTCCAACAAGACTGGGATCGTTCGCAGTCCTTATGAGTTCCCTCAGTATTACCTGGCCGAACCCTGGAAGTTCTCCATCATTGCGGCTTACGTATTTCTGCTGATGGTCATCGGGCTGCCCATCAATGTTTTGACTCTGGTGGTCACTTTCAAGCACAAGAAACTAAGACAGCCTCTCAATTACATTTTAGTGAACCTGGCGGTGGCCAATCTGTTTGTGATGCTCTTTGGGTTTGTGGTCACGTTTTACACGGCCTTGCATGGCTACTTCGTATTTGGACCGATTGGCTGTGCGGTAGAGGGCTTCTTCGCCACTCTAGGCGGTGAGTGCAACGCGGCCAAAATTGGGATGTGATTCTTTAAAAATTCATTTAGGAGATGTAGGTGTCGCTGGCTATACCAGCATTTATTGCCCATCCCTAGTTGCCCTTGGAAGGTGGTTGTGAGCTGCCTTCTTGAACTGCTGCAGTCCCTGGAGTGTAGGTATACCCACAGCGCTGTTAGGGAGAGACCTCCAGGATTTTGACCCAGTGACAGTGAAGGAACCAATACATCTCCAAGTCAGGAAGGTGAGTGACTTGGAGGGGAACCTCCAGGTGCTGGTGTTTTCATCTGTCTGTTGCCCTTGTGTAGTTATGGTGTAGTTATGACAATTAACAGCAATAGGTCGGAGAGACCCTCTCCCCTCACCAACTGCATGGTTGACAAAACCGGCTGGGGCTGTGTCACCCTCCGGGGTCAGTGTTGCATGTAGATCTTCCCCCCCCCAGCAGGGCAGCCAGTGCCTGGTTCAGCTCGTTTCGGTGCTTCAGTTACCCAATATCCTTAAAATATGAATTATTAACAAATCATAGAATCCCTACAGTGCAGAAGGAGGCCATTCAGCCCATTGGGCCAGCACCGACAACAATCCCACCCAAGCCAAATCCCCATAACCCCACATATTTGCCCTGCTAGTCCCCCTGACACTAAGGGGTAAATTAGTACGGCCAATCCACCTAACCTGTACATCTTTGGAATGTGGGAGGAAACCGGAGACCCAGAGGCAACCCACACAGACACAGGGAGAATGTGCAAACTCCACACAATGCAAGAACTGAATCTAGATTTTCTTGCAGTTAACCGCTTTTGTGCTTGCCGGAATTATTTTCAATTTGAGAAACTCCCTGAGGAATTCCTAGTATCTCCCATCCATTTTACATTTCTGTCTTTCTACAGGCGAAGTCGCCCTTTGGTCTCTGGTGGTCTTGGCTATAGAACGGTACATTGTGGTCTGCAAACCTATGGGGAATTTCAGGTTCGGAGCCACTCATGCCTTTACTGGAATTGGCAGCACTTGGATCCTGGCACTTGCCTGTGCCGGTCCTCCTCTGGTTGGTTGGTCCAGGTAAGAAGGTGATCTAAAAACAACCTAACAAATGTTCCACTCTCTTAGATTTTCACGTGTAACCAGGGTTTAGGAATTAAGATCTGCTCACAAGTTCACCTCCAATGTTAAGGATATATTGTGGTCTAAGAACCGGGTTTACATTGCTTGCCTTTCTGGTTGATTGTTGCAAGTAGACTTCAATTATTCTATAATAGGAAAGAGTTGAGCCCACTTTCTAATCTTGGATTCACACCACACTCCATGGGATGTCAATCCCAAGCAGAATAAAATTAACTCCTTCAAGGAACCTCATTCTGTCTTACTTGAGGTCCAGGTTCTGATTCTGAAAATTCACTGTAAATGTACAAATGGAAGTAAGAAGCCATCATGAAGTTGAAGTCCTATACTCGTGGTGCGGGTGCACCTATATTAAGTTAGGAAGTTGTATATTAAGATTTTCTTGTTACAATAGGGTGAAGCTAATGATGCTCATGCACAAGTTTTAAAGTTTAAAGTTTATTTATTATTGTCATAAGTAGGCTTACATTAACACAGCAATGAAGGTACTGTGAAAATCCCCTAGTCGCCACTCTCTGGCACCTGTTCGCGTACACTGAGGGAGAATCTAGCCTGGCCTATGCTCCTGACCAGCACGTCTTTCGGACTGTGGGAGGAAACTGGAGCGCTCAGAGAAAACCCACGCAGACACAGGGAGAACATGCAAATGCCACACAGTCACTCACGCCGGGAATCGAAGGCAGCAAGCTAACCATTGTGCCAATGGTATAGCAACTTCAGGTGTGGGACAGATGCACTTCAAAGTGACATTGAGATGTACTACCATTATGTTAGCTTCGTGGGAATGCGACCTCAAAGGCTAGTTCATCATAGAAACGCATTGAATCACAAGTTATTTTCGTTGATGACGGGGATTGTATCAGAACATCGAACAACATCTGGTGTTAGTTAAACTTTTCTTTGCACATTTGGATTTTAAAAGGTTTTGCAAAGCAAATTGCTGAAAGTGCGAGCTGATAACATCATATCAAAGGAAAGTGGGCATCTGGGACATGAGTGAATAGAGCAAGTAACTGTGTGTAACTAATTAGATTCAGAGATTTTGAAAGTAACAGTGCAACAGTACGAGCTAAACACCACAGAAATTTAGGTCTTGTTCATTCTGGTCTAAGAATCCTGTTAATATTTACTTGCTTTTAATAATTACAACATATCCTATGTGTTAATTATTGCCAAACAATGTTCTAGCTCTGAAAATCAATTATTAAGCTTGTAGAGTCTAGTTCCTTTGGATTTTAATTGCTGAAGATTTTTTTTCTCTCTTATTTCTCTTTCTGTAACTGGTTTGAGATTGAATTCATACACTAATTTATACTTCTTTCTCCATCATTGTACTGTTACTTTCAAAATCACAGAATCTAATTAGTTACAGAGGTACACAGTTACTTGCTCTATTCACTCAGGTCCCAAATACCCACTTTCTTTTGATATGGTATTATGAGCTCGCACTTTAGAAACATAGAAACATATGAACCCTACAGTGCAGAAGGACAGCATTCGGCCCATCGAGTCTGCACCAACCACAGTCCCACCCAGTACCTATCTCCATAACCCCACATATTTACCCTGCCAGTCCCCCTGACACAAAGGGTCAATTTAGCATGGACTGTGGGAGGAAACCGGAGCACCCGGAAGAAACTCACGCAGATACGAGGAGAATGTGCAAACTCCACACAGACAGTGACCCAAGCCAGGAATCGATCCTGGATCCCTGGCACTGTGAGGCAGCAGTGCTAACCACTGTGCCACCCATCTAAAAATCCCACCCAGCAACCCCACATATTTACCCTGCTAATCCCCCTGACATTAAGGGGCAATTTAGCATGGCCAATCAACCTAACCTGCACATCTTTGGACGGTGGGAGGAAATCAGAGCACCCGGAGGAAACTCACGCAGAAACGAGGGAGAATGTGCAAACACCCGAGGTTGGAATTGAACCCGGGTCCCTGGCACTTTGAGGCAGCAGTGCTAACCACTGTGCCACCATGTAATGATCTCATTACTTTGCAAAAATTTTAACAATCCAATGTGCAAGGACAAGTTTAACTAACACCAGATGTTGTTTGATGTCCTGTGTCACAATCCCCATCAGAGGATTATAAACGAAAATAACTAAATTTACCAAATGAGACCCCAAAGGAGAAATTACCAACAAGATTTCACTTTTTGCAACTTTTACTTTTAACACAAATCTGAATCAACATGAATTAACAGGCAAACTCTACTTCAGATGAAAAGGTAAATTTCACTTTAAATAGTTCATACAACAAAGAAAAGTCTTATGCAACCACAAATGCCTTCTTCATGCCCCACAAAAATGTGGCACTACATACCTACACAGTTCCAAATATGCTGTTCTTTGTTCACACAGTGTAGGCCAGGAATCCTATCTGACAACAGTTTTCCCCTTTGTGGTTCGCAGGCACGATTATCATCAGCAAGGCACACTTCTATGAACCCTCTCTCCCTTGGGTCACAACTGTTCTCGTGGTATAGACTGCTAGAGTACCTTTTCAACCAACCTACGAGTTAAAACCCCAGTTCATGGTTTTATGTTTCTGGGAAAATACCCAGCTCTTTTGCATCTCTGAGCTATTCATAAAGATTTCCATCCAGGCTTTGAACCTTTTTAGCTAATTGACGCACTGTTCCCAAGAGCTCCTGTCTCCTTTCCTAGCCAAACATAAAGATGACCACTTTTCCTTACAAGAATTCCCTGCGTTCTTCTTGCTGTCTCTTTCTGTTTTCTCATTGTGTCTGCATCTGTGTGCTGATGGCTTTCACTCTCCAGCTCCTCTGCTTGTAGCTCTCCCTCATGTCTGCAAGTCCCTCTTGTTTCTGGCCACATAACATCTGTATCTTAACTTCCTTCTTGTTGATACTTAGGCTGGAAATTTGGGCAAAGAAATGGCAGATGGAGTTCAATCCTGATAAATGCGAAGTGATGCATTTTGGTAGAAATAATGTAGGGAGGAGCTATACGATAAATGGCAGAACCATAAAGGGTGTAGATACGCAGAGGGACCTGGGTGTGCAAGTCCACAGATCCTTGAAGGTGACGTCACAGGTGGAGAAGGTGGTGAAGAAGGCATATGGCATGCTTACCTTTATAGGACGGGGCATAGAGTATAAAAGTTGGGGTCTGATGTTGCAGATGTATAGAACGTTGGTTCGGCCGCATTTGGAATACTGCGTCCAGTTCTGGTCGCCACACTACCAGAAGGACGTGGAGGCTTTGGAGAGAGTACAGAGGAGGTTTACCAGGATGTTGCCTGGCAAGGAGGGGCTTAGTTATGAGGAGAGATTGGGTAAACTGGGGTTGTTCTCTCTGGAAAGACGGAGGATGAGGGGAGACTTAATAGAGGTGTATAAAATTATGAAAGGCATAGATAGGGTGAACGGTGGGAAGCTTTTCCCCAGGTCGGTGGTGACGTTCACGAGGGGTCATAGGTTCAAGGTGAAGGGGGGGAGGTTTAACACAGATATCAGAAGGACATATTTTACACAGGGGGTGGTGGGGGCCTGGAATGCGCTGCCAGGCAAGGTGGTGGAGGCGGACACACTGGGAACGTTTAAGACTTATCTAGATAGCCATATGAACGGAGTGGGAATGGAGGGATACAAAAGAATGGTCTAGTTTGGACCAGGGAGCGGCACGGGCTTGGAGGGCCGAAGGGCCTGTTCCTGTGCTGTATTGTTCTTTGTTCTTCTTTGTTCTTATAATAATTTCAGGAATAAGTTGTAAAGGAACTATGTTTTATTGCACAAAATAAAGCAAAACCACAGGCTTGTGGTGAACACAAACAGGTCCCAACTGGGACAATACAATAATGGTCCCACTCAGGGGCCTACTTTACACAGTGCGCTGGAACAGGAGCTTCACCTAGTGAGTTAATTATCAATCCCCAGGGAGCTCGTATTCAATGAGTCCTGCAGGGAGGTCAATCAATGATTCCCCAAGCAAGTTCTGGGGGTTATCATAGTACTGGGTCAAGGTTCACCTTGAATCAGTATTTCTTATTATCCAAGAAAGATAGAGTTGATCCCATTACAATTGATGCAAACTATTGAAAGTTCTTTCCAGATATTCTTAAAATTATTACTGATTCCACCAGCATTTTAAAGAAATTATAAATTTTCCTTACAGTACTGCTTCTGGATCAAAGATCCTTAACACCTTGCGAGAGGCCCAATGCTGATTCTATAACTGGTGCGGAGTCTACATGTTCTCCCAGTGTCGGGTGCTCCAGTTTCCTCCCACAGTCTGAAAGACATGCTGGTTAGGTGGATTGGCCATGCTAAGTTCTCCTTTACCTGAACAGGTGCCAGAGTGTGGTGATTCGTGGATTTTCACAGTAACTTCATTGCAGTGTTAATGTAAGCCTGTTTGTGACAGTAACAAAATAAACTTTTTAAACTTTGACCTTATTAGAAGCTGTGCTGCAACTCCTTTTGGTTCGATTCTCACAAGTTGATGATGAGAAATCTGGGGGGCGGGGGGGTGGTGGAGTGGTGGAGTGGTGGAGTGGTGGGGGGGGAATCTCCCATCCCGCTAGATAATCTTTTAGCAGAGGGCTGGGAGAATCTCAAAGAACAAAGAACAATACAGCACAGGAACAGGCCCTTCGGCCCTCCAAGCCTGTGCCGCTCCCTGGTCCAAACTAGACCATTCTTTTGTATCCCTCCATTCCCACTCCGTTCATATGGCTATCTAGATAAGTCTTAAACGTTCCCAGTGTGTCTGCCTCCACCACCTTGCCTGGCAGCGCATTCCAGGCCCCCACCACCCCCTGTGTAAAATATGTCCTTCTGATATCTGTGTTAAACCTCCCCCCCCCCCCCGCCCCCCCTCACCTTGAACCTATGACCCCTCATGAACGTCACCACCAACCTGGGGAAAAGCTTCCCACCGTTCTATGCCTTTCATAATTTTATACACCTCTATTAAGTCTCCCCTCATCCTCCGTCTTTCCAGGGAGAACAACCCCAGTTTACCCAATCTCTCCTCATAACTAAGCCCCTCCTTGCCAGGCAACATCCTGGTAAACCTCCTCTGTACTCTCTCCAAAGCCTCCACGTCCTTCTGGTAGTGTGGCGACCAGAACTGGACGCAGTATTCCAAATGCGGCCGAACCAACGTTCTATACATCTGCAACATCAGACCCCAACTTTTATACTCTATGCCCCGTCCTATAAAGGTAAGCATGCCATATGCCTTCTTCACCACCTTCTCCACCTGTGACGTCACCTTCAAGGATCTGTGGACTTGCACACCCAGGTCCCTCTGCGTATCTACACCCTTTATGGTTCTGCCATTTATCGTATAGCTCCTCCCTACATTATTTCTACCAAAATGCATCACTTCGCATTTATCAGGATTGAACTCCATCTGCCATTTCTTTGCCCAAATTTCCAGACTATCTAATCCTTCTGTAGCTTCTGACAATGCTCCTCGCTATCTGTAAGTCCTGCCAATTTTGTGTCGTCCGCAAACTTACTGATCACCCCAGTTACACCTTCTTCCAGATCGTTTATATAAATCACAAACAGCAGAGGTCCCAATACAGAGCCCTGCGGAACACCACTAGTCACAGGCCTCCAGCCGGAAAAAGACCCTTCCACTACCACCCTCTGTCTTCTGTGACCAAGCCAGTTCTCCACCCATCTAGCCACCTCCCACTTTATCCCATGAGATCCAACCTTTTTCACCAGCCTACCATGAGGGACTTTGTCAAACGCTTTACTAAAGTCCATCTAGACGACATCCACGGCTCTTCCTTCATCAACCATTCTGGTCACTTCTTCAAAAAACTCCACCAGGTTAGTGAGGCATGACCTCCCTCTCACAAAACCATGCTGACTATCGTTAATGAGTTTATTCCTTTCTAAATACGCATACATCCTATCTCTAAGAATCTTCTCCAACAATTTCCCCACCACGGACGTCAAGCTCACCGGCCTATAATTACCCGGGTTATCCTTCCTACCCTTCTTAAATAACGGGACCACATTAGCTATCCTCCAATCCTCTGGGACCTCACCTGCGTCCAGTGACGAGACAAAGATTTGCATCAGAGGCCCAGCGATTTCATCTCTCGTCTCCCTGAGCAGCCTTGGATAGATTCCATCAGGCCCTGGGGATTTGTCAGTCTTTATATTCTCTAACAAACCTAACACTTCCTCCCTTGTAATGGAGATTTTCTCCAACGGTTCAACACTCCCCTCCGAGACACTCCCAGTCAACACATCCCTCTCCTTTGTGAATACCGACGCAATGTATTCATTTAGGATCTCCCCTACTTCTTTGGGCTCCAAGCATAATTCCCCACTTTTGTCCCTGAGAGGTCCGATTTTTTCCCTGACAACCCTTTTGTTCCTAACATATGAATAAAATGCCTTGGGATTCTCCTTAATCCTGTCTGCCAAGGACATTTCGTGACCCTTTTTGCCCTTCTAATTCCCCGTTTGAGTTCTTTCCTACTTTCTTTGTACTCCTCCAGAGCTCCCTCTGTTTTTAGCTGCCTGGACCTAACATACGCCTCTCTTTTCTTTTTGACCAGTCCCTCAATTTCCCTGGTTATCCACGGTTCTCGAATCCTACCCTTCCTATCATTCTTTTTTACAGGCACATGCCTGTCCTGTAGCCCTAACAACTGTTCCTTAAAAGACTCCCACATGCCAGATGTGGATTTACCCTCAAACAGCCTCTCCCAATCAAGAGCTACCAATTTCTGCCTAATCCCACTAAAGTTAGCCTTCCCCCAATCCAACACCTTACCCTTGGGACACCACTCATCCTTTTCCATCACTATCCTAAAGCTAACAGAATTGTGGTCACTATTTGCTACATGTTCCCCTACCGAAACTTTGAAGACCTGACCGGGCTCATTCCCCAGTACTAGGTCCAGTATAGCCCCCTCTCTAGTCGGGCTATCTACATATTGTTCCAACGAACCCTCCTGTACGCATTTTACAAATTCCTCCCCATTCAGAGTCCCAGCTCTCAGCGATTTCCAGTCTATACCGGGAAATTGAAGTCTCCCACTACAACAACCCTATTTTTCCTGCACCTATCCAGTATCTCCTGATATATCCATTCTTCCACTTCCCTTGGGCTGTCGGGGGGCCTGTAGTATACCCCCAACATAGTGACTGCGCCCTTCCTGTTTCTAAGCTCCACCCAGAGTGACTCGTTACACGACCCCTCTGAATTGTCCTCCCTCTGCACCGCTGTAATATGCTCTCCAACTAATACTGCTACTCCCCCACCTCTTTTGGCCCCTCCTCTGTCTCGCCTAAAACACTTGTACCCCGGAATATTCAGCTGCCAGTCCTGTCCCTCTTTCAACCAAGTCTCTGTCACCGCAACTACATCCAAATTCCTCGTGAGCACTAAGGCCCTAAGTTCGTCTGTCTTACCTGCTACGCTCCTTGCATTGAAGTATAAGCACTCCAGACCTCCAGGCCCAGTGAGGTCATCCTCCCCCAGAGTGCTCTTCTTCTTTGCCAGCCTTGTCCCAGCCCCAAGCTCGTCCCCAGCCTCTACACTTGTGGATCTAATATTTTGATCCCCACCCCCCTGCCATACTAATTTAAACCCCCCCGAACTGCACTAGCAAAACTCCCAGCCAGGATATTCGTGCCCTTCCAACTTAGTTGTGACCCGTCCTTCTTGTACAGGTGCCATCCTCTCCTGAAAACTTCCCATTGATCTAGGAAAATGAAGCCCTCCCACCTGGACCAGTCCTTTAACCAAGCATTCAATTGTACTAACTCCCTATTCTTAGCCTCACTGGCATGAGGCATTGGGAGCAGCCCAGAGATGGCCACCCTGGAGGTCCTACTTTTTAGTCTATTTCCCAACTCCCTGAATTGCTCTCGTAGGATCCCCCTGCTCTTCCCATCTACGTCATTTGCACAAATGTGTACAATGACATCCATTTCTTTATCTTCCCCTTTTAAGATGCCTCCTATCCGCTCGGTGACATCCATTACCCCAGCACCAGGTAGGCAGACTACCGTCCTGGAGTCCCGTTCGCACCCACAGAATCGCCTGTCCGTGCTGCTAACCAACGCATCCCCCACCACTATTGCTCTCCTAACCCCTCTCTTTCCTTTCCGGGCCACAGAGCCTGACTGTGTGCCAGTGACCTGGTCACTGTGGCTTACCCCTGGAGAGTCATCCTCCTCCACACTATCCAAAACAATATACTTGTTTTGGAGTGGGACAACCACAGGTGACCCCTCCTCTAATTGCTCACTCCCCTCCCCTCTCACACCTGTCGCCGAGCCCTTCCTATTATGAGAGACAGCCACTGGAGTACTCTCTGGTACATTACCCTTCTGACCTTTATTCCTCCTAACTGTGACCCACGTGTCTTCCTCTCGATGCCCCGGTGTAACTAGTTCCCAATAACTCATGTCAATTATTCTCTCATTCTCCCTGACTAGACCAAGGTCAGCAATCTGCATCTCCAGTTCCGTGACGCGGTCCCTCAGGAGCTGCAGTTCCACGCACCTGGCGCAAATGTGGTCCTCCAGGAGGCTAGGTGTTTCCAGGAACTCCCACATCCCACACCGGAAGCACTGAACTGGCCTATCACTCGTAGTTACCCTTATCCTATATAGGTTTGGATAAAAATAACTTACCTTGCCTCGTCCTTTCTGCCTAAGCCCTGTGAACCAAAGCCCTGACAGCTTTCACTCAGCTTCCCACTCACTCCACTGCCTGCTCCCAACACTGCCCGCTGTATACTGCAGCCTACATTTTATACTTCGCGCGCTTAAAAAAACCCTTCTCATGGCAGGTGATGCGTGGGTTTTGCGCATGCATTCTCGCTGTGATAGCATCTCCCAGCGCTGGATTTCTGGCAGCGTCAGCTCCATGCCAGGAATCGGCGCGGAGGTGCCGAAATTATTTGAATGACAATTCAAATATCTTTTAACTACAATTAGCGGGCCAGGGACTGAATTCTCTCGGCCCGCTAGCATCTCTCTACCCTTGCCAGAGTGGTTCACTCCAGCTGGAATTACAGTAGCCCCCCCCCCACTAATGGGGAACTAGTGGCCTGACCCCATTGGAGTTAAGGGGGACAATTGGGGACCCCCAGAGGGTCGGTGATCCCTGGGCATTGGCACCCAAGGGACAAAGTGCCATTGCCCAAGGGGCACCTTGACACTGCCCATTGGGCATGGGCAGTGCCAAGGGAATGCTGCCTTTTGGGGTGGGACTTGATGGGGGCAGGCCTGGTGGGGCAATTGGTGGGGGTGGAAGATCAGTGGGGAAGGGGGGAGACCAGTGATCGGGAACGGGGGGGGGGGGGGGGGGGGGTGCTGGGGAGTTGTGGGGGAATCAGCCTGCTGGAGATTTCGGGACTCCGGGGGGTGGGGGTTGGGGAAGCGGTGGGGGGCTTGGCATTGTGTGGGGGCTAACTGTCGGGAGGGTATCAGTTGGGGTGCTGGAGATCAGGCCAGGATGGGGATTGGGGCTGGGCCTGGGAATGGTTGGGGGCCAGCGATCTGGTTGGGGGCCAGCCATCCAGCTGTTGCGGGGGGTGGGGTTGGCCGGCATTGCAGGGGTAGCGATTTAACTGGCCAGCAATCAGGAGGCCAACAGACCGGGGCCACTGTGCATACACCAATCTCAGTACTGGCAGATCGACGCAATGCGCTGTGGCCCCCTCAGCGCTATGCTGTCGGCCTCTCCAGTGGGAATAGGCCCCACCCTGTGGTTTATAATGATAATGTGGAGATGCCGGCGTTGGACTGGGGTAAACACAGTAAGAAGTTTAACAACACCAGGTTAAAGTCCAACAGGTTTATTTGGTAGCAAAAGCCACACAAGCTTTCGAGGCTCTGAGCCCCTTCTTCAGGTGAGTGGGAATTCTGTTCACAAACAGAACTTATAAGACACAGACTCAATTTACATGAATAATGGTTGGAATGCGAATACTTACAACTAATCCAGTCTTTAAGAAACAAAACAATGGGAGTGGAGAGAGCATCAAGACAGGCTAAAAAGATGTGTATTGTCTCCAGACAAGACAGCCAGTGAAACTCTGCAGGTCCACGCAACTGTGGGAGTTACAAATAGTGTGACATAAATTCTGATTCTAGGATCGCATGATAAAGACTCAGGAGGAAAAAAGCAGAAATATTTATGTGAAATAGTGTGACATAAACCCAATATCCCGGTTGAGGCCGTCCTTGTGTGTGCGGAACCTGGCTATCAGTTTCTGCTCCGCGACTCTGCAAGCAAGCAGGCTTGACCTGCAGAGTTTCACTGGCTGTCTTGTCTGGAGACAATACACATCTTTTTAGCCTGTCTTGATGCTCTCTCCACTCCCATTGTTTTGTTTCTTAAAGACTGGATTAGTTGTAAGTATTCGCATTCCAACCATTATTCATGTAAATTGAGTCTGTTTCTTATAAGTTCTGTTTGTGAACAGAATTCCCACTCACCTGAAGAAGGGGCTCAGAGCCTCGAAAGCTTGTGTGGCTTTTGCTACCAAATAAACCTGTTGGACTTTAACCTGGTGTTGTTAAACTTCTTACTGTGTTTATAATGATATACATGCCAGTGTTCTCTGCAGTGCACAGAGTGTGGGAGATTCTTCTCTGAACTCCCACTGAAAAAACCAGTGAGAATTACTCCAGTTTTCACGCAAATTTGACAAATTTCTTTGGAAGAATTCTGGCCCTGATATTTCTAAACTTGTAATTTTATTGACAAGTTGCGAATATTGATCAGGACCAGTATTTTCCAATTTGTTGTAATTTCAGTGCTAATCGATGTTTTAGAGTTTCAAACTCCACCATGATTTGCCTCCATTCTGGACAATTTTCAGGGGTCACAATAAGTTGGATATTGGCTGGCTTCCTGCAGAACCTTCATCTCCACTCAGGAAGGAACAGGCCTTATGAACTTGCCACAAAATACCAGGGCCAGTTGCTGGCTGGAGTACCTGAAAATCTGCATTGTTTGTGTAGGGCTAGGGAACTAATGTAACGTTAGATGAAAATATTGTCCGCTGCATTTTTCCCAATTATCTTAAGCAGAGGAAAATGGGCCCCATACTAACTTACAACAGATCTGGGGGAGTTAGAAAGTAGTGAGAGATTCGTTGTGTCTTCAATGAGATATAGATTTTAAAGAATACTTGTTAATTGTTTTTTATTTCAGGTACATACCAGAAGGATTTCAGTGCTCATGTGGTCCAGATTACTACACCATGAATCCACATTACAACAATAAGTCTTACGTAATTTATATGTTTGTTTTTTATTTTCTGGTTCCAGTGGCCCTCATATTCTTTTCGTATGGAAGGTTGATATGTAAAGTAAAAGAGGCAAGTAGAACATTTCTACGTACTGTAAAATTTACTTGAGTTTATTTATCGAGTTCCAGCAAGCAGGCTTGAAAAGGCACCTAATAATGTATGTAAATTAGTAAAATCTCAGGCATATCTATTGAACAGCAAATTTGCAAATATTACACGTGAAATCAGTAAAATGGTCAATACATTTCTGTACAGGGTATATCCAAACATTCTCCTCAGCAGCACTGTGGGTGTACCCACAACACATGGACAGCAGCAATTCACCACTCTTTCTCTCAAGGGCAAATATTGATGGGCAAAAATTGCTGCCCTAACCAGTGATGCCCAAGAATAAATGTAAAAAGTGAATATATAAAGTGAATCCAGGTAAAGAAATGAAATACCAATGACAAGCATTTATTTAAGTATTTGAGAGCATTGGTCACAGAATCACAGAATTGTTACAGCACCGAAGGAAGCCATTCAGCACCAGTTCTCCGAATGAGCAATTCAGTGCCTTCTCAGACCTTTTCCCCATTGACCTACACGTTCTTCCTTTTCAGATAATTAATTTCCTTTTGAACGTTTCAAGTGAACCTGCCTCCACTACAGTCATCAGGCTGTACATTCCGTTTCTTAACCACTTGCTGTGTGAACAAGTTTCTCCTCATGTCTCAATTCCTTCTTTTGGCAATTACCTTCCACCTGTGCCTACTTGTTCTTGATCCTTCCATCAGTGGGAAAAATGTTTCCTTATCTACTCTGTTCAGACCTCCCATTATTTTGGATACCTCCATCAAATCTCTGGTCCACCTTCACCAAGGAATGCAGTCCCAATATCTCTAATCTATGTAACTCATGTTCCTCACCCTGGAACAATTCTCATTGATCTTTTCTTCACATTCTCTCATGCCTTCACATCATTCCTAAAGTGTGACGCCCAGAACAGAACAGGAAGCAATACTTCAGTTGAGGCCGAATCAGTGTCTTCTAAAAGTTTAACATAACCTCCTTGTTCTTGAACTTTATGAGCTGGATTTTCGTGGAGTTCGGAAGGTAAGGACCTTTAAAAGTGGTGGCAGGACCAAATTCTGGGATTCCTGGCCTCATTCCCGGTGCCCCCAATTCTCATCAGTGCAGATTAAGGCTGCAGGTTTGTGCAGATCATGAGGTTGCACATTGCATTCTTGACCTAGCTGGCTCCATTGTGATGATCGCCACAATTTTTATGGAGTCAGGACAGTTTCTCAAGGTCTCGTGGTTTGTGGCCCATCTAAGTTGTCACAAACTGCAGTATGGATGAACCTGTTGGAAGGTAAGTTTAAAAGGTCTTACCCATGCCACTCTATACTCCTCCAATCATCCCAATGGCTCCTCATATAGTTTATGCCTCCATCCCCTCAATGGTCCCTTATATCCTCCCATGCCAACCTATGGTGTGGCATCTCCATGTCCCTACACTCTGTACAGAACCAATGAACCCTACAGTAACAATGGGATGTATGAAAAAGCATTCAAAAAGTCATTCACTTATAACTTTATTTTTAAAAACTGCTTATACTGTAGCCCTATAAAAGTGTGAATCATCCAGACCTTTAAAGTATCAATAGCAAGGTTGCATGCCCTTGACACCATTATGTTATACAAATGAACATTGTACATTTAGCAAACTAGATCCATGACACAAAGCTGTCAATGAAGCAATATTTTCCCTTGCTGCAGCTGTTTCAATAGACTAATAGATGTCTGGGCTCTCAGCCAAGCTTTATCATGCATTATTAACGGAGAGACCAAATATCCATTAGCCTGTTGAAACTGCGGCACCCTTAAGCCTAGGATACTGTATACTTTAAGAAACACACTCTCAACCTGCCCTACCACCTTCAATAATTTATTCACATTTGCACCTAGGACCCTCTGCTCCAAAATTATCTTTGGAATTTTATCCTTCATTTTATACCATCTCTCCATGTTCTCTCCATATATAGCTTAATGCTGCATATTGCAATATAATGTATTGCAAAATTCAATAACCTGGAACATAGATTTGTTCTGGTTTGCAGTTCCTTCTGGGCTGTCAATTCAATTGTTCAATGCAGACAACACATTATAATGGTTATTCAGGTGGAAGCAAGAATCGACACAGTACAATATTTAAGCGACAGCTTACAAGTTGAGAATCATATGAGCCCATTTTTCCTTAGCTGGAAATTGTGGGCGGAATTTTCAGCCACGCTGGTCTAAAAGCCGGTAATTCCCGCCCGACTGTCAATGGAGTTTCACATTCTCCGCAACCCGCCCACTAAAATTCAAATGGTGGGCTGGATGGGAGAATTCCGGCCTGTGTCTTGATTTCACATCGATTCACCAGTTAAATCATTTATCCTAGCAAAGACTTAAGTCTCCTGAATTATTCTTCAAAATAGAAAACTATGGAAAATTAATTCAACCATGTTTTCTTCAATACATTCTCATTTTACCCAAACATACATGTCCAGACCCAGATAATTTCTCATGACCCCTTGCCTCTGTTTTAAGACTTAGTATAAACTTCCTTTGTTTCTGTGGTTAATTGAACACAAGAAATAGAAGTAGGAGTCGGCCACCAGGCCCTTCAAGCATGTCCCACCATTCAATATGATCATGGCTGATCTATACTGGCCTCTGATCTATACTGGCCTCAACTCGTTTTCCTCGATCTATCAAATATTTATCCACCTCCACTTTAAAGACTTCTAATGGTCCGGCCTCCACCACCCTTTGGAACAGAGAATTCCAGAGATTCACCACTCTCTGCAAGAAGAAATTTCTACACATCTCAGTTTTAAATGACTGGCCCTTCATCTTGTAGCTATATCCCCTTGTTCAAAACTCTCACTAGTGAAAACATCTCATCACCTACCCTGTCAAGCCCCCTCAGAATCTTTTATGTTTGAATAAGGTCACTCCTCACTCTTCAAAACTCCAACTATAGACCCAGACTATTTCACCTCTTTTGATGGAACAACCCTCTCATCCCAGGAATTAGCCTGATGAACCTTCTTTCGACTGCCTCCAATGTTACTACATTCTTTTTTAGGTAAGGGGGCCAAAACTACATGCAGTATTCCAGGTGAGGCCTCATCAACACCCAGTACAATTACAAAAAACCTTCCAATTTTTAAACTCCAACCCCTTTGCAATAAAGGCCAAAATGCCGTTTGCCTTCTTAACTACTTGTTGGACCTGCCTGCTAGCTTTTTGTGATTTATGCACTAGAACACCTAGATCCCTCTGCATTTCACTCACCTGCAGTCTCCCTCCATTTAGAATCGCTTATTCTGTGGACCTTGAAAATAACAACAGTTCCAGCTAAATTCTAAGATAAATATCATTTACATTATTAATTATAATAAAGGTTTAAATGTAACTGTGATTCAAGAGAGCTTGATAGTAAAATGCATTGTGGCAAAGGTTAATATTAAAAATTATTAAAAGGAATTATAATTTGACAAATAAGTTTTGTTTTTAGTACACAAGACCACAGCTAGGGAACGAATAACAAGGTAGCTAGTTTCATATCTCAAAGTTCCTTCTTTGGTTTGCAACAACAGATACTCGTGACTATTCTGCACTTGCAAATATTAGTCTGAAAATAATATGAGCAGTTCAATAGTTTAAACGACTGTTCCATCCAAAGCTTAGTTACTTAATCCTGTCAAGACTAGTTTCCCCTAAGTTCCCTTCTAAATCTATGTTTTCTTGTAGGCTGCAGCTCAGCAACAGGAGTCTGCCAGTACACAGAAGGCTGAAAAGGAAGTCACCCGCATGGTAATTTTAATGGTCATTGGTTTTATGACTGCTTGGTTACCATATGCCAGCGTTGCATTTTGGATCTTCATGAATCAAGGAGCAGAATTTTCCGCTACGCTCATGACAATTCCTGCATTCTTCTCCAAGAGTTCAACAATATATAATCCAATCATCTATGTGTTAATGAACAAGCAGGTAGAATTTTTAACCTGTTTACATACGAGAATGGAGCACCAACATTATTTAATGGGAGGAAAAATACCTCAAGTATTATGGTCCCCTTTCTTAATGGTTCTGTCTTAGCATTCTGTTGGCATTATCCATTGTAGACCTTAACAGGAGATGGTTTAAAACATATTTGTCTTGATTACAGACAGGAGCTTTGACAAAAAGTGAAACATTTTAGTTGCCAACATAATTACATTGGAAATCTATACATTGTTTTGTGTTTGACAGAATTGTCATCAGGCATCTGCATATTACACAGATAAATGTACATATTAATATGTACATATATATACATGCATAATATATAATATGTGCGTATAATCTGCATATGATACAGATAGATCAATCTAAGGCAAGCAGCTGGAGTGCAATACAGCTTGAGATGGGTACCACATGCAAAAACAAAACTTGAAGAAACAAGCTCTACAAATAATAATACTTTACGGAAGAGTTGAAGCTTTGGGTGCTCGTGGCGATTCAGATGCAAGTGATACTCAAAATTGTGTTAGTTTTCTAAATTGAAATCTTTGCTCAATTTTCCATTCGAACCTCCTGTCATGGTGCCATGGACAGTTTGCTCATCCAACCTGCACAATTTGTTCTCATCTAAACAAGCAGTTAGAATCTTGTCACTGTTTGATTAAGGGCAAAGATCGAAGCTTCTGTAGTCCTGTAATGGAGTCCCTTATCTATCTGGGGAGAGAGCGGGTAAATGGAGTTGAAATCAACCATGATTGAATGGTGGAGTGGACTCGATGGGCCGAATGGCCTTACTTCCGCTCCTATGTCTTATGGTCTTATCTACCTGAATCACAGTCACACCCTCTTATCTTAGACTACTTCCCAGACTTGTACCTAATGTAATCTGAAGGTTGGGGAGGTGGGTGGGGGAGAGTTGGGGGTGGGAGGGGGGTTTGAGTTGACATTTCTCAAGGAGCAGAGTTACTACAGATCTGGTTATCTGGGATCACTATGCTCTCCACGAACTCCCACATGTTACACTCTCTGCACACCATCTGCAGTGCCATCAGTACCTTTGTTTATTTATTTAATTAAACTTTATCCATTGAATCAAGTTAATTTTCTTTTAGCTTTTCAATTTATCTTTTTTAAGTTACAAGTAGGTTAAATTAAATGTTTGCTTTTAAACTTCCCCCTGCTGCCTTTCCTATACTGTGTGAATTATTTTCTCCCATGCCATTTGCTGACTCACTGGGCTGGATTTCGCTGAGATCACTGGGACCCAGATGTTGAGCTTAACTCCAGGTCAGGGACCCAGAAGTGACCAGAGCAGGACATCGTTCGTGATCTTCCCAGAGGTGGCTGTCTCTGGGACCTCTGTCCAATTAAGGGCAGACCAGTGAAGTGTGAAGCCCAATCAGAGGGCTCACTACGATGTCTGGCTGGAAGTTCCACCAGGAGAGGTGGGTGTCGCTGAAGGAGGCAGAAGACTTCAAAATGAAGGCTCTGATTGTAAAACGTTAAAAATTCCTCATGACTACAGCTGAGGAACCCTCCATAGAATGACGTACAGCCGTGACTGTGGCCATCAGATCCCTGAGAACCCATGCTGGGATAATGGAGAGTAGGTACAATGGCCCCATATCTATCAAGACTGGTGTCAGTAGGCCATTTCTAGTTCAGTTCCTGGTTCAGGGTTCTAGGCTCCAGCTGCAGGAGGATGCCTAGCCACTATTGGATATAAACCACAGTCAGTGACATCCCTCTCCCAATTGGCTCAATAATAAATTTCCTAGCTGGCTACCTGACACTGCTGGCCCATTAGCTTTTGCCGCAATCACCCCATATCAGTCCTGAGCACTTGGATTGGGAAATGCATCTAATTTTATCCCTGCTCCCGCCTCCTACCTGTACTGTACAAGATCAGCTTTGTCACAGGTTCCCTGTTGCATTGCTCTTGAGCTTGTCCTTTTCACTGTGTTAGTTTGCTTCATAAACATAGTTAATTTACATTTAAAGTTTATTCAATTAAAATTAATTTAATACAGAAATTTAGATATCCAGATAAACAAACCAATTTATTTTGTTTCTAGTTCCGGAATTGTATGATTACCACCTTGTGCTGCGGGAAGAATCCATTTGGAGATGATGACTCTTTAGCATCACAAAGCAAGACAGAGGTTTCTTCAGTGTCATCTAATCAGGTTTCCCCAGCATAGAGACAGAATGAGTCATGTCAAAATGACATATGCGGACAACTGCCATTATTATACTGTACTTAAAAACATTTTAGACTTTGGTATCTTTTAGCCATTTAAATGACCTGAAGCAGGAGATGAACTTCATTATGTTACTGGATCTGCACTCAAAGGCCAAGTTTAAATCCAACTTTGACAAGATGCAAAATTGATTTCAATAAATCTAATAACTTGCAAGCTTCAGAAGAAAGATGACCATGGAAACTGATGATTATTGATTAAATCCCAACTAGTTTATTGACATCTCTGGGGAAAGGAAACCTGCTACCTTTACTGGTCTGGCCTACCTGCCTTGAGTTCTAAGCTATGTGGTTGACTCTAGCCAGAATTTAACTCTGTGTAAGTGAATGGGTTTTGAATGGATTAAAGTCTGTTCCTAAATGAATGTACTCTAAAGTTATCAAAGAAGGCATTCAACCATTTTTTTAAAAGAACAATTCCTATCGAGAAAGCCCACCACTAATAATTGCACCCGTGACAGTGTCAACCATGATCCAAGAACAAGTAAAACATTACTGAATTTGAATTAATTTTAGTTCTTGTTATTCACCCAGCATTTTGTACTGGAGATTTATCCTCCTTCAATATGAGCTTCTGAGATTTTAATAACTCACAAAAATCCTAATGATAGTAAATCATTCCATATTCGATAAAATAAATTCAGTCCAATGATTTTAGCCTTTATTATTTATACAGTAATAAAAAGGGAACAATACCCAACTTTGTCCAATATCATCCAGACAATCCATGTTGGAACGCAAATACACATTGTATATATAAGAACAAGAACCTGAAACAACTGAACAACCCTTCTCAATGTGAAAGTGTCAATCATCTGTTGGTATTTTCATTGTATATACTTCCTCTTACTACCATATAGCTACGGAATATTTCCAATTCAAAAATTACACATCCATGTTTTCATTTTTTCAACATTTATGCAAAAATGTTATTGATTTAAAACATGCCTTACATGTACATGGCATGATCACTGTATTTTTTTAATATGAAGCAGCATAAGAAATGTGAAAAAGGATTGTATGGTGAACTAGCATCAGAAATAAATGTAAGTATCACATATTTACATGCTCCATAATTTTATATATATATTTATATATACATAATTTTAAAGCTTTGAACCCTCTCTTTAGCTTCATAAAGGACAAATATAGTTTTTTTTCTTTTAACACTGCATATATCTCTTTCATACTCCTGCAAATGTTGAGGGTTGGAGGTCAGCATTCAAACAGCATTTTCTGGTATGAATGCCACTTCATGTGGGAGGATGGGAGATGGATACAAGGCTTATCCCACTAGTCCAACAGCTGACAAAACATCTCGTCACTCTACTTATGTGTCTGGTGCCAGCTGACACTTGACCTCAAACTTACAACCCTAGCAATATGAGGTAAGCATCATCATGATGTAACTAAAGAATTAGGTTCAAACTACAATATGTTTTTAATGCTCCCTCCAATTTATTTGGCAGAATCTGTGTTTAGTAGGTTCTTCAATGAGCTTCTACGCTCATAAAACTAGGAACAGGAGTAAGGCATATAGCCTATTGAGCTTGCTCCATTATTCAGTAAGATCACGGCTGATTTTCTACTTCAAAGCCTTTTACCCGTCCTATTCACATTCTCTTTGATTCCTTTACTTTCTCCTTCATTTAATCTTTTGAGTACTCCCAAGAGACTATCTCATCCAGTCTGACCACTGCTATCTCAAAAAAGACCAATTGACCACTTCCGAGCAAACAAATTGACAGCTCCTTAAAGAGCACTGGAGCTAAAGGCAAAAACTTCAACAGGAACTTATCAAAACTAAATTAAAATTCCATTTTGGTGGCTGATGATGCCCTCCAGCCCCCACCAGTCGCAGGTGCCGACCACCTATATTAATTAAAGTTTATTTATTAGTGTCACAAGTAGGCTTACATCAACACTGCAATGAATTCACTGTGAAAATCCCCAAGTCGCCACATTCTGGTACCTGTTCAGGTCCATTGAGGGAGAATTTAGCATAACCAATGCACCTAACCGGCATGTCTTTCGGACTGTGGAAGGAAACTGGAGCACCCGGAGGAAACCCACACAGACACGGGGAGAAAGTGTGGACTCCGCTCAGACAATGACCCAAGCCAGGAATCGAACCGAGGTCCCTAGCACTGTGAGGCAACAGTGCTAACCAGTGTGCTACTGTGCCCTCCAGTCATTTTGCAGTAAAGATTCCTTATTGAATGATTGGAATGTCATTCCACCTCAATTTGCCACTCTGACTACCGAGCTGGTATGTAGAAATTAATAATGAACCACTGGAGAAACTAATCCCACCTGAAATCATTGAAGGACAAAAAGGAAACAAAATAAGTCAGAAAATAATCAAGTATGATCAGTTGCTTTATTTGATTATTTCTCCTGGAGCCCACCACCCCAAAAAGGGCATATTTAGCTCATAAGATCCAATTAACAACTAAGAAAGTCTTTAAAAAGTAGGCATTTTTGTAACATGATTAATGGACATTATTTTTTTTGCCGGGTACTTTCCCTTATCTTAGTCAATATAGGCTGATTACAGTTTCTGACTCCAATTCGTAGACACAGAAATGCCACAATAGCGAGAATTAGAGAATAATGGGGAGAGGAATTGCCAATCCGTCAGATAACATTTTCTCATATTCGATCAGGAATGTTGGAAAGCCAGAAGACCCTCCCCAGATGTGGGAACAGTATTCAAGTCTTCGGCAAGCTTGGCAGCTAGCCAGGGAAAGGGGGCCATATTTCAGATGAAAGAGGAAACTGAGCTTAAAGCTCAGACCTGGCAGAACTCTCTTAAAACCTTGCGTTCATGTGAAGCAGATGGGTTCAATCACCACATCAGCAGGTCATATTTATGGGATCTGTGCAGCATTCTATATTATGTTCATTTAGCTCAGTTAGCAAGGGAGATGTTAGTGTTCTATCTGAGGTCAAAAGGTTTAGTGAGGCCAAGAATATCAACAGACAAAGTACCAATGTTGGAGCTGTCAAAGCTGGGAGATAGCAGCTGTGAACAGCAAGGCAATAACTGCTGTCCTTGAAAAATTGATCAGATTATTGTCATTAACCTCTTGAAAGGCCGGTAAAAGGCTTAGGTAGACACTGTAATAGGGCTCGAAGCTGTGAGTGTGACAGTAAGTGAGGAAGAGGAAGTAAGTTGTTGGACGTATTGTATATGGGGCGGCATGGTGGCACAGTGGTTAGCAATGCTGCCTCCCAGCGCCAGGGACCTGGGTTCGATTTCGGGTTTGAGTCACTGTCTGTACGCAGTCTGCACGTTCTCCCCATGTAGAAAGTTAAGAAGCAGGACTTCTAGGGTTGTAATCTCAGGATTACTCCCTGTGCCATGTGCTAGTGAGGTTAGGAATAGGAAGGTAGTGCAGCTCAACACATGGCTAAACAGCTGGTGTAGGAGGGAGGGTTTCAGATATCTGGACCATTGGGGTCTCTTCCGGGGCAGATGGGACCTGTACAAGAAGGACGGGTTGCATCTAAACTGGAAGGGCACAAATATTCTGGCCGGGAGGTTTGCTAGTGTCACACAGGAGGATTTAAACTACTTTGGTAGGGGGATGGGAACCAAAGCAAAGGTGAATAGTTGAAGGGGAACCAGAGAGTAGGGCCAGTAAGACTCAGAGAAACAGCAGGCAGGATGGGATTGCCAATCAGAGAGGGTCTGGTGGACTGAAATGCATTTGTTTCAATGCAAGAAGTGTAACAGGTAAGTCAGATGAACTTAAGAACTTGGATTAGTACTAGGAACTATGATATTGTTGCCATTACAGAGACTTGGTTAAGGGAAGGACAGGATTGGCAGCTTCAGAGATTCACCACCCTCTGGCAGGATACAGATATTTCAGGCGGGATAGAGGAGGATGTAAAAGGGGTGGGGGAGTTGCACTACTGGTTAAGGAGAATATCACATCTGTACTCTGGGAGGACACCTCGGAGGCTCATACAGCGAGGCAATATGGGTAGAGCTCAGGAATAGGAAAGGTGTAGTCACAATGTTGGGGGTTTACTATAGGCCACGCAACTGCCAGCAGGAGATTGAGGAACAGATATGTAGGCAGATTTTGGCAAGGTGTAAAAGTAACAGGGTTGTTGTGGTGGGAGATTTTAATTTCCCCTATATTGACTGGGACTCTCTTAGTGCTAGGGGGGTGGATGGGGCAGAGTTTGTAAGGAGCATAAGAACATAAGAACATAAGAAATAGGAGCAGGAGTAGGCCATCTAGCCCCTCGAGCCTGCCCCGCCATTCAATAAGATCATGGCTGATCTGACGTGGATCAGTACCACTTACCCGCCTGATCCCCATAACCCTTAATTCCCTTACCGATCAGGAATCCATCCATCCGCGCTTTAAACATATTCAGCGAGGTAGCCTCCACCACCTCAGTGGGCAGAGAATTCCAGAGATTCACCACCCTCTGGGAGAAGAAGTTCCTCCTCAACTCTGTCTTAAACCGACCCCCCTTTATTTTGAGGCTGTGTCCTCTAGTTTTAACTTCCTTACTAAGTGGAAAGAATCTCTCCGCCTCCACCCTATCCAGCCCCCGCATTATCTTATAAGTCTCCATAAGATCCCCCCTCATCCTTCTAAACTCCAACGAGTACAAACCCAATCTCCTCAGCCTCTCCTCATAATCCAAACCCCTCATCTCAGGTATCAACCTGGTGAACCTTCTCTGCACTCCCTCCAATGCCAATATATCCTTCCTCATATAAGGGGACCAATACTGCACACAGTATTCCAGCTGCGGCCTCACCAATGCCCTGTACAGGTGCATCAAGACATCCCTGCTTTTATATTCTATCCCCCTCGCAATATAGGCCAACATCCCATTTGCCTTCTTGATCACCTGTTGTACCTGCAGACTGGGCTTTTGCGTCATCCAGGAGGGCTTCCTGAAACAACATGTAGATAGTCCAACTAGGGAAGGGGCCATACTAGACCTGGTATTGGGGAATGAGCCCGGCCAGGTGGTCGATGTTTCAGTAGGGGAGCAGTTCGGGAACAGTGACCACAATTCAGTAAGCTTTAAGGTACTGATGGATAAAGATAAGTGTAGTCCTCAAGTTAAGGTGCTAAATTGGGGGAAGGCTAATTACAACAATATTAGGCAGGAATTGAAAAATGTAGATTGGGGGCAGATGTTTGAGGGCAAATCAACATCTGGCATGTGGGAGGCTTTCAAGTCTAAGTTGATAGGGATTCAGAACTGGCACATTCCTGTAAGGATGAAGGATAAGTATGGCAAGTTTTGGGAACCTTGGATAACGAGAGATATTGTGAGCCTAGTCAAAGAGAAAAAGGAAGCATTTGTCAAAGCTAGGAGGCTGCGAACACACGAAGTGAGTGTGGAATACAAGGAAAGTAGAAAGAAACTTAAGCAAGGAGTAAGAAAGGCTAAAAGGGGTCATGAAACAGGATTGGCCAGCAGGATTAAGGAAAATCCCAAGGCTTTTTATACATATATAAAGAGCAAGAGGGTAGCCAGGGAGAGGGTTGGCCCACTCAAGGACAAGGGAGGGAATCTATGTGTGGAGCCAGAGGAAATGGGTGAGGTATTAAATGAGTACTTTGCGTCAGTATTCACCAAAGAGAACTTGGTGGATGATGAGTCTGGGAAAGGATGTATAGATAGTTTGAGTCATGTTGAGATCAAAAAGGAGGAGGTATGGGGGTTCTTGAGAAACATTAAGGTAGACAAGTCTCCAGGGCCTGATGGGATATGCCCAGAATACTGAGAGAGGCAAGGGAGGAAATTGCTGGGGCCTTGAGAGAAATCTTTGTATCCTCACTGGCTACAGGGGAGGCATGATGTGGAGATGCCGGCATTGGACTGGGGTAAGCACAGTAAGAAGTCTCACAACACCAGGTTAGAGTCCAACAGGTTTATTTGGTAGCAAATACCATAAGCTTTCGGAGCACAGCTCCTTCGTCAGATGGAGTGGATATCTGTTCTCAAACAGTGCAAACAGACACAGAAATCAAATTACAGAATACTGATTAGGATGCAAATCTCTACAGCCAGCCAGGTCTTAAATGTACAGACAATGTGGGTGGAGGGAGCATTCAACACAGGTTAAAGAGATGTGTATTGTCTCCAGACAGAACAGCTAGTGAAATTCTGCAAGTCCAGGAGGCAAGCTGTGGGGGTTACTGATAATGTGACATAAATCCAACATCCCGGTTTAGGCCGTCCTCATGTGTGCGGAACTTGGCTATCAGTTTCTGCTCAGCGACTCTGCGCTGTCGTGTGTCGTGAAGGCTGCCTTGGAGAACGCTTACCTGAAGATCCAAGGCTGAATGCCCGTGACTGCCCGTGACTGCTGGCAGATGGAGTTTAATCTGGACAAATGTGAGGTAGTGCATTTTGGAAGGTCTAATACAGATAGGAAATATACAGTAAATGGCAGAACTCTTCAGAGTATTGATAGGCAAAGGGATCTGGGTGTACAGGTACACAGGTCACTGAAAGTGGTAATGCAGGTGGAGAAGGTAGTCAAGAAGGCATACGGCATGCTTGCCTTCATCAGCCAGTGTATTGAGTTTAAAAATTGGCAAGTCATGTTGCAGCTTTATAGAACCTTAGTTAGGCCGCGCTTGGAATATAGTGTTCAATTCTGGTCGCCACACTACCAGAAGGATGTGGAGGCTTTGGAGAGGGTACAGAAAAGATTTACCAGGATGTTGCCTGGTAAATTAGCTATGAGGAGAGATTGGAGAAACTGGGTTTGTTCCCACTGGAGCGACGGAGGTTGAGGGGAGACCTGATAGAAGTCTACAAGATTATGAGAGGTATGGACAGAGTGGATAGTCAGAAGCTTTTTCCCAAGGTGGAAGAGTCAATTACTAGGGGGCATAGGTTTAAGGTGCGAGGGGCAAGGTTTAAAAGATATGTACGAGGCAGATCTTTTACACAGAGAGTGGTGGGTGCCTAGAACTCGTTGCCTGGGGAGGTCGTGGAAGCGGATACGGTAGTGACTTTTAAGGGGCGTCTTGACAAGTACATGATTGAGATGGGAATAGAGGCATATGGTCCCTGGAAGGGTAGGGGGTTTTAGTTAAGTCAGACAGCATGGTTGGTGCAGGCTTGGAGGGCCGAAGGGCCTGTTCCCGTGCTGTACTTTTCTTTGGTCTTTGTCTGCGTGAGTTTCCTCCCACAATCCAAAAGACGTACTGGTTAGTGCATTGGTCATGCTAAATTCTCCCTCAGTGCACCCGAACAGAACCCAGAGTGTGGCAACCAGGGAATTTTCACAGTAACTTCATTGCAGTGTCAATGTAAGCCTACTTGTGACTAATAAATAAACTTTACTGTATATTTCTGTACCATGTTAGACCAAGTACCAACAAAGCAGAAAATATCTTCCACAACTGGGTAATTACTTTGTCGTAGTTGTGGATATATCACAGTAGTTTCCCTCCCCCTCACCCAGCCTCCCACAACCTCTCACTGCAACCTCCTTACCCACCCACCTCCCACACTCAAAGTATCCAATTGGTTCTAAAATTGCTGGGATTTCACTTACAATTTTTCAAGCAAGAACACTCTCCTGACAGTTGCTGTGCTGCTGTTGACCTTCAGGCAGCTCTGTGGTATTGTGGCAGACTTTTTTTAAAAAAAGGAACCAAAAAACTGCCCAATGATTGGAACCTGCAGTACAGCAACTCAGTGAAATTGATACTGACAGACCAGCTTTAAAAAGAATGCAACCCTCAGCCTAATGATTCTGATTTTTTAAAGCCAGTCCATCAGGTTCTGGATGAAGGACGATGAGAAACGCTGTTTGAAACATGGAACCTAAACTAGCCCAAGTCCATGTTTGGCACCATCTGCATCCTCTCTCTCGAGTTGTCTCTGTCTCAATCTTGTTCTATGTGTTTTTCTTTTGTTTTGCTGGATTGACCTAGCTTGTCTTGTTTCCACTCATGTTGCATTTGGATAGTTCTATGTAGTAATTCATGCTTCATTTGTACACAACCATTATTTATTTATTATATCCATTACCACTTTCTTTGGCTGTAACTTCATTAAATCTTTTATTATTTAATCTTCCCTGGCCTCCTCCCTATCACAGATTTCTCCTTTGTTGTTGCAGTCTCCTCTCCCCTTACTCTGGCTTAAAAACACAGACATTTCCACCTTTCTTCCATTTTCATGAAAGGCCATTGACTTGAAAAGTTAACTCTGCTTCTCTCTATAAATGCTGCCTGGCCTGCTGAGTTTTTCAAGCACTTGTTGTTCTTGTTTCAGATTTCCAGCATCCACTTGTATCTATCTAGTCAATCTTGCTACCAAAAAGAGAATCACAGACCCAGTGGCTGGAATTCTCCTGTCGCACCTGCCGTGGGAATTGTAGCGGGCGGGGGGAGCGGTGCATAGATCCATTGACCTTGGGCGGGATTCTCCAGCTTTGGGGCAAGCGCAGCTGGAAAATCCCGCCCAGTGTGTATTTTGAGTTTAAATCTGAAAACTTGGCTATGTTCATGATCCATACTAAGGTTAGCAGCTTTAAGGAAATTAGGAAAATACACTCCCCTCTGCTTATTGTACCAGTTGGGGCTGCACTGAGTGCCAACATTTAACTCTCACATTAGAAAGTGTTGGCAAACCAGATGAGTTGCCAAACCAGAAGGACAAGGGGTTTTGACAATGAAATAACTCATTATCATAGTGCAATTCCCTCCCTATGCATGCTTAGTTCAGCCCAAGTAAAGAAAATTCCACAATAATTACTCATTGTAGATTCAACAGTGTAAGGAGTTTCAAACGGAATCAACTTCTAGCCGCAGTATATATGTTTAGTTTAATTTTGGGGAACATTTCATAAATAATTGCATCCCTAATCGAAAGATGTTCCATTCTATTACACTGAAGTGAATCTTTGGATTGGTTTTGCAGCCTGGCGAATGCTTCAATAGGAATTCCCTTCATTGATAATTAAATGGCAATGGCAGTAATGCAAGGCCCATTGGTCACTGTCATTATTGTTGTAATATGTCTCAATACCAGCTGAATATTTGATTAAAATTGTTACACAGTTAGGAGCAACGACAGTTGTGTGGGAGATGGATTTTTTTAAATACAAAATAATAATTGTTGAGTCAAACTGTATTTGCCACAATGAGGACATGATTTTTTTCAAATATTACGACAAACCCGAATATTTTGCAAATAAACATTAACTCAGGGTCAACTCCCACAGCGGCTGCAGAAGAATGCAGCCTTTTAGATAAAGATTGATGTTCTTTGAAAGTTTCTGCTTTTCTGCAGCTTCGATACTGAGGTTCTTAGATACAGTTGTGGGTGATTTCTATGTAATCCAGGTTTGGTATTATTTCCTGGTGTGTATAATTCCTATAGGTGCAGTTCTTGTTGTATTTAGTGGTGTCCATTTGCTGTAGCCTCTGTGTTGGTATAATTTAGCTGTGTTATTTAAAGGCAGTCATGGTGTATAAATTATTTAGTGATGTTTCTCTGCAGTCCCAGTGTATATGCAGTATTATTTGGTGATGTTATCTTCCTTCTGTGTATATTATTTGATGTTATTTCTCTGCAATCCCTGTGTGTATATTATTTGGTAATGTTTTTCTGCAATCCATGTAAATACACTATTTGGTGTTATTTTTCTACAGTCCCAGTGTGTATATTATTTGGTAATGTATTTCTGCAATCCATGTAAATACACTATTTGGTGTTATTTTTCTACAGTCCCAGTGTGTATATTATTTGGTGCTGTTTCTCTGTAGTGCTAACTAAGGCAGCATTTACTAACATAGGAGGCCTTATGGTGCAGTGGTAGTGTCCCGACCACTGGACTGGAATCTCTGTGTTCGAGTCCAACTTGTTAGCCACAGAAGGAGCGTTCAATGCGGTTCAACATGCTGATAACCAGCTCGGAAATCCTTCCACCACTTAGCCCAAAGGGTATTAAACAGTGTGGGTGTGAAGATATGCTAAAATAAAATTGACAACATGACCACTAGATGGAGAATTACCCACACATACACAAATGTCATAGTCAGCAATGTCTCAGACAACTGCCTCTAATAAAGATGGTGCTGTTCAACTGTATACAAAAAAGCATATAAACTCTGCAATGACAAATTCCACTTGGCACGCATGCATGCACAGTATTCTAAAAATCAGTCCAAAAAACACAATCAGCCCTCCTTCCCTCTTTCCTGGCTTGATTCTTCTCCCCTGCTCAAGTCGCTTCTCAACTATCCCCTCCTCCCTTTCCCTCCACCCCACTCCCCTCATCCTCTCCCTCTCCTTCTCCATTCCCCCCTACTCCATTTCCCTCCCCCCGACTCCTCTCCTCCATTTCCACCCCCACCCCAACTCCTCTCCTCCATTTCCACCCCCACCCCCACCCCCCCCCATTCCTTGGACTCACCACATGTCAACCAACGCCTCTTCCCCTCCCACCAATTCCCCCCTTCTCCCCACCTTTCTTCCTGCCCCCTTGCCCATTTTGCTCCTGTCTGTATGACTAAGGTAAGAAGAGTAGGAGGCTAGGGAGTCAAAGACTGGGAGAGAATTCTGTCTGATGTCGGGAAGCCCACATCATCTGATGGCCATTTGGGAGCAGGCACCAAATTTCAAGGGCAGCCAGCCCAGTCTTTGAAGCTAAATTTGTCTTGCACACTTTTAATGCAAGATTTCCAATTGAAATCTTTGCAAGGTAATCTCTTGCTCTCCAGCACAGATAATTGATAAACATATGAAATAGGAGCAGGCTATTAAGCCCATCGAGCCTGCCCCGCCATTCGACAAGATGGCTGATCTATTTGTGTTTCAAGTTCTACATTGCAATCTACTCCCGATAGCCTTTGATTCCCTTGCCTTACAGGAATCTATCTACCTCTGCCTTAAAAATAGTCAATGACTCCGCTTCCACCATTTTCAGGCAGTGGGTTCCAAAGTCGCACAACACTTTGAGAGAAAAAAGTTCTCCTCATCTCTGTCCTAAAAGGCGGCTCCTAATTTTAAAACAGTGCCGCCCCCCCCTCCCCCCCCCCCTAGTTCTGGACTCACCCATATGAGGAAACATCCTTTTCACATCTACTTTGTCGAGACCCTTCAGGTGAAATACTTCAATCAGGTCACCCCTCACTCTTCTAAACTCAATGGAAACAAGCCAGGTCTGTCCAATCTATCCTCAGAAGACAACCCGATCATTCTTGATCTCAATTTAATAAACCTCCTCTGAACTGCCATCTGAATGCAGATACTTAAATGAGGAGACCAAAACAGCACACAGTATTCGTGATGCTGTTTCACTGATGTCCTGTATAACTGAAGCATAACATCCTTACTTTGATGTTCAATTCCTTTTGTAATAAAGGATAGCATTCCATTAGCCATCTTAATTACATGCTGTACCTGCATACTAATTCTTTGTGACTCATACAGAAGAACACCTAGACCTGAGAGCACTGCACCTTGAATTCTGTACTCGTTCTCCATTTTGATGCTACTCTGCTTTTTATTCTTCCTGCCAAAGAGGTCACAGACCATCTGCACATTGAGCAAACAGAAGACCCTTTCTGTTGATGAATGCCACCTGCTACTTCGATGGTTCCTTGATGGTGTCATGGGTGCATTCTATTACACCCTGAAACCCGGCCATGGCTTCGAACCCCATTGTACTGCCAGCCTGGTTGTCCTCGTCCATTCGGAATCTTCTCCAGCTTTCTTGTGCAGCGCATCCATGGCCTTCTTTCTGCAGTGGAGTAGCTGCATGGGGAGTTCCAACTAAATATCACCTGTTGACCCCTGATGAACTAATGAACTAGCACTTCAGAGCTACAGTGACTTTCCAAGCCACAGGCATCAGCTGCCTTGTGCAGTAGGGCAGAAGTAGATGAATGACACCCACAAGGGGGCTACTCTCCTGAAACTGTGGCTCCAGGGCAACATCACCACGCATGCGCTGAATTATCCTGGTAAGCTACACTGCGCAGGCATCGGCCGATCCTGGCGGACCACAGTGCGCACGCGCTAAATGAGTACGCTGTCCCTTGCAAACTACACCGCGCATGCGTCAACTGGTCCCGTTGGACGGTATCGCGCACGCGCCGAATCATGATTCCGTCGCTCGCACCGCGCAGGCGTGAGGCTGCTAGTCCGCGCAGGCGCGGTTTCTTCCATGGGCTCCAGTGATGGCGGATGATGGGGGCCGCCCCGAGTGAGCCGTCTATCTATGAGAAGCTGGCCGACAGTGTGGAGGTGCTGCGGCAATCCGGAGAGCGCTATGGCATGTCCGAGCGCGACATCGAGAGGTTCATCGCCCAAATCCTGGAGACCAACGAGCCGCAGAGGGAGGCAGTCAGACACCCGCGGCTCCTGACAGCGGCCAAGGTGAGGAGGGGGTGGATGGCCGAGAGACACGAGGGGCTGGGTGGCCAGCCGGGGGCACCGGGTGGGTGACTGGGTGCCTCGGATGGGTGACAGGGCCCCCCTGGGTGGGTGCTCAGTCAGAGGCCAGAGAGCTATCCACAGACACATGGCGCAGTTTCCGAGGGTTTCACCCTGGCCTGGGTTTTCTAGTTTTGTTTCTCTCCTCCCTCTCTGGACTTTGCTGCTGACTCAGTCTATTACAGGAATTGCCCACATTGAGCAATTCTCCGGGCGAGAGTTTCGTTCAAAACATGAAGTTGGTACAAAGTATTTGATCACTGGTTGCAGGCAGGAACCGCTGTGTTTCCTCGGCTTGTTGTTTCCTGACTGCAGCCATGAACAACTGGTCTTTCCGAAGGCTTGGTTGACCCAAATTACTACCAAAACCAAGAACATTTTACCTCGCATCTGGTGATTTCTGAGTGGATAGGTTTACAGTAAGTTAGAAAACGATGTAATAGACCACAATTTTTCCACAATCTGACCACAATCTTTCATAGATTTTCAAATTGTGCTGCAGGACTGGAAGGTTGCTGATGTAGCACTGAGTGGTACAGTAAACTGGGCAACTCTAGGGCAGCCACTCAATATTTCTATAAAGGCAAAATACTGCGGATGCTGGACTCTGAACAAAAATAAAAAATGCTGGAAAAACTCAGCAGGTCTGACAGCATCTGGGGAGAGAGAATAGAGCCAACGTTTTGCGTCTGGATGAAGGGTCATCCAGTCTCAAAACATTGGCTCTATTCTCTTTCCGCAGTGAATATTTTGAAATGGCTGTGGTCATCACCAATTTGTTAGAGACAAGTCACATAGAAAACATGAGTGGAAGAATTGACTGGATAAAGGGAATGTAGTTTGTGTGTAATGTGAGTGTTGAATTGGAGAAGGGTTGGATGAAGTGTCCCTATGGAGGCCATTCTTGTGTACGTGATGTGTGTATAATATATTTGACTTGCTGACAGCACAAAAATAGGAGTTTTGGTCACCAGCAGGAATAATTGTAACAGACATCAGGAGAGCGTAGTGTATGTTTGTGAAACTAATTGACAAGTGTGTATAAGTATATAAAGCTATTTGAAAAAGGCCAGCATCCAATGATCAATTGGCGCAAACATGATGGGCTGAAGGGCCTCTTTCTTGGTGGGTCGGATCAAGGAAAACCCCAAGGCTTTTTACTCTTATGTGAGGAATAAAAGAATGACCAGGGTGAGGTTAGGGCCGGTCAAGGACAGTAGTGGGAACTTGTGCATGGAATCAGTAGAGATAGGAGAGGGGATGAATGAATACTTTTCTTCAGTGTTCACCAAGGAGAGGGGCCATGTTTTTGAGGAAGAGAAGGTGTTACAGGCTAATAGACTGGAGGAAGTAGATGTTCGGAGGGAGGATGTACTAGCAGTTTTGAATAAACTGAAGGTCGATAAGTCCCCTGGGCCTGATGAATTATATCCTAGGATTCTTTGGGAGGCAAGGGATGAGATTGTAGAGCCTTTGGCTTTGATCTTTGGGTCCTCACTGTCCACGGGGATGGTGCCAGAGGACTGGAGAGTGGCGAATGCGGTTCCTCTGTTTAAGAAAGGGAATAGAAATGACCCTGGTAATTATAGGCCGGTTAGTCTTACTTCGGTGGTTGGTAAATTGATGGAAAAGGTCCTTAGGGATGGGATTTACGACCATTTAGAAAAATGCGGATTAATCTGGGATAGTCAGCACGGATTCGTGAAGGGCAAGTCGTGCCTCACAAATTTGATAGAATTTTTTGAGGAGGTAACTAAGTGTGTTGATGAAGGTAGTGCAGTTGATGTCATATACATGGATTTTAGTAAGGCATTTGATAAGGTCCCCCATGGTTGGCTTATGATGAAAGTAAGGAGGTGTGGGATAGAGGGAAAGTTGGCCGATTGGATAGGTAACTGGCTATCTGATCGAAGACAGAGGGTGGTGGTGGATGGAAAATGTTTGGACTGGAGGCAGGTTGCTAGCGGAGTGGCACAGGGATCAGTGCTTGGTCCTCTGCTTTTGTGATTTTTATTAATGACTTAGAGGAGGGGGCTGAAGGGTGGATCAGTAAATTTGCTGATGACACCAAGATTGGTGGAGTAGTGGATGAGGTGGAGGGCTGTTGTAGACTGCAAAGAGACATAGATAGGATGCAAAGCTGGGCTGAAAAATGGCAGATGGAGTTTAACCCTGATAAATGTGAGGTGATTCATTTTGGTAGGACAAATTTAAATGTGGATTACAGGGTCAAAGGTAGGGTTCTGAAGACTGTGGAGGAACAGAGAGATCTTGGGGTCCATATCCACAGATTTCTGAAGGTTGCCACTTAAGTGGATAGAGCTGTGAAGAAGGCCTATAGTGTGTTAGCTTTTATTAACGGGGTTGGAGTTTAAGAGCCGTGGGGTTATGCTGCAACTGTACAGGACCTTGGTGAGACCACATTTGGAATATTGTGTGCAGTTCTGGTCACCTCACTATAAGAAGGATGTGGGAGCGCTGGAAAGAGTGCAAAGGAGATTTACCAGGATGCTGCCTGGTCTGGAGGGTGGGTCTTATGAGGAAAGGTTGAGGGAGCTAGGGCTGTTCTCTCTGGAGCAGAGGAGGTTGAGGGGAGACTTAATAGAGGTTTATAAAATGATGAAGGGGATAGATAGAGTGAACGTTCAAAGACTATTTCCTCGGGTGGATGGAGCTATTACAAGGGGGCATAACTATAGGGTTCATGGTGGGAGATATAGGAAGGATATCAGAGGTAGGTTCTTTACGCAGAGAGTGGTTGTGGTGTGGAATGGACTGCCTGCAGTGATAGTGGAGTCAGACACTTTAGGAACATTTAAGCGGTTATTGGATAGGCACATGGAGCACACCAGGATGATAGGGAGTGGGATAGCTTGATCTTAGTTTCAGATAAAGCTCGGCACAACATCGTGGGCCGAAGGGCCTGTTCTGTGCTGTACTGTTCTATGTTTCTATGCTGTGAAACTCTGACATCAAGAACAAGAGTAAAATAATAATGGTTATGTTACAATTAAAACATCATGTGTAGTTTGAGATACCCCATTAATAAAAAAGACATAAAAGCAGCAAAAACATAGCTCTTATTTGCATTGATGTGAAAGAAGCACCAAGCCTTCACGTTCCACATGATGTGTATTTCATTTCCTTTTCTGCAAAATGGAATGAATACAATTACTTGATAAATGTTTCCTGATCATGAGATGATAAATGTTTCCATTGTATCATAGAATCATAGAAACCCTACAGTACAGAAAGAGGCCATTCGGCCTATCGAGTCTGCACCTACCACAATCCCACCCAGGCCCTACCCCCATATCCCTACATATTTTACCCACTAATCCCTCTAACCTACACATCTCAGGACACTAAGGGGCAATTTTTAAGCATGGCCAATCAACCTAACCCGCACATCTTTGGAATGTGGGAGGAAACCGGAGCACCCAGAGAAAACCCACGCAGACACGAGGAGAATGTGCAAACTCCACACAGACAGTGACCTAAGCCGGGAATCGAACCCAGGTCCCTGGAGCTGTGAAGCAGCAGTGCTGACTACTGTGCTACCGTGCCGCCCATCCTTCATCAGCTTGTTGGAACTTGTGCATTTCCCACTTTTTTAACATGTGAATGCAGTATGATGATCCTTGTTAACATTTAGGTATTGGTTATAAAAGCTTTGAGATTTTCTCTGGCACATCTATTTTGATTTTCAATAAGATTAATACTTGGAAATGTTTATGGATATCCAATATTTTCTGTTAATATGAAACCAAGTTTCTAGGTATTGATATTTAATGTAAATGGCAGAAATATCTTGGGAAAGGGGATGGCATGGGGCGTGTGTGTCTTTGGAAGGAGGATATGGCAACGGAGGCTCAGCCATTAAATATGTTCAGAACAGAGGTTGATAGATTTCTAGATAGCGATAACATCAAGGGATACAGGGATAGTGCCAAAAGATGGTGTTGAGTAGTTCAGCCATGATCTAGTTGAATAGTGGAACAAGCTCAAGGAGACAAATGGCCTACTCCTCCTTTGTTTCTGTGGAACGAAGGTGATAGCATCAGATAGTGTCATGGGATGGATGGAATGGGAGTGTTGGTTGAGAACATGGAATTGGTTAATTATTCTAATTTGATCACAAATGTTTGTGTCGGTCTTATGTCTGGATGCCATGGTTGAAAAGGAATAAAACTGGATGCATCGTCTGCCGTTGATCTCGACATTGGAAATTACAAAGGTACACTTTGCCATTCGACCCAGCCAAGTCTTCCTTGGCATCTGGAGCACCTCCATGTCAGAGGTATCCTGCTGTTCCTTAGGCTGTGCTGTAACAGTCATTGCCAGCAGAGTCAATGCTAAAATCATGAGTGGTGTGACAATGTTGTATTTACTAATTAAATATAGTTGAAAAATGGGGTGATGCATTGTCAATTGTTCTGAAAAAAAAATCTGGTTCACTAATGTCCTTTAGGAAAGGAAATTTGTCGCTCTTACCTGGCCTACATGTGACTCCAGATCCAGAGCAAAATGGTTGACTGGAATCCAGGGCAATTAGTCATGGGCAACAAATGCTGGCCCAGCCAGCGATGCCCATATCCCATGCATGAATAAAAAAAAGCCAAGAACACTTATAAAAGAATTCCAATGTATGAGAAAACAGTTTCTTTTTTGAAAATAGTGGCAATTTATTTTTTTTTAAACTCTGCCCGGTTCTATTTTCGGAAAGTTAATGGGTGAGAATTGGATTGAAAGTATGTTTGATTAACAGATTATTTGGCATTTTATAAATGAGACAGATAATACAGATTTTTAGTGTTTTACCTTGAGATTGTTTTCATCTTTCTTCTTTTTCAAGTCAGAAAAAAAAGCAACCCCTCACCCCTCATTTTGGCTCCATAATGGATGCTCTGAATTTTGTGAGAGCTTTCAAGCCTGACAATTATTCTTTTTTAAAAAAAAAATAATTTGTAATCTATTTCTCTCCTCCACTTTTTTATTCTTTCGCAGGTAGTAAACACTACCTGCCTAGGCCAGCATTTATCGCCCATCGCAATATATGCTTGAAGGTAGTAGTGATCCACTGCTTTGAACCACCATTGTCCGTGTGGCATAGCTACACCCACAGTGCTGTTCGGCAGGGAGTTCCATGTTTTTAACCCAGCAACAGTGAAGGAATGGTGATATATTTCCAAATCCAGATGATGTGTGGCTTGAAGGGGAAATTGGAGGTGGTAGTTTTCCCGAGCATTTGCTACCCTTGTCTTTCTCGGTGGTCATGGGTTTGGGGGGTGCTATCGAAGATGCTTTGGTGAGTTGCTGTGGTGCATTTTGTAGATGGCACACACTATTGCCACTGTGTCACTGGAGGGAGTGAATGTTTAAGGTGGTGGATGGGGTGGCATTTCAGAGGGCTGCTTTGGCCTGGATGGTTTCGAGCTGTTTGAATATTGTTGGGGCTGCACTCTTCTGGGCAAGTAAACTCCCAACTTGTGTTTTGTGGATAGTGGATAGGCTTGGCGGAGTCACCTCTGAATTCCCAGTTTCTGACATGCTCAGTAGTCACAGTATTTATATGGCTGGTCCAATTCAGTTTCTGGTCAGTGGTAACCCCAAAGATATTGATAGTGGGGGATTCTGTGATGGTGGTGCTGTTGAATGTCATAGGGAGATGCTTGTATTGTCTTGTTGGAGATGACCATTCCCTGACATTTTGTGTGGTGTAAATGTGTATTGCCCCTTATCAGCTCAAGTCTGACCCTGGTCTTGCTGTATATGGACTTGAACTGCCTCAGTATCTGAAGTGTTGCAAATTATGTTGAACGTTATGCAGTCATCCACAAACATCCCCATTTCTGACCTTATGATAGAGGGAAAGCCATTGATGAAGCAGATGAAGATGGTTGCGCTTAAGACACTATCCTGTAGCACTCGTGCAGCAATTTCCTGGGACTGAGATGATTGACTTTCAACAACCACAACCATCTTGATTTTCCCCCCGATTCCCAGTGACCAGTTTTGCTAGGGCTCTAACAACACAGTCAAATATCAAGGACAGTCACTCTCACCTCACCTCCACTAATTTATCTACTGCCATGTGGTGCTTTGTATCGATGCTGTCTAAAATTAGGAGCTTTAAGGACATTGTGTTATAAGTGGACAGCCTGCCACTTTGTAGTTACTGTCTAAGTGCAATGATGCTTACGACTGGATTACTATGAAAACAAGACCTTTTTATTTCAGTAATCTGCTGCTTATCAGAAACTCAGTGTATTTTCTAGTTAATAACGGTAGATCGTTTTTCGAGTGAAAAATTAAGTGAATGGATAATTTGAACAACCTTAGTGAAAAGGTTGCAATTCCAGGCATTAGCATGCAGCATGATTTACAATGTTTACCAATATGCTTGGTGCGTGTTTACAGTTTATAAGCATCCATGATTGCAGTACAGTGTCTAATTTTGTCTATTATGATTTATTTCAGGTTGTAAATTCAATAACTGTTCACAAACAAGAACTATCCTCTTGTTAAATTGCTCAGGTTAACAAGTTTGTTGTCTTTTAGATTTTGTTGTAGTTTAATTATCCACCTTGTTTATTTTCCCCTGACAGGTTTTGGTTACCCTGGGACTCCTAATAACGGCAGCCTATTCCTTCATCATTCCCTATGGCAGATCTCATTGCCAGAGTGCAGTCACAGAAGACCAGAGCTGGAGGAGTCCAATAATTAGTCACATTCGTCTTTTTTGCCTACCAATTGCCAAAAAATACAATCTTGAAGGTAAGATGATAATTGAAATTTTACTGAAGATCACAATGAGCTCATGGTGAGATTATCCCATCAAAGTTGACACTCTGCAGCGGGTTCTCTGGCGATGGGGTGGGCAAGCTATGCAAGTCATAGACCTTGGCGGGACTGGAAGATCCAGCCAGCGACCAATGTTGTGCTGCCTCCGCTACTGGAAAACAAGGGGACCCGGCCTATGAATTTTGTATGGGCATGTAGTATGTTTAGATTCAAACTAGTAAGCAACTTGAATAGTATAAAAGCTGCATTAAAGCACTTATACTTGTGTCAATACTTCGCAAATCTAACATGGAAGAGGCACTATAGAACTGAAACTGGCTTAGAAAAACATGCATTGTTCACTCTTGACCTGATGAGAATGTTGTATTTTTCAACTTTCTGTCAAAAAAATAAAGAACACAAAACACAAAATATATTTCAAGTTCGAGCAGATATTTAAAAATCTGAATTTAACTGGATAATTACAAATTTCGCACATCTAGTTAGGAATTTTAACTTTTACCAGGGTGGGCGGGTATCAGAGATGTGATAGATTGGAAGAACAAAGACCATGGCAGCCAGCTGCTGGAATTCATTGACCTCTGCATTTGACTCGAGTGCGTTTGGTAATACGGGGACACCTGCTTGGGTAGGTGGGTTGGCTATTAACATGTGGGAAAGACAGTTGCGTGCATTTTAACTCTGGATTCTGTCTTTAACTGTCAGTGCACAGGTTTCCCAGGTTTTGTGGAACTTGCCGAGTAAAACTGGGCAAAAAGGATAGTGAAGTACTAATCACTTGACAGACTGGAACGTCTTTTAAATACTGACACTTGACAGCTGCTGCTTCACCTAAGTGAAAGGGTTTTGCTCTCTGGACTTCTCAGAGTGTTCTTGTACTGCTTTGGTGGAAATTTCAAAGATTTTGAAGATCATTCCTGCTCCTTGGAATCTTTTGCTTTGCTCAGCACTTCCTATCTGTCTGCCTTCTTATCGGCCTTGGAGCTGCTTTTGCAGCCCTATCTTGATGCAAGGGCAGCAGCAGTTTGTTCCTCAGCCACATCCTACTCCGCAGCTGGCTCGAGCTTCAAAATACAAACAGCTCATTTTTAAAAACTGCTGAAATTGCAGACAACTTTATGACCAAGAGAGAATCTGACCCCTGTCTTAGAGCGTTTCCTACTTGGGGCTGTCAGTTTAGGTTCCTACTGTTTGATCTGCCAGTCAAAGGGCTCGAGTTTGGTTCCATCCTTACAACTGTGAGCAGGCAATATATCGTTTTCAATTTAATTGAACTTTCAGTATTGAATAAATTTATCACAGGCCCAAGATGAATGTGACTATTCCAACTTCATGACCCTTCGTGGAGCAGGGGGCGTTTTGTTGTTCACTGCTCCTGTAACTCACTTAAACAGCATCAATGAAACACATTTAACTCGGCAACCCTTCAAATCACAACTGTGTAAGCCTTAAATGTGCTTGCATTTGAAGGAATTCTAATGGCGAATCAGAGTCCCCTTCTGATTTTATTTCTTAACTGAACTTAACCCCTTGGAGCCAAATCAAGAAGAATGGAAATACAAATCTCTGTTTTTTTTATTTGATTTATTATTTTCACTTGTATTAGCATACAGTGGAAAGTATTGTTTCTTGCGTGCTATACAGAGCATACCATTAAAAGGCCTATAGGCAAATGTTCATTTCTGCCAAAAACTCAGCCAGTCTGGTATAATTTCTTTCCTTTCCAATGCCATATGTTGGCTTTCAAGTTTCGTAGAATCATAGAATCTACAGTGCAGAAGAAGGTCATTTGGCCCATCAAGTCTGCAAACAATCCTACCCAGGTCCCATCCCCGTAACCCCACATATTTACAGTCCTAATCCCCCTGACACTAAGGGGCAATTCAGCATAGCCAATCAACCTAATCTGCATATCTTTGAACTGTGGGAGGAAACCGGAGCACCCAGAGGAAACCCATGCATTCACGGGAAGAATGTGCAAACTCCACACAAATAGTCATCCAAGGCCGGAATTGAACCCGGGTCCTTGGCGTTGTGAGGCAGCAGTGCTAACCACTATGCCACCAACACAAGTTTCAATCTTTGAGTCTGTAAATATTACATTATTTGGAAAAGAACTGTGCAAAGTTAACATTTCAGGTCAGTGACCTTTCATCAGAACCTTTGACTTAACTATGTGCAACTTCACAAGGGATTTGTTAGCTTCAGCCTCACTCCAAACTAACCTTAGCTGAGACTAGAGTATAGTACTGAAGCAGTTGCATTAGTGGAGATTCTGTCATTCAAACATAACATTAACCCAAGGCCTCCCTCGCTTTCTTTTGTGGATTTAACAAATCCTTGGCTTTATTTGAAGAGCATGTGTCTCAGTCTCCTGGCTAACATTCAGGCTTTCTTGTCTACATGTGATTGTTGCATTTGTCTTACCAAATAATAACAAAAAGCACATTTATTATAAGTTCTTGGCAGAGATTATGCAAGTTTGCTTTTAATGTCAATGCATCGATGACATTTAGTACAGGAAACAGAGGAATCTCAATTTTTAAAGTTGCATTGCATTTTAGTGGTGAACTGTGGGCACAAGTCTGTAAATAAATTCATAACACATTGTAAAATGTCTGCTTGGTTTGGATTGAGTTATTGTTTCCACCCTTGATTAATATAACAATCTGCTTTGGGTCTCCTAGGGTTTGAACATGACATCTGGAAATTAAAATGTGATGTATCCCAGTTGAAACAGTGAGTCACACATGAGTGAGACAGCAATGAGCTTCTCATTACTTTCCATTTTCAGTGCAGCTGCAGGTGGTCTCCAACCTTGGAATTTGGAACTTTAATCTGTATGACATGTCCTTGTATTAAAGTGTAAACTTTTATATAATCCTATTCAATTGTAACATAGGAGCAGGAGTTGTCCATTTAGCCCTTTGAGCCTGTTCTGCATGATGTCTGAGAGCAAAGTATTTGTGATCTTCATGCTGAAGTGGAAATTGAAAGCTGGGCAAGTTTTTGGTTTGGAAACCCAAAACAATAAGGGAGTGTACTGGGTCATAGTTTTGTTAATTACTTAAATGACTTCTATAGTTCGTTAGTATCTTTTGATGGTATTAACAACTTTTAAAGTTCAACATTTAACTGCTTCCAGCCAACTGCCCTTTATATGTTGTCTTCCCTGTGATTTACGTTCTTGAGTGTGCAAGGGGACTAAGCCTGAAACAATCGTTGAGTCACATTGAGTAGTTAACAAGTTCCTTAGAGACGATCTGTAGAGACCTTGATTTGATCATTTTCTGCAGGACAAAGGAGTAAGTGAACACAGGCAAATATATAGACCTTTGGGTGTAAAGGTTCTCACAACTTATTTTTCCCATTTGCAACTTGAATTCTGAGTTGACTATATTTTATTTCCTTGCTGGAGGAGATTAGTCTTTTTGTCATTTTTATTGCTTTTTGGGCGTGTGGAAGATGGAATCTGTCAGTGCCTATTAAATGAAAACAATGAAATTATATTTTTAAAATAATTATACCACTTTTCAGTTTTGCTTGTGATGCCTCAGAAAGTTGGATGCCAGATTTTACAAATAGGATCATGGCGTACAAAAGCAAAGAAACGTAAAGCTGAACCTATTCAGATCATTGGCTGTGCCATTGTTACAATATTGTGTTGCGTATTAGGTGCCTCATGTTCCTAAGGATAGTAGAGTGCTGGAGAGGATGTAGAAGAGATTCGGGATGATAGGTTGAGTGGCATTAATAATGAGAAAATGTTAAAGAAACTGGGGCTCTTTTCCTGGAAAGAAAAAAAGGTTGAGAGGTGATTATAATTGAGATGTCCAAATTTCAAAGATAAAGTAAAGCAGTTGTGACTATTAGGATTGGTCAGTGAGTTCGTAGTTGAAGGATGTAAATTTAAGGCAGTCATTCTACAGTTTTTCCACAGTGTTAAGACATGAAATGCAGTACCTACAAGATGCACTCAGAAATTCACCAAAGATCCTTAGACACCACCTTTCAAACCGACGACCACTTCCATCTAGAAGGACAAGGGCAGCAGATACATGGAAACACCCCCACTTGCAAGTTCCCCTCTTAGCCACTCACCGTCCTGACTTGCAAATATATCACCATTCCTTCACAGTGGGTTGGGTCAAAATCCTGAAATTCCCTCCCTAATGGCATTGTGGATCAACCCACAATACGTGGACTGCAGCGATTGAAGAAGGCAGCTCATCCACCACCACCTCATGGGCAACTAGGAATGGACAATAAATGCTGACTAGCCAGCAATGTTCATGTCCCATGAATGAATTAAAAAAAACAGTGGTGGAAGCAGAATCCATTGTTATAAAATTGAGTGGGTCTCTGAATCCCATGCAATAAATGTTAAACCTGCAGTTGGCAATGTCACTTACCAATGTTCAATGTCATGTAACAGCTCCCAAAACAATAGCTGGATAAGCATTCACTGCCATGCCAACTCTCATGGTTGATTTTGCAGCATTAATTTAGCTGTAATGAAACCGACTAGACATGAGGACTAATTGAATTTCACATATTATAATGTCAATATTTTGATCACTTAGTTTTGATTAAAATTGTTACTGCCTCAGTGCCTTCTCCCAGTGGCCTCCATGACCCTCTCGTGTCCAATACAGTGTTTATTTACACTGTCGTATTTTTTAAAGGCCGTGAATTGGAATTCCGTTGCTACTCTTTTAGTGGACCAATCCTGGGATGGTTGATGTTCTGCCATGTAAGGGCACAGTGATGCCATTGCTATCCTAACTTTGTACTTTGAGGCCCCTCTTCCCAGCTGAGATAATTTCCCTTTGTCATCCACTGACTTGCTGAACTGACCCTCATTCTATTTATTGCACTCCTGCCATTGTAACCTAGTGGTGTTCCCAGACTTATTTTCTGTTTCCTTTCTCTCTTTTCCCACTACAACCTCCTTCCCAAAATGAAAATCAGCAACCTTTTGCAAAAGAGAACAGTTGAAAAGATTATTAAATTTTGTTTTAAATTTTTAGAAGGCTCAACATTTTCTTTCAGAATTCTTCATTATTTCTTTTCTGCACCTTGGTATAATTTTACCATTTTCTCCTGTATAAATAGTGATTTTGATTTGTAGAGCCAAAGTATATTTCAAAATGACATTTGATCTTTTTAGCAGAACAATTATCTGGCTGAACTGAAACATTGGTCAAAGATTGTGTCAGCAAACAAGAATTTAAAGTGGAGCCAGTTCTTGTTACACCAGCAAAATTGATGTCCCACAGGAAAGCTTTTTTATTGCTACATATGTGGCAAGTGAATGGGTGTTGCCTGTTTTCATTGCTAACATTTAACATTTGTCTTCTAAAAATTCCTAGTGCAGTGGACTGCAACACATTTTATCTATTTTATTTTTGAATGTTAATTGATCTGCATGGGCAGAAAAAAATGCTTGTTTGCTTCTCACCTAATTTATTAATTTAGTATATTTACACAAACTCGCAATCTCTCTGTGTGTCTCTCACCTTTACTTTTCATGCACATTCTTTCACTTTGTTGCATTCATTATTTCTCATACGCACTCACTCTCAGCAGATCACGCTGTATTAGTGGTGAGGGATAATTAAGTGTAAATCAAATACATTCTAACTATTAGTAAAAGGGGTGCATCAAAGGCAGTTTTATGGATGAATAAAGAGAATGGAGTAAATATAGATGTTGAAAGTTGATGATTGCATGATGTTCAGCACCAGACAGCTCTCGAGATATTGAGGCAGTCCATGTCTCAATGCAACATAGACTACATTCAAGCTAGGGCTGAAAAGTGGCAAGTAACATTTGCGCCACAAGTGCTTGGCAACAACCATCTCCAACAAGAGAGAATCTAATTACTGCACTTTGATGTTGAAAGTGGACATAACTGTATGGAGAAAATGTAAATTTTTAAAGGTGTAGAAAGGAAGCAGAGAATATTAAATAAAACAAATGGTCAAGTGAAACGTCACAAACTTTTCTAAGTAACTATTAAGCAAAATCAACAAATAAAGGATTGGTTTATTTTATGGGGTGTGGGTGTCGCTGGAAAGGCTAATATTTGGAGACTTTCCTGACTTGTAGATCCTCAAAGCTTTGGGGAGTTGAAAAGTGGGTTACTTGCCTCAAAATTCCCAGTCTCTGACCTGCTCTTATAGCCACAGTATTTATATCACCTGTCCAGTTCAGTTCAGTTTCTGGTCAATGGTAACCCTCCCAGATGTTGATAGGGCATTTAGTGATGATAATGCCACTGGTTGTGAAGGGGAGATGATTAGATTCTCTCTTGTTGGAGATGGTTGGTGCCTAGCACTTGTGGCACCAATGTTACTTGTCATTTTTCAGCCCAAGCTTGAATGTAGTCTATGTTACATAGGGACATGGACTGTCTCAATATCTCAGGAGTTGACTGATGCAGAACATCATGCAATCATCAACAAACATTCCCAGTTCTGACCTTAAGATGGAGGGAAGGCCATTGATGAAGAAGTTGAAAATGGTTGGGCCTGGGACACTACCCTGAGGAATTCCTGCAGCCATGTCCTTGGACTGAGGTGATTGACCTCTAACCACTACAACCATCTTCCTTTCTGCTCACTACGAGTCCAGCCATTGGAGAGTTCTCTCACGATAGCCATTGACTTCAATTTTGCTGGAGTCTTTGATGCCACACTCTGTCAAATGTTACCTTATTATCAACAGCAGCAGCTCTCATTTCCTCTCTTGAAATCAGCTTTTTTGTCTTTATTTGGACCAGGTAATGAAGTCAGAACTGAGTGGCCTTGGTACAACCAAAGCTGAGCATCATTGAACAGGTGTTGCTGAGTAAGTGCCACTTGATAGACTGTCGATGCTACCTTCCATCACTTTGATGATTGAGAGGAGGCTGAAGAAGAAGTAGTTGACTGGATTGGATTTGTCCTGTTTTTCTTTTGTTGACAGAACATAACCTGGCCAATTTTCCACATCGTTGGTAGATGCCAGTGTTGTATGTGTGTTGGAACAGCCTGGCTAGAGGTGTGGCTATTTCTGAAGCAAAAGTCTTCAGTTGGATATGTCAAGGCTCATATCCTTTGCAGCATCCAGTGTCCTCAGTCATTTCTTGATTTCATGTGAAGTGAATTGATTGGCTGAAGATCGGTGTTCATGATGCTGGGAACCTCAGGGAGGCCAAAGTGAATCATTCATTCAGCACTTCTGGTTGAAGATTATTGCAAATGCTGCAGCCTTGTCTTTTGCACTGATGTCATAGAGGTTTACAGCATGGAAACAGGCCCTTCGGCCCAGCTTGTCCATGCAGTCCTTTTTTTTGAAACCCCTAAACTATTCCCAATTGCCCGCCTTTGGCCTATATCCCTCTATACCCATCTTACCCATGTAACTATCTAAATGCTTTTTAAAAGACAAAATTGTACCCGCCTCTACTACTACCTCTGGCAGCTTGTTCCAGACACTCACCACCCTCTGTGTGAAAAAATTGCCCCTCTGGATACTTTTGTATCTCTCCCCTCTCACCTTAAACCAATGCCCTCTAGTTTTAGACTCCCCTACCTTTGGGAAAAGATATTGACTATCGAGTTGATCTATGCCCCTCATTATTTTATAGACCTCTATAAGGTCACCCCACAGCCTCCTACGCTCCAGAGAAAAAAGTCCCAGTCTATCCAGCCTCTCCTTATAACTCAATCCATCAAGTCCCAGTAGCATCCTAGTAAATCTTTTCTGCACTCTTTCTAGTTTAATAATATCCTTTCAATAATAGGGTGACCAGAATTGCACACAGTATTCCAAGTGTGGCCTTACCAATGTCTTGTACAACTTCAACAAGACATCCCAACTCCTGTATTCAATGTTCTGACCGATGAAACCAAGCATGCTGAATGCCTTCTTCACCACTCTGTCCACCTGTGACTCCACTTTCAAGGAGCTATGAACATGTACCCCTAGATCTCTTTGTTCTGTAACTCTCCCCAATGCCTTACCATTAACCGAGTAAGTCCTGCCCTGGTTCAATCTACCAAAATGCATCACCTCGCATTTGTCTAAATTAAACTCCATCTGCCATTCGTCAGCCCACTGGCCCAATTGATCAAGATCCCGTTGCAATTGGAGATAACTTTCTTCACTGTCCACTATGCCAGCAATCTTAATGTCATCTGCAAACTTACTAACCATGCCTCCTATATTTGCATCCAAATCATTAATATAAATGACAAATAACAGTGGACCCAGCACTGATCCCTGAAGCACACCGCTGGTCACAGGCCTCCAGTTTGGAAAACAAAACTCTACAACCACCCTCTGGCTTCTGTCAAGAACGCCGGCCTCTCCACATTCTGTCAAGAAGCCAATTTTGTACCCATTTAGATACCTCACCCTGGATCCCATGAGATTTAACCTTATGCAACAGCGTACCATGCGGTACCTTGTCAAAGGCCTTGCTAAAGTCCATGTAGACAACATCAACTGCACTGCCCTCATCTACCTCCTTGGTTACCCCTTCAAAAAACTCAATCAAATTTGTGAGACATGATTTTCCACTCACAAAGCCATTCTGACTGTCCCTAATCAGTATTTGCGTCTCTAAATGCCTGTAGATCCTGTCTCTCAAAATACCTTCCAACAATTTAACCACCACAGCTGTGATGTGCTAGACTCCTGTCATTGAGGATGGGGATATTGGCGGAGCATCCTCCAGTTGATAGTTTTTTTGTCTACTGCCCTCATGATTCAATGTGGCAAGATAGCACAGCTTTGATTCGACCCTTTGGTTGGGAAATTGCCCTGTCTATTGGATGCAACTTCTGCTGTCTCACATGTATAATAACTTCACCTGCGTTATAACTTCACCAGGTTGGCATTTTGGCTGGAATTCTCCAAACTTGCCTGTAACTGGGATTCTCTGGCCCCACTGCAATCAATGGTGTTTTGGCTGAGTGCCAAATTTCTCCGTTTTCTTACAAGCTCGGAGATTTCCGACCTTCAGTTTTAGCTATGCTCAATGCGCTCCTGCACTTTTCTTTCAACCAGGATTGATCACTTGACTTGATGGTAATAACAATGAGGGATGTTAAAGGAGATGAGGTTACAGATTGCGGTTGAATATACCTCTACTGCTGATGGCCCACAAAGCCTCATGGCTCACAAGTTTGAGATGTTGGAACTGTTTTAAGTTTATCCCAGTTAACATAGAAGGTGTGTTCAGTGAAGTATGCTTGCGAAAACAGGACTTTGTATTCACTGTGTGGTGATCATTCCTACCTATGTTGTCATGGGCAGATGCATCTGTGACCGGTCAATTGGTGAGGACCAGGTCTGGTACAGTTTTGCCCCCTTATTGGTTTCCTCATCACCTTGCCACAATCAGTGCTTCTTCCAAGTGGTTTTCAATACTCCATGGAGGAATACTAATTCATCAGCTGAAGGAGAGTACTACATAGTGATCAATATGAAGCTTCCTTGCCCAAATTTGACCTGTTGCCATGAGACTTCATGGGGTCCGGAATCAATGTTGAGGTCCTGCAGGGGAGCTTCCTCCTGACTGTACACCACTGTGCCACTGTCTGTTCTGTGTATTGTGATGGTGGTGTCTGGAGCATTGGCTGTAAAATATAATTTAGTGACCATGCTTATGTAAGGATGTTGCTTGACTAGTCTGTGGGACAACTCGCCCAATGGTGGCGCAAAATGTTACTAAGGGGGATTTTTGCTTGTTCGACGGGGAGTATCATTATCATTTCCGGTGTCTAAATCTCTGGTCTATCCTGTTGTATTCCGTTTTGATTTGCCTGTAGCAGTTTGATGCAACTGAGTGGCTTGCTAGGCCATTTCAGAGGGTAGTGAAGAATCGATCACATTGCTGTGAATCTGGTAAGAATGGCAGATTTCCTTCCCTTTATGATTTTAATGAACCAGATGGTTCCTTACAGTGAAAGTTTCACAAACTTTTTTATTAAACAACTAAATTTATTTATTGAATTTAAATTCCACTAATTGCAGTGGTGGGATTTGAATCCATGTCCCCAGGACATTAGCCTCAGTCTCTGGAATGCCAGCCCAGTGGCATTACCACTACACCACTATCCATCCATGAGTATTCATGAGGAAGACTGTCTTGTTTTGGGGGCAAAGGGATGGTATTATTGTTTAAATATTTCATATCGGATTTTACAAAGGCAGTCAAAAATACAAATATTATAATACCTGGTGAAGATTTGGAAGAGACTCTGCTGTTATGAGTATTCAACCTTACCTGATATTTAGTAAGACTAAAGAGAGAACAGTCATCAGGTCCAAATGCCATGCATTCCAGGGCACTAAAGGAGAATGGGCAAGTGATGACATAGACACTAACTATACCCTACCAGCCTCAATCCCCCCCAAAAAAGAGAGATGGTAGTTGTTCTTGATGATCTGGAGGATGGGTAGGTCAAGTGCCTATTCAAAAAGGGGCAAAGACAAGCCAGGTAATTATAAGCTGGTTAATTTTGCCTTTCTTGTGGGCAAATGGCTAAAGTCTATAAAGTAGGATGAAATGTGTGAAAATTTGGAAAAGTCACGGATTTGTCAAACATTTTTATGGGTCTGCCTTGTTCATTTGTGTTGTTTGGTCATACTTGACTGATGAAGTGAAATCTTTTTGACAATCATTATATTTTAGTAAAGGCAGTGATAGATATTATAGAAATTGAATTTTGCAAAGCAGAGATAAGGTGCCACTTTAGAGATTTGTTATAAAATTGGGTCATGGCATTAAAGAGAATATAGTCACAAGAATACTTGGTTGGCTGGGAGACTAACAGAATTGGGGGAGTGGGGGGCGAGGTGGAATGGGTGGTTTTCAGCTTGGCTAGATGTAGCTTAGTGGTGTGCTCCAAGGATCTGGGCTGATGACTTTTGTTCACTTATAATAAATGATATAGATATAGGTGCAAAAGGAATTAGGGAAAGGAACAATACAAAAGATTACAGGAGGACAGGTTAGCAAAGCATATTATGGCACTTCTAGCTCAATCAAGGGAAATGGAACAGTGAAAGGAAGTATACCCTAGGTATTGCAATTCTTGAGAGTGAAAAACAAAGATCATTCAGGATGCCACAAATGTAAAGTTTTGCTGAAGCTTGATAGTAAAGCAGTCTAAGCTATAGACGAATAGTAAAGTGCAATTATTTGTGCACAGTCACATCTTGATTCTACATATTTAACACTCATGACATACATTGTGTTTTTACAATTAAAGTTGTTGTTTCTTGCAGCTTTTCATGAGTGGGAATGTTCTGGGTGTGAGCAGCTAATACCCAACTGCACTGAATGTGCTGCCTTAACCGCTGTTGGAACAGTGAGTGACATGAAACATGTTTCCAAGTATAATCATCGAATAGTGCAACCGGTTGTAATCAAGGTGAGCAGTTATGTAAGGCTGAAGTGTTGGTCTTATTTTTCAGTCTCAGTTCTGCACCATCTTCTTTATTACCTGCTGTGTTTTGCTAGATCTGTTTCTGAAGAAATGTTTATTGAAATATCACAGAAAAAGATAAAATTGTAGTTATTTTGTGATGCTCAAATTTCTGTAAAAGAGGTTTTACTGTAAAATGGTTATTGAAAAATAGAGTAACCTGTGAAATAATCTGACTGGGTGTAAAATTATTTTCCTTTATACAGTGAAAACTTGTACAAATGCAGATTTTGGCTTATGAGATTTGGTCAGCTTATGGAAAATGTTCGACTGTTTGGACAAGGAGAAAGTGATAGTGATGAAAGCAGGTGCAGGGATGTCTTTTGTGAAATTGTACAATGTGGGCAGGGTAGAGAATGGGTACCCCATGCCGACACTGTGGTCATTGTAAGTGTGTTGCACGTGATATATAGTTTACACTGCTAGATTGCATATTTGTTTTTGTAGTGTATGAAAAGTCTATCATTATGATTTTGAGGAGCATTGTATTGATGGCTTTTCCAAATAACTCGGCAGGTTTATCCAGGGAATATCAGAGTCATTTTTCCACAGTATCTGTGGCACCACAGTTAGCCTTAGCACCAATAAGTTAGGTAGGGGAATATCAGTAAGGATTCTGTTTCTGATTACTATTATGGCTCCTCCTCGAAGTGTATGTACAGTCTGTAGTAGACAAGGACTAAATTGGGCACTGATGTCTTGGTCTCTGTGGTCAAATAGCCTTTTGATACCCTTCAATAAAAGGTATATTACAACCCTAGCACCATAAACTTTAATGTCCGCAGGAAAGAAAATTGGCAAGTAAAAGTGGAATAAATATATTTATTAGGGTATCACTTAAAAACATTGATTCTTTATATCAGATGATACAGGTAACAGAAATTTGAGCAATTTGTTTAAATAGAAAACTTGGTAAGACACTATGTTGAACGTAATTATTGGGTATGCACATACTTTGATTGCTGTACAGTGATATTTTATGTTCCCATAATTTTAATCCTATAAACTATAAATTGTACCAACACGAAACTGTACAGTAAGTTCAGGATTCCCTGTGCCATTACTTAAGTCCAGTCGAGTACACTTGGATATGCAGTGTGCATTCTATTAATAACTGCATAATATTTGTAAATGTGATGCAAATACCAACTTTCCATTGATTTGTTCAATCTCTTCCTGCAGAGTGGATCAACTGTGTCACTGTCATATGAGGATTTGAAACGCTTATATTCAGAATATAAGGAGGCCATGGATGTATATGCTGAGGTTGAAGGCGATACGGAAAATGAAATCAATAAAAACTCTTATCTGTTTCCAGAGGAAGAATCCAACCTAATTGTTCACTGGTGAGATTAAATATAATGATTCCAGTTATTATCATTTTTCTAACTAAATCTTGCTAGTTGAAGAATTCTATTCATTTTGTTGCTTTTATCATTCCATTTACTAGTTCTCTTCCTTCCCCCAACCCAACAAATCATATTCTTTAACCTGCCACTAAGGCAAGGCTGTAATTGAGGCGAGTTATATCCTTGACTGAAATTAATCAAATTAGAAGTGTTTAATTTTAGTTGATTGTCCTCAAAAACCCGCAGTTAGTTGTGAGAGGCTCAATGGTTTTTGTCGCAAATATTTAGGTATGTGTGGTCACTAAACATTACAACAAGGAGTTGTTGAAATTAAGAGCTATAATTAGCAAAAAAAGGTACTGAAGAAAAAAGTTTTAAAATTTAGCAGTACAGTATTTATTTACAAAACCTTGTGTAATCATGCTGTAAACATTGTTACCTGTTTCTGTGAATTTTCATTTTGAAATTGTTTTGCAATTAACCTGTCCTGGTTTATTCATTAAGCGGTCAAATCACCCAAATGGCTCATTGAATTTTTTTGCCTGCTATTTCTTTCCAAAATTGAAGTTTTAAGCGACATCAAACAGTGACAATAGTGTGATTTAAATGTACTAATTTGAATGGTCTGTTTTATCTTTTAATGTTCATACATGAAGCCCACTTGTCTCAGTCTGGGTGTGACCTGGATATTTTGTCCTAGAGTAATTGGACAGAACAACCATATACAGCTATACATTGTGAGTGGGTGACAGTTGCAGAATTATCATCATCATGCACCAACAATGCTTAAGCTAGATAAATTATAGAATGCTTCTCTCTGCTTTAAAAAAATGGAAAAAGCTAGAGGACATATTTAAAGCATTAGTCGAGTAGCTTTTATAGTGATTTTCTTTGAAATAGCAAGCCATGTTTCTGTGCAAGCAGCAGAGTAAATGTGTAACAGACTAATTACACACCTGTTAAAACCTCAGTTATTGTTAAACTTATAACATATTTATAATTCCAAAGTGTTTTAAATGGAGAGAAAAAAGATCTGTGTCTTTCCTCATTCTTGTGTTCTTTAAAAAATAATGTTGAAAGCAAACAGTCTGCATCATTTGTGTTTCATTACAAGTAAAAGGACTTAAATAAAATTGCTGATATTTGTTGGACAGGTGCAGTACATTTCCAAAAACCAATCGCAAAACCACCAGGTTTACAGTTTGCAATATTGACCTTTTAAAGTTGCGTGATTAGAACAAAACAAATGAAATCAGTAATGTCTGTGCCACAGGAACGTTCAATAATAAATAAGAACTGAGCGACTACTTAAAAATGAGACTGCATTTTCACATGCCTAAATTTCTTATTTGGCCCTAGTTTTAAATTTTACTCGGATCTAAGTTGCATCGTTTTTTCTAATTCTACTTAACATTTTTGACTGCTATTTGTACGGATGCAGCATCAAGATCAGCATGTTTAAGGCCATCTGACAAATGCATAGTTTAGAGTGGGAATTTGTATACCATGCACTTGAATTTAATGTGAGAGGCTCTGTAGCAAGTAGGTAGTAAAGTTCGTAATAGTATAAGAGTAGACACTGGAGCTATTATGCACTCTCAGGTAGCTAATTAAAATATCTCCCATGTAAAGGAATATTTGCTATAAAATTAGGTGAATAGAAAAGCAACTGAAATCCCTGGTCAACCCATGCAGCATTTTATTGACATGCAAATTCCCCATTCCTCATCACGTGATACTAGCAAGGCTATTTGCTCACAAGTCATGCTAATCGAGGCATTAAATTTTAGCACCCTATTGCTGTCTTCAGCTCGGAAGTTATCATAGAAATCATAGAAACCCTACAGTGCAGAAGGAGGCCATTCGGCCCATCGAGTCTGCACCGACCACAATCCCGCCCAGGCCCTACCCCCACATATTTACCCGCTAATCCCGCTAACCTACGCATCTCAGAACTCTAAGGGGCAATTTTTAACCTGGCCAATCAACCTAACCTGCACATCTTTGGACTGTGGGAGGAAACCGGAGCACCCGGAGGAAACCCACGCAGACACGAGGAGAATGTGCAAACTCCACACAGACAGTGACCCGAGCCGGGAATCGAACCTGGGACCCTGGAGCTGTGAAGCAGCAGTGCTAACCACTGTGCTACCGTGCCGCCCTTTATATACAGAAATCATATCATTCAATTTTTTTAAATGTCGATTTTGTTAAATTCTTCTTTGTTGTATGGCAGTCACCTCTGGTAACACACTGATAGGGGAGGGAGAAGTATGAATTAGATTTGAGTGTTGTGAAAGTATGAGTTTTCAAACCTCAGTGGAAGCATAGATTATTTGAAACTATGATTTCAAGGTGTAAAAGATCTTTCTCAGGCTTCTGTATACTGGCTCATCCTAAATTATAACTGGTCATTCTTGAAATGTTTGTTACTAATGTTGCTCTTTGCCAGACATTCTAACTATTTTTTATTATGCACAAGTATAAATGACATATAATCCTCTATATGAACAATAACCAAATGTAATCTTTTCTCTATATAATAATTAGGAGAAAGCAACGTATAAATGGGATGCATATTCTTCGAACACTTTTTCCCAATTCAAGCATGCTGCCTTTTGAGAATAAAGTATCCCTGAAGAAATGTTTAATAGCACCTAGTCGTGGTTCTCCATTCCAACTCCTGGTAAGGAAAATTAAAGTAAGAGATTTGTATATCGTGGCTGTATAATGAACGAAAAAACTCAATTATCAATTCTTTCTGTAAAACAGCTACTTGAAGCATTCTTAATTTATAATATTCAAACAATCATATTTTTGCTTTACTCATCGCCACCTAAGAAGAAACTCTTTGTTACATTTACTTCTATAATGATTAATTAATGTTTTCATCAGTCTTGTAAACAACAAGCATAATAAACTAAAGGTGAACGAAGAGTCACAAAGGTTTTAAATCTAAGGAAGGCAAACTTCGAAGTAACTTGACTGCAGTAGCCTCGGCTGAACTGTCAATGGGTAAACCTCCAAACAAAAGATGGAAAGTGACAAGTATTTGGTACAATACAAAACCAGTACACGTCTCCAAATGGCAAACGCTCCCGTTGTGCAATTAGACCAACAAATGAGATAAGAGACGGTATCTGAAAAGACTTACACAAAGTAGAAATTCAATGGACAGGCAGGACTATAAAATATTAAGAGATGAAAAAAGAGTGTATAAATAATATTTCAAGGGATATCAAAGTTAACAGTAAAGCATTTTAGAAATGTATCAGGAAACAGAGAATGTATTCTGGTTGGATATGATTAGTGATGTTTTACCAGGGATCTTCACCATTTCACCATGACTTTGAATAAATAGTGTTCTATAGTCAAGCTTGAAGAGGACAGCATGTTAGGAGGAACAGTTAATTATATAGACGAGAGCAAGAGGTTACATAGGAACATACACAGATTGAGTGGGCAAAACCGGCAGATAAAGGTTTAGTATGGGATCATTCATTTTTCACTCAAGATGTTAAATCAGTATATTTTCGAAATAATGAAACACTAGCAACAATGAAGGGACAAAATGTACCCAGAAAGTATTGGAATGTTGGCCTTTAACACAAATGGGCTGGAATATAGAGAGAAAAAATGATACTTCAGTTGAACAGTGTGTTAGTCAGACTCAGTACTGCGTTCGGTTTTGGCTACTTCATCTGGGGAAGTACATATTGACTTTGGACCGGTTTATGATTCTGGGACACAAAAGGACTAAGCTGTGAACACAGTTTCCACTTGCATTTCCCTGAGATTAGAAAGATGACAAGTGATCTGATCAAGGTGTTTAAGAGATTTGATCAGGCAGAAACTGAATTTTTTTCACCTCTGGTGAGGGAATACAGTAAGAAATCTCACAACACCAGGTTAAAGGACAGTAACCTGGTGTCACAACACCAGGACTTTAACCTGGTGTTGTGAGACTTCTTACTGTGCTTACCCCAGTCCAACGCTGGCATCTCCACATCATGAGGGAATACAGAACAAGGAGACATGGACTCAAAGTTAATGCTGAACCATTTAGGAATGAAATTGGGTAGCATTTTTTCCACATGTTGGAGGGAATATGGCTTGACAATGTTCAAGATTGAGAATAATTGTTAGGCAAGGGTATCAAGATATGGAGCAAAAGCAGGTAAATAGAATTGAGGTACAGATCCGCCATAATCTAACTGAATGGCAGAATGGGCTCGAGAGGCTGAATGATGTACTCCTATTCCTATGTTCAGCCTCTTCCAAATCCTTAATCATGGATGAGTTTTTTAAATGAGTAAATGCAATCATATTTTCTGAAACAAAATATGCAATTTTAGAATTTGCAGATGAAATGAAAGCATTGTGAACTGTGGGGAGGATAGTGTACAACTTCGAAAGGATATAGACAAGTTGGTGGAGTGCCCAGACAGGTAGCAGATTTAGTTCATTGTGGAGAAATGTGAAGTTATTAATTTTTGGAAGGAAGAACATAAAGGGGCTGCAAGAGCAGAGGGACCCAGGTGTATATGTGCAAAAGCCATTGAAGGCGCAGGACAGGTTGAGAGTGTGTTTAATAAAGCATACATTATCCTACGCTTTATTATTAGGGACACAGAGTAAAAGAGCAAGGGGTGGGGGGGGGGTTATGTTGAATTTGTATAAGACATTAGTTCAGCCTCAGAACTGGATGCAATGTTCCAGCTGGATGGTGTACTTGAGGAAAGATGTGAAGGCATTGGAAAAAATGCAGGAAAAAAATCACGAAAATGTTTCCAGGGATGAGGAAATCCAGTTGTGAAGATAGATTGTGAAGTCAGAAGTGTTTTGCTTGGAGAAGAGAAGGCTGAGGGGAGTTTTGATAGAGGTATTCAAAATCATCAAGGCTCTGGACAGAGTGATGGGGAGAAACTGTTTCCACTCTTGAAAAGATTGCAAATGAGAGGGAATAGATTTTAAAGAAATTGGCAAAAGCAACAAAGTTGACCAGGGGAAAACCTTTTTCATACAGTTGGTGGTTAAGCGCTGGAATGCATTGCCTGTGTGTGTGGTGGAGGCAGATCCAATAGATGCACTCCAAGGGGAATTAGATTTTTATCTGAAAGGAAGAATATGCAGGATTAAGTGTGGGATGGCTGGGGAATGGCGCTAGATGAGTTATTCATTAAGCGAGCCAGAGAAGAAAGGGTCAACTGACTGGCTTCCTACTGCACTGTAACAATTCTGTGATTCTATTTGTCTAGCCAGATTTGCAACTAGACCATTCAATTTTATATGTAAGGAAGATGCTCGCAGTGTTGGTTTGTATATGATAGTTAAGTTAATTTTAAAGAAATTGTTGATTACGTTCTTGCGTTTCATTAAATTCAATGTAAGAGAATCAGTGAAACTAATCAGCATTATATACAGGGGTGTAATTTAAAACACTTGTCTCCTGCCAGCTCAATATGACTTTGCGCATGTGTAGTGGTCCACACAGATGTCACTCTGCTGCACCCAGCTGGTCCTGCGCCAATGTGTCAGAAGTCCTTTAAATGGAAATCCGTTTATTCAATACAAAAACAAATATAACTCTGGCCCTTCAGTAAAAGCATCCCAATTTGTTATGCAGCACAAGGGAGGAAAAACGAGAGAGGAAGAACTGAGAGACAGAGTGAGTTAGGACCATGCAACACAGACGGATAAAGTATTGGTTCCAAAAAACTTTGTAAAGTCTGCTTTTACTGTTATTGTATCAAAGACAAAAACAGTATTAAACAGTACTAATCTTGCACTCAGAGTGGGGTTAGCAGGAAGTGATTAAAAAGTCCCATGTTTAACCCTCATTTGCCTGTTGTAATCTCTGCAGATTTAAGGTTGAGATATTTTAAGGCTGAAGTCATGGTTAGAGAAACTGTCGAACTGTGCTTGTGCAGCAAATACAGACAATTTAAAAACTACTGAAATGGAAGTACAAAGCATTGTGGAAGTTGATGTTCCATAAAAGTTTATAAGTCTGCATTATTAAACAGGGATGGGGGTGGATGTGGAGAATGAGACAGCATTCAAAGTATTCCTCTGAAGGCTACTTTCCCTTAATATGTTCAGTAGGATTCATCTTGCCTTTATAGCTTTTACCTTCAACAAGAAAACAACTTGAAATAAATAAGATTTTGAACTGTATGTATTCTGTTTCCAGCAATATTTGCCCTTTGACCATACTTGAAAAAAGAATGGCCTGGAATTTCATAAATGCATGCACCAAAACAACAGCATTTTTAACGCAAATATTAGAATTTTCTTGATCTTTTGTTACCACCGAGTGAAACTTGCACTTAAATCCTGCACTGCTCATTAATGTAGCTCCACCACCGTGCAAAGAAAAATAGGGAACAGGAGTTTACTGCATTTATGCCAGTTCTAAATACAGCTTGTATTTCAGGCATTTTTCTTTTATTTTTCTTCAGTGAGATGTACACTTTTTTCTCGATCTTGGATTACATTTTTACAGCATCTGAACAAGTTTAATTAAAAATTGAAAAACTTCCATGCTTGCATTTTCTTAAAACAAATATGGTTATTATACATAAGGGATGATTTGATGGCTTCAAACCTTCAATTTGGTTTTCATACTTAAAACAATGAATGTCCTGCAAGTTCAAACTTTTCCTCAGGCCCTTATTTCTGCCTGTTTTAGGTTGGTTTTTAGGTTACAGCATATGCTACTAGATTCTCAGTAAGTAGCATAAGTTGCCTGGAGCAAGGTCGGTGTAAATGTTTGCTTACTATTTACACCATTTGAGGAAATTCCAGGCCAGTTAGAACTAAAGACTTGATTGTATTTAGATTTGTTGGGATACAGGCCAAACAGGACTGAACTTTGTAGCTTCCAAGTTTCAACAATTCAGCAGAGAAGGACCACCATAAAAGACCAGTTTCAACTGACATCTTGAACAAAGTGGGTTTAGAGATTTGGTATTATGTTTAAGGGAATTCCTGCTTTGGGGAATTAAAGTAACTCGTCTAAAGGTGATTCCTTTAAGAAAGATGTATATGACTTGCATCAATGTTATGTTATACCATCTGATCTTAACATCCCTCCTCTATTCTGTTCTAGTCTCACCAGCTGCAGGTCGGGTATAGCTGGCTGTTTGTAGGTGGAGGTAATCTGAAACTTCATATTAACGCTTCTGAGAAATGTGCAGAACAATGTGGCTCCTTTTTAGTCCTGCTCGGAGAAGGAGATATTGGTAGGTAATCAGCTTTACTTTTTGTGCTCTTTATTGTTCATATTCTATATCAGAGGACAAATTATCTTAAATTCTTCCAGTTCACAAGCTACAGGCAGAAAATAGGGTTAAATTTATAAGACACCCTTTTATTTTAAATCATTCTGTTCTAGTCTGTTTATGATTCTTTAGCTGTAAATAATGCTAATAGAGATAACTATATGCTCTCATGTACCTTTGTACCTCAGAACTCGATAGAGGTGCAGCTTGTATGCAGTGATTTCTGCCTTCCCTGGTCTATAGACCGTACTGATCCAGATTGCACCATGTTTTGCACCAGTGTGGGTATGGAGTGCTACTGTGGCAGATCTCAGGGGCTTAGCACAGTTGGAGAAACAGATGGCTGAAAATTGCCTATATCAAAACTATTTTTCTGCCTAAATATTTTATATTTCACTAATGGGCCCAAGCACAGCTGCACTTGGAGTGAGTTGCAAAATTCCTAGCCAGTTTTTCTCTCGGACCTCTCCACACCAATCCCTAAATACTAGGCATCCGGGCTTTGCAGATAGCCATATATCCAACATTCAAAACGTGCAAGTGGCAGATGTGGCAACGGTGGGGTTTCCGTCTTGTGGCACCCACTGAGCATGTATCTAATGACATCTGTAGGTGTAGCTGTTACAGATGGGATCAAGTAGCAGAAATCCACCAAAAAATCAGCAGGGGGCAGTGGAATGCCAAGGCCACAGAATTCTACATTGTGAGTAGCTGAAATGAGGTAGGCGGTTGAAATGACCAGATTACTGAAAGAAATGACTAACTCACAGTCTGCTTCCCTGGTCTATTCATAAGCATTTACTGTTGAGACGAAAAATTTAAAACCATTAATATAAAATAGGTGGGTGAGTTTTGGTGAGCTGGTTCTGCTTTTGTCATACTTACCATTTATTGTTATAAGAGCTAGAAAGAAACACAAAATTGTTGAGCAAAATTCTTTTCAGCTATATTTTTAATGTTACAATCTTGTGCATATTGCTCTTTGTCCCAATTCTTCCACAATAATTGGCCCTTGATCTGTTTTATTAAATGAGCGACATTACATCTTTACACCAAATACCGTGTGAATTGTTTTTGTTTTAAAGACAGATAATCCTTTTTTGCCTTTAGTGTCGTTTTAAAGCAATGACACCATTGAGATGTGAAATAGCTTTTTCTTTGACGGAGAATCATTTCATTTTAAATAGCAGACTGTACCATTTTTGTTGTTTACACTCAAGAAAAATGTAAGCTGTATACAACAGCAAGTATCCCAGGATGGTGTACAGATACATCTTGAGATGTATTTGAATTATTTGCAGTTGTGCCAGTCTTCATTGTCCTGTATAATGTTGGCTGCTGGCACTCCTAAACACACCAATCCTAACAGAAGGCCTTGCCATGTAAATATATTTTTTCTTCCATTAAATCATTTTCTTTCTTGCTGCTGTTGGATATATACACTTTGGTTCAAACCACCACAGTAGGTTTGCCTTGACTTGTGTGCAAACTACTGAAATGATTGTATACTTGGGTATAATTTCCAATGCAGAAATAGTTGGTTAACAGGTTTGTAGTTCCGTGTAAGCCTCCACCTTTCTTTGCTTCATTTGCACCCAATGAGCATTTATTTTTCTTCTCGCATGTATTCCTCCTTGAATGCATCTAAGCTATTTGCTTCAATTAGTCCATATTCCACATCCTATCACCTGAATAAAGCTCTGAAGAAGAGTCATAGCTTGAAATATTATCTCTGTTTCTTTCTCGTTGATTGTTGCCAGACCTGCTGCGCACTTCCAGCACATTCAAATTTCTAACATCCACAGTATTTTGCTTTTATAATACTGAGTAGAGTTGTTTGTGATAAATGTTATAATTAATTGTAACTATTTGATTTTCATAAAATACAGTTTATGCGAATTCACATTATTGGCGGATGACCATTTTACCAGCTGGAGAGCAAACAGTCATTACTTGTGTTGGATCCATCTAACTGAGGATGCTCGGTGTTGCCAGATGAATGTGTCGGTTATGTGCAAATATTCATTATTTATCCAGATTAAAACTTGTTATTTGAATGCATGTCTGTGGACATATTTACATTCCAAAATGTGGTTTAAGTTGTACTGTTAGACTACACTTTGATTAATGTATGTTGGCAGTACTGCACAACAATTCAGTGTAATTTGCAAAACATTGCCTCTGAATAAGTTTGATATGGCTTTTCTGAATTCCAGGTAATCTTCCCTTTCTTTTGACCCCTCTTTGTCTGCATCTAATGCATAAGTTAGTCCAGAAAATGTTAACTATTTTGCAAATGAAAGCTATATAAATATGACTTTTTGATTGTTTACTGTCTCTATTAACTAATGATGCAGGATAAATTATCATTGATGTTTTCAGGGAGAAATGACTACTAATTACCAATTTCATTTCGTCTATGGACAAAAGATAATTTAAAAGAATGAGCTGAAGAGTATAAGAATTCTGGGGAATAGGTGAAAAATATTTTCAAAATAAAATAATGGCAGAGTACTAATTGTTTTGTTTAAAGCATGGTTTATCTTTGTTTTTTTTTAATTAAGTTATGTGACTTAAATGATAGTACTTGTGTATGAAATATGGTGGCTTGGAAAACTGGCAATAATTTTAATATGGCCTCACCGTGTACATAGTTTCAAACTTTGTAAAATTTTGCTTTGTATATATACATATAAACATATATATATAAAAATATATTTGTATATGTGTAAAGGTAAGGAATCCTTGAAATATGTTGCCTTTGATTTTTTTTGATAAAAGAAAAATTTGAATCAAAAAGTAAATGTTATGTTTAATGTTTAAGTAGCTTAGTGTTTTGTTCAAATTAAAAAAAAATCCAAGTGTGATTCTAGCCTCTCTTTTTCGGCATTCCAGGGGAAATGTTTGAAATTTCCTTAATAGCTATGTACAAATAATCTGAATGTGATGAAAATACTGCACCAGCTGAGAACTCCTGTTACAGCTGCATATGATACAATCATACATACAGTGGTCTACATACTTCCAATTGATATTACATAACATCAAAATAGCAAGCAGAGAGATTATTCATGTATGTATGCGTGGAACAGACAGCAGGTCACTTAGGAGTGTTTTAAGTTGCGAAGGATCATGAGAAGCCTGATCCAGTAAAGGAACAGAAATCAGCATGTTCTTTAGGAGCGGATACAATATCAATGTTTAAGAGGCATCTTGACAGAAACATGAATAGGCAGGGAATAGAGGGATCCAGACCACGTGGAGGCAAAAGGTCCTTAGAAAGGCTTGGTGGGCCCGAGGGCCTGTTTCTGTGCTGTACTGTTCTTTGTTCTGATTCATGATAGCATTTTTAAGATGATGTGGGTGAACTTTAAGTTTTTTTTTGTTGTTTATTTCTTAACTTTTTTTTCAGCAGGTGAGTGAGGGAATGAAAAGGATACTCAGAAGTGCATTAATTCAGTTTGTAGCGGTTAATACTTGTGTTATTGGCCTTTCATAAATGCTCCTGGAATAGAAAATTTTATAACTGTTATTGATTGGGTTGGTGGTTAGTCAATGGGACATATGGTTTTGGTGTTCAATACATCATGATATTTTTACACAATGGGAATTTTCCCACCACTACAAAGGCTTCTGAGGTGCAAAATTCTCTGGACCATTTGCCATCATTTTAATTATGTAAATAGATGGTGCCTTACATTTAAAAGAAAAACAACTTCAAAATGGATTTTATTTTCAGCTATGAAGTTGTTAAAAAATTAGATTAATTATTTTATCTGATGAACGGCTGTACCTGAATTGTTAGCTTATCTGTTCTGTCCATGGATGCGATGTGACCTAATGTCTGACTTGTTTTAAATTGATTTTCATTGGATCAGATGCTGCATATCTCAGCTGGATCAAGATGAAACAATGGTAGACATTTGGCAGATAGAGATTGATTCACACTGATCTTTGTTTACCATTGAACCCTTGAGAGTTCATAGCACTGTACCAAAGACACAGCTTCTCTCTCCACGGGTGGAGTTGGCTTGTCTTGCCAGCCTACTCACTTCCCGGCTCTCAGCTAACCTTGGCAAAGACCACACTAACTCGTGCACAATGCACGATGAGCGGTCCAGACTAATCCGTGTTGACCACCTTATGTGATGTGCTTGATTAACCAATGAATGTAACTGGGAGTTCTCTGGAGTAATGAATAATAATACTGTGCAAGAACAATAGACAGGCAGAGAGACTGGAAGAGGGACATCTGGTGGAAGGAAGATTGGCAACATCTTTACTATAAGTCTGAGGGAGAGAGAGGGCGAAAAAAACTGAAAAGCTGGTGTACATTTTGAATGAATTCCTAATAGACACTTGGGATTTACCACAAGGTGTCAGTGAATTCTTGAACCTAATCCTACATAAACCTACAGTTGTGTTGCAGCTGAATGGGTTTTCAGGATAACCAGATAATATATAGTGTGATTTCTGAGTATCTTTCATGTACCAGTTATAGGCATTGGGGATTTCTGAAATCCAAGGTCTATTTGTCAACTGTGATATCAGCATAAAGAAAAATCCATAATGGAGTGAGTCAAGGTTCGCATCTATAGCTGTTATAGTTAATTTTCCAAATATCCATCATTTTGGTGACTCAACTCTGTGACCCTGAGTTTAGGTTCAACCCAAATTTTACATATAATTAATTTGAACAAATTCAATCAATTCATTATTGGGGATAAGCTTACTGTCCCTTATTTGGCAATATAATGCAATCTCACCAAGACATGCTGTCATACTGGTCAAGTTTTCTGAGGCTAGAACCTCATTGTTGGTCACGGTGAATGGAAGCTGTACAATGCAACAGCTGACCTGCAAGTATTTGAAGATAACAATGGGTGACTGAAATTTAAAGCATTTTATTTCCCAGTTTGATGAGCAGGAGATTCACATGGTGACAAAATTAACTATCAACTTGAAAGTGCTGACATAAGCTGGGATTTCCAGTATGGCCTTTTGGATGGATTTCCTTGCTGATCTGGTTTAATAATGGGCCTTTGGAACTTTTGAGTTCTTGGAATCACTTATTGTGATATACATTTCAAACTCTGGCGTGACGTACTTTAAGTTGTGTGTTTATGGATTTTTGCGGTACTCTTAAACCACTGCATCTGTGTTATGTTGATGGTTCATAACTTTTATCTCTCGGTGTTCTTTGGGTTCTAACTTTTCTACATAGTTCCTTCTTCATGATCAGTAACTTCTTCTAATCATGGAGAGAGATCTCAACTTTTGATATTGGATCAGCCGCATTAAACATCTCTCCCAACTTGTCACTCCAATGAGGTCAATAAAAAGGAGATTAGGAAAGGATCATGTAATATCACCAGAAATTAATATTACCCCCATTATCTGCATCCAATCTTTTGCCACATTGCGTTCTGCATTCAATTACTTTTGTAAGTTGCCTGCTGGGGGAACAGAATCTATTATTTACAATGCAATGACTGAATCTCGACTGTTTGATCTTTGTCTAAACATGAATATCTTGAATGTTTCAATTAATCAAGTACATAATTTCTTTAGATCTCTTTCAGGGCTAATCAACTACAACCAACTCAACTTTAGTTTTACTGAATAGTTTGGCCTCACCATATCATCTAACCTCAAATATAACATAACTCTTCTAATGCATCCTAAATGTTTTGTCTTTATTGTCAATTTTTTTCCAATCAACATCTCTAGACTATAAACCCCAATTTTTATTCGTTAATTGAATACTGCTCCCATTTTGTGAATACTCTGAAACATGGTGATGCAAAAAAAGGTAATGGTGGTGATGCCTCTCTAACTTTCAACATTTCCCTCAATTACAACCTTCATTGTAACAATGCTACTCGGGGCTTTTTTTATTTTTCTTAAGCTGCAAACATGTTGCTCTGCATACCTCCTACGTCCTCACTTTTTAAGTCATGATTATCATCGCTAAACTGAATTTTTGGTAAGAGTCCAACTTCAATCAGCATAAAGGTGCCAGGAATATGAATACAACAAATGTTGGGTTTTGGATTCAAAAATTAAGTTTTAAACATTTTTTCAAAATTAAAAGCACACAGCACTGGAAATACAAGGCACTCTTGTCACTTTCTGGAATGAAGATGATTAATGCCGCAGGAGCTTTGGATCTGAATTCTGGTGAAGGGTGTTGTAGAACCTAAACATCCCGAATGCTGATGGGTCTTTGAATATTTCTGCAACTTTGTTTTTTCTATCAGGTTAGCAGCATTTGCAGGTCTTTTTTCCTCTTGGATGTTTGAATATTTACCATTAAAGTCTCTCAGTTAGCTCATTTACGTTCATTACTGCACTAGTGAAAGTCATTAGCTAACTCACATGTTTAAAAATATAGAGCTTATAGATAGTATTTTAAAGTAAACAAAACTAAATCCTTGAGATTTTAACATGTGAAATCTTGTGCAGGTATTATGAATGTTCTTTACTCATTCCCATGGGTGCCATTGAAATGCAGATTTTGTCAAAGTTCAGATTCTGCCTGTTTATAGATTAGAGCCAGAATATGTGAAGTTTGGGATAATAAAAATGATTGTAACAGGTACATTGGAGAAATAGATTGGAAAGGGAAAAGTAGACAAGGTAGTGATGTCTGCTATGACATTTTTGACAGTTATTTAGTTAATCACATCTACGCTCTGTTTTGATATTTATTTTAGTACTTGTGGTTTTTTGGGGTAGGGTCACTTGTGCCCTTTGTATCAGTGTGTTTGTCTGACTGTTGTGCTGTTTACTTGAGCAGTGCTATTTGGAATAGAACAAGTTGAAAGAAAGCAATCATACAGGTTTATCATTTAATAATTCAACAGATTACTGATTAATATTTGCATTCCAGGTGCCTTGTTGAAATGTGATCCGTCCAGTTATAGTGCTTCCTGTTTGATCAAAGTGTATTAAAAATTGACCTGGTTGCATACTTTGTACAAGGACCAATGCAAATTTTTGTGCATGTAAATGAGCTAAAGAAATTGTCCTTCAGCTGGATGTCATTCAACTTTATCGTGGCTGAGGAAAACAGAAGCAAAAGTATTTTCAACTTTGAAAAATTAATTAAATTCAGAATTGAGTATATTACTTTGAAGGGCAATTAAGGGTAGGCAGCAATGCCCCACATCCTGTGAAAAAATATAAATGAACATAATAAAATGGACACAGGGGAAGATTATTCAAATGTAATTCTTCTATCTAAAACTAATCTATTTTTGTAATGCATGGTTAAGTTTTTTTTTAAACTTCAATAGTAATGCACATTGTGATAATCTTTGTTAGCTGAAAGTTTATTTTCCAAAATTAACCATCCAAGGACCCCTGAAATTCTCTCTGTTTGCTGATAAGGGTGGTATCTGAAGTAAAGTAATTTTATAGATTGTTGGGGATGATAGGTCACCTGCAAACTGCTCGTAAGCCAAGGGTACACTGCATGTGCGAGACTGACATTGAGTATTTGTGTGCAATTTTATTGCCACGGATTCCCTTAGATTTTATAGCATGAAGAATAGGCTAGCTTGTAAATAGTGCAATGTTTATTGTGATTATGTTAAGTGATTTTCGAGATGTCTGAGGGGTACAATTTTATATTGAATAATGAATAGGAATCTCTACACTAAGTTTTGGTATTAGTCTTATTAAATGCACAAAAGAGCACATAGTGCTATACAAGGAAGAGCGACGATTGTGGGATCTTTCTGTGCGCTATTTAGGTGGCTTCTTTTGTTGACGTTACATTGACTGCACTTCTCATTGGATGTGAAATGCTTTGAGCCATACTCGGGAAATGTTGCAATATGAATACAATTTCTTTTTTTCTCTGAGAACATGTTTTTCACTCATTCTGTTCATTTTACAAGAAGCAGCTGTGCTTTGGATTCATGTCCACAAGGGTGGAGATGGAAACAGCTGGTTATTTTACTTGCAACTCACATTTATCTCTGAATCATAATTTGGATCACCTCTTGGTGAATGATAATATTTATTATGCCAAAATTCAACAACTCAAAGTTTGCATAGATTTTGGAGTGTAACCCTCAAGTACGAACAGCTGAGAGTACTTAATAAGAAACAACAACAGTCCAAGAAAATATCCACCCTCTGGGCTACTCTTTAACATTGCATAAACTTGGGAACAGTGATAATTAATTTACTTTGAAGTGGTTAGTATTTAGGGTGGAGTTCCATCTATGTCATTAACAAATTCTTTGTTTTCTATCTTAGTAACCATTGTGACTAGGAAAACAGAAAATGCTGAAAACATACAGCAGGGCAGTCAGCTTCTGTAAAAAATAATAACAGGTTATGATATTTTGGATAGATATCCCCTCAGCAGATCCATAGAAATTACAGTATTGAAACATGTCTTTCAGTCCAACTAATCCATGTCAGCGTTTTCCTTCATTCACAAATGCAATCTTATTTTGAGTGTTGACATTTCTGTCTCAACAACTAACTGGAAATGCCTTTTGGAAGTGTAGGTGCATCAGCCTAAAAATTCAGGTGGGAATGCAAAGGAACACAGGGCATGATCCTCGCAATGAAATGATGCCTGAGATACTTCCCAGTATTGGACTCCAGGCATTACTCCCACGAAGTGGACAGGCTGTGGAGCAGTGGTGTCCAATCTTTTTAAGCACAAGGTCACTTTCGGCATCAAAATGCAGCATGAGATCTAGTAAAAATTTGACTTTACTGAAACCCCCCCAAAATGCATAACACTCGCCTAAAATTGTGACACCTGTGCTTGCACACTATCTGAGAGTGCTGTGAAGTCTGGGTCGTAGTTTGCGATGGCTAGTCTCATACAGTCGATCAGATGGGCATCTGTGAGACAAGTGCAACTTGATGATTTTCATCTAGGGAAAAAAGCCACCTTTCAGAGATATGAGGAACCAAAGAAGGTCTTCACCCTGCGCACAATGTTAGAAGAGGGTACTTCTGTTTACAATTCCCCCAAAATCTTTTGTCTCTTGACCTAGCTTTAATCTCTGTCATTTTGCATGGTGATTATTTCCATGACCAGTCCACTGCTTTGTTCAAACACCCGCTGAAATGTTGCAGTCAGTTTGCCAATATCCACTTGAAGAAAAGGATTTATTACAAACATAATGATTTGTTCCATCTAATTTCTGAAATCGTGTGTTGAATTCCTTTTACAATTTGTTCAGGTGGTCACAGAATTTGTTTGGATGGAACCCTTTCTGTTTGACCTGCTGTTGGGTTTTGGAAGTGCTGAGTAAGTTTATTCTTTAACTGGGAGGACCAGTGGCCCAGTTTCAATTTGAACATGTTCATTGCACTGATCATGTGTGACAAGTTTCTGTTCCTCCCCTGCAGTTCACAATTCAGCTAATTCAATGCTGCACTTACGTCCATAAGAAACGCCAAGTCTAGCAACCATCTGACAGTTCGCTGTACACTTCATTTCTTGATTTAACAAAGGTGACAATTCAAGGAACAAATCTAAAAATCTCTGGAGGACTTTTTCTCGACTTAACCACCTTCTATCTGCATGAAGGATTAGCTCAATATAGGTGGCATCAAGCTTATCAAGTAACGATTTGAACAAGCGATGTTACAGAGCTCTGGCATGAATTGATGATCTTGATAACTCATTACATGAGAAGTCAATAACCTAGCTCACTAACACTTGTTGGTGGATAACACAGTGGGAATTGACAAAGGAGGGAAATTTAGGAACATTTCTGTGAAGTGCAACAAAGCCTGCATTGACGGTGCACCATCAATTATGATTGAAACCAGTTTCTTGATCGGAAAGTTTTTCCTCAGGTCACATACCTTTTAAATTCATTGTAGACATCCTTGCCTCTTGTCTTCTCTTTGAGTGCTAAAAGAGTGAGGAAGTCCTTTTTGTTGCATCTTTGTTTTCATTTGCATAGCCAATCAGCTGTGCCGTATCTGTCACGTCTACTGAACCATCAAACTGCAGTGGGAAACAGCCTGATAAGTCCTGGACAACAATTTGTCAAGACACATCCTCGGACAACAATAGCCTACTGGCTACCGTTAAAGCACCAAGCGGCATGCTCTTGAAGGCTGCCATTTCATCTTTGTTTTTAAAATCTTTGAACAAGGTTTCGGCAGCCTCCTTGATAACTTTGCCATTGTTGAACAGTTTCTTATATTAGTCTTGCCTTCAGCCACAGGTTTTGAAAAGAGTGACTGTTGAGCTTGCAATATTCCCTTTAAACCACCCCCCCCCCCCCAACTTTCTTTGTCCGAATGGCATTGGTGAAAGGGAAATTTTCATTAAATTTAGCATGTATTGGCTTGTGATGCTGTTCCAAATTACCTCTTTTACTCTGTTGACAAATGGCCTTGCCTTGATATTCCAAAAAAGAAATTAACCTTTCCATTCCTGAAGGAAATGGTAGGGTTTTGTCCTTTTGGAGGTCCCTGGCTCCTCGTTAATCTTTTGCCTTCGTCCAGTTTAGTCCATGTTTTAGTGTCTGTGATTCAACAGCTAATGAGCTAATTCGCTCATCATCACGATAAGCTTGAGTTCTGCACATTTTTGGCACGGTTCAGGAGTCAGTGAGCTAATTTGCTTGTCATCCCTGGCTCCCTGTATTTTTGATGTGGAGATGCCGGCGTTGGACTGGGGTAAACACAGTAAGAAGTTTAACAACACCAGGTTAAAGTCCAACAGGTTTATTTGGTACCAAAAGCCACACAAGCTTTCGAAGCTCTAAGCCCCTTCTTCAGGTGAGTGGGAATTCTGTTCACAAACAGAGCTTATAAAGACACAGACTCAATTTACATGAATAATGGTTGGAATGCGAATACTTACAACTAATCAAGTCTTTAAGAAACAAAACAATGGGAGTGGAGAGAGCATCAAGACAGGCTAAAAAGATGTGTATTGTCTCCAGACAAGACAGCCAGTGAAACTCTGCAGGTCCACGCAACTGTGGGAGTTACAAATAGTGTGACATGAACCCAATATCCCGGTTGAGGCCGTCCTCGTGTGTGCGGAACTTGGCTATCAGTTTCGGCAGCAGTTCGGCAGCCAATGACAATCGACTCTTTGAGACTCCAGGATTGACCTATCAATCGGATCGACTATTTGGAGACCTCTGCTGTTAAGTATAAGGGCTGTAATTTAGTGGCATGGTGTATGGATTTGAGAATAGTTGGGGTTGTGAAAAGTGGGGAAATTGAGCAACCAACTTCAACCTGTCGAATTCTGCATTTCATTCCAGTGCAATAGGCTGTATGTAATACAAGCTGCCCTTTCTCAAGGAGGTTGCAATTTCACATGGGTTAAGTGTTCCATTACAGTTATGTTAACAAGATGTTTGCAATTTGAGAGTCCATAGGTTTTCTTGGTTCAAGGAACTTGCAAATAAAAGCAAGAGCACAGGAGCAATTTATGGGCGTTGAAAACATAATGAAGAAATTTTTCAGAAAGTACTGACACCTCACAGCTGAGCAAGTGCATCACAATATTATGCTGAGGAGTTAATGTCACAGGAGTTAATGTTGGTTGCTGTGACAGCTTTAGAGATTTACATCTGATTTCCACCTTGGAGCTCTGATACAATCAGATTGACAGAGGTGCCATTTATGTTGTTTTACTTTGGACCTCAGATAAAACATTTTTCTTGGTGCTGACATCAAATTGGCACGAGTGTTGTATTTTTAATTTTGTCACCAGGTAGCTTGGAGACCATCTCCCAACAGCCAAGCACGACAGGTCTCCACTGAGATCCAGCACCATCCCTTCTGCAACTGTCAATTGTAAATAGGCAGGAAAACCATCTCTGGCTCTCTGCCTCTCTTCTCTCCCCCTCTCCCCACATGTTCTGCATTTTCTTCTCCTGCAATGAAGCTTAGAAGATACACGTGATTTAGAACATTGGCACATGCCAAATGGATGAAAGCATTTGTTGTGGTTGACTGAGGGAAAAGTATGACAAGTATGTAAATATGAGGATTTCTGTGTATGGAACAGATGGGAATGTGAGGAGATACGTAGAGGGAAAGGGATGAGTGTACCTGCAAATACGTTGATGTGACAAATAATGTGCAGCAGTAGGCTTGAGAAAACAGAGTGAGTTGTTTGTGTAACCTTTTTTATTCATTCATGAGATGTGGGTGTCACTGGCTAGGCCATCCTTAATTACCCATGAGAAGGTGGTGGTGAGCCATCCTCATGAACTGCTGTTGCCCATATGTTGGTAGAAGACCTCCACATGCTGTTAAGGAGTTCCAGGATTTTGACCCAGTAACACTGAAGGAACAGCGAGCAATATTGTCCCTAGTCAGGATGATGTGTGACTTGGAGGAGAACTTGTGGGTTCTGTCCTTGTCCTTCAAGGCGGTCGATGTTGTGGGTTTGGAAGGTGCTGTCCAAGGAACCTTGGTGACTTGCTGCAGTGCTTCTTGTAGATGGTGCACATTGTTGCCACTATGCGCCAGTTGTGGAAGACTTGAATATTGGATGGGTTGTCAATCAAGCAGGCTGCTTTGACCTGGATGATGTCAATACATTCAGCAGGATGTAGTTGAATGTGCCACTGTCCTCCTACAACCCTGCTTAGGTCATTTAAACCATGTAGGTCATGTTGGCATCGAGTCTGAGTGTGACCCAATACCCCTGCTGCTGACCTCACGGTCAACCACCCAATCACAACTTCTTGGTTTCACTGGTAGGCTATTTCACTATTTCCCTGCAAGCCCTCACATCTGCGGAGGCGTCATAAAAAAAATGAGGTGCAGCCTTTGATTGTGTACTCCATTCATACCAGTGGTTAACACTGCTGCCTCATGGTGCCAGGGACCTAGGTTCGATTCCCAGCTTGGGTCACTGTCTCTGTGGAACCTACACGTTCTCCCTGTGTCTGCGTGTGTTTCCTCCAGGTGCTCCGGTTTCCTCCCACAGTCCGAAAGACGTGCTGGTTAGGTGTATTGACCATGCTAAATTCTCCCTCTGTGTACCCGAACAGGTGCTGAAGTGTGGCAACTAGGGGATTTTCACAGTAACTTCTTCGCAGTGTTAATGTAAGCCTACTTGTGACTAATAAATAAACTTGACCAGTTCATTCTGTTGTGCTCCTGAATCCATCATGTTGCACGTTTGTAACCTCAGACTCATTTAAATGTCCTTTTAAATACTAAGTTGGAGGTTCTCAAAGTTTAGATGGGAATCTCCAGGGAGGGGAACAGGATGGGTGGGTGGTAATGGACTCTTTTAAAGTGGGTTGATCCTCTTAACATGACATTCTGATAAGTAAGAGAGCCTTGGCACGCTGTACTGCGAGTTGAGTAGGTGCTGATGGAAATGTTGTGATCCAAAATGGGGAAAAGCTGAGTCTGAATTTAAATAAACCATCACTCTGACGTCAGTACAGTACTCCAATAAAGCAGGTGACCTGGGAATGTGTAAGTGTGGACTGCCTGCCATAGTGGAGGCTGATAAAGCTGCATTTCTACACCCTGGTTATCTGGCCCAGCCATGCTGTGGGGATTTCAACACCAAATTGGCATTTTAATTTCTGCAAGAAATCAAGATTGTTCAGACAGGATCTCCACTCCCCCGACCCGCCCCCGCCCCCCCCCCCCCCCCCCAACTCCCTCATCCCACTTTGATACTTCAAAAACAGCTTCTTCCCTGCTGCCCTCAGACTTTTGATTGGACCTACCTCGTATTAAATTGATCTTTCTCTACACCCTTGCTATGGCTCTAACACTACATCCTGCACTCTCTCCTTTCCTTCTCCATGTACGGTATGTTTCCTCTGTCTAGCATGCAAGAAACAATACTTTTCACTGTATACTAATATATGTGACAATAAATCAAATCAAATTTTCCAGTTAATATTCTGCTCCCAATGTTTTTTCATCAATTCTACTGTCAATATCTCAAAATATCCTCAATCTCTTTAAATTCTATCTTTAATGATTCGTTAGCTTTTTTCGTCTGTTTAAGACTTCCTTGTCGTTTACATAAGGATATTTCATTTTCCCCTTTTACTTACAATCGACTCAGACAGTTGCCTGTCTTTAGTCCTATATATCTATCCATCCGATTAAGTCCACTGGTGGTCTGATATCCAGGCTAAGACTCGCCAGTGCGATGAGTGGACCTTGTCTAAACTGTCTGAACGTTGTGGGATTGGGATATAGAACAGATATATGCATTTTAGATTTATGAGCTTTCTTGGGAATTACATGACTTGGTTCTTCACCCCCTCCCACTCCCCCGGGCGTTTTATGTTTCAGTGCTTATATCCTCTTGCATGCCAATTGTTTTGGAACCAGGAATCAATGTAAACTTGCAGCCGTTTTAGTATTAAAACGGTACAGCGCCACAAAGTGCTCGCGTCATCGTTTCCGCGATTTATAAGCACTGCACTTTCTTTCCTCTGATGCGGAGCCCCCCACCTATAAAGCCAAGCTGGTCTGCTCCCGAGCTGACAAAGGATCTGAGCAAGAATGGCAGCTTGGTCACTGAAAGTATTGCTGCTCGTCTCTCTGACACTCCCCGAGCCTAGCCGCTCTCTATCCGAAGCAGATAAGGAGGATCTGGTCGGTGCACACAATAAGTATCGCTCTTTGGTACCTGATGCATCCAACATTCTGAAAATGGTAAGGGGCTTCACTCTTTGAGAGCTGAGGGATCTATCCGTTTTATTATTGCACGGTGGTCTTTGAGGCTACACGTTCACCTGTATATTATTCCTCAAACTGGTAATATTGACATTGAATTGAGTCGATATATATTTACATTTTTGCAGGTGATATACAATTGCACTTTTTTTTAAGGAAGGGGATTTTTTTTCTAGCAGATCTTCAATATTTAATTATCTAATTAACTAAACCTTTATCCTCGGAGTACTACATTTATTTTTATCTGGGCTCATTCTCAGAGAGTTGCCCTCCATCAGATATAAAACGGCATCGTTTGGTTTCTTGGAGACAATAATTCAAATCAGATATTGAAATTGAACAATATGGATATTGAAATATATATTTCGACCGTTTTTAAAATTGACCTATCTCATTGTTTTGGTTGAGTGAGAGTGAGCAGGGAGCAAGCTACTTATAGAAACTTGGCTAGTCGCAATGTGTTAATCTCGGCTTCTCCCCGTTGCGGTGGAGAGAGGGGAAATCCTCGTCTTTGTCAGGGTTGAACCATCTGACCTGTTACCTATGCAAACGGATATGGGTATAAATCACATACAGACCGGAGTCTGGACTCTTTTTTTCCCCCTTGGGTGGGGACATCCCCTCTGGCGGATGGGGGCAGGAAATAGGGTTGGGAACTGTCACCCACATTGTGTCACTGCCCCAACTTTCGGTCTTAATCCAGATAAGGTCCAGCCTGAATTAGGTAATTGTGTAGAAGGGACACCGTGAAGATATTTTGTCATCCATGCTGCCTGGTTCATCCAATCAGAGAGTCGGCACAGACTGGATGGGCCGAATGGCCTGCTTCTGCACCATAGGGATTCTATGAACTCATTCCGATGTAACAGAAACAGAAAATGCTGGAAAAATTTCAGCAGGTCTGACAGCATCTGTGGAGAGAGAGTAGACATGATGTGGAGATGCCGGCGTTGGACTGGGGTAAACACAGTAAGAAGTCTCACAACACCAACAGGTTTATTTGATAGCAAAAGCCACTCGCTTTCGGAGCACTTGCTGCTCCTTCGTCAGGTGAGTGGGAGTTCTGTTCACAAACAGGGCATATAAAGACACAAACTCAATTTACAAAATAATGGTTGGAATGTGAGTCTTTACAGGTAATCAAGTCTCAAAGGTACAGGCAATGTGAGTGGAGAGAGCGTTAAGCACAGGAGTGAGTAGAGCCAATGTTTTGAGTCAGGATGACCGGACACCAAACTTTGGTTCTTTTCTCTCTCCACAAGTGCTGTCAGACCTGCTGAGATTTTCCAGCATTTTTTGTTTTTGTTTCAGATTCCAGCATCCGCAGTATTTTGCTTTCTTCATTTCTGATGTGAAGTGGATATCCAACATTGTCAGGGTGCCAAGGAATAAATGGAATTAAAATTATTTTTAAAACTTCAACTTCTACTGTGGGGCGGCACAGTAGCACAGTGGTTAGCACTGCTGCTTCACAGCTCCAGGGACCTGGGTTCAATTCCCGGCTTGGGTCACTGTGGAGTTTGCGCATTCTCCTCGTGTCTGTGAGGGTTTCCTCCGGGTGCTCCGGTTTCCTCCCACAGTCCAAAGATGTGCGGGTTAGGTTGATTAGCCATGCTAAAAAAAAAATTGCCCTTAGTGTTCTGAGATGTGTAGGTTAGAGGGATTAGTGGGTAAATATGTAGGGATATGGGGGTAGGGCCTGGGTGGGATTGTGGTCAGTGCAGACTCGATGGGCCAAATGGCCTCTTTCTGCACTGTAGTGTTTCTATGATTCTATGATTATAAAAGGGTTCAGAGAATATTTATTGATCTGGCAATTTGGATAGTTGTTTTAATATATGAATCTGTGTGTATTTCCTGTCTATAAACGGAACGTGTGCTATCCTGTTTGACAACTTAACTCCTCTCTTATATTTTGCATTCAGTTTTCCTGTGTCAACATCATTTGTCTGTGAGTCAATCAATTTACTCAAAATGCCTTTTAAACAAAAAGTGTCTTCAGCAACTGAAGTAATTAATGCACAAAATAATTTTGAGCAAAAATAAATGTTACTTTCAGTTAGCTTTTGAGTGTTTTGATATCTGCTTCTATCATAAACTTGCACTTCAACTGCACATTTTTACCCTATAGACCTTTCAAACACTATCGTGTATCCCGGCCATTGCAACCTGAGGGATTTCCCAATATGTGACCTGTGTATTCTGAGCATTGCAGGCGCTTGGTCTATCAAAAGGGGACATTGCTGTTTCGGCTCCCACTCGACTCTGCCTCCTTTTCCCATTACCATGCTGTCTGACATCCGCCAGCCACTGAAGCTGCTATACTGCTCCTCTCCAACGCGCCAAACATGCTTGTTAGTCTTTCTGCACCACAAAACACCCCTCTCCAGACATCCCTCCATTCTCGGAACCACCCTTCAACACTCCAATTTGTTAGACTTTTTTTCCCAGTGACTCCAGATCTCAGGTCCTGAGATTAACCTCGCCAACAACCCTCATTATCACCGGACCCTTTTCTGATTGATTCAGGATTCTAATATCTGCCTCAGTGCACTGAGAATCTCCTTAATTAGTGTTCCCAGAGCTCTGAGATCCCACTTAAAATGCGACCAATTGCTGAGACAATCCCAAGTCTGGCAAAACGAGGACCTTTTCCCTCAGTTCAAATAGGTTGTATTTCCCCCCCAAGGGAATGACACTTTGCGCTTAGCTTTAGGAAGAGAAACCGTAATAGGAGGAGGTCGGGAGCGACAAGGCATCTTCTGGCATGCCAGATTCAAACCAAGGTTCTCCAACCTCCAGCTGCCTCGAGAGTAGTGCTTGCGAAGGTTGTCTTCACGAAGGAAGCCATCAATGAATAACGTCAACACTTCCACCTTGACCCATCACCCAGTTCCATCCACCAGAACACTGTCAGTGACTGTGCCAAACATGTTGGCTCTACATTTTTATGCCATGGCTTCATACCAGACTGTCAATGGGAACAATAATAGTAATTGCCAAACTGTACACATGCTAAAAAGAAAATTGCCAGAGTAACCAAGTTCACAAAACAGGGTTGGCAGCATAACAGGATATGTTTTCAGAGTGGTATAATCCTTAAGATGTTCAACAATAATAGATTTTACCCACTGAGCCAAGGTTTCATGAATGGCATCATATACATCATTGAGAAAGAATTCCAATGTTTCAATGTCCAGCTCACCATTCCATGCATATAGAATATTCTGTTTCAGGCAATACCTTCATTGTAAGATAGTCTGCCATGGCCAGAATCTTACACTGAGTAAATATCTGAGTGCATCTTGGGAGATCAAGGTCACTCCCTATATTTCATGGTCTCAGCAATGATGAGTGAAGGACACTGGTATAAAGGCGCAATTATCTGAATGTGGAAGAATACACCTTCAAAATCAACCAGCTGTGTTATAAGAAGCTCCACTCAGGGTCAAACAGAATGTCGAAGTGCAGTCAGCCAGAATTGCAGGCAGGAAGAATGATGGAATTGCTGCCAGAGATGTTTGGATCTTGGTAAGAACCCAGCAAGAATGTTTTGTTTGTTCTCATGTTGGTTTGAAGGAAATTATAATATTTCTCTGACAAATAGCTGTATAATATTTTTTTGTTAGGCAGTCTCTCAGGATTGAGGATGATTTCCCCTCCATTCTGGTTCTGTACTAAGATGGATGATAAATCCAACATGTGATTTGCACACTCTGCCACATATAGGCAGGTGGCACTGGAAGAGTCGAGCAGCTGAGGACTTCAGATGATTGTGAATTCCCTCCAATGCCTCAATTTCACCTTTGGCACCTGACAAAGTCTCTCAACATGTTCGTGCCTTCCCAAAGAAACCTCCTCCATTTTGGGTGGTCACAAGCTAAGACTGTCATGAGTCAACGGGGAATGCTTGCTCTCTTCAGAGATGCTTTGTGGGCATCCTTAAACCATTTCTGTTCTCCTCTGAGTCTGCTGCTGCTGCTCTGAGTAGAATAGTTGCTTTAGGAGTCTTGTGTCAGGCATTCAAACAGCATGTCTCACCCAGTACTGTGGCAGTTAGTTCCTGATGAGGAATCCGCATGCCATCTGCCATCAGCATGTATACTCCTACATATGAAGCAATAAACAAGGCTAAGGAGGGATTGTTTTCCAATGAAATTCCTAGCCCAAGTCCCAGCAGGTGACAAACTGGTCCTTCTTGGAGATTTCAACACCAGAGTCAGGCAGAATCTTTGAAAGGGTGTGATAGACAGGGAAGGAGTCCACCTCCTGACAAATTGTCCAGAACATAGCCTTGTTATAACCAACACCCTGTTCTTCAATAAACCTCATATCACACATGACCCATATACTGGTATTTGCTCAACTACATCATTGTTCACAAAGTGGACTGTGGAAATATCCACATTACCTATGCCATGACAGGCACTAGTAACTGTTGGACCATCATCGTCAATCTACCATCTACTTCAGCCTGGCCCCCAAATAGCGAAGGCAATGGAAATAATGCTGTAACATCATAGGTCTCAAATATCTCACTAAGGCAGCCCTTCTCAGTCACCGCTTCGCTGCCACCAGGACCTATGGTGTGTGTGTGATTGATGTTAAAGTCCATCATAACAAGCACCTGTGAAGAGATCCCTGTTATCTCCACTGGGAAACATCATGACTGATTTGGAAAAATTGATCAAGAGGTACAGAATCTAATCGAGTGTGAGTTGTGATGGTAGTAGGCAGTTTCTATATATATATATATATAAATATATATATATATATATATATGCTGGTTTTTATGTTTTTGTAGTATGTTTAAAATTTCAGCTTTATTCTACAGGCAGTGTGTGGTAAGCATTTAGCTCAAGGGTTGTAAAAGCATGTTAATTATTAATTCTAGGTGGGAATGTGTTACTTTGATAAAGCTAATGGACTTTTGTTTACACAAAAGATTTTTGAGAAGTTGATTGACAGGGTCATGTGATAATGTAGTTAATGTGCAGAGTTGTGGCTGTAGTAGAACGAAATAAGCTTATGCAGTTTAGAGTGGCTGAGTGGGATTTTACGGCTCGCTGATCTGGAAGCCGTAAAATCCCGCCTGAGGTCAACGGACCTTCCCATTGTCCACCCCTTGCCTGCTCCGATTCCCATGGCATGCGATAGAATTCTGGCGAGAGATTTTGCTCGAAATTGTTTGAAGACAGAGGCTTCTGCAAGCTACTTTGAAACATACTGTGCGGGATTTTCCAGCCTCACTCGCCCCAAAACCAGAAAATGCCGCCCAAGGTCAACAGATTTTACCATGGTCTGCCCCTCGCCCACTCCGATTCCTGTGGTGGGTAGGATGATAAAATTCGCCCCAACATCTCTCTCTCTGAAAGCTTCAAGACTGTTAACACAATTTGTAACAAGTATGCCTGGGGTTGCTAACTGTATTTATTTGAACGTGGTTTTGATCTATGCATGAATGGGGCTTATTTGCACCTGGAACACTAATAAACTAGACAGTAAAGTTGATTCCTCAACTGTTAATGGTTAAGCTGCTTCATTTGTTAGAGTTATATTTAAATTGTGTTATTAAATAAAGTTTGTTTCACTATAAAAAATCCAAAATCTGTCAATTGAATTATTCCTGGAAAGAAACATCCTATCCTCACATTAATGCCAAACAGGAAAAATGGTTGGGGTCTAGTCTGGCTTCCTAATGTAATTTGGGATTCTGGTCCATGACCCTAACAAAATTGGGGGCTCTTGCTGGGATTAAAAAGTAAAATTCTTTGTCTGTCTTGGGATTATTGAATTTAAAGACAGTTGGTGTGAGGAACTGGTGCTTTCTTTCAGGTGTTGCATTCAGTTAGTTTAAATAGGGAGTGCCTTGTTAAAATGGCTCTTTCAGAGGTTAAAGATTTCCTGGATGTGGAAGAGGTCACTCAGATTGGTTACAAAGGGTGGTTAAAACAAAGCTTTTGGATTTGGTGAACAAGTTGCAATTGCCTTCGCTCGAAAAGTTGAGGAAGGATGAGATAATGTCAGCGATAGTGCAGCATTTGTATTTGCCAAACACACAGTTTGAATCATTAGAATTGGCTAAAATTCAGTTACAAATGAAAAAGTTGCCATAGGACAAAGAAATGAGATAGCTTGAATCAGAGGCAAAGGCAAGAGAGAGATTGGCAAAGGAAAGAGAGGGAGTGGCAATGGCAGAACAAAAGGAAAGTGAGAGAGAGAGAGTGGCAATGGCAGAGGGAAATAAGAGAGCATTTTAACTTCAGAAACTTGAACTGCAAAGGGAATAGCAACTTATAATGGTGCAGACAGAGGCAAAGCAAAAGTTGAGAAAAGTTACGAGGGAAGTGATGGGGAAGGTGTAACCCCTCTTAGTCAAATGCCGAGTGGGGATATGTTTAAACATATTCAAGCACTGCCAAGGTTTCAGGAACAAAGAACAAAGAACAGTACAGCACAGGAAACAGGCCCTTCGGCCCTCCAAGCCTGTGCCGCTCCTTGGTCCAACTAGACCAATCGTTTGTATCCCTCCATTCCCAGGCTTCTCATGTGACTATCCAGGTAAGTCTTAAACGATGTCAGCGTGCGTGCCTCCACCACCCTACTTGGCAGCGCATTCCAGGCCCCCACCACCCTCTGTGTAAAAAACATCCCTCTAATATCTGAGTTATACTTCGCCCCTCTCACCTTGAGCCCGTGACCCCTCGTGAACGTCACTTCTGATCTGGGAAAAAGCTTCCCACCGTTCACCCTATCTATCCCCTTCATAATCTTGTACACCTCTATTAGATCTCCCCTCATTCTCCGTCTTTCCAGGGAGAACAACCCCAGTCTACCCAATCTCTCCTCATAGCTAAGACCCTCCATACCAGGCAACATCCTGGTAAACCTTCTCTGCACTCTCTCTAACGCCTCCACGTCCTTCTGGTAGTGCGGCGACCAGAACTGGACGCAGTACTCCAAATGTGGCCTAACCAGCGTTCTATACAGCTGCATCATCAGACTCCAGCTTTTATACTCTATACCCCGTCCTATAAAGGCAAGCATACCATATGCCTTCTTCACCACCTTCTCCACCTGTGTTGCCACCTTCAAGGATTTGTGGACTTGCACACCGAGGTCCCTCTGTGTTTCTATACTCCTGATGACTCTGCCATTTATTGTATAACTCCTCCCTACATTATTTCTTCCAAAATGCATCACTTCGCATTTATCCAGATTAAACTCCATCTGCCACCTCTCCGCCCAATTTTCCAGCCTATCTATATCCTGCTGTATTGCCCGACAATGCTCTTCGCTATCCGCAAGTCCAGCCATCTTCGTGTCATCCGCAAACTTGCTGATTACACCAGTTACACCTTCTTCCAAATCATTTATATATATCACAAATAGCAGAAATGAAAAAGGATATAGAAACTTATTTTATAACGAACACCCTGTTCAAATCAGTCATGATGTTTCCCAGTGGAGATAACAGGGATCTCTTCACAGGTGCTTGTAATGATGGACTTTAACATCAATCACACACACACCATAGGTCCTGGTGGCTGGAGTTTGAGAGGTTGGCAGCGAAGCGGTGACTGAGAAGGGCTGCCTTAATGAGATATTTGAGACCTATGATGTTACAGCATTGTTTCCATTGCCTTCGCTATTTGGGGGCCAGGCTGAAGGAGATGGTAGATTGACAATGATGGTCCAACAGTTACTAGTGCCTGTCATGGCATAGGTAATGTGGATATTTCCACAGTCCACTTTGTGAACAATGATGTAATTGAGCAAATACCAGTTGAGAAAATAGCTAAACAATTAAAATGGTCACAGACCATATGGTATTCTTCGTTCAAACAAAGTTGGTAGGTAGAGCGAATGAGGTGTTTGCATTACTATCAGAGGAGGTATCCAGGGATCATGATGAGGTGCGAAAAGCCATTAAGTGCATATGAACTAGTGTCAGAAGCCAGAAACAAAATAACTTTGATAGGTGAATAAGAGCATTGAAAATAGCCCACACCTATGACACCATTAGGGAAATGGTTATTATGGTAGAATTAAAAAATTTACTTCCCACAGTAGTGAGAACTCATGAGGAAGAACAAAGGAAGTGCAAGATTGGCAGATGATTTTGAATTAGTTCATAAATCAAGGTTTGGTTTTCAACTTAAATTTCAATCTGTGAAGGATAGAAACTGGGAAAAAGAGAAATCCATAGCTGGTCAAGAGAAAGGAGGTTTGTTTGGAGATAGTTAAGATAATTTGCCTCAAGTTATAAAGGAAACGTATGAGGTGGGAAGAGAGCTAGACAACATTAAATGTTTTCATTGTAATAAAGTTGGACACACAAAGTCGCAGTGTTGGTGGTTTAAGAAAAGTACTGGGAAGACATAAGTGTTAAAACAGGATAATCCAGTGTTGTTTGTTAAATTGGCAAAGGAAACCATGGTTGAAGCTGAAGAGGTACAGAAGAATGTACAGCTTGTTCAGCATTTGGTTGATAAACAAGTGTCAGATCTTTTTAAAGATTTCAGTTGTGTAGAAAAAGCTTATTCATGTGTACAAGGTGGAGTAGGTAACGAGGTTATCTTAAGGGATAGCGGAGCAAGTCGACCTTTAATGGTGGGAGATGAGGAGATATGTAGAATGGAAGGAGTATTGCCAGAAAAGCTGGTAATATGTGGAATTGTGGTGAAGGGAGTAGTGTTCCGTTACGTGAAGTAAGGTTGGAGATTCTGATGAAAAATAATGAGGCAGTGGTAGGAGCGATAGAAAAATTACTCCACTGACTGAACTTCTGAAAAAGCACAGAAAGTTTCTTTAAATGTCTGAATGTCAGGAGGCAGTTGACAATCTGAAAACTGTGTTAACCACCGCACCAGTTTTGGCAACACCGAATTATTTCAAGTAATTCGAGGTGGCCATTGATGCAAGGGCTCTGGACATTGTTCTATCTTCTTGTAACAGTGCAGCACCAAAGAACAGTACAGCACAGGAACAGGCCCTTCGGCCCACCAAGTCTGTGCCAACACAGATGCCTCTCAAATCTAATATTTTCTTGCCTCCATGTGGTCCATATCTCTCTATTCCCTGCCTATTCATGTATCTATCCAGATGCCTTTTGAATGTTATTATAGAATCTGTTTCCACCATCTCCTCCAGTAGCATGTTCCAGGCATTCACCACCCTCTGTGTGAAAAACATGCCCCCTACATCTCTTTTAAACTTTCCCCCTCTCACTCTCAACCTATGCTCCGGAGTAATTGACCCTATGACTCTGGGAAAAAGGTGGGCAAAAGGATAGAAAAATTGGTTGTTTTTCCAAAAAGCTAAATATTAATCAAAAGAAGTATTTGACCATCGAGAAGGAGACATTGAGTTTGGTATTTGACATCTAGGAGGGGAGGTCATAATCTTGGGATAAGGGATAGTAAATTTAAAAGACAGTTGAGGAGAAATTACTTCTCCCAAAGGGTTGTGGAATTCGCTACCCCATAGTGCGGTGGATGCTGGAACAGTGAGTAAATTTAAGGAGGAGTTAGATAGATTTTTAATTGGTAATGGGTTGAAGGGTTATGGGAGAAGGCAGGAAAATGGGGATGAGGAGCATACCAGCCATGATCAAATGACGGAGTGGACTCGATGGGCCGAATGGCCTAATTCTGCTCCTATATCTTGTGAACTTATTGGCATTGCATCATTTTAACATTTATGTTATCAGCAATACATCAGAGACAATTGTTTACACTAAACATAATCCATTGAAGTTTCTGGGGTAGATTAAAGATGAAAATGCAAGACTGTTTAGATGGAGCTTATTGTTACAACCATTTAATTTGAAGATTATACATGTGGTAGAAAGAGAGGATGTGATTGCAGATACTTCACATAAAAAGTTGGAACGTTCAATGTTGGAAAAGAAAGACTAAACTGGACTACACTACTGTTTACGTTTGCATACCGATATGTAATAAGATTTATACCTTATTGAGTACTAATAATGTGAAAAAACTAGATGCTTTAGAAAAATTAAGACATATTTTTATATTGTTCATTTTTTTTTAAGGGAGAGGTATGATAATAGTAGGTCGTTTGGTTAGATAAATATGTGTTGGGGTTATGTTTCTGTAGAATTTTTCAATTTTCAGCTTTATTCTATAGGCAGTCAGTGTGTCTGGTAAACACTTAGCTCAAGGGTTGTAAAAGCAAGTTAGTACTCATTTTAGTTATGAGTTTGTAACTTTGATAGAGCTAATGGACTTTTATTTGCACAAAAGATTCCCTGGGAAGTTGATTGACAGGGTCATGTGATAATGTGGTTAATGAGCAGAGCCTGGTCTGCAGCAGAGAGAAAGAAGCTTTCGTAGTTAGAGTTGGGGTTTTAGCTGGAAGCTGTTTGAAGACAGGCTTCTGCAAGCTACTCTGAAACACAAAATCTCTCCATAAAAGCTTTCAGACTGTTAGTACAATTTATAACAAATATGCCTGGGTATGCTAACTGTATTTATTTGAAAGTGGTTTTGATCTATGCATGAATGGGGCTTATTTGGAACTGGAAGTCATAAACTAGAAAGTAACATTGCTTCCTTTCATTTTTAAATATTGTTCAACTGTTTATGGTTAAGCTGCTTCATTTGTTAGAGTTAAATTTAAACTGTTATTAAATAAAATTTGTTTCACTACAAAATATCCCTAATTTGGTAATGGAAGCACCCCTGGAAAGAAATATCCTATCCCCACATTTATGTCAAGAAACAAATTGTTGGGGTCTAGCCTGGCTTCCTAATGTAACTTGGGTTCTGGTCCGGGTCCCGAACAAAGTGAAAAACTTTCACAGGCTAGAATCTTCACCACACCTCCTAAGAAAAGCAAAAGTCCTACAGGCAGTCGATGGCAGTGGTGGCAGATAGCAGAGAGCAGTGTCACATAAAAAACAAATGTTGGATAGAAAGAATGTGGGGGATATAACAACTCACAGACACCAAAGACATGCATGGTTTCTAGAGTGTTATCATGACCATCTTTGCCGCAGGCACTTAAGAACCCACTTTACTGAATGTCAAACATGGAGGAGAGCTCATCAAGGACTGGAAGGGAGTCAATGCTTACTGGAGTGAACATTTTGAAGAAGTACTCAACCCAGACTCTGTCAACATCCGCAACTCCATTCCTCAGTACCACATCCAGCTCAGTCCTGGCACTACCCTGATCTTGAGCGAAGTTTAAAAAGTAATTCAACAGCTGAAAAAGAACAAAGCCTCTGGAGATGATGAATCCCTGCTGAAATTCTGAAGATCTATTCCTGCCATGGCTGCACAACCGCATATCCCTTACTTACGAGAGAGTGAATGCCGGGGATCTCTGAAATGCTGTGATCATGACTATATTGGAAAAAGGAGACTAGTCTAATTGCAGTAAGTACAGAGGAGGTTTCCTACTCTCCGTCAAAGGGAAGATCATATGGGTGGCACAGTGATTAGCACTGCTGCCTCACAGCTTCAGGGACCTGGGTTCGATTCCCAGCTTGGGTCACTGCCTGTGTGGAGCTTAAACATTCTCCTCGTGTCTGCATGGATTTCCTCCCACATTCCAAAGATGTATGGGTTAGGTTGATTGGCCATGCTAAATTGCCCCTTAGTGTCCTGGGATGTGTAGGTTAGAGGGATTAGCAGGATAAATGTGTGGGGTTGTGGAGATAGGGCCTGGGGTGGGATTGTTGTCGGTGCAGATTCGATGGGCTGAATGGCCTTCTTCTGCACTATAGGGATTCTATCATTTCTATGATCATCAGAAAGATCTTCTTCAGTCACCTCCTCCTAGTGGTCAACGTGTCACAGTATAGTTTTCACCTACTGAGAGCTATCACAGACACAATCTTCACTGTGTGACAAATTCAAGAAAAGTGCAAGGAGCACCACCAACTACTGTACATGGCCGTTTGAGATCTCACAAAAGCCTTTGACTCTTGTCAGCCACAAAGGCTTATGGAGTATCCTCCTCAGATCAGAAAGGTATGAAGGACAAGACCTTGGAGGGATTTAAAAACAAAGATGAGAACTCTAAAGCTGAGGCATTGCTTATCTGGAAGCCTATGCAGGTCAGCAAGCATAGAGGTGATGGGCGAACTACATTTGATGCAGTTGAGGACATGGGCCTCAGTGTTTTGGAGACTTCAAGGTTATTGTGGGTAGTATGTGGGAGGCTGGATAAAATGTGTTGAACAGTCAAGTTTAGAACTAACAAAGCTATGGATAAGGATTTCAGCAGCAGATGAGCTGTGGGAGGGGGCTGAGTCAGGAAGTGTTGTGGAGGTGGAAATAGGTGATCTTACTGATGACATGGATTTGTGGCTGAAAGCTCATCTCGGCATCAAAAATAACACCAAGTTTGCGCAGTATGGCTCTGCCTCAGACAGTCACCAGAGAGATTAATTAATTAAAACAAACTCCAAGGTCAGAATTTTTAATTTCTAACACGAAGGTTCTCAGTTTTGTTTGAGCAACAAGCTACAAATAATTAGTATTCATGAACCAAATACAATTTATTAAGCAAGGTTTTACATATACTTAATGTCAAGCAGTGAAGACAACAGAAGTTTCTCATGCCTCAAGACCCCAAAAACTCTTGGTGTTGTCAGCACAATGTTCCTCTTCTTTCTCTTTGAAGTAATGTTGAACGGTGTCCAGAAGGGTCATACTCCAGAAGTCATGGTATCACTGTGCCAAGGAGAATTCAGATGTCTCAACTTTTACCTCCCTGTCTCCCACTTCTCCTTCCTTTCCTGGAGATAGTCCAAATTCACTCTTCCTATTGGCTACAGGATGCCAATCACCTCACCTTTGCAACAGGCCCTGCCTCGTCGGTCATAAACTCCAGAAATGTGCCTTCCATCACAAGAAAATGTATATTTCCTTCCAGATACAGAGAAGCCATAATTAAAATCACATTTTCTTGTTCCACATATCTGAGCCCAAGTTCCACACTAAAGCTATTAAAATCAACAGTTAAGATCACTTCTTATAATAATCGGAGAATAAAGGTTTTCTCTCTGGTACAGATTAATTAAAGTAATGCATGGTTTGTTTAAACATAAATGTTGCGGGGGGGGGGGGGGGGATGTTCCTGTCCCGCCCGCCATGAGAATCGTAGCTGGCAGGGGGACCATGCAAAGGTCCGTTGACCTCGGGCGGGATTTTCCGGTTTTGGGGCAAACACGGCTGCAAAATCCCGCCTAGGTGTCATTCTATGTTCACAATGCCTTAAATATTCCTTTAAACTGATTTAAAAACACCTAATCATATTTTGGCCATTAAGACAGCTTCAGCTTAAGATTCAAATGAGCTCCGTCATAAAACAATTTTCCTTCTACACAAACAACTGCTTTTCCCGTTTCCCCAATTACCTTCACTGTTAATTGCCGAACAAAAAGTCAAAACTGATCCATTTAATTTTAAACTGTGGCTACAGAATAAAATCCATAGATGTTACAGATTCAAAAATGAGTAAAATTCTCAAAATCTTACAAACAATCAAAAGGAGCATGAGGAGAGGGAGGAGAGAAACTAGTCTTCAGTGTGAGATCAGAACTAGGATTGGGGGAATTTTTAGAGGAAGTTGGTGGGCTCGGGCAAGCAAGGGAAGTGGCAGAGGCTGATGTTCGGATTGTCTTGATCTTTGTGACAGTGAAGTCCTTGAGCTCCTCGGGCTTGTATGTGAGAGTGGAGAGGATAAAGGGAAGGAGTTTTAGAAGACAGTTTGTAGTGGAGAAAATAATCCAATGGTTATGTATGCATCACAGAATAATCCTAGAATAATGAGTAGTGGTGGCAGACCAGGGCAAGGTTTTATATTGTTTTACATGGTTGAGTCAGATCCAGCAGTGTATAGCTAAACCATGGGTGGAATTTTCCAGCTACGCTCATCTCAAAACCGGAAAATCCTGCTCAAGGTCAACAGACCTTTGCATGGTACCGCCCTCCCCCCACCTGCTAGGATTCCCGTGGCAGGTGGGACGGGAAAAATCTCCCCCCGCCCTCCCCAATGGTGTCTGCAATAATCTGTCCAACTCCACATCTCTTGGATATGGTCAGAAAAATAATTAGAAAAATTGTAAAAAAGGTTTCTGCCAAAACTAATTTTTCTTTGTGATGATGTGATATCTGACATTATGCATCATGTATCAGCCCAAGATTAGTGCCAATACTCTTTCCATTTTGTCAGAAGAGGTTGTGAAGATCATTCCAGGGACTTGACTGCATAACGTAGACTGCTTTCGGTACTGGGCTGTCTGAGGCATTGTCTTTCTGATGAGATATGAAACCAAGACCCTTTCTGCCCTCTCTGGAAGGTGTTAAAAAATAGGGAGGGTACTATTTGAAAACAAATAGTGCAGTTTCCCTTGTGTTCTGCCTCATACATTAAAAAACCAATTATCTGATCATTTATTGTTTGCAAGACATTGTTGTTTGCAAATTTGTTGCCAGCTTTCTACACTTCAAAAGTACTTCCTTGGCTGTTGGTTCTGTCTCTCTATGTCACTCTCATCCATGAGTCATTTTATGAGCTTGTAACTTTATTTTAGAACTCTTATTTGTGTGCTGGAGTCCCAGACAACAGCACGAGTGGGAATTGTATCCATCTTTTACTTCAGATCAGAGGAAATAGGAGCAGGAGTAGGCCAATCGGTCCCTCAAACATGCTCCATCATTCAACTACATTATGGTTGATCTTCTACCTCAATGCCACCTTCACACACTATCCCTTGATATCTTTAATATCTAGAAATAATCTCTGTCTTGAATATGCTCAATAATTGAGCCTTCATAGCCCTCTGCAATAAAGAATTCCAAACATTGATCACCCTGTGAGTGAAGAAATTCTTCCTCATCTTAGTACTACTTCTTATGGCGAGACTTTGTATTGTACCCTGGTTCTAGATCAACTCCCCTGCCCCAGCTACCCCAGTCAGGAGAACATCCTTCCTGCATCTACACATTCGGGCTTTGTAAGAATTTTGTTTGCTTTAATTAGATCACCTCTAATTCTTCTAAACTATAGAGAATACAAGCCCAGTCTCCTCAATCTCTGCTCAGAGGACAATCCCGTCATCCCAGGGATCTGTCTGACGAACTGTTATTGCAATCCCTCTATGGCAAGTGTATCCCTCCTCAGCTTAAGAAACTAAAACTGTGCACAATACGACAGGTGTGATTCTTGCCAGCCACTTTTTTTTCTTTATTCTATTATGGGATTTGGGTGTTGTTGGCAAGACGAGCATTTATTGCTCATCTTGACTTGCCCTTGTGATTTCCGTTGCCATTTCAGAGGACATTTAAGAGTCAACCACATTGCTGAGAGTCTGGAATTACATGTAAGCCAGACCAGGCAAGGATGGAAGATTTCCTTCCCTAAGGGACATCAGTGAACCATATGGGTTTTATGATAATCAATGATAATTTTGTGGTCACCATTACTGAGACTAGAATCCCTACAATGCAGAAGAAGATCATTCAGCCCATTGAGCCTACACCACAATAATCCCACCCAGGCCCTATCCCCGTAACCCCACATATTTACCCTGCTAATTCCCCAATACTAAGGGTCAATTTAGCATGGCCAATCAACCTAACCCACATATCTTTGAAGTGTGGGAGGATACCGGAGCACCGGGGGGAAATCTACGGGAAGAATGTGCAAACTCCACAAAGACAATTACCCAAGGCCAGAATTGAACCCGGGTCCCTGGTGCTAACCACTATGTTTCTTTTTTTAAAAAATTTGTTCATCATATGTGGGCATCATCATTTCTTGCCCATCCCTAATTGTTGAGGTGTTTTCTTGGTCATTTCAGAGGGCAGTTAAAAGTCACATGTAGACCAAACCAAGAAAGAATGACAGATCTCCCTTCTCTAAAGGACATTAGTGAACCAAATGGGTTTTCAACACTTTTTTTATTGAGTTCAAATTTCAACATCTATCATATTGGGATTCGAACCCAGGTCCCCAGAGCATTACCCTGGGTGGCTGGATTACTAGGCCAGTAACAATATCACTATGCCATTGCCTTCCCAGATTTATGAGCTGAATTTAAAGTCCATTAGCAGTCCATAATTTTCTGCCATTCTTGGAGGCTTTTTTGTGTCTTCTGTGAAGACAGACACAATCTTGTTTAGTTTCTTGGCCAATTCCATATTCTCTCCATTATAAATTCTGTTTCTGTCTCTACTTTGTCTTTGCTAATTGTTTCCTTTGTAGTCAACGATAGAAACTTTTACAGTCCATTTTTATGTTTCTTGCTGGTTTGCTTTCACATTCTATTTTCTCTTTATCAGTTTCTTGACCCTCCTAATGTGTATACTCAACGGAATTGTCAGTAAGCAGAAGCAGCCTTTTGTTTCACAAAATATACAAAATGTTCGGTTCTCCGGAATGCTGTTTCATGTACCATGATGTGGAGATGCCGGCATTGGACTGGGGTAAACACAGTGAGGAGTCTCACAACACCTTACCACGGGCGGCACGGTAGCACAGTGGTTAGCACTGCTGCTCCACAGCTCCAGGGACCTGGGTTCAATTCCCGGCTTGGGTCACTGTCTGTGTGGAGTTTGCACATTCTCCTCGTGTCTGCGTGGGTTTCCTCCAGGTGCTCCGGTTTCCTCCCACAGTCCAAAGATGTGCGGGTTAGGTTGATTGGCTATGCTAAAAAAAAATTGCCCTTAGTGTTCTGAGATGTGTAGGTTAGAGGAATTAGTGGGTAAATATGTAGGGATATGGGGGTAGGGCCTGGGTGGGATTGTGGTCGGTGCAGACTCGATGGGCCGAATGGCCTCTTTCTGTACTGTAGGGTTTCTATGAACACCAGGTTAAAGTCCAACAGGTTTATTTGGTAGCAAACGCCACTAGCTTTCGGAACGCTGCTCCTTCGTCAGGTGAGTGGAAGATCTGCTCATAAACAGCAAACAGGGCATATAAAGACACAAACTCATAATTTATTCAGTATTCTGTAAATTGAGTTTGTGTCTTTATATGCCCTGTTTGCTGTTTATGAGCAGATCTTCCACTCACCTGACGAAGGAGCAGCGCTCCGAAAGCTAGTGGCGTTTGCTACCAAATGTTGGACTTTAACCTGGTGTTGTTAGACTCCTTACTGTGTTTCATGTACCATACAGGGACCAGAAGTAACGTGCACTTTCTACCCATGACCCAATGACAAATTAGAAATGTCTTAGTTGACACCAGGTGTTGCCAAAAATACATGGATTACCACATTATCCAACATTATAATTTACAACTGATTATGCCGCGTATCTATTGAATGAACATTGTTCCACATGGGTCCTGTATTATCTATTCCTTGCTCTGATTTCGCAAGTTTTGATGACAAATTTGTGCCAATGCATTTATCTCCTCCCAATGAGGGAGCCATCACTGGGACTTTTCCATTCCGATGGGGCAAATCTGAATTTTATTTAACTCTGAACTTGAGTGGACAATTTACAACCAATTGAGTCAATATTTTGTGGGAACTCATTGATACATGCTTGTTCATCAATAAATTCATTCATTTTTAGAATTGGGACAAAGACCTGGCAAAAATGGCTGCTGCATTTGCACAGGAATGTGTCTGGGAACACAATAATGAGAGAGGAAATACTGGAGAAAATTTATACATGATTACTAGTCCAATCGATCTGAAACAAGCAGTGGAGAAATGGTACTTAGAATTTACAGATTATACATATGAGACTATGGATTGTACGCCAAAAATGATGTGTGGTCACTACACGCAGGTAAGACTTTTAATTCAATTATCTGTATTAATAGATCTCCTTTACGGATTTGGTTACAGGGTATATTTAATGCTTTCCATTGTAACAAAGGTGCTTCTTAAGATTGCTCGAACCAAATTTAGGTATAATGTGAACAGCAATATGTGAATAATAAGAAACTGCAAAATTAGGAACATGGAATTTTAAACCTTTGGATATGTCATAGGTCTCAAAAATGAATCATTTCAAAATTAATCTTTTTCTATTCCCTTTAGTTTATATAGTTACTTCTCACTATTTTATTTAGTTTCTCTCTGTCTATGTTGCTCCTTAATGTAATCTCCCTAGAACCCCTGATAATATACAGGATAAATTGACTAGTTGGTTGGTCACTGACCAAAATGGGTAAACATAAATTCAGTAAGAAGTTTAACAACACCAGGTTAAAGTCCAACAGGTTTATTTGGTAGCAAAAGCCACACAAGCTTTCGGAGCTCCAAGCCCCTTCTTCAGGTGAGTGGGAACTCACCTGAAGAAGGGGCTTGGAGCTCCGAAAGCTTGTGTGGCTTTTGCTACCAAATAAACCTGTTGGACTTTAACCTGGTGTTGTGAAACTTCTTACTGTGTTTACCCCAGTCCAACGCCGGCATCTCCACAAACATAAATTCACACATGAAATCCAAGTAAATTGACTGAGAGCTCAGTACCAGAAAAAAATCTCATTTACTAATCACCAACTCACTGTATAACGAGTAAAGACACTGCCTGGTCAGCCACTGAGCCAATCGGTGGGACTGTGCTAAATTATATTTTTTGGTGTTATACCTGCTATTATCAACCTGGCTGAGGAAAGGTCTATTTCTGATTGATATCCAACAATTCCAATTTGAATATCAGTCGATGATTATTGAATGTGATCCCCCTACATGGCGAGTAATCTGCTGATACTCTGTGCATGGAGTACATATGAGGAATGGCCACATTGGAACAGTATCAGTTTACTTTGGGTGACACAGTGGTTGGCACTGCTGTCTCACAGCACCAGGGACTCGTGTTCAATTTTGACTTTGGGCGACTGTCAGTGTGAGTTTGCACTTCTTCCCCCGTGTCTGCGTGGGTTTCCTCCAGGTGCTCCGGTTTCCTCCCAACATCCAAAGATGTGCAGATTGGGTGAATTGGCTATGCTAAATTGCCCCTTACACATTACCTAACCCATGATGTGTAGGTTAGAGGCATTAGCCATGGTAAACGCACAGGTTTACACGGACAGGATGGGGTGGTGTGGTGAGATGCTCGCTTCAAGGGTCAGTGCAGACTCAATGGGACGAATGGTCTCCTTCTGCACTGTAGGAATTCTATGATTCTATTCTGCAGGTGTCCATGGAACCATACCCATATAACTCAGCACCCTTAAGAGAGGAGAGGAATCCGGTAGAAAAGTGTAAAGAAAATGTAATAAAGATATATAAATATTTACCAGCATACAAGAATGAAGGCTTGGTAAAGACCAGCTATCATGGTTTGATGGCCTGATTTCCCTCATTGCGAATCTTACCAATTGCCCTTTCGCAACCAGTCGTCAGAAAGGCAAAAAAAAAAGATCCTTTGGCCAATTTACAAAACATCTCATAAACATCTCTTGACTGTGCCCCCCAAAGATGACCATATGTTCATTATGACAAGGTATGTCATAGTGCGACTCGGTAGTGATGGGAACTGTTATCAAATCTGGGGCAATATACCACGAGTGATCAGCAAATTATTGTGGCTGTACCCACATTGGGGGAGGAAAACATCTTAATTTTGATCACTTAATTTTACAATTTCAAGTTTATTGTTAATAATTGCATTTGATGTTTGATGCCTTATAACTTTTCAAACTCACATTTATTTTAAACCTGTGATTATACGATGCTTGCAGCTCATCTGGGCAAATACTGACAAAGTGGGCTGTGGTACTCACCTTTGTGAAGAAGTGAAGGGCCTGATTTATAAAAACTTGTCTCTTCTAGTCTGCAACTATTTACCTCCGTAAGTACAAATTTTATTGAAATCTCTATAGATGGCTGTTCCCAGTCCTTCCAAGTTAAAATCTGACATATGAATGTTATTTTCGCATGGTTACAGTTATATTCTGCAAGGTAAACTCATTCTATGATACTGCAGTTTTTTTTTACATATTGTGTTAACACTGTAACTGGAAGTAGAATCCATAGAATTACTACAGTGCAGAAGTGGCCATTCAGCCCATCGGGTCTGCACCAACTCTCTGACAGAGTATCTTACCCAGGCCCTCTCCCCAGCCCCATCCCAGTAACCCCTCACATTTACCATGGCTAATCCATCTAACCTACACATCTTGGGACACTAAGGGGCAATTTAGCACCAATCCACTTAACCTGCACACCTTTGGACTATGGGAGGAAACCGGAGCACCTGGAGGAAACCCACATGGACACAGGGCGAATGTTCAAACTCACACGGTCACCCAAGGCTGGAATTGAACTTGGGTGCCTGGAGCTGTGAGACAGGAGTGCTAACCACTCTGCCACCATGCTGCCCTCTACTTCAGTACTTCTGTAAGGTGACTGTATCTGGTGTCTCACAACCCTGAAGTGGTAAAAGTCAGGTTTCTTTTTGCGTAGCATGTTTACCCAGGAATTTATGAGCCCACTCAAACATTATTTCTATTTCTAGAGGTAACGTATTGGGACAACATCCATATAAGAAAGGAACTCCCTGCAGTGAATGCCCAGATGGAACCAAGTGCATTGATAGTCTTTGTAGTGAGTATCCACATGTATAATTCAGTGTTTAAGTTAGTTAGATCCAAGGCTAAATTCTATAAAACCACTTGTCTGACAGAAAACCTTACCCACCATGATCGTGTTTCAGGAAAACAGGGATACGTACGTCCCACGATTTTCCATCTATTTCAGTTTTATTGGAATTATTTCTGGGTCTTTATCAGAATCTTGGACCAGCACTGAAGATACAACAAAAATGAAGGTCCACCGATTTACAGTCTGACCTTGAGCTAGAACCAGAAGCCAAGTTATTTTCTACAGTCTGGCCTTGTTTCTGAGACAGTAAATCCTGCTACCACTTTGCTCTCATGACATTCTCGGTTGTTTCCCTGGGTGTTATTCTTTACTGCCTCACTGAAGAATATTATGAATTATATCCCCTATTCATCCTGCAATTTCAGGAGCAGTCAAGGGAGTGTTCCTGGAAATTTTACATTCACTGACTTTAAACTCAGCCAGGTTTTCCTCTGCTGACTGACAGGGACTTAACATCATCGGCGCAGCAACAGCATTTTTAACTTTGGCATTCAGGAGTCCTGCAAGGGGCCAAGTCTAACATCTGTCCCATATAAGAACTCTATTTTACTTGGAAGTGATGCAGCTGTGTTCCCCTGGATACTTGAGCTTCCGCAACTCGAGCCCTGCCTCTATCCCCCGCTAATATAGTCAGCATCTGCTTGGCAACCCCTCCATTTATATCTATTTCATGCTGGAACATGGGTCCTGTCAGTGTCTGGCTCATATTCCAGGTTTCGGCCCTGTCTACGACCCTGGTGTCATTCCTGTTGGTACTGGGCACGAAACAGATATAAAAATGAGATCTGTCTATTGAAATTGGCCAGACATTGCTTCCTTCATGATGGCTTCTGGATGCATCACATCCCTGAGGCCCCCCACATATTGATCCTGCCATGGGTTAAAATTGATTCCTCTGTTCCCACTTATAATAGTTCCAATTTCCTCAACAATCAACAAAATACACATGAGGTGAATTCATCAACCTGACTACATCAAAGATCTTACCTCGATTGTAAGGTCAGAAGTTGGGACTTTCACTGATCATTGTAGTGTTCTGTAATAACTTGAGGTGATTCAATGTGGCAAATAACTAAAATGATGGCAAGTCCACATTTATTAACAAGAAGAACCATACACACAAAGTCAACAGCACAACCAATATAGGTCTACTCCTAACAATGTCTTAACTCTAAGTGAACCTCTCCAGCCTCAAGACTGCTAGGCCTGACTCCTGATAGGCCCAGGTTCATGCACTTGTGCTCCATTGGTTTTGCTTGGTCACATGGCCTGCAAAGGATCACCTCTTAAAGGGGCCATGCCACCACATGTTCTATTTGCAATTCCTCAGATAATGAAGCAGCCTGTGTCCGCATGCAGCAAAGTCTGGATGACATTCAAGCTTGGCCTTGGATGTGCGAAGTAACATTTGTACTCAAATTCCTGACAATGTTCACCCCCAAAAAAAGAGATTCCAACCATCTCCCTTTGGTATTTAATGGTATTACCATTGCTGAATCCCCACCATCAACTTCCTGAGGATCACCATTGACCACTAACTTCACTGAATCAGTCAATTAGACACTATAACAGCAAAAGCAGGTCAGTGATTCGGCTTTCTATGGCAAATGACTTACCTCCTGATTCCCCAAAGCCTTTCCAGCATAATAAACAGAAGTCAGGGGTGTGATGGAATACTCCCTCCAGTTTCCTGGATGAGGGAAGATTCAAAAACATTCAACCTCAACACCATCCAGGACAAAGCAACTCACTTGACTGATGCCACATCCACCACCTTAAACCTTCACTCTTTCCACCACTGACATACCATGGCTGCTGTATCATCAAAACAATGCTCTATAGTAACTTCCTAAGAATGACCAGGGCAACAGGCACATGAAAACACCATTAACTCTAGGTTTCCCTCCAAGTCACGCACCATCCAGACTTGGAAATATATCATCATTATTCATCATTACTGGGTCAAAATTCTGGAGCTCCACACTGATTAGGACTGAGAGTACCATCACCACACATACCTTCATCACATGGGCTGCAGTGGTTTAAGAAGGCAACGCCTCACTATCTCCTCAAGGACAATCAGGTATGGGATTAAAAGAAATATTAAAGACTTTCTGCCAGCTTCAAAATTCAATAGATTTCTTTATTTGTACATGATTGGATGATGATGGCAAATCCATATTTACTGAGAAGAAGAAAGATGGAAGTGGGCCTTCTCTTTGAACTCCTGGAGATGATGTTGTTTCCATGTCATTACTGCCCTTGTCATTCTTGGTGTCTGTAGGGGAGAGAGAGTGCAGTGTTTCCTGCAGATAAAACATACTGCACTTACAGTACAGTGGTGGATTAGGTGGGTATTGAGTGCAATGGCAGAGATAACAATCAAATGAGCTGCTACATTTTTGGATGATGTCCTATTTCTTGATACCATTGCATCTATTCACTCCTTGCCTAAGCCTCACAGATGCAAGATAGGATTTGAGGAGTCTGGAGATGATTGGAATACCCAGACTCTGTTCTGCTGTTGTTGCCACATTGTTAAATATAACTGATGCAGTTATAATTGGTTAATTTTATAGAATCCCTAATGTGCAGGAGGAGGCCATTTGACCCATCTAGTCTGCACTGACAACAATCCCACCCAGGCCCTATCCCCGTAATCCCACATATTTACTCCGCTAATCCCTCTAACCTATGCATCCCAGGACACCAAGGGGAAATTTAGCATGGCCTAACTCGCACATCTTTGGGCTGTGGGAGGAAACTGGAGCACCCAGAGGAAACCCACGCAGACACGGGGAGAACGTGCAAACTCCACACAGATATTGACCCAAGCCGGGAATCAAACCCAAGTCCCTGGCGCTGTGAGGCAGCACTGTGAGGCTAACCACTGCTCACTGTTAATGATGACCCCAAGATGCTGAAGAAAGGGGACTAGATGAAGGTGATTTAGTTGAAATTCTGGAGACAATGGCTGGTCTTTCTATAGTTCGAAATGGTGAATACTTGGCTCTTGTTCATCAAAACCTAGATGTCACTCAAGTTCTGTGTAGGTTGGCATACGTTGTTTCATGATTGGAGGAGTTGCAAATGAAGTGGAACATTGTGGATCATCAGGGAGCAACTCCAGTCCTGATTCTATTTGACAAGGTCGTTGATGAAGCATATGAAGTTTGGCTGAGGTAGTTTTTCTGAGGAACTCTTTCACTAATGATGTGGAACAATGATTACTTGCCACTGAAAACCAACACCAACTTCCTTTTTGGCAAGCATGGCTCCCAGTCACTGGATTAATTGGTCATTGACCACCACTGATTTCAAGTTTGCGAGCAATCCTCTATATAATGCACAGTCAAATGTTGTCTTGATGGGAATTGCAGGAACACACACCTACCGTGACATTCAGTTCTTTGCAGGGACAAAAACTTTACAAGTAAAAGCTCTAATAAGTGCATGAAAAGACACACAAGATAATGGTTTAACATCAACTTATACATAGCTCTTTTAATTTATTTTATAGCTTCTGAGCTCGAGCCTGAGGAAGAGCCAAAACTAGAGCCAACCGCAGAGCCAGAGACCAAACAGGAACCAATAGAGCCAGAGACCAAACAGGAGCCAATCGCAGAGCCAGAGACAAAACTGGAACCAATAGAGCCAGAGACCAAACAGGAACCAATCGCAGAGCCAGAGACAAAACTGGAACCAATAGAGCCAGAGACAAAACTGGAACCAATAGAGCCAGAGACCAAACAGGAGCCAATCGCAGAGCCAGAGACAAAACTGGAACCAATAGAGCCAGAGACAAAACTGGAACCAATAGAGCCAGAGACCAAACAGGAGCCAATCGCAGAGCCAGAGACAAAACTGGAGCCAATAGAGCCAGAGACTAAACTGGAACCGATGACAGAGCCAGAGACAAAACTGGAGCCAACCACAGAGCCAGAAACAGAACAAGAGGCATACATAGAGCTGAAAACAAAACCTGAACCAAAAATGGAACCAGAGACAACGTCAAAACCAACGCCAAAATTGGATCCTCAGATGAAGTCAAAACTGACTCAGGGAACAGACCACAAGCTGGAATCAGAGATAGAAAGTAAGAAATTGTCCTTTATCTAATGAAGATGCCAATTTCTTTAATTGTACCATGCTTCTCCTCACTCATTTGACTTCTCCCAGATTGCTAGTGTGTCCTGCCAATTGCCTGCTTTTATTCACCTGAATAAATGTCGAGTCTCCCCCTCACTTGCCAGCTGCTCAAAATAAGCAAAGCAAAATTAAATGTTTATTTAATAATTCACTTTTTCATCTTCAAATTCCTTGGCCCCAGCAATACCCCATCTTGGGAAATTTCGAATAAAAATAAAACAGTAAATCGTTTTTAAAGCAAATTTCAATTTTATTTGGACAGAGAAAGAAACAATGTGAATACAGACTGAGTAATCAGTATCAGAACTCAAATACCTGTGTTTTATCAATATGTTCAAAGATGAGAGTTTCTTAACATAGCAAGAAATTTCTTAAGGCATTCATTTCCTTGCCTGTATTTTATAATTATTCTAAGCTTGTTTGTTTAAGCATTATTTTTTGTTTCTTTTTTATTCCTCTTCTGCCTACAAAAGGTCTTCTTTCTAATCTCTTTCCCTTCTCCCTCACATACACACTGCCTTAGTTTCTCACTCTCGAATTCCCACAAGCTCTTAAACATTTGTGGAAATATCAATCAATTATCTAATTGCACTAAACCACACTGACCACAATCATGTAATCTTATCTCAGCCTTTATAAAATAAGGAACTTACCATTCTCACCCTAATTTTCACCAGTTACTCAAAGAAGCACTGTCTAAGGTGGGAATTCAGCACAGGGACGGCACGGTGGCACAGTGGTTAGCACTGCTGCCTCACAGCGCCAGGGACCTGGATTCGATTCCTGGCTTGGGTCACTGTCTGTGTGGAGTTTGCATGTTCTCCCTGTGTCTGCGTGGGTTTCCTCCAGGTGCTCCGGTTTCCTCCCACAGTCCAAAGGTGTGCGGGTTCGGTGGATTGGCTATGCTAAATGGAACTAGCTAGGGGAAATAGGGCCTGGGTGGGATTGTGGTCGGTGCAGACTCAATGAGTCAAATGGCCTCCTTCTGTGCTGTAGGGATCCTATGATTCTGTAATTGCTAGATACTGTGTTGCAGTCATTAATCATATTCACAGTTCTGTATTCTGTGTAAAGTAAGTGACAATGAGTGGAACTTGCAACTCTTGTGGTCAGTAGAAAGGGCAATAGCAGATCAGCCGCCCATCATACTTCCCACCTAATTTTCCACTGGCTTTTTAAAATTTCACTTTTGATCTCTGGAGTCTCTCTGTGTGTCTGCAATTCTGTTCCTGGTTGGCTCTTCTACCCCTAACACTCTGCTTCTAAGCACCAGCAAAATTAACGGAACATTGTGTAAAAATAAACAGTGCAGAAAACGTTTGCCTATCAAACCTAAATTGAGTTGGTCACTATGTGGACCTTGTTACTTGGCAACCCCACAATTTAGTGATTATTTTTCAAACACCAAACGTGCAATTCTTTGATGGTTTTATGAATCTTGCACTCTGGACTTTGCTGTTGATACTGGCAGTGCAGACACGATGGGCCAAATGGCCTCCACCTGCACTGTAACCATTCTGTCATTCTATATATACTGCCTGCTATGAGCTTTACAAAGTCCAGGAAAACTTACTTAAAATGACAAAATAAATGAAAGTTGCAAAGGGAGACCAAAATAGACCAGCTTAACACAAGATAATACAGGCCAGGCACTTTGTGATTATCAGGCAGAGAGCTTCCTGCATTGATGAGTTAGGGAGTGACAGTTTATCCAACAGTGTTGTACATTTGTGGCAAAAGAAAACTATACTAGTTCAGCTTGGATTGTAAGAAATCATTTTACTATTTCTAAGCTTAAAACTTCAGGAACTTACAACTTTCATTTTATTTTTCAACAGGTGATGAAGCAGCTAAGGCTAATGGAAGTTTAGGACTCCCCTCCAGTACTGTTCTGACATTCATCATGTTATTGGTTTTGTATTCTGCATCAAGTTAGAGATCATGATGATTCTCTCAATAAGATTCCCTTCGGCTTCCTCGATGTAATATCTTCAACCTATCAGTGTAAGCACATTGATTGTAAATAGACCAGTTATAAAAACTTCCAAATCGAATTTTGAAAAAAAAGGAAGGCGGCTGATTTCCAGAACGTTTTATTTACCTTGAATATTGTTGGATCGTTAAAAATTTGCCTGAAAATTCTCAGATTATAATTTAATGTTCATGCTACCATTGCTGCTCAGAAAACAAATTTGTTGATTTGTGGTAAGAAACTGAGGGAAATTTGTCTTCCTCTCATTTGTTTAATTGCAACAGCTGAGGTGAGTGTCAAATCTGATGGAAGGTCATGAGATAAAGTGAAGCCACCATTTTGTTTCCCAGGCTGTTTCTTCACCCAAAACACTAATCATAGAATCATCATTGAATCCCTATAATGCAGAAGGAGGCCATCCAGCCTATTGAGCCTGCACCAACAACAATCCCACCTAGGTCCTCTCCCCATAACCCCACACATTTACCTTGCTAATCCCTCTAACCGACCATCCCAGGACACGAAGGGGCAATTTAGCATAGCCAATGCACCTAACCCGCACATCTTTGGACTGTGGGAGGAAACCAGAGCAGGCGGAGGAAACCTATGCAGACACGGGGAGAACGTGCAAACTCCACACAGACAGTGACCCAAGCCAGGAATTGAATCCAGGTCCCTGGTGCTGGGAGGCAACAGTGCTAACCATTGTGCCATCCAAAGGGAGTGAACTTTTTAAACATAGATTTATTTCTCATTAAAGCCTCTGAAGGCCTTATTAATTTACTTACAGAGAAGGATCAAACAGCATGTTACAAATGGATGCTTAATGACGAGGTAGCAAATAGCTAATCCATTGAAGGGTGAACCTAATGATAGAGCAGCTAAACTCTTTGGTGGATTACGTCTTCAACCTGAAAGTTGCTATTATTATTACATGAATTGGTTCAGTGTTACAGGCAACATTGGCGATGAAGCGTCCATTCCATCATTTACCATTGGGTAATTTACTTTTGTGCTTATGAGGACCGACACTTTGGTCAGCTGAGCAATGCTCAGCCCCAGAAGACTTTAACCAGCTGGGCAGCAAATGACTGAAAATATCCATGTGCTCCTCTGCTCTATATTTCATTCTTTCTTAGGCAAAACGGGTTGCTTAAATAAATTATTACAACAGCAACTGGTATTTATCTGGTGCCTTTAACATACTAACATGTCCCAAGGTGCCTCACAGGAGCATTATGGAACAAATTTTGACACCAAGACACAAAAGGCAATATGAAACCAATGGCCAAAAACTTAGTCGAAGAGACACCTTTGTTGAAGTGTTTTACTGGAGGAAAGAGATGTCGCAAGGCAGAGAATTTTAGAGAAGGAATTCCAGAACTTGGGGCCCAGGTTGTTGTTTCTCTTCCCACGCCTCGTGGTGTACAAGGCAGACTTTGATCTGTTCCCATAGTGAACTTTTGTTCCTAGAAAAGGTTGCTCGCCTGTTGCCAGAGGCTTATAGTTTGAGTGCCGCCACTCCGCATCAAACATGGCTGACCAGGATTATCTCCCATTCTTACCAGCTGTCATTGGCAAGTTGATACACTAACTATTGGCTGTATTATCAACGCACTTTCCTTGGTCATCAAGTCCTAGGGTGGGACTCAAACCTGAAGCTTCTGGCTCAGAGACAGGGATGTTACCCACTGCACCAATGACTAAAATCAAGGTTTAAGGAGTTGGTTAGCTCAGTTGGCTGGTTTGTGATGCAGAGCGACACCACAGCGCCGGTTCAATTCCTGCACCAGCTGAAGTTTTTCATGAAAGCCCTGCCTACTCAACCTTATCTTCACCTGAGGTGTGGTGATCCTCAGGTTAAATCACCACCAGTCAGCTCTCCCTCAAAGGGGAGAGCAGCCTATGGTCATTTGGGACTATGACGACTTTATCTTTACTCAAGAGGCTAGAGTTAGATGAACACAGATATGTCAGAGGAATGGAGGAGATTACAGCAATACAGAGGATGAGGCCATTGAGGTACTTGAAAACATGGAGGAGAATTTTAAAATTGAGGTTTGCTTGACCAGCAACCTCAGTAGGTCAGAGAGATTGGGTGCACAGGGCCAGAGATATTGAAACGTTTCTATGATAATTTGAATGAGTGGCCAATTAAGGGAAGTCAGTACATAGGAGGGAAAACAATAGGTCTGTGTGAAGACTGATAATAGTTTTGAAATGTTTTTCTAAAGGCTTTATTGGAGAGGGAAATTAAAGAAATTGGCAGGTCAGAAGCAAGGGAAGCGAAATGCAATGTTGAGGCATGAAACAGATGGAGAATTGGTGTAATAATGTAGAATCCTGGCCCTGTCTGAAAACTGCTGAAGTGGATGTGCTGCTTCAAAAGGTGGTGGGTATAAGGGGAGATTGCTTTGTTTAGTATGTAATCACCTTTTTTACAAGGTAGCAGTGGTACCATGTTTGGCAGGACATTGAGCCGGCTTAAATACTGTGTACAGGATCTGTAGGACCCAAGAACAAATGTGGCCAAATATGGCGCATCTTACAAACAGGTGGCAAGGTACCACTACCCAATAGGCCAAGCATCCATGCCATAAAATCTTGCCTTTCATTTATTCTACAGTTTTTGCTCCCTCATACCAAGTCTTTGCACAGTCTTACATCACTTTCAGTGCATTGCATATGTGCTTGAATATTTATTGCTGGGCACACATTCAAATTGCAACTTACAAAAGAAGGACTTGCCACATCCACATTCTCCAAGATTTCACTCATGAACATACTGTGCTACGCTGTTCTAGCTGACAATGTGCTCTAGATATAACAGCTGAGGGCAGAGCCATCTGAAATTGTGGCATGGTGTAGGTATCCTTGCTGCATGTGGAAAAGCTGTGCCACTGACTGCCTAACAACCCTGTCAAAGCCAATCTTTGTCATTGACGGGTGGCTATGTAAAGGTCTGCAGATTTACTCTGTGGCTTGCATTCATTCCTCATTTCATCTCAGACTACTTCAGCAACAAAATACTGTACTTTGGAAGACTGAACTCATATTAATAGCTTAAAATGGATTCGCCCTACATTTTGTTTTCAAGATAAAAAAAAAACAATTCACCAGGCTGGAAAAATGCCCAATAAGAGGAATATTGCAAAGTACCATAGATATCGCCACAATAAAACATTAAGACACTATTCTTATTCAAGAGTTCAAGTTTTCTTTGCAGTGAGAATGTACAAATGCCAGAAATAGTTATTTAAATATTGATGCATCAAATGGGAACTCAGAGTGAGACAAAGACATGAAAGCAGCTGAACCTGCCCAGCACATAGAATACGCAGGATTGCAAGCCAGTAAGAAATGAATGAACAGCTTCCTTTTCCAATTTTGTGATTCCTATGCCCTGCAAACACAACACATCTTCTTTTGTCTCTCCAAGACAGAGATAGATAGGTTCTTAATTGATAAGGGGATCAAAAGTTACAGGGAAAAGGCAGGAGAATGGGGTTGAGAAACATATTAGCCATAATTGAATGCTGGAGCAGACTCAATGGGCTGTGTGGCCTAATTCTGCTCCTATATCTTATGGTCTTGTTATACAACCAACTCTTCGACTAAACAGAATGGCAAGGTTATTGCCCCCTTTTGCAACAGTTTAAAGCATCCCAGAATGTCACAAGTGAAAAACAAATACATTTTCCAGTGATAACTACAGGCAGAAAAATAGGAACTTTATCATTGCTGAGAAAAGTGACATTTTGTTGAAGCTTTTCATCTTGCACTCATCGCAAGCATACCAGTATCAGGGGGTAACAACAATACTCAATGGGCAATACTCAAGTTCTGTACTACCAAACGGCTATTAGCAATTTTAACACTGGGAAATATGCTCATGAGCACAAACAGAAATTGGTATGATTTTTTTTAACCACCATGCACTTGGGCCAGGCAGCCTATTAGTTTGATAATTAAACCATGCAACCTGTGTGTGTGTGCACACGTATGTGTGTATGTATGTATGTATATGTATGTGTGTGTGTGTGTATGTATGTATGTATCCCAACAGGTATTTTAAACTGACAAAAATGATACATTTACATTTCAAAGGCATCCAAGAAGATTGCAAAATTCCAGACATTTGTATGTGTCTTAAATGGGTTTAGTGTTACTCATGTAATCTTATCATGTATTTTAAATTAACTTTTGCTATAATGAAATTATTGTAGACTTTTATGATAAAATCCTTGTACTTTGTGCATTATTCTGAAAATGTGGGAAATCCATCAAATAAAATTTTTGTTTGTATAAATTATAAATTTGCAAATAGAAGTTTCTAACTTGCTTCCAATTGGCTATACCACCAGGAAAACATCAGATCTGAGAACTGCGCCCACAAATAGTGCTCTAAATGTTCAATTCAGAGCCCTAGCTTCCTCGGATTACCAGAGTGCCATTCTGTACCACTTACCTGAGCCAATGTCTTCCATGCCTGTCTCACTCGACCTTCCCGACTCCGGCTGGGTGAAATCCAGGCAGCTCAGTGCTCACCAAGGCCCAACGTTGTATTCTAACCAGAGGAGGGAGGGTGGATTAGACATCTAGGGAGTCGGACAGCGGGGGATGGGGGGGAGGTCAGACATCTGGATGGAGATGGAAGGGTCTGTGGGTTGGAGTCAGGTGATGGGGTTGGGGTTGGATATGGGGTTGGGAGGGTGAGTGTGGGGAGGTGGACATCCAAAGGTTTAGTAATGACGGGTGAGTCAGATCAGGTAGGGTGGGAACAGTTGGGTCGGGGGGGGCAGGGAGCGGAGATTCCAGGTGGGTCGATGGGTTACATCAGGAATGAGAGTCAGGCCTGTAGATTAGGAGGGGGAGACCCATGTTTGTGGGTGGCCCATGGGGGATTCTTATAGGGGTGGGGGATGGGTGTAGCATAACTGGGGGGGCGGGGGGGGGTAGGTGTTCAGAGTATTGGATTCCTAGGATCCAAGGAATATGGGTGGAGTCCCATAGGGGGATCAGTCTGGGCGTTTAAGATAGTTTTGCAGAAATTAGAAGAGGTTTTATTTCTTCTTAACTTTTCTGAGTAACTAACTGTCAGTGTAACCTTGGAGGAACCATCTGAGGTTAATGACCCATAACTTCCTCAGGATGGCAATCAGCAGCAACAGATTGCCACTCTGTGCCGACTTACTGTGTTTAAATTATAAAGTGCCTGTCTGGCCCGACCTTCCTGACTCATGTTGGGTGAGACTCAGGCAGTGGAGTGCAACTCCATCGCCAAAGTGTAAAAGGAACGGACTGAAGGAGGTCACTACCCTTTTATACAGCAATAGCTGCCATTAAACAGGTGGGTTTAAAGGTAGAATTGAAAGGGAGAAGATAAATTTCTAAGATTAGTGAATAGGATTGGGTTGGGAGGTGTGGGGAGGGTTGGATATTAATGGGGAGGGATCTGAACATGGGGGGTAATCTGGACGGGGATGGAAGGTCTGGACATCAGGGGGGGTGATGGGATCTGGACATCAGGATGAGGGTCCAAACATTGGGGGGGGGGGGTGAGTCTGGACTTTAGGGGGCTGGTGGAGATCCAGACATCGGGGGGAGGGGGTAGTCTTGACATTAGGGAGGTGCTGGGGGTCCAGAGATTGGGGGGGGGGGGGGTGTTCTGGACATTGGGGAGGTGCTGGGGGTCAGGGGATTACAGGGGTTATTTGAGTCAGGGGGCTGAGTTGGGCTGGGGACAGGGGGCTCAGGTTGGGGGAGTGAGAAATGGGGAATACTGTGAGGATTGGGCTGTTGGGAAGGGTCCTGGCGGGGTTTGGTCTGGGTGTCTAAAATAGTTACGCTAGAAATGTCACCCCCACCCCCCCCAATCTTCTTCTGAGGAACTATGATTGTAAAACTGGCAGAACCATTTACAGTTAGCGACTTAAGTGGCTTTGTGGGCTATTTCCCAGCGCTGTTGGTGTCTCTGGGCAATTGTGGCGCAAATGCTCAGCTGGGAATTTCGCAGCATCTTTAGGGTATTCCCCCCAGCCCCCAGGAAATGAAATGAAGTCCCTGCAGCCAGCTTGCTTTCTCTGCAAGGGTCCCTTTTCACCCTCCAACAGTTACTTCTCCTGAGCGTTAATATGAAAGGGCTAAATCAGCGGGCCGGTGTCATAAAGTGGTCGCGTCATTGTTTCGCGGTCACAATCATGGGGCTTTGCGCTTCTGAGCGGGGACTCCGTGTCCAGAAAGGCCAGAACGAGCTCCTCACTGCATCCGCCAGGAAAAGGGATGGCAGCCGGATTTCTCAGCCTGCTCCTCATGTCTCTCACATTCCCCCAGCTCAGCCACTCTCTAACCAAATCCCAGAAGAATGATCTGGTCGATGCACACAATAAGTTCCGCTCTTCGATCTTCGATGCATCCAACATGTTGAGTATGGTGAGTAGGTGGTAACTCCAGGGAACAGTGTGAGTGAGTGGTTAATTCCAAGGAACAGTGGAGGAAATCTGAGAGAAAAAAAGTGAAGTTTATTTATTAGTCGCAAGTAGTCTTACATTAATACTGCAATGAAGTTACTGTGAAAATCCTCCAGTCACTATACTCCAGCACCTGTTTGGCTAATTTGGCATGGCTAATTCACCTAGCCTGCACATCTTTGGACTGTGGGAGGAAATCGGAGCACCTGGAGGAAACCCATGCAAGCATGGGGAGAATGTGCAAACTCAACACTAAGCAGTGACCCAAAAGCCAGGAATTGAACCCAGGTCCCTGGTGCTGTGAGGCAGCAGTGCTAACCACTGTGCCACTCTTCACTCTAGAACTGTTGATTATATCCCACTGATCCTTTTAATCTGTTCTGGGGGGAAAAAAGCATGGTTGGATAGGTTTGGTTTGAAACACACAAGTACACCAGTCCCACTTGCCAGACCAAATCAATAATTCCTGGGATCATAATTCCTGAACTAAACAACACCTGAAATAATAAACTCATCCACGGAGTTGGGTTAGATTAATGTTAACTGAGGGAAATAATTCTAAGTGGAGCAAAAGCATTGGAAGAAAGTAAGATTTAGTTATGCTACCCTCAAGACTCCTATGGATGGAGTGAATGGGCATTCAGTTTATAAAAACCAAAAGGCAGGTCTATAATAAAATAAAAGCACAATACCGTGGATGCTGGAATCTGAAACAAAAACAGAAAATGCTGAAAATTTCAGCAGGTCTGACAGCCTCTGTGGAGAGAGAACAGAGCTATATGTTTTGAGTCTGGATGACCCTTCATCAAAAGGCATGTAGCTAGCTGACATAGGAAAAGATAAAAAGCATGTGGAATGGAGTTCAGTGCATGTAAAAAGGTGCAATGGGTAGGTGGATACAGTAAATTAAGTGATCACAGAATCCCTAGAAGAGGCCATTCAGCCCATCAAGTCTGCACTGACTCTCTGACAGAGTATTTTACCCAGGCCCTCTTCCCCCACCCTATCCCTGTAACCCCACACATTCACCATAGCTAATCCATCTAACCAACACATCTTGGGACAACTGAGCACAGCCAATCCATCTAACCTGCACATCTTTGGACTGTGGGAGAAAACTAGAGCACCCAGAGGAAACCCATGCAGACATGGGAGAATGTGCATGCGCCACAGAGACTGTCACCCAAGATTGGAATTGAACCCGAGTCCTGGAGTTATGAGGCAGCAGTGCTAACCACTGTGCCACCAGGTTTTGTAGCTACCTAGTTGGAATCTGTCAAATCCTTATCATTCAAATTTCCCCTGAAGGCTTACTAAGTTTGAGACTAATGGAGGAGTATGTATCTAGTTTTCTTGATAATATTTTATTGGTTAATTGGATTAATGTTTATAAGGTAACTGCAGGAGCTGGTTTTGTTTTATTTCCTCTTACATTTTCACTGCCAATGGGGAGCCCAGGTTAAATCACATTTCTTATAAAGTTTAATACAATTAACAGAGTACTTAACCACTTTTCAGTCTTGATTGAAGATCTGATGCACTCACTTAGCTCAGTTTCCAGCTGTTACCTCCACGTCAGAACATTGTAGATTATATCGCCGTTCCTTCACAGTCGCTGGGTCAAAATCCTGAAATTCCCTCCCTAACGGCATTGTGGGCCAACCCACAGAACATGGACTGCAGCGATTCAAGAAGGCAGCTCACCACCACCTTCTCAAGGTCTACGAGGGATGGACAATAAACACTGGCCAAGTGACACCCATGTCCCTCAAATGAATAAATTCAAGACCCAATCTAGTACATAATCTAAATTGTTGTTCCTGTGTAATAATGAGGGATTCTTATAATGATCTTTTCATTGAGAAATTAAACAGGGATGCAGGCTGGACGTTATGAGAAATTCTATGATGCTATTTGAAAAAAAAGGACATTCTCTCATTATCCTAGTCAATTTTCATTCCTCAACCAAGACTACCAAAACAGATGATCTGGCCATTTATCTCATTTTCTGTTTGTGTTGCATTTGACTATGAAAGAACAATATTCTGTTAGTTTTGGTACTTTGGAAAGTTTCATGCACTGTACAAATACTTCTTAATCCAAAGAAATGTGTTATTCAGGAACTGGAATATTATATTCTGTACATGAATTTGGGTGTTCATAGATTTTTTTCTTTTCACTGTTTCATAAATGCAAGCTGACCATGTAACAATGACACAATTGTCTGTCTGTGTCCTATTTCTAGTGGTACAGGGAGAAGCTGATGACTTTCTTTTGCCCCTGAGGGATTCTGAGGAGGGGCACATATGTGCTGTTTTAGGCTCTGGCAAAGGTCTCTGTCAATACAGAATGAGTATTGGGGTTCATAATTCCTGAACTGAAGAATATCTGAATGATAAACTCATCCACAGTACTGGGTTGAGTTCGGCTTAATATTGACTTAATTTGTATCATATAGCAACTATGAACTCACTGAACTGAGCAAATCTTCTTTTTCATTTACTTTGTTGAAATTCTCTAATTCCAATAGATCCTCAATTGTGGGTTGGATCATAAATTTTGAATACTGCAATATTGGATTGATTGCTTCGCAATGCCAATAAACAGCTATTTTGCATAATAATATTAATTGACCATTTAAATTTTTGGTCACGGACAACATTTCATATCACTGCACTTCCTTCCTAGCAACGTAACTGAGCTTTCATGAAATTCCAATTCAAATGGATTCAGTCCTCATTTTAAGTATTCTGTACATTGATCAATTCTGTACTGCTTTTGTGTATATTAACTAGGAATCCGTTTGCTTTTAGAAATGGGACACACACTTGGAAAAGGTTGCTAAGAAATACTCCAATAAATGCCTGTGGAAACACAATCCAAACAGAGGGAAAGTGGGAGAAAATTTGTTTGCGACAAACGGTCCATTGGACCCCCCGACCGGAGTTGAGGATTGGTACTTAGAAGTCTTTGATTACACATATGCGAATATGAGCTGTGCTCCAGGGAAAATGTGTGGACACTATACGCAGGTATGAACTTGAGAGCTGGCAGATTTCTGTCTTTTTTTGATTACTGAGAACGTCTAAGGTGTTTTTGTTATACTTGAGGAGCTTCCTGACAGTGGAAATCGATTTTATTTGTGCTTTGCACTGCAATTAAAATGTTCCAATGCATCTCAAAAGTATAATGCGCTGGGTTTTGTGTTTGAAATAACAGTGAAGGTGGCTGTGCTCACCAGTATTTATGTACCAATTGGATAACAGCCTGTGGCAACTGCACAAACACAGTTAAATGTGTAAATCAGGAAGTTGCTGTCCAAAAGTTGCAGTATAATTGATACATGAGGAAATTGTCACTTAAGTACATGAAGAAGTGTGATGTTGCTGTGCCGACCTATTATATACAAACTAAATTGCCCACAAACAGTGCTTGTCTATCTTAATGTAAATATACTTTTAATTGTATGATTGTTTTTACTTATTGCTAAACAGCCTCCCTGGCACTGATAATGAACTTCAGATATTAATTGTTTAATAAGTAAGAATGGTTAACTTTATTTTTTTCTTTCAGTTTCTTTTGTATACCTCTAATGTTCTTTCCCTCTTTTTATTTTACGTAAATTTGACATGTATTCAATATTCTAACTGATCATTTCTGAATCAGACGCCGTGCTTACCATGAATAATTCTTTCTTTAAAGTTTTGAGGTTTATTTATTAGTGTCACACATAGGCTTACATTAATACTGCAATGAAATTACTGTGAAAATCCCCTAGTCGCCACATTCCGGCACCTGTTTGGGTACACTGAGGGGGAATTTAGCATGACCGATGCATCTAACCAGCACATCTTTTGGACTGTGGGAGGAAATCGGAGCACCCGGAGGAAACCCACACAGACACGGGGAGAATGTGCACACGCCGCACAGACAGTGACCCAAACCAGAAATTGAACCCAGGTCCCTGGCACTGTGAAGCAGCAGTGCTATCCATTGTGCCATCATATGGTCTTCAACAATACACAGTTGCTTTGCCCATTCACACAATTACCAGAAGCTCTGTAAAGGACACGGAACATTTTGGATTGTTATCTAACAGCAACATCCAATGCAAAAGCTGAAAAACACATTAATGATTTATTCAGGCTATTTGCAAAGCCTGCACTGCGTTCTAAATTATGTCTTCACATATGATTCAAAATGGCTGACTTTTTACCATCAGCTTTCTCATTTTTCTATAAATGAATTATGCTGCATGCATATGCTACAATGAGCTATCCTGACTAACTTAAATATTTTCCAACTGAACACTCAATTTACTGAACCAATTTCTTAGCCCTTACGTCACCATCTGAAAATTCCCTTCAAGTCACTCACCATCCTAACTTTGAAATAAGTCACCACCCTTTCACTATCAAAATCCTAGAACACCCTCCCTAACAGTATGTGGGAATATCTACACAACATGGGCTGCAGCAGTTCAAGAAGGCAGCTTACCACCGCCACCTTCTCAAAGGAAAATGAGATGGGCCTAGCCAGCGATCCACACCCCATGAATGAATAAGAAAAAAGGTCTCACCATCAGTTAGTTAATCAGCATTCATGCAGAATGTATGACAGTGGAAATCGATTTTATTTGTGCTTTGCACTGCAATTAAAACGTTCCAATGCATCTCAAAACTATAACGTGCTGGGTTTTGTGTTTGAAATAACAGTGAAGCTGCCTGTGCTCACCAGTATTTATGTACCAATTGGATAACAGCCTGTGGCAACTGCACAAACACAGTTAAATGTGTAGATCAGGAAGTTGCTGTCCAAAAGTTGCAGTATAATTGATACATGAGGAAATTGTCACTTAAGTACATGAAGAAGTGTGATGTTGCTGTGCCGACCTATTATATACAAACTAAATTGCCCACAAACAGTGCTTGTCTATCTTAATGTAAATATACTTTTAATTGTATGATTGTTTTTACTTATTGCTAAACAGCCTTCCTGGCACTGATAATGAACTTCAGATATTAATTGTTTAATAAGTAAGAATAGTTAACTTTATTTTTTTCTTTCAGTTTCTTTTGTATACCTCTAATGTTCTTTCCCTCTTTTTATTTTACGTAAATTTGACATTGTATTCCATATTCTAACTGATCATTTCTGGATCAGATGCCGTGCTTACCATGAATGATTCTTTCTTTAAAGTTTCGAGGTTTATTTATTAGTGTCACACATAGGCTTACATTAATACTGCAATGAAATTACTGTGAAAATCCCCTAGTCGCCACATTCCGGCACCTGTTTGGGTACACTGAGGGGGAATTTAGCATGACCAATGCATCTAACCAGCACATCTTTTGGGCTGTGGGAGGAAATCAGAGCACCTGGAGAAAACCCACGTAGACACGGGGAGAATATGCAGACTCTGTACAGATGGTGACTCAAGCTGGGAATCGAACGCAAGTCCCTGGCACTGTGAGGCAGCAGTGCTCACCACTGTGCCACTATCAACTTACATTTAGTCTGGACAGCTATGAAGTTCTTCAGAAAAGAAGGACTAATTGTGACATACATTCTGCATGAACGCTGATTAACTAACTGATGGTGAGACCTTTTTTCTTATTCATTCATGGGATGTGGATCGCTGGCTAGGCCCATCTCATTTTCCTTTGAGAAGGTGGCGGTGGTAAGTTGCCTTCTTGAACTGCTGCAGCCGATGTTGTGTAGATATTCCCACATGCTGTTAGGGAGGGTGTTCTAGGATTTTGATAGTGAAGGAGTGGTGACTTATTTCAAAGTTAGGATGGTGAGTGACTTGAAGGGAATTTTCAGATGATGATGTTCCCATGTGTTTGTTGCCCTTGTCCTTCTAGATGGTAGGTGGTTTTCGAAGGTGCTGCCTAAGGAGCCTTGGTGAGTTTTTGTAGTGCATCTTGTAGATGGCACACACAGCTGCCACTGTGTATCGGTGGTGGAGAAATGAATGTTTGTGGATGCGGTGCTGATCAAGTGGTCTGCTTTGTCCTGGATGTTGTTGAGCTTCTCGAGTGTTGTTGGAGCTGCACCCATCCTGGCAAGTGGAGGGTATTCCACCACACTCCTGACTTATGCCTTGTAGATAATGGTCAGGCTTTGGTGAGTCAGGAGGTGACTTACTTGCCATAGGATTCCTAGCCCCTGAAGTGCTCTCATAGCCACAGTATTTACACTAATTCAGTTTAGTTTCAGGGCAATGGTAGCCCTCATGATATTGATAGTGGGGTAATCAATGATGGTATTCCATTGAATGTCAAGGGATGATGGTTAGATTCTCTATTGTTGGAGATGGTCATTGTCTGACACTTGAGTGGTGTGAATGTTAGTTGCCACTTGTCAGCTGAAGCTTGGATATTGTCCAAGTCTTGCTGCAATTGGACATGGACTGCCTCAATATCTGAGGAGTCGCAAATGGTGCTGAACATCTCCATTTCTGACCTTATGATGCAAGTAAATCATTGATGAAGCAGCTGAAAAATGTTGGACCCAGGCCACCGTTTTGAGGAATTCATAGAATCCTTACAGTACAGAAAGAGGCCATTTGGCCCATTGAGTCTGCACTGACCACAATCCCACCTAGGCTCTATTCCTGTAACCCCACATATTTACCCTGCTCATCCCCTGATATGAGGGTCAATTTAGCATGGCCAATCAACTCAACCCGCACATCTTTGGACTGTGGGAGGAAACCCACACAGACATGGGGAGAATATGCAAACTCCAGACAGACAGTGACCTGAGGCCGGAATTGAACTGAGGTCCCTGGTGCTGTGAGGCAGCAGTGCTAACCACTGTGTCACCGTGCTGCCCCTGCCATGGAATCATGATTGAGTTGGTATGAAACATATTGGATCATTGAAAATCACCAGACAACAATATCAGTAGATTGTTGACCTCTGTAGCCAAAGAATACAAGTTAGGCGAAGCTGTGATCAAATTGATTAGCGCTCTTGATATGACACACCTTGAATACAATGTCCTGCACTGACCACCAAGATAAAAGGCATTCAGGGATTGTATATAATGCAGAGAAGAGGTATGTGCTCATCGAGTTTTGAGGAGAACCCATGCTTTTCAGCCTTGAATGGAGGCATATAAAGGGATCATATAGAAGTATATGAGATAATTAACTAGAATATGATCCAGTGGGATAGGGGATGCAAATTCAAACTAGTAAAAGTAAAATGTTGGAGTGATATCAGAAAATTCTGAGAGAGTAATGAACCCAAGGAATGGACTCCTGGATACAGTAGTGAAACCCTGGAATAAATTTAAGAACCATTTTTGATTTTATTTATTATTGTCACATGTATTAGTATCAAGTGAAAATTATTGTTTCTTGCACGCTATACAGACAAAGCATACCGCACATAGAGAAGGAAACAAGAGAGTGCAGAATGTAGTGTTGCAGTCATAGCTAGAGTGTAGAGAAAGATCAAATTAATACAAGGTGGGTCCTTTCAAAAGTCTGATGGCAACAGAGAAGAAGCTGTTCTTGAGTTGGTTGGTACGTGTCCTCAGACTTTTGTATCTTTTTCCTGACAGAATAAGGTGGATCTACTGGCTGCCTTTTCGAGGCAGCGGGAAATGTAGACAAAGTCAATGGATGTGAGGCTGGTTTGCGTGGTGGACTGGGCTTCAATTGCGACCCTTTGTAGTTTCTTGTGGTCTTAGACAGAGTAGGAGCCATACCAAGCTGTGATACAACCAGAAAGAGTGCTTTCTGTGGTGCATCTGTAAAATTTGTGAGAGTCATAGCAGACATGCCAAATTTCCTTAGACTTCTGAGAAGTTAGAGGCATTGGTGGACTTTCTTAACTATAGTGTCGGCATGGGGGACCAGGACAGGTTGTTGGTGTTCTGGACACCCAGAAACTTGAAGCTCTTGACCATTTCCACTTCATTCCCATTGATGTAGACAGGGGCATGTTCTCCTCTATGCTTCTCGAAGTCGATGACTATCTCCTTTGTTTTATTGACATTGAGGGAGAGATTATTGTTGTCGCACCAGTTCACCAGATTTTCTATCTCTTTCCTGTGCTCCGTCTCATCATTGTTTGAGATTCGACCCACTACAGTGGTGTCATCAGCAAACTTGAAAATCGAGTTGGAGAGGAATTTGGCCACACAGTCATAGGAGTGTAGTGAGGGGCTGAGGAAACAACCTTGTGGGGCACTGGTGTTGAGGATGATCTTGGAGGAGGTGCTGTTGCCTATCCTTACTGACTGCATGTGGTCTGTGGGTTAGGAAGTCTAGGATCCAGTCACAGAGGGAGGAGCTGAGCCCCCAGGCCAGAGTTTGGAGTTAATTTTTGTCGCATTTTGCATTTTAAATGCTGCAATGAGAGGACTGCAGGATTTTTTCAAACAGATAAACTAAATTGGCATCCCTGAGCCACAATTTCCTTTCCATCTTCTGACACAAAAGAACAGCCAAAGGGAGAGGCATGATAGGGCGGCTGACAGTTGTATTATCATGCCCTGATGTTACTGATTCAGGAAGGAAAGGGAAATCAAATGCCAAAGTCACTATTTTTCTTTGTATTTGGGTTGAGGTTAATGAAGGAAGTTATGCCAACGATGGCCAGCAACATATTGTTGTACCCTGACTTCACTGAAGATACATATGCAGCAGAATTGGTCTTGAGAAAAATAAAATAATCTTGACTTTATCTTTAATTAATTTTAAAGCATAGTCACAGCCTTCTTTCTGAACTAATAATTGCGATTTTACCAAGAAAAGCTTTCAAATCTACATTTAGGATTATTCATTTTACAGGTTGTATGGGCAGATACTGACAAGGTGGGCTGCGCTTCTCACTTTTGTGATAAACTACAAGGCCTGGATAATAAAAACCTCTCTATTCTGGTATGCAACTATGCACCTCCGTAAGTATAAATATTACTGAAATCTCCGCAGACAGGCACCTTTCTGCGTTGAAATATTATGTCATATTTTTGTATTTCTGATTTACACTATTAGTTTCGTGAAATTCTGCAAAATAAGATAATGAACCAACACAATGGCCGGAATATTACCGTCCCACCCGCCACGGGAATCGGAGCGGGTGAGGGGCGGACCATGGAAAGGTCCGTTGACCTCGGGCGGGATTTTACGGTTTCGGGGCGAGCGAGGCCGGAATGTCCCGCCCAATGTTTCACTAACTCCGTAACGGCAAATACTTTTGGATTGTTGCTGGTGCTTTATGGCATTAAATTCAAAGGCTGTAAAGCAGTGAAATGACAAGAGCAGGATTTGTCTCTGTAAAATGTTTGACAGAACACTTGCCAATCCAATCAAAGCTTTGCCTGTCCTTCTATTTCCAGGGGTAACATAGTTGGATTGCTGCCATATAAAAAAGGAACTCCCTGCAGTGCATGTCCAACTGGATTTCAGTGTGCTAATAAACTTTGCAGTAAGTATTCCTTTATCCAATAATTGAAAGTATTGCTTCAACAAAGGTGTTTCTTCTGTTATTTAGTACATCTGATCATTAGCTTCCTGTGGCCTTCACAGAAAGTAAGTTGTGTATAGGCTGCCAACTCTGACTGGATGTTCAATCATGTGACATTCGATCATGTGACAGTTGTAGTGCTGCCCTCCACCCCCACCCTCACCTCACCTCAGTAGAACAGCATAGTCATAAGCAGAAGTCATTGGTGCATTGGAATTCACAGCTGACCTTGCTTGTGATGGTGGAAAGGGTCTGAAGAATTGTGCTTGCAATCAATCTTTTCTTATCAAGTTTATCAGTTCAGGATACAAGTTTCCTTTTACTGCTTGTCTTGAACCTAGATAAGGTTTGAATACTAACTAACATGGGCTGTATACTGAATCACGAGTTCTATTCTGTGACTGGTAATCACCTCTCATAGGATATTTTCATTGTTCCTGATTTGATTTTGTTATTATCTGCTAAGTTTTTACTTAAAAATTTCTATATGTTAGTTGCCCTTTGCTAAAATTCTAATGATGTGCCTTCTGGAGAGTGGCCTGTGGTTTCCCTCCCTCCTTAATACACTGAAGACCAGGACATATAGCGAGGAATTTTCTGGTCATGTCTACCCATACACAGAAAATTCCTAACCAAAGTCAACGGACCTTTAAATAATCTGCCAAATTTTCTGTCATTCCTGTGACGATTCCCATGGCGAGCGGGGCTGGAAAATTTACCCCATATTGTTTATTATTTGCTTTCCCTCACCTTGCTCTTATTGATACAAATATCAGTACTGATCATGATCACAGATCTGGAAGTCCAGTTATTTGTAGGGAACAGAGTTGAAATTAATTCTGAGTTCAAAGCAGGCAGAGAATGCCCTGGTGGCTGGTCCCACTGCACTCCAGAAGTCGGGGGAGGGGGAGGGGGAGGGGGGGGCGGTGGAGGTGGGGGGGGAGGGGGGAGGGGGGGGCGGTGGAGGGGGAGGGGGGGGCGGTGGAGGGGGAGGGGGGGCGGTGGAGGGGGAGGGGGGGCGGTGGAGGTGGAGGGGTGTCACAGCAAGGGCAGAGGTTGCTGAGGTGAGCGAGCACAATGTTTCAGACCACAAAGTAAACTAGCGGCTCAGTGTGGGAGAACAAACCATAATTGCAGGAGACTCTTGGATATACTGAGAGGGTTGGCAATCATCGTAGGGAAACAGCAACATGAAGACAAAATGACACCAGAAACACACGTAGAATCTGCCCGGCACTACCAAATACAACAGAATTCACTCAGTGTTCGTCAGCCACCATTTTCGCAGCACAACACTTGGAGTGCAAGGAAAAATCTAAACGAAAGTTATCCTTCTCCTTAGAACATTGAGATCCAGGCACCAAACATTATGTTAAAAATCAACTGCTATACTAAACTTTAAACACAAGAAAAACAAAATCAAATCTGAGTGCAAAACCAATCTTCAGATGTTGAAAATGAGGCAAAAATTAACATTTATAGCTTTGATTCTAGAATTACCCTTTTCATTTATAATGGCCACCCATGACTCTATCAAACAGCAGGTGCACATGAATGATAAAAGAAATTGGGGGGAAAAGCAGAACATTTTAAAAGTGGTTTCTATATCATATTTGTATTATATCTAGAGACATAAAATCAAATATAGAAAATATATACAAGAAATAATACAAAACGTATCAAACAGCAACAAGGGGGCAGAGACACTGGAGTGATTTTAACTTGATGTGGAGATGCTGGCGTTGGACTGGGGTAAGCACAATAAGAAGTCTCACAACACCAGGTTAAAGTCCAACAGGTTTATTTGGAATCACGAGCTTTCGGAGTGCTGCTCCTTCATCAGGTGAGTGATTTTAACTTGACTAACCTAGTAAGTAACTGATGGCATTGAGTTAACTTTGTTATTCCCTACCAGGTTTTATTCTCCATTGGAGTAGATTGAGATTTGAAATGAGTATGGTCTGAAACAGGCACCTAACCTAGTTACTTTAAATTTGGCCCCAAAAAATCTAAATCTGCAGCAGCTAACAAAAGCTGTAAAAGGAGCAGAAAGCAAAATGGAAAAAAAAGTTAGACTGCACTGGAATAAATGTATTCCATATACTAGTTGATTGTGAGGTCGTACTGTGGTTGTACTCAGAAGTTTTGCAAAAGTTAATACCTGGCACTATCACTAACCTCTTTCAGGTTTGAAGGCTGTTGGCCTTTAAATGTTTTTCAAAAAGTCTCTGAGGTTTTTTTATTGTTCTCTTCACAGCACCGAAATCAGACGCAGAAGGTAAGAAATAATGCTTTGTTACAGATGTTTGCCTGGTAATGTAATTGATTTGAAAACAACCTGGAAGTAAGATGGATAGACTGATTCGGCATTGCCTCATGGAGTAGCACTATCCTGAAATCACATAATCCAACTGGCTGATGTGACGCCAAGATTCCTAATTTGAACTGTTACTGGTCCTCACAATGAATGTACACATTACTGCACAAGTGTCAGGCATGAAGATGCAAGATAGGCCTGTTCTATTTTTCCTTAAAGGTTCCTTAAAGAACCCATATTGTTCTGAACTTCTGCTATTACCAGGATGCACGAAGCAGTGTCTTTTTAAGGTGCTGTGTCCTGTTCATGGATTTGCCAGAAACTGTTGTTCAATCCTGAAAGGGAGGGCAGAGGATTTGGTAAGCTAGCAACACAAAGGCTGCAATGGGTATATGGGCAGCAATGGCAGTGCCTCTGGGACTGCAGCGCAGCGGAGGAGATGGAGCCAAGGTTGTGAAGAATTGGGAAGCTCTGTACCATGCTCTCTGTCAACTTGGAATCTGACTCTTCCATGCTCCTTGATGATGACAGGAGGCAGTGTGGCAGGCCTGCAAATGCACCCACCATCTCGGTGTGCCTTCCCACCAGCACTCTACTGGATGCCGTCTCATTGAAGTCCCCAACTAAGCCCTCTGCAGCAGAGCACATCTGAAACCTCATTCTCCGGGGGAGGGGAGGGGAGGGGGGGCTGACAAAATGAACCATCCTTTACCTCTGTGCCTGCCTGACGCATCAAGTGTGGATCCCAACTCTACAAAGTGCATGCAGATCCAACATCTCAGCTGGTGCCTGTGTCCAATGAAATCAAGGGTCATCTTTGCCATTACTGAACTGTTGCTCTCCCTCTTCATTCTCGGGTTTTTGGCTGCACATGCAGCAGTCCTTGGCAGGAAATTGGAAGGGGGAGGCTGGAGCGAGTGAAGAGTAATTGGGTGAGAAGCAAGAGTTCCATGGTCACACCATCAGCAGCTTGCTTATCATGCCAGATAAAAGGGTGAGGGTGTACTGGGAGTTGAGGAGGAGCATAAGGCAAGAACCTTCCATCATCCTCAATGTTCTCAACAATGCCAGATGACATGGGCTCTGCCACTGCTAGCCTCATGATGCTGAGAGCCATCTCCTCTGTGGGAATCAGGAGATGTTCTTCTTCCTTCTCATGCAAAAACAGAAAATGCTGGAAAATCTCAGCAAGTCTGACAGCATCTGTGGAGAGAGAATAGAGCCACTGTTTCAAGTCAGAATGACTCTTTGTCAAAGCCGTTGTGTACCACCTTATACTGCATAGGACAGAGCAGAATGCCAGTGGTTGTGTTACATTGTGATTTGGTAATCTTCCTGCCACAGCTAGTCCAAGGAGGAGAGAAACTGTGAGGTTGGCAATGTTGGTTGGTGTGTGAGGATGAGATGGAATACTGGAATGTTCGGAATGAGTCCTGAGTGCCAGGGAATGTTGCTGTGTGAATAAGAATGGTGCTACCAGTAGCTGTAAAAATAACTGCGCCCCTGAATGCCATTGTGTTGGGATCCTTCCCTGGATGAGCTGACATCTGCTACATACCCCAGTCCACTGCCCATAGTGGCTCCCTACATGACAACAGTGACTAAGCTTCCTTGGTGCTAATTAAGCTGAAATGTCTGGTGGATGTGAAAAGCACTATATCAATGTAAGTCTTTTTTCTGGTGCCAGATTTATATGTTGAAATGTATGACAGCTGCAAATGTTATTACTCACTGAATGTGAAATTGATGTGCCACCATGCTCAACACATCATACAGGTGAATACCCACCCTCCTGGCAGCATTCCTAATGCTTTCATCCTCTGCCAGTCCATAGTTCGCTAAATATTTGAGCCACCACATCAAACCAGAGAAAGGCTGCCATGCAACAATTTAACACATGGCCAATGGCTCCAATCTGCACCCACCCAATTGTGGCCAACATACACACAATAATACCTGTGCTGTCATAGGAATCATTATAGAGCAGACCACTTGGGCACTAAGCAATAATTTCATTGCCTGGATGGCCAGCTCTGAAGCGCGTCAGAATGTGTGTCCCAATTCATGGTGGTCAGGCATATTCTCCATAATCTGGTCATTAAAAGGGCACTGATCTTACCACCATGGATAGTGGAAGCGGCTCTGGAGGAAGTGAAGCAGTAGGAGGAGGAGGAGGATCACAAGGAAAGGAGGAGGTAACCAAACACCCTCATTCCAGCGGGCTGTTTATGGTCACCTTGTTCCAGTACACACAATCCAAAATCCCCATTGTACATCAGCCTCACACATTACATCGCTCTATCATTCACCATCCTCTTGCCATTGTTCTGAAATAAAAGCCCCCATGGAACAAATACTCCAAATTAACTTCATCCAACGAACCCAATATTCTACACAAAATTCAGTAATCACACTTGTGCATTCCCCTCGCGCCCGTCTTATGGGTGCCTTGGTCAGTCCTAGTTTTCCTGTGCTGTACTACCCCAATGGCTGCAGCATGGTTGGTAGATGACTGCTGATTTTATGGGGATACTCCAGAAGATCCTGCAGGATACCCTTGAGAGGCATTGGGACAAGAGGGCCCAAGTATGGACTGCACCACCTTAGCGTGGGTGGCAGCAGCCTGAGCTGGCTGCCTGATGGGCAACAGCCAAGGCACTGACAAGAGTGGCAGTGGTGGGAGCACAAATAGTGTTATTCAGAGAGGGTGGCACGTTTATGCTCCATGGAGCCACTGCCCCTTCCCTGAGGCTGGGCCTCTGCATTCCTAGTAGTTTGCTGGGCTGCCATGAAACCTTGAAAACCCTTTTGAGCCACTGGTGACCACAGCCATGATGGCAGCAGCCTGAGACTGTGTGGTACCAAGCTGCCGTTGGAAGGCAATACACCAGGATTGACCTAGACTGTAACCTTGGTGGCATTGTTGTGGCAAAAGATTGAAACCACTCAAGTCTGTAAGTTTTTTATTCACCAACATGCTTGGGAGACACAACCACCTCCTACAGCATGCTTGCCTGATAGAATGGCTGCATAACATATTTAGAAATATTGGTTATCACCCTTACACTATAGAATCCTAATAAGCAGTATTATACAGGCTGCAGCTGTCCCCTTTATCCAACTGAAGGTTGAAGTCTGCTTCTGACCACACTTTGTCTGACCCATTCTCTGAAGGTCATTAAGTTTGTGATTGTTAATTTCCTACATAATCGTGCTGAGAAAAGGCTCTAAAATTATTCTTTGAAAGCTGCTAATGCTTATAACTATGTTTGCCTGCGTTCAAAGCCAATAATGTCTTGTGTTGAATTATTTCAATTACCCCACTTCAGCATATTTGACCGCGAGATGGGATTCTGACCACAAATCCATCATGCTGTCACCAAAGCTGCCTACTTCCACCTCTGTTACATTGCTTGACTTTACAGCTCCTCAGCTCATTTGCTGCTGAAATCCTCAATCATGCCTTTGTTCTCTTTAAACATGACTATTCCAATGCATTGTTGGCAACTTAAAATGTTCTAACCTCTGTAAACCTGAGTGATATCCAAAACTCTGCTGCCGTGTCTTAACCTGGACGATCTTGTTCCTGTGCTTGCTGACCTGCATTGGCTGCCGGTTAAGCGATACGTTGATGTTAAAATTGCCATCCCTGTTTGTAAGTGCCTCGATGGCCTGACCCCCTCTCCATCCTAGTAATTTCCTCCAGTCTCACGACCTTCAGAGGTTTCTGTGTTCCACAAGTTCTGACCATGAACATTCCCAATTTTCATTATTCTACCAATGGTGGACTCAATGCTGAGGAATTCCCTGTTTGATTCTCTCCAATTTGCTGGCTGAGTGTTGCTGCAAGAACCCTCAAGAAGCTCAATACTATTCCAGACAAAGCAGTTGGCCTGATTAGTACCCTATTCACTATATTCAACATTCATTTCCCTTACCATTATTGCCCAATGATTGCCAACCACAAGCTACATTGCAGCACCAATCTCAATCATAGAATCCCTACAGTGCAGAAGGAGGCCATTTGGCCCATCAAGTCTGCACTGACCACAATGCTACCCAGGCCCTATCCCCACAACCCCATGCATTTACCCTAGCTAGTCCCCTTGACACTAAGGGGTAATTTAGAGCATGGCCAATCCATCTAACCGCACATCTTTGGATTATGGGAGGAAACCCATGCAGACACAGGAAGAATGTGCAACCTCCACACAGACAGTGACCCAAGGGCAGAATTGAACCCGGGTCCCTGGAGTTGTGAGGCAGCAAGGATAACCACTGAGCCATCGTGCCACCACCACCCCCCACCTCCTCCCGCCCCCCCCCCCCCGCTCCCCCCCCCCCCCTTTTATGACTCGTGAATGTTTTCTTTCCCTGACCTTCATGTATGTTTATCTCTTGTAAGGAGATTTTAAGAAAGATTTGCTGTTTTTATTGGCATAATAGAGGGTGTGGAACTCTTCATGTCTTTATTGTAATATCCCTTATCAGCATGACTCCACATTGAGGTTGTGCAGTCCACAGAGGAAACTGTTTCTAAATTTGACAATCTCTTGGAAACATAGAAACAAAGGAACATGAAGGAGACAATTCCACCCTTTTCCAATGTTCATTGAAATCAATGCTGATCTGGGGCACAATTCCATTTACCCATCTTTGTTCCTCACCTACAAAGTACATCAATCTCAATATTTCAATTGATGGAGCAGATTTGATTTGATTTATTATTGTCACATTTATTGGTATACAGTGAAAAGTATTATCACTGCAACAGTTAGGAGTAAATTAAAATTTGCTTTATGTAGATTGGTTACAGGAAAAATTATATTGAGGGTTGAGATCTGGAGAGTGAGGCATGTTTAATATTCATATCTCTTCTAGAGCCATATCCAGAGGACATTTCCTTCTCACTTGTGAGGTGAAGAACTAGATTTTTGAACTATTTGTGGTTTCCCTATGCCACACTGGAATGTTGGAGAGGACTGTTGGGTAATTTTCCTGTGTTTGTCCATTTGACAGCTGACCTGGGAATACCTTCTCATGAATCTAATTATAAAAGGTGGAAAGAATTCCATTTTTGATAAAGGCATCTTCACATTCTTAAGGATAAAACTACCTGTTAGTAGTTTTCACTCCATCATTCTGTTCTTCAGAAAACTGAGTTTGTTGACTCACTGAATGTCTCAGTCTGTCCATCTTGTTTTCTGAGACAGTGCACACTGTCCTGTATATAATCTTACGGACACGTCAAAATCCTTATCATAATTGTGATGGGGCTAATTTAGCTAGCGGGCAAAGTGAAGGTTATAGCTAGAATTCCCTCCAGGACCGTGGAAGTGAGTGAACATTTGTTCAGGTATGTGCTCTTCAGTATCCTGTCTGCTGCTGCACCCTCCATTATTGCACTTTGCACAGGCTCAGTGACAGATTATGTGCTCACCCATGTGTGCATGTGTTGAAATTTAATGCAAAGCATCTATTGACAAATGGCCCTCTATTCTTGTCATAATGATACTGAAGTGATTGATGTCAGTTAGGCTTAGGAAGCCAATGTTACATTTGTGTAGGAGGGAGTTTGGGAATTTTGGTGGCTTATTGGTGATTAAGATCGATATACCGTGCAACTTAACAGATAAGCAGAATTTTAATAATAATTCTGCTTTGGTAAGCATCTCACAGGCTGCCTAAGGCATCCTTAAGGCCCCAAGACCGGCCGCAACAAAACCTGCTCCCATTATTCAAGAGTCGCCCAGACTGGCAGACAGCCTGGGGCAGAGGTCCCAAGAGATGGGGGGCACGGTGATACAGTAGTTAGCACTGCTACCTCACAGCACCAGGGGCCAAGGTTCAATTCCGGCCTTGGGTGGCTTTGTGGAAGTGCACATTCTCCCCATATCTGTGTTGGTTTCCTCCAGGTGCTCCGATTTCCTCCCACAGTCAAAAGATGTGGTTAGGTGGATTGGCCATACTAAATTGCCCCTTAGTGTCCAAAGATGTGTAAATTAGGGGGATTAATGGGGTTACGGAGATAGGGCAGAGGGGATGGCCAAGGTGGGATGCTCTTTCAGAGAGTTGGTGCCAACCCAATTGGCTGAATGGCCTCTTTCTGCACTGTAGGGATTTTATGGTTCTTTGGTCCTAGTTATAGGAATATGGAAGATCCAACACTGTGTTGAAGGAAATGCCAAGAACAAATGAGTGCAGGCCATCTGGGAGTCAAGCTAACACATGCAGATGGGAGAGTAACTTGAAGAATGGGAGTTCGGTTAAGGGTCTCCGCATTCTATAAACTATAACTGTGTTCAAAATTCTTGATATTGAATTGGGTGGGCCATTACTTTCTTGGGCTGCGCATTCCTACTGCTATGAGGTGTTGTGCTCAGTTGAGCTTTTCCCTCCATGTTCTTACTTATGTTTCTTTCTTCTACTGGTGTGGCAAAAAACTTGCATTTCCTTCAGTGTCCATTCTTAATTTGGAACTGTGCCACGAGGACAATGTGACAGCGAAGGAGCTCTGCGCATCTTCAATTCCCTGTTAATGTGCGCATGGATTGTTCAGAAATCCTGAGATATTTATTCCTGAATAGAAAAAGGTGTGGTATTATTCACACGTTTTTGTAAATCACTTACCAATCTGACCCCGCATTAATACTGTGGGTTCAATAGAGGAACTATGTGCGTAACAGAAAAAGATTTAAAGTCAAATTCTCTCATAGATTTTCAATTTTTGTTCAGATTGACTATGAAGGGTTGAACATTCTAACCTTCTGGGTCCAATTGATAACAGTTTGCCTTTGTAGAGCACATTTAATGGAGAAAAATGCCTCAAGATGCTTCAGTAATGAAGTAAGCAAATGTTGGATAACTCGTTCAACGAGCTGGTATGGACAAGGTGTGCGGAATTGCTTCTTGTTCCATATGATTCTGTGGTTCTATATTATTAGACAGCTAGCCCTAAAGGTTGCTTGAATGTTGCGCAGACTTCTCTCCCCTCCTTCATTGTAATCTTTCCTGCCGCTGATTGGTACAGAAGAAGTTTTCATGCTTTATCAGTTCCCTTTAAGAAGTAAAAAAACACGAAACCTGAACACTAAAAACAAATGTTTTGCTGGACATACGTTGTGGGGGCAGGTCAATGATTTTGCTGGGCTGGGGGAAACAGATGATTAATCCTTTATAACTTCTGCATCAAAGTGAACTTCATCCTATTTTTCAACAGGTGCCATAACACCTCAAGCCACCATTGTTGCGGGTGAGAACCCAGTACTGTGTTACCTTTTATTCTGATACCTGTAAGGTCAACAGTTTTGCATTGCAGTTAAAGTAAGAGGCACACTGCTTGTATCAGAAATTAATGTGTGATTGATGTGTTTTTATTTGTTTAGTTATCTTAAGTTTGCCTCAAGCACAGAAATTATCACAGAATTATAGAATTGTTACGGTGCAGAAGGAAGCCATTCAGCCATCTGCACCAGCTCTCCAAATGAGTATTATGATTTGTTGTGGAAATGCCAGCGTTGGACTGGGGTAAACACAGTGAGGACTTTAACCTGGTGTTGTTAGACTCCTCACTGTATTATGATTTGTGCCATTTTCCTGCCTTTCCCCTGTACCACTGCACTTTGTTTCTATTCAAACAATCATCTGATGCCCTCTTTAATGCTTCGATTGAACCTGCCTCCACTACACTTCCAGGCAGTGCATTCCAGACCCAAACCACTCGCTGTGTGAAGAATTTATTTTCCGCATCACATTTGCTTCTTTTGCAAATCACTTTAAATCTGTGCCCTCTCGTTCTTGATCCTTTTACAAGTGGGAACGGTTTTTCCCCTATCTAATTTGTCCAATCCCATCATGATTTTGAACACCTCTATCAATGAGTAATAAATCATAAAAAGAAACTCAAACCCTTACAACTCAACAGGGTGAGAAATGGAAAGAGTATTCAACTCCCAGATGTGTTCGCCGTATCAATTTTATTTGTGCATCATTGCTTGGCGTTTCTTAACAAATATATTTCACTGCTTCTCCAAATAGTATACCACTCAACTAATCATTTTCCAATTTAGCCCTTGGTGCTGAATTGTGCATTGAGTATTTTTTTAAAAAAGTAATGTTTATTTTCAGTGAATGGAGGCTCCAAATGAGCAGCAAGGTGGCACAGTGGTTAGCACTGCTACCTCACAGTGCCAGGGACCTGGGTTTGATTCCCGGCTTGGGTCACTATCTGTTCAGAGTCTGCATGTCCGCCCCTTGTCTGTGTGGGTTTCCTCCCACAGTCTGAAAGACGTGTTGGATATGTTGGCCGTGCTAAGTTCTCCCTCAGTGTACCCGAATAGGTGCCGGAGTGTGGCGACTATGGGATTTTCTCAGTAATTTCATTGCAGCGTTAATGTAAGCTTACTTGTGACACTAATAAATAAACTCAAACTTAACAAAGTTGTTGACGTGGTGAGTGGGCAACATTATTGGTGTTAATGTGCCCTAAGAGATGACTCTCGTTCTCCTTTCTAGTTTGTAACTTGCATTTGAATAAAAGTCCCCACTTTCTCCCAGCTCCAAGAAACTGACAGAAATGAGTTTCAATCAGGTTATGAATGAGCATTTCCTCAGCCTAAATGGAGTGACTCATTTGGAAGACTACAATTGCAGGAAATAGTAGAGTGGGGAGTGGCTTTCCAGAACTAGAGCTTTTAAAAAAAATCTTTACTCCATCCTTAAAGCCCATGAAGCCAAAGCTCAGAATGGACCGGGCAGACCCAAATTCACTTCCCATTCGCTCCAAACCCAAAATCCAATTGAATCCAATTCATGGTCCCCACAAGTGAGACAAACAACATCCAAGCCAACCCCGTTCCAACCCCCAACCCTCCACCCCACCACGTCCTGGGCCTGATCTGACACCTGATCCCAGCCAAAAAGCAGTGGCGTAGTGGTATTTTTGCTGGACTAGTAATGCAGAGACCCAGGGTGATGCTCTGGGGACCTAGATTCGAATCTCACCAGAGATTGGGGCGGCACGGTAGCACAGTGGTTAGCACTGCTGCTTCACAGCTCCAGGGTCCTGAGTTCGATTCCCGGCTCGGGTCACTGTCTGTGTGGAGTTTGCACATTCTCCTCGTGTCTGCGTGGGTTTCCTCCGGGTGCTCCAGTTTCCTCCCACAGTCCAAAGATGTGCGGGTTAGGTTGATTGGCCAGGTTAAAATTGCCCCTGAGATGCGTAGGTTAGAGGGATTAGCGGGTAAATATGTGAGGGTAGGGCCTGGGTGGGATTGTGGTTGGTGCAGACTCGATGGGCCGAATGGCCTCCTTCTGCACTGTAGAAATCATAGAATCATAGAAACCCTACAGTGCAGAAGTAGGCCATTCGGCCCATCGAGTCTGCACCGACCACAATCCCACCCAGGCCCTACCCCTATATATTTTACCCGCTAATCCCTCTAACCTATGCATCTCAGGACTCTAAGGGGCAATTTTTTTTTAACCTGGCCAATCAACCTAACCTGCACATCTTTGGACTGTGGGAGGAAACCGGAGCACCCGGAGGAAACCCACGCAGACACGAGGAGAATGTGCAAACTCCACACAGACAGTAGGAGGGTTTCTATCTATCTAGAAGATGGTGAAATTTGATTTCAATGAAAAGGAAATTTTGAATTGAAAGTCTAATGATGACCATGAAACCATTGTCGATTGTCCTGGAACTGGCATTAAGGACACAGAAATGAAATTCCTTTTTAATGAGAATCCATTGCATAATTGTTTGGCTATTTGTCCGCTATAACATTCTCTTTATAAGTCTACTCTTCACTCTCTATCTGTCCTAAATTCTCTCAGAAATATCCATTCACTTATATCGGTTTGTTAGCTTTCCCCTCAGTAAAGCCCTGTATGGAAGCTGGGTACCAGTCTAGATGCGGACCCGTGGCCCGGGAGCTGTTCCAGCACGTGTTTTGAAGAGAGTTGGGAAGAGTGTTTGGTCATGCCCTCAGGACACACTGTTGCCGTTAATGTTGCCCACTCACTATACAGCGCTGAAGCTGAGCAACTGTTGGGAAACCATCTTCTCTCTGCATTCTGCTGATTTTAATCCTCGTGTGGTAAAATGCTTACATTTTCCATATGTTAGCTCTTAATTAAACCATGAGAAACATTTTCATCAATTTCAATGATCTATAAATGTTTCCTTCCTTCGCCTGCTTGTATGTCTATCTTGGATCTGAATTTTAATAAAGGCTCACATTTTTTTCTTGCCAATAGACCAATAAAGAGTGTGAAGCTCTTAATTTTTTTAACATCACTTCAACATGACTTCAGATTAAAATTTGCAACTGACAACAGAAACACTTCCTGAATTTTAGTCAGAAACATAGGGCAGAATTTTCCATTCAGAGTACAGGGTGGGGTGAGAAAACCAGCATCCAGCTCTCCAGCTGCATAACCAAGTTTTCTCCCAGATTGTCTGGCACTCTGTCAGGCCCCAGCATCGCACTGGCAGGGCAGGGCCTGATAGAGCGGGCAACGTGGGCTCCACTGAGATCAGGGTGCCATCTGCATTAAAACAAAACTCCCTCGCAACAGCCCCATGAACATGGGAGATTCCCTATCACAAGCATGGGGCAACCCCCCCACCCCCCCCCAACACATAAGCATTGAGGCAACTCTGCCCCCCCCCTCCCCCCAACCTCGCAAGCACTGAGGCAAATCCCCCACACACAAGTGGGAGAAATGGGAGGGCAATCATCCACACATACACGGGCATATGCACATACATGCACCAGGACAACAACCGCCACCCCTCTCCCCACCCCGCCACCAGCACTGGGGTAACTCGCCAACCCTTGCCTACACACATAAGAAGAACCCCCCAAATGGAGCTTGGCAGAGGGCACTATCCTGGAACTGCCAATTGGCACTACCAGGTTGGTACTGCCAGGGTAACCGGGCATGTCCCTCTCCCCCACCACCCCCTGGGGAGGGGGGGGGGGAGGGTCGGGGGGCTTATTATTCTTACCTTTGCACCTCTAGTGGGTTCCCATCAACTGCTTCTCACATTTCATTACTTATTGTAAACTTCACTTTCAAGGGGGTAATTCCTTACCTGAGGGAGACATATGGAGAGGGAGCCCTTTAACTAGGTTTAAGTTGATTTAAATAAGAATGGTGGGAACCTCATTACATCACTGGCGAGGGACGGGGAAAATCTGAAAACAAGATCTTGCCGGCGACCATAATGAGGTTCCTGAATGCAATATTCTATGTGAGGTCTGAGCAAGGCTCTCTGCAACTGAAGCGTCACTTGTTCACTTTTACATTTCTATCTTCTGTCAGTTAAAAGCTCTTTGGCTTCTGTAAGCAGACATCCCTTCCTGGACTGCTACTGAACCAAAGTCTTTGTGAGTGTTCATTCATTCCAGATACAACTAGTATTTCTTACTTTACACGGGACAACAAAAGGTTATCATTTTGAATTTCTGAATGAAATCAGAGCGCAGTGTTAATTTCACTTCTTCAGCTGTGGTTTCTTTTGATGTCTGTTACAATATAGAAAGTGGCTGGCTGAGCTACACGCACCACACATTCCTCGGGTGAAGATTGGAAAATTGCAAGCAGTCTTCATTCATTGTCAAGTTTTCACATGCACCTGTGATTGTGACTTCAGGTTGCCAGCATCCAGTTCTCCAGAAGGTCAATTACTGTGAGATTTGAGCAGCAGTTTGGTGAAAAAACTCTGCCTGGAAATAGAAATGATTCTCATAGAATCCCAACAGTGCAGAAGGAGGCCATTCAGCCCATCGAGCCTGCACCAATAAAAATCCCACCCAAGCCATATCCCCGTAACCCCACGTATTTACTCTACTAATTCCCCTAAGGGGTAATTTACTATGGCCAATCAACCTAGCTTAGGAGTGTGGGAGGAAACCGGAGCACCCAGAGGAAGCCCATGCAGGCACGAGGAGAATGTGCAAACTCCACACAGATAATCACCCAAGGCTGGAATTGAACCTTGGCACTGTGAGGCAGCAGTGGGGATTTGTCTGCGAGAAATATGCACCTAACATGTTTTGCTATTTTTAAGGAATGGTGGCCATCGGCCAACTGCATTCAAGCATAAGATATTCATTGTTAAGGGAAATGGGCGCTGCCATGAGTTAATACACAAAATTTGCTCTCTTACTTAACATGTGAGCTCCAAGGACCCACCCTAGTTCCTGGTGAAAACAGATATTTGGCACAAATCTGATTTTCTCAGTCATGGACAGGATGTCAATGTTTGATGATTAATTCACTGCTATTGAAAAGGTTTAATGTAAAAATATATTGAAATGTCTCTATTATTGGCACCAATCTCCCAGACAACATCACCATATGAATCATTTCTACTTCCATTTCCTGAGGTCTTTTTTTCAGAGGTTTATTTTTAAATTAGCAATGAACACTACAATGGTAATAGCTGGTATTAGATCCAATCTTTGGGGCTGGCAGACATTTTATTAATGTGTTTCATTACAGCTATAAAATAAGCTGTAATACTGAAGTAAAGAGTTAAAATGCAAAGGATATATTTATCGCAGTGTAAAGTAAGAGGGATACAATCTGTTAGTATCTACAAAGTTTTGAGTTGATTGACCTCAAATGGTCTTGTGGTTAATACAAGGATGTCCAGTCTTGCATCAAGAATATTCTAAGATTCCATCTTTATATTCTGCCTCATCAACGTTAAATCACATTATATTCTAGGAATCTCAACTTACTATTGTTCCTATACGTCAATAGATTTCAATGCTTCTCCAAGCCAAGCAGCCTTCTAATTACCTTTGTATAGTACAAAATACTCTGAAACTGTCAACTATGGTTCCCATGTTATATAGAGGGATATAAGCGGTTATAAGCGGGGAAATGTGAAATGATTCATTTTGGTAGGAAGAACATTGGGAAACAATATAAAGTATGGGGTACAACTCTGAAGGAAATGCAGGAGTAGAGGGACCTGGGTGTATCTGAGCATAAGTCATTAAAGGTAGTGGCAGGACAGGTTGAGAGAGCAATTAAAAAAGCATATAGTATCCTGGGCTTTATTAATAGGGGCCTAGAATACCAGGGCAAGGAGGTAATGTTGAGCTTGTTAAAGTCACTAGTTTGGCCTCAGCTGGAGTATTGCATCCAATATGGGCATCACACTTCAGGAAGGGTTTGAAGGCATGGGAGAGAGTGCAGAAAAGATTAGCAAAAATGATTTGGGGCGGCACGGTGGCACAGTACTTAGCACTGCTGCCTCACAGAACCAGGGACCTTGGTTCAATTCCCGGCTTGGGCCACTGTCTGTGTGGAGTTTGCACATTTTCCCCGTGTCTGGGTGGGTTTCCTCCAGATGCTCTGGTTTCCTCCCACAGTCCAAAGATGTGCAGGTTAGGTGCATTGGCCATGCTCTCCCTCAGTGTTTCCAAACAGGCACTGGAGTTTCGTGACTGGGGGATTTTCACAGTAACTTCATTGCAGTCTGAATGTAAGCCTACTTGTGACTAATAAATAAACTTTTTACTTTTTCCTGTGATAAGAACTTCAGTTATGAAGCTAGATTGGAAAGGTTAGGACTGTTAGAGAAAAGAAGGCTGAGAAGAGCTTTGATGGAGGTATTGAAAATAATGAAGGGTCTGGATAGAGTAGATAGAAAGAAACTGTGTTCACTCATGAAAGGATTAAGGGTGAGAGGGCAGAAATTTAAAGTAATTAGTAAAGTTAAAAGACTGCCTTAGGGTATGGTGAAGGCAGGTTCAATTAACGCATTCGAAGGGAATTAGACTTTTATTTGTAAAGAGAGAATTTGCAGGACTACAGGGAGAAGACAGGAGAATGGGACTGGGTGAGTTGCTCATTCAGAGAGCCAGTATAGATATCATGGGCCAAAGAGCCTCCTCCTGCACTGTTAGAGTGGTTTTCCAATGAGGTGGCAAAAATACTCAGGAAACCAATGTCATAGTATAATAGTAAAACTTTATTAAAAACCAATGATCAATGGGAGAGATTATTGGTGATAATCTCCGATACAGAATATCAGGACCCCCTCGAATAAGTTCTAATGTTATCAATAAAAAACAATAGTTATTTTTTAAAAATCTGATTTTCTGCCTTACATTAGTATAAAAGTAATTTCATTTAATGTTAATACATCAATATAAATCTCTGTCAGCCAATTGCTCGGTACTTTCCAGCATAATAGTTTATTTATCCGTTACTAACCAGAAGTTATTCCCACTCTAGTTTGATTAATTCCCTGTTGCCTGGATATGGCAGCCATTACTATAATGGCCAATGTGGAGGTTTCTCTCCGGCTCGTTGCCAAGATTGATTAGACATTTGTCCTCGCATCCGAGGTTATGTCCAATCTGTGTCTGGGCTGTGAACCAACTATTCATTAAAGTTTTGAAATGTGTTCCCTTTCAGTAATCTCCAAGATGTAGCCATACTAGCTGGGGTTCCCAGGACTATGGTCAAACTATTCAATTTTCCCATTATGTTCTTTGGTACCTTGCATTGACTGAAAAATGTTCAATCACAGTAAAATACTTAAAATGCACTTTAAAATATCAACTTAAATGTCTTAAAATCATCGTTACTTGCTTTAAATTTCTTATTGCATTAATATGTGGGTAAGTCATCATTCCTCAACCTGCTGTTACCATTATCGGTGTTTGTATTCTGTCTGAACTAAGAGAAACATAAAATAATTGCTTTCTTGCACCATAACAATTCTATGATTCTGTGATTTTGAATTGTGGACTGATTGTGAGTTAAATCAAAACAACAGTCACTGCCTGGTCCAGCACTAAACCATTCAGACTAGAAGGTTGGGCAGATTATAAATGGGGAACTAGATTTAACTTTACTTTCTCTGGGCTAATGATGGGGTGGAAATCAACTACCTCATGCTAAAAAGTCAACTACCCCTTTGAATAGCCTGCCACTGAGCGCGTACGGGAAAATCATGATGAGGCAGTGGAGAGCTGTCAATTCCTACAGAATAATCCAGCATGAATAAATCCTTTTTCATCATTCATGGGATTTGGGTGCCACTGACTGGGCCAGCATTTGTTGTCCATTGTTGAACTGAGTGGCTTCCTAGGCCATTTCAGAGGGCATTTAAGCATCAACCACATTGCTGTGGGTCTGGAGTCACATGTAGGCCAGAGCAGGTAAGGATGGCAGATTTCCTTCCCTAAAGTACGTTAATGAAGCAGATGGGTTTTTTTTAATGACAGTTAACAATGATTTCATGGTCATCATTAGACTTTTAACGCCAGAATTTTTAAATTGACTCCAAATGTCACCATCCGCCGTGGTGGAATTTGAACCTGGGTCCCCAGAGCATTACCCTGGATCTCTGGATTACTAGTTCAGGGACAATACCACTACGCCACCTCCTCGCCTCAGGGAAATCACCTCCGGGAAGAAGAAAAGAAACTTCCACCATTTTAAAACTGTCAAAATTATTAAAGTCTAAATTCTCCAGTCATCAAGCACAGAAAATATCCTCTTGTTGATTGTGAATGAGGAACATTTGGTCAAAGTCCTTGCAAGGTAATTCCTTATGATTTCCACAAAATATTAAACAGTTGTTGGAAAAAAAATCAAGCATGACCATCAAATTCTACAATTTTTTTTATTGTAATGCGCTGTTTTAGGATTAATAATGGGTGAAATGTGAGGAACTTACCGTCTCCATTTTGTTATTCAACAGGTGCTCCCGGGGCAGAAAATACCAAGCCTAATGAGATCGCAGCATTGTGTTATAATGTTGTTCTGACACTCGTGATGTTAGCAGTTTCATATTCTGTATAAAGTTGAAGAGCAGTATATGTTACAAATAATATACGCTCAATATGATTTTGTTCAGATTTCCTGATGAAAGTGTTTTCTTGGAAACATTTAGCTGGATACTCTCTGATCAGTGAGAATAGACACCTGATCAAAATTAGTCTCAAGTTTTAAACTGTATGTTTAAAAAAAAACAAAAGAATGTTGCCTTTCAAACTAGTTGTGTTATTGGTTGGAGAGTCTGCATTCTTCCAACATTTTTCCTTCCCTTATGAACAACACTGACCCAGATTTTGTAGTCTGTGTTGAAGGAATGGCATCAGCCTTTTATTACATTTATATTTGTCAGCAGAATTTTGTGTTGTTGTGATTGGAAATCCATTTCAGCACAGTGTTCTCCATCTTCTTGATCTGTACGTTGAACTATTTGCCACAAATTGCTTTCTGGTTTATTCCTCAATAACACTGAACATTGTTAGTGTCAACATTTGCTGTGAAATCCAGAACACTGAGCTTTGCTGGGATAGTCCGTGAGGTACCAGCAACCCCTGTTCCTTGGAACTAGAGATACAGGAGGCATATATAAAACTGTAAAAGCACGGGAAGAAAATCCATGACCAAACTAAAGAAACTTACACACAGTATTTTGTCATTTTTCTTGTACAATTCACTTAGCAAGTTATATTAATAATATATGCTATTTTGCACTTCATAGGTTGAAGGAATATTAAACACAAGCCTAAAGATATAAATTTTACATTGCAACGTTTCCTAAAGATTAAAGAATAGGGAGGATAGTGTGATTATCAAGGTATATTCACACTGTAAAATAAAATCTCAGCATACTATATGTACAGGGGACCAGTGACTCAATACATTGAAAGCAAGGGACAAAGGGATTTAAGGATTATTTATTTTTCTTTACTCTTTTTAATAGGAGGGTTCATATTTAACAACCTGAAGAAGTAGAAAGTGATCCAGATTTCTCTTAATTTGTTTTATCTACCATTTGGACAGAAACTAATTCTTTTAGTGATTGTGATTCCTATCATTCCAAATTTGTCCTATTTAGTTTTACATTCAGAAAGTCTTTTGAATGCACCAAATAAACTACAAAAGGAAACTAATGTGCGCACATAGGAACATTAGCTTAGCTATTGTTAGTGTCACAAGTGGGCTTCCATTAATACTGCAATGAAGTTACTGTGAAAATCCCCTAGTCACCACACTCTTGTTCAGATACACTAAGGGAGAATTTACCGTGGCCAATGCATCTAACCAGCAAGTCTTTCTAAGTGTGGGAGGAAGCCAGAGCACCTGGAGGAAACCCATGCAGACACTGGGAGAATGTGCAGATTCCACACAGACAGTGACCCAAGCTGGGAATCAAACCCAGGTCCCTGACGCTGTGAGGCAGCAGTGCTAACCACTGTGTTACCGTGCCGCTCATTTGGAGCCTCCATTCACTGAAAATAAACATTACTTTTTTTTTAACTCAATGCACAACTCAGCACCAAGGGCTAAATTGGAAAATGATTGGTGGAGAAGCAGCGAAATGTATTTGTTAAGAAACGCCAAGCAATGATGCACAAATAAAACTGATACGGCGAACACATCTGGGAGTTGAATACTCTTTCCATTTCTCACCCTGTTGAGTTGTAAGGGTTTGAGTTTCTTTTTATGATTTATTACTCATTGATAGAGGTGTTCAAAATCATGAGGGGATTGGACAGATTAGATAGGGAAAAACCATTCCCACTTGTAAAAGGATCAAGAACGAGAGGGCACAGATTTAAAGTGATTTGCAAAAGAAGCAAATGTGATGCGAGAAAAAACTGCTTCACACAGCGAGTGGTTCGGGTCTGGAATGCACTGGAAGTGTGGTGGAGTCAGGTTCAATCAAAACATTCAAGAGGGCATCAGATGATTGTTTGAATAGAAACAAAGTACATGGGTAGAGGAGAAAGGCTGGAGAATGGCACCAAGTCATAATGCTCATTTGGAGAGCTGGTGCAGACATGTGGGGCTGAATGGCTTCCCTCTGCACTGTAATAATTCTATAATTCTGTGATAAGTTTGCCTCACGCATAAACATCCAAGAATAATTGCTCATTGATGAAGCCAAATAAAATTATATCAAGCACCCGGAGGAAACCCACACAGACATGGGGAGAACATGCAGATTCTGCACAGACAGTGACCCAAGCCGGGAACTGAACCCGGGTCTCTGGCGCTGTGAGGCAGCAGTGCTAACCGCTGTGAATCTCTCAGCCCATAGACCTTTTCACCAACCCAACATTTTGCAGCAACAGCCCAAAGCCAGGAATAAAACAGCAAGTCCAGTAGAACCTCAGAGTGTGTCCCTGCCTTCACTAAACAAATCAGAATTGGAAGGGGCCATCACCATTCTATGAACACTTTGTGACAAACTCTGCAACACCTTAGTGAGGCTAAACATAGAATTCACATCATTAATAATAAAGCTGTATCCTTAATAAATTGAATATACAGGCAAATGCACATGTCTCTAAGCCTGGTTAATATTATTTAACAAAGTTCCCCTGAACCACTGTCTTTTCTAAACTGTAAAATGTAATAATCTCTGAGATTTATTCATGGTTAATGCTCTGTCCCCTTGTTATTTCTCCTGTTGTTCTCCCCATACTCTGTCCAATACATATATTCTTTAGCTATTTTGAGGAGACGTAACCTGAACCCAATGCTCTAAGCAACTAAATATTGTAAAGTCTGGACCTTTGCATTCTACTGTTCTGACTATGATATAGGAGTATTATATTAATTCTAAAAACATGCTTCACTTTATTTGGATGTTGAAAATAATACAAAATGGGAAGAGTTAGTAAAAGACCAGTACATATAATTAGAACAGTAGAAGGCAAATTCCAGAGCTTTTACAGAGCGCTTACTAGATCATAAATCCGACATCTTCTCTTAAAGGTGATCTGAAATTCCATACGGGTTTTCTCAATGTTTCTGCAATCAGTGCTGTCAGCTGTTGTCAGTTAGATAAATGGTGAATGGAGGTCCAAAAGCATATTGAGCAAGAAATCCACCAGGGGTAGGGTGTGAACCATTAGTAGCCTCATGATGCATTTTCATTGCTCGATAATGTTTGAAGGTATTATGATCATCTGACTAAATGCTATGGTACCGACAAGAACCAGTCCAGTCACGCACAGAGGGAGCCCAAACTTCTCACAATCGGAGCATAAAATAATGCTCACTGTGGTAGAGAAAGGAGGAAGGTATTCATTTTCATAGTACTCTACTGTTTGAATAGAAAGATGTAGTTTAATTACTAGGTAACTATGTTATTTATAGCTTGTATTGTAAAATATTGTACTGCTATGTTTTGATATTTGTGATTGGGGACACAATGTTGTATGAATAATTGTGACTCCAAGTTTTTAAAATTATAATTAACTAATATATTTCATATGAATAGAACTTGTTAAGTGAATCAGGGTAAAGAAATAGGAGTGTCTAAATAAAGAGGATGGATTCTTTGTGATCCGCGGAACAAAGTAAATTGTATATTCATTTATGCTAATGTGTTATTGTGAAATGTGTAATATTGCATGGCAGAACTCATTCTATAATTTTACTGTTATGTTGATGAAAGTCAGGAGGTAAAGGGTGGAAATACAGCCATCTTTACACACTTTTATAAACATTTATTTACAGAGATATACATTATAAACATGTATGTCCTTGCATGACAACCACTTTTTATACTCTTCTGAGAGCCAGTGGGAAATATAGAAATCAACAATGGTGCCCAATATGGGGTTCAAACCCTTGAGCCCAGGGTAAAAGTCTCATGTTCTAGTGACTGAGCTGGCCCAGTATACAGTAATAATATTGATTGTTTGCACAAAGGTAATAAAGCTTCATTCCCTGACCAGGAAATGAACCCAGGCCATAGCATTGAGAGCAACAAATTTTAGCCACTTGACCATCAAGGAAGCCACTATTCCTTTAAGTAGAGGCACGATGGCACAGTGGTTAACACTGCTGCCTCACAGCACCAGGAACCCGGGTTTAATTCCAGCTTTGGGTGACTGTCTGTGTGGAGTTTGCACGTTCTCCCTGTGTCTGTGTGGGTTTCCTCCGGGTGCTCCGGTTTCCTTCCATAGCTCAAAGATGTGTGGGTTAGGTTGATTGGCCGTGCTAAATTGCCCCTTAGTGTCCCAAAATGTGTAGGTTAAGGGGTTACGGGGATAGGGGCTGGGTGGGATTGTTGTTGGTGCAGGTTTGATAGGCCGAATGGTCTTCTGCACTGTAGGGATTCTAGTGCTTCCCACTGGCGTACAATTCAACACAATATATAACAGTTGCTATTGACAGTACAGAGCATTGAGTTTATTTTCAAATGAGTTACAATCTGGAGCTATCTCCTTCTTGCAGTCTTTAAGAACAAAAGAGTTTTTAAATTTCTTGTGAAATCTTTGCAGTAAAATCCATTTGTAGCCAAAATTAATGGTTGCAAAATGAATTCAATCCAATATCCAATTTATGATATCTTTAACAATGTTCTTCACAAGAGGCAAAATGAAATATGGACACTGAGCTAAAGGAGGACAGACTAGGAAGAATGACCAAAAGCTTGATCAATGCAGTGGATTTTACAAAGGGTTTTATAGGAGGAGAGTTAGCTGGCGAGTTGGTTGGGTTTAGGAAGGGAATCCTAGGAGGTGGGGCCTTGGTGGCTAAAGGAGCATCCATCAGTGATGGGGCAAAGGTAGAAGGAAATGCACCAGAACAAGAGTTTGTGGAGGCGATGGATGGGGCTGGGGAGGGGGGGTGGTGGTTAAAGATGGCTCATGATATAAGGAAGGGTGTGGCCTGGGGAAATTCAAATTTGACACACTGGGGGACAGGAAGTTAATGTAGGAACATTGGGAGTGATGGATGAGCAGGACTTGATGCAGGAGAGGATACAGGCAGCTTTGATTTGGGCAAACGTAGCTTTGTGAAGGAAGATGGGAGGTTCGGGGCCTGAGCAGAGAGAATTGAAGTAATCAGGACAGCTGTAGATGGACTGAAGGGATAACATTATAGAGTTGGAAGAAGGTGGGCTTTGTAATGGTGAGTACATGGAATTGGAAACTCACCTCAGGGTCACACAGTAGTTAGACCTGAGATAGTAACCAGGGAGAAGGAGAGGTTTGCCGCCTCACCAGTTCTTTGTAAAGCACCTATTCGTTTCTAAATTCTGGATTTATAAAATAAGTTTGGGTCAAATTTCTTAACATATATTCTTATACAACTTGTGTGCAACTTATATAACATGCAGCATACAACAGTATATAACTTATATTCATAGTCATAATTTTATTAAATGTTAATCAAATAGGATTATGCAATGAAGGATATGAGTGGTCCACCCAACTGACATACACAATATAGTTACCATTGCAAAATGTATAGTTGAAATATGTATTGGACTCAGCTATTGCACATGCATTGGACATGTATTGCACGTTCTGTTGTATTAGGATGTCACCATTAGAGGCTGCCCTTGAGCTGTGTGAAATATTACAGCTCCTCCAGTGACAGATTATTGGAGTGTAGTAATACTGAATTACAGTTAACTTCCTTTTACACACAAATAAGAGCATAAGAAATAGGAGGAATAGACCATATGGCTCATTGCGCCTGCACCGTCGTTCAATATGATCATGGCTGATTATGCGTTTCAATGCCATTTTCCCTCTCATTCTCCACATCCCTTCATTTCCAGCGAGACCAAAAATCAGTCCATCTCCATCTTAAATGTATTCAACAATGGATCATCCACAACCCTCTGGGTAGAGAATTCTAAAGATTCACAACCCTATGAGCATCTCAGTTCTAAATGACCGGCTCCTTATCCTGAGACTTAAGCTGAATTTCCTATCTCGCCTGCCATGGGAATCATAGCGGGCGGGACACGGACCATGCAAAGATTCGTTATCCTGAGGTGGGATTTTCCGGTTTCAGGGCGAGCGCATTTGGAAAATCCTGCCCTGTGTCCCCAGGTTTTAGATTCACCAAACAAAGGAAGCATTCCCTCAGTGTCCACCCTATCAAGCCCCTTCAGAATTTTGTACGTTTCAATCCGATTGCCTTTCATTTTGCTAAACTGCAGAGGCTATCTACTCATGTTTGCTCAGTATGTCATCATAGGACTTCCCCCTCATCCCAGGCACCAATTTGGTGAAATTTTGCTGTACAGTCTCTAGGGGGAGTATATCTCTTTTTAAATGTGGAGACCAAAACTGTACACAATACTCTAGATATGGTCTCACCAAAACCCCGTACAATTGTAGCAAGACTTCTTTATTCTTGTACTCCAATCTCCTTTCAATAAAGACCAACATGCCGTGTGCCTTCCTAATTGACTGCTGCATCTGCGTGTAGGTCTTACAGTGTGTTAAATAGGTCTTATGCATAGAAACTTGCAAAAAAAAGATTAAATAAGATTAGTAATTGTTCAGACAAAACAGGATGCATTTTTCCAATTTGAAGGAAGTTCAATGGTTTACTAACTGCGAAGGGTCAGTGGTTTTGATATAAATTAAACTAATTACGATTCCAATTAAAATTACCAATAGTTAATTCGAATTGCGATTTATCTGCCAATTCAGTTAACTGTCTTTTGGTTACTTTCTGTAAACCAGTCAGAGTTACATCTTCCATCTTTAGGAAAGTCCTAGCAATTTCCAACACCATTTTAGATTCTAAACCGTACAACAGGCCTCCAATTCGTATGTCTAATACCTCAATACCTCCACTCACTCTTAACAGATTCCACCTTATTACAATAAATCCCAAATCAAGTTTTACCATTCAGCATCCGGTAACTTGCTTCCCACATTTCAAAACATCCCAATGAATTATTACTAATCAGCATCCAAAAGCCCTTTCTCTATATTTTGAATCCCACAAGAGCCCCCACTTTTGTCACCATCCCAGTTGATGTTAATGTTGGATGGGAAGATCCCAGAATGGAATCCTGGCTCAAAAGACCGTAACTTATACTTTTGTTAAGAAAATGAGGATGAACAGAGTCACAAGACTGCCAATTAGCTTTTAACAACAACAAAAATTATTGGGTAGTTCTACAAGTGGCTTTGTAAGGCCATGTGAAATACCATAGGGCTATTGTGAAACCCCTGTGGTAGCCGGGTCCAGGTATACTGTTGCTGCTGGACCTAATTTTCTTAGCCTCCTGAGAAAGTAAAGGCATTGATGGGCTTAACTATGGCATCAGCATGGAGGGACCAGGACAGATTGTTGGTGTTCTGGAAAACTATAAACTTGAAGCTCTTGACCATTTCCACTTCATCTTCATTCTTGTGGACAGGGGCATGTCCTCCACTACACTTCCTGAAGTTGATGACTATCTCTTTCGTTTTACTGACACTGAGGGAGAAATTATTGTTGTTGCGCCATTTCACCAGATTCTCTCTTTTTCCTATATTCTGTCTCATCATCTTTGAAAAAGGAAGGAAGGCGGGGGGGGGGGGGGGGGGGGGAGGAGGAGGGGGGTCTAAGCCCAGGACAAGGGCATGGCTTTCAACACCACCCTTCCCAATCATGGATTCCTTGAAATGGGGACACATAGGCCACAGCGGTGGAACACCTGCACAGTGAGCAGCCGGCTGACAGAGGGACAGTGCTGTGTGGGGAACATGCTGTGGGTGCGGAGGTGCTCTGAGCCAGTGACAGCTCAACCCAGCCCAACCTCCTGGACAAAGCTCCTGGTATCGCCCGAGACTGAAGGAAGCCACATGTGATTAAAGTTTCCACTTTAATTACCTCTTCCTAATGCCGGGTTCCTCAATCACACCCAGAGTGCAGTTGTCTGCTTTTGGGTTTACAGAATCCTGATAAACCAATGGTAGTAAAACAACCTCAATGGCTTACTTAGAGCTGCTTTTGTGAGTTCCATTTTCCATAAAGAAGAATATGTCAAAGTGTTATTGTACCTGAGCCAGCCAGAGGCCAGGTGAAAGTTCAAGGGAAGGGGAGGGACTAAGAAGTAATGGAACCATTATCCACTGACCCTTTTGGATGAAGAGGCACTACGCAATTCACATGTTTTGGTTCCCAGAAAAATTATACAGAATAATTTTCCATTAAAATAATGGTGAAGCAATACTTGCACTATATGTCCGAATGCTATAATAATTTTATGATAAGAAAAATGTGGGATTAAATGCAGAAATTCAAAGGTTGCTGACTCATTTGCCATTAGCTTCCTGAAAATAGCCTATCACTGACTACCGAATGCTGTGTGCTGTATTTCTATAGTGGATATTAATTAAACTCACCACTGAAATTTAAGTCAATTAATTCCAAGGTTAAATATCATCTTAACAAAGTGAAAAGTATTATTTACTGTCAGTCAACCTCTCTGGTACTGAAAATCTACTATTTCAAGTAGAAAGCCATGTTCCTTCAGGTTTTAATTGTTGATTCCTGTTTTTAGTTCTCTATTAATCCAGTCTACCTTTCCCCTCTTTATTTATCTCTCTGTCCTTGATTCGATATTGAATTCATCCACTCTAACTCACACTTTGTTCTCAGTCCTTGCGCTGTTAATTGCACAACCTGTAACTCTTATTAATTAATGTGATATACAATTGCTTGCCCTGATTATTCAGATCCCAGGTGCCCAGTTTCCTTCGCTGCAATATTATCAGTTCACACTTTCAGGTTTATGTTTTATTTATTAGTGTCACATTAACACTTACATTAACACTTCAATGAACGGGGAGAATGTGCAGACTCTGCACAGACAGTGACCCAAGCCAGCAATCAAATCCGGGTCCCTGGCACTGTGATGTAGCAGTGCCACTGTGCCACCATGCTGCCCACTGGCAATTGCCATGCAAAAAATGTAAAAATGTAAATGTGCAAAGACAACTCTAAATAGGAACAGATGCCATCGGATTTGCTACAGCAACTTATGGGCCATTACCTTAATTTTTATTAACAATGTAACATGGAGTGCGAACACATGAAAACAGAAGGTCTTGCCTTTGGATAAACATATTCCCTGACATCCTACATAGGCTGATTGAAGCCTAATATGTTAATTTATCTCCAGCCTGTCAATGGTTAATCTTACTGTATATAAAAAAAAACAAATGCATGTCTTTTTCAGAAATCCATTATCCCACAAATACACTTCTTTTTTTCTGAAGTTCAATCAAATTGTAAGCTTATTCACGGTTGAACACCTGTTCATTATATATAGATTACAGTTTACATATCTTTCAAGAGTGCTTTTACCAAGCATGCTTTGTATGCAGTGAAGCTCAAAGCACTTATAAATATAGATCAACCAACCACTGGGAATGAATGTACTAGAAGCTATAGTTTTATTAGTGCCAAATAATTAAATCAGCTCCATTAACATTTTACTAGAGGGCACATATTAGTGAAAGTATTTGCAGAGTCAGTCTGAAGCAGCAACTGCTAGGCTACATACAGATCCCCGAAGATTCAATGCAGAAAGAAAATAAAGGATACTGCAACACTCTCAGAACCTGGAATCTTGCCATATTCCATCTTTCCTGCTGGCTTCATGTTCACAAGCTCTTCCTGAATCAACAGCCCGAAGAGTGAACAACAGAAATAGCTAAGAACACAGCTATCAGGGTTCCTTGTTGCGTTTGGAATTGAGTCCCCATGTTGCTGAATCCTTACCCTCGGTGAACAGAGATCATCCCTTAGTAATAACGTGAAGGATTTAATGTTGTAATATGCTTTTAAGGGATGCCATTGTTTTAAGGCTTTTGGAGCTTCGGGGGTCGTTGAATCAGGAGAACTTCTCATGGAAACAAAACAAATCAGAGGCACGGATTCTATTTCATAACATTCAAGAAAGAGGAACTAGTTCAAAAGAAAGGGGGATGTTGTAATAAGTCTTAAAGTGATGGCATGCTGCAAAACCTTAAAGGGCATATTGCAATATTTTTAGAACTTTCTAGCATCTAAAACAATGGCCTCAGTATATTGATTTCCTTGAATACTTTACAACATAGTTTTGCTATTCCACAGTTTGATTTGATTTGATTTGATTTGAGTTATTATTGTCACATGTATTAACATACAGTGAAAAGTATTGTTTCTTGCACACTATATAGACAAAGCATATCGTTCATAGAGATGGAAATGAGAGAGTTCAGAATGGTAGGACTAATTTAAATGTGGATTACAGGGTCAAAGGTAGGGTTCTGAAGACTGTGGAGGAACAGAGAGATCTTGGGGTCCATATCCACAGATCTCTAAAGGTTGCCACTCAAGTGGATAGAGCTGTGAAGAAGGCCTATAGTGTGTTAGCTTTTATTAACAGGGGGTTGGAATTTAAGAGCCGTGGGGTTATGCTGCAACTGTACAGGACCTTGGTGAGACCACATTTGGAATATTGTGTGCAGTTCTGGCCACCTCACTATAAGAAGGATGTGGAAGCGCTGGAAAGAGTGCAGAGGAGATTTATCAGGATGCTGCCTGGTTTGGAGGGTAGGTCTTATGAGGAAAGGTTGAGGGAGCTAGGGCTGTTCTCTCTGGAGCGGAGGAGGTTGAGGGGAGACTTAATAGAGGTTTATAAAATGATGAAGGGGATAGATAGAGTGAACGTTCAAAGACTATTTCCTCGGGTGGATGGAGCTATTACAAGGGGGCATAACTATAGGGTTCATGGTGGGAGATATAGGAAGGATATCAGAGGTAGGTTCTTTACGCAGAGAGTGGTTGGGGTGTGGAATGGACTGCCTGCAGTGATAGTGGAGTCAGACAATTTAGGAACATTTAAGCGGTTATTGGATAGGCCCATGGAGCACACCAGGATGATAGGGAGTGGGATAGCTTGATCTTGGTTTCAGATAAAGCTCGGCACAACATCGTGGGCCGAAGGGCCTGTTCTGTGCTGTACTGTTCTATCTATGTCTATAGTGTTACAGTCATAGCTAGGGTCAGTGCAAGGTAAGTCCATTCAAAAGTCTGACAGCAGCAGGGAAGAAGCTGTTCTTGGGTCGGTTGGTACGTGACCTCAGACTTTTGTATCTTTTTCCCGAAGGAAGAACGTGGAAGAGAAAACGTGGAAGAGAAAATGCCTACTCCTGCTCCTGGTTCTTATGTTCTTATGTTCTAACCCGCTGATTACTGTTATTAATCAAGTAAACCTCCTCTAAGCTGCTTCCAACAAATTTACATCCAGGAGACCAAAACTGCACACAGTATTTGAGATGTGGTTTCACCAATGTCTTGTTTAACTGAAGCGTACATCCGCACTTTCATGTTCAATTCCTCTTGTAATAAAGAATAGCATTCCATCAGTCTCCTTATTTACTTGTTGTACCTGTATACTAACATTTTGTGACTCATGCAATAAAACGCCTCAGAATTCTGTAGTCGTTCTCTGTTTAAATAATAATCTGCTTTGTTATTGTTCCTGCCAAAGTGAACAACTTCACCTTCTCCCACATTAGACTCCATCAGCCAGAATTTTGTCCACTGATTCAGCCTATCTATATCCATCTGCAACCTCATAATATCCTCTTCATGACATATTTTCCAACGTTTCTTTGTGTCGTCTGCAAATTCAGGCTCATCTGAGTCATTTATATGAATTGTAAATGTTGAGGCCCCAGCATAGACCCCTGATGGACTCCACTTGTTACATCTGCCAATCAGGAAAGCAGAATTTCAGTGCTTATTGCCTAGACAATTGAAGGCATGGCTGTCATTGGTGGAGGAATTAAAATCAAGGATGTGCCAGGGGCCAGAACTGAAGGAACCCAAAGATCTTGGAGGGTTAGATGTTGCAGAGATAGGAAGGAGTGAAGCCATGTGGGAATTTGAAAACAAAAATGAGAATTTTTAAATTGATGTATTGTCGTACTGGGATCTATGACAAGAAACAGCAACAAGCCATTCTTCATTGGGACAATATTGCCTGTTCAACATCCAATATTGGAGCATAAATTTCCACAACTAAATATTGGGAAGTTCTCAGCACAAACTCTGTTCCGTAGGGACTGAATGCATTCCTCTCCCTGCCTGAAGCTGAACCAAATAAAATGCAGTCTTAGTGCCATATTTAACCCTGAGGTGAGTTTCCAATCACCCACAGTGCTATCATCAAGACTGTTTACTTCTACCTCTCCATTATTACCTGACCTTAGCTTATCTTCTACTGAAACCATCATCCATGCCTTTGTTGCTTCTTGACTTGAGCTTGGCGAAACCACCACAAAGATTATCCTTGTAAAAAGAGAAATGTGACGGGGAGGCGTATAGGAGGATGTATACATAACATGTAAAGATAAAATCTTGGTGGGAGATGGGATTACTGGAGTAGGGTAAAGGGTTAACCCGAACACTATAACAATAGCTACTGAGCATATGCACAAGGAACTATGTAATAATGATGTCTCACACACACAGAAGAGAATGAGGAGAATCTGAGAGATGAGCAGTTCCTCTGTCCTGGTGCTTGGTAAACCTGCACGTAGTTATGTAAGCAAAGGTTACTTGGTGGCACAGTGGTTATCACTGCTGCCTCACAGCACCAGGGATCCGGGTTTGGTTCCCAGCTTGGGTCACTGTCTGTGCAGAGTCTGCCCATTCTCCCCGTGTCTTCGTGGGTTTCCTCCGGGTGCTCCAGTTTCCTCCCACAGCCATAAGATGTGCTGGTTAGATGCATTGGCCATGTTAAATTCTCCCTCAGTGTACCCAAACAGGCGACGAGGGGATTTTCACAATAACTTCATTGCAGTGTTAATGTAAGTCTACTTATGACACTAATAAATAAATGTAAATAAAACTTACTTTAAAAAAGGATCTTTGCCTTAAGCCAGATTTATTGTTAAGAATAAGACAGTCAACATCTTCCAAGGCAACCCAACAGTACCAAACATGACAAATATTGCCAAAGCCTACATGGACAAGTTGCAATTAAAGCAAATATTTCTGGTTTCAGCTGGATGTGGCAAAATAGCAAACTGTCTCCCACCTTGAGGCACATTAACAATGAAAACCATCAACCAAAGCAACTGCCCTCGCCACCATTCCAGGACTAATTAGTCCCCAGGACCTAAGCCGAGGCATAGTCTTTCAACCCTCTGAGCTGCACAGACATAGTAAGAAGTCTCACAACACCAGGTTAAAGTCCAAGGTTTATTTGGCAGCGCAAGCTTTCGGAGTCTCACTCCTTCATCAGGTGAGTGAGGACTTGTGTTCACAAACAGGGCATATACAGACACAAACTCAATTTACAAGATAACGGTTGGAATGCGAGTCTTTACAGTTAATCAAGTTTTAAAGGTACAGACAATGTGAGTGGAGAGAGTGAGTGGAGTGAACAGACAAGACTCGCATTCCAACCATTATCTTGTAAATTGAGTTTGCGTCTGTGTGTGCCCTGTTTGTAAACACAAGTCCTCACTCACCTGATGAAGGAGTGAGACTCTGAAAGCTTGTGCTGCCAAATAAACCTGTTGGACCTTAACCTGGTGTGGTGAGGCTTCTTACTGTGCTTACCCCAGTCCAACGCGAGCATCTCCACATTCTGCATAGACATGCCATGAAACCTACATATATCTCCTCAAACCAGTGCAGTTGAAACAGTGGTGGGCAACCTGTGGCCTGGGGGCCACATCTGGATTCTGAGTGCGGCCTACAAAACATTTGTTGACCATTGTCCACAGGCAGGGTTGTCACATTATTCTGATTTCCATCCTCGTAGTCTTTTTCTTACCGGTATGACTGAAGTGATACATAGAATCATAGAATTTCTACAGTGCAGAAGGAGGCCAATCAGCCCATCTATCCTGCATCGACAACAATCCCACCCAGATCCTATCCGCGTAACCCCATATATTTACCCTGCTAATCCCCCTGACACTAATGGACAATTTATCATGACCAATCCATCTAACTCACACATCTTTGGACTGTGGGAGGAAACCGGAGCACCCGGAGGAAACCCACGCAGACACGGGGAGAATGTGCAAACTCCACACAGACAGTAACCCAAGCCGGGAATTGAACCCAGATCCCTAGCGCTGCGAGGCAGCAGTGCTAACCACTGTGCCACTGTGCCACACGTAAAGCAAGGGCAAATGAAGTGAGGTGCATGCTGATTACATACAACATTGTGGGAGCCGTGCACTCTCTCTACCCTCAAAGTGTAAATATTGATTTTGGTTTTATCATTTAATAATAATTCTCCTAATATAGGAATGATTAAACACTTTCTCTAACTCGTTCTGAAATCATCAGCATTTATTCAATCTTATTCATTGGGCCATGGTTAGTCAACAGGCCCAATTTCAATCTTGCGGCCCCACTGAGATGAAAGCCAAGGTTGCCTATCACTGAATCAGAAATGTACAGTAGCTTCAACAAATGTATCTCCTCTCTATCAGTCTCAGATCTATGATCTACTACTTCTTTCCATCATTCTTTACATATTAGGCATGGACAGACCGAATGCACATTCTGGTATGTGCATTTTTTTATTTACTCATGAAATATTTTGTGAGCTTTTATTTCACTTTAAAGTTACATTTCAACTTTTGAACTCTGTCTAAGGAATTATACTATATTCTGTGTACTGCACATTTTCCTTGCTGTGTAGTAACGTTGCAAAAATGGTCTGAGCATGGGATTTTTCTTGTTATTTTGATTGGTAAAGCATTGGAATCAACTCAGAGATGCTCTGGGTCACTGAATCGTATAAAGGGAGATTCACCATCAGGAGATTCACCTCTTTACAAATGGAAGAATTAAGATTAACACAAATGTCTTCTTGTTTGTTTGCTTGATTGTCTCTTTTTAAAAAAAATCAGTTTGGACGGAACATGATGATGGTATCACTTGGGGAACAGTTTGAGGTTGACTCCATCATTGCTGCTCTTAACTCATGTTGCTGGGTTCAGGAAAATCTCGCAGCAAGAGTCCAGACAGTAATATTCAGCAAAAATATTTTCAAGAATTGACATTGATAAATAAAATGTAAAAGGCATGGTAAGTGCACATTCAGATACATTCTTTAAATAGTCTTAATCATTATACTCTAATGTGCACAGAAATAAATTCCATATTTGATGTATATGAGATAAGAACATTTCTTCAACTGATTTATTCACCACACGTGACATGAATTATCATTTCTTCCAATTCACATTCGTATTTAATGTGTTTATTTCCTATTTCTTCTCTATGTCCCTGGACGATATCATCCAGCATTAGCTTTTAAATGTACACATTTGACATCCAGTTGTACCTCTCCACCACTCTCCTCGACTTCTCCATTGTTGCAAAAATACCAGGTTTTTTTTTCTCTACTTAGTATTAGATGAGCAGCTATTTCTCCAACTAAACATTGGGATGATTGAAGCTACTGTCTTTGGACAAGCTCCATTCATTAGTGATTGACTCCGTTCCCTCTCCCTGGCAAATGGTCTGAGCTTGAAACAGACAGTTTGTAAACTTGGTGTCATATTTGATCCCAGGATGAGCTGTTGACAAAATTTCCTCCGATTACTAAGAACACCCACTTCCAGCTCCATAACATTGCCCCTTAGTGTCCAAAGATATGTAGGTTAGGTGGATTAGCCATGGTAAATGTGTGGGGTTACGGGGATAGGGTGGGGGAGAGGGCCTGGTTAAGATACTCTGTCAGAGAGTCAGTGCAGACTCGTTGGGCCTGTAGGGATTCTATGACCCCATGAAGTACAAAGAATCAGGATGCCAATTTTAGAAGAGTAATGGGTGCAGCTCAAGCTCCATACAGTGTCAGCCTGAGTCCAGCCAAACAGGATCCCAAATGCCAGCCTCTTTTTGTTTCTGTGGAATCAGAAGAGGTAGAGGTGCTTCTCCAGGCTCCAGAAAACCAGCCAGATTGCCACCCACACCCAAGATAGGAACCCCCCCCCTACCCACCCACTCAAACTCCCAAACTCTTTGGGCCCCAATTGTAGTCCCAGAGTATTTGATTTCCATCTGGAGGCCACTGGGCTGATGCTGAAGTGGGCTGGTTATCAAACCGGTCTGGGCTTCATTTGACAGTGGACATCACTCCTTGGCAGTCCAATAGTTAAAACTTATCCAAAGATATTTGGCAGTATTTGAATACCCTGTATCATGAATTTAGAAGCACATGCCACTGTTTACTGTTGTTGCTTTATCGGAAAGACATAGCGTGATAGAATTGTAACCTACGCTCCCCCCACCCCAGATTCTCCGAGAATGAGAGCAATTTTAAGTTCACTTGTGTTTACATTTTCCATATATGGTGCAGTCAGGCAGTGGAACAGACATCTTCGCCAGCTGTTTCTGGGAAACAATGTTAAACAGCGCAAGATGGTCCTAACAACATTTCAGAACTTACACAACATAATCTGTTCCTTCCTACAGCCTTCATAAACTCATTGATTTCCAATCTTCATAAAATTATAGCTTGTAATAACAGGTCACAAGCACATTAAACTTTGACTCCTTTACCAAAACTTTCCTTGTTCAGGCTAAAAGGAATCTGACTAACATGTCCAAGGCAACATCATAACACTGGCATTTCTTATATAAACAGGCACATTAACCTTTGGAGAATATTAGCTTGCTTTTGTTTTAAATGCCACGTAGTGACACTTGTTTCTAAGCTAACCCTCATAAGCAACGTTGCAGTTTATTTCCTCTTTTAATAACCACCAGGACTAGGGCTTTGCAGGATTTTCGGCATTGTGAGCTGGCTGCAAGATGCGGCTATCCTTTAACATCACACATCTTATTTTGAACTTCGCCCAGGAGGAGGAGATGAACTGATCCACTTTTTAACAGGTGCTAAGAGACTCTACTTAGCCAGACTCAATATAGCGGGCACTGTTTTGAAAAGCCTGTTCTTGAGGCTCAGTGTTCCACACCACACACTAACTTCTGCGGTCAGAATTGCAACCTGACCTATTTCTGAGGCAGGAGTTTTATCCTTTATTCTTGAATCAATGGTGCTGTTTAACTTTCAACTGTACCTAATTGGCTGCTATTAAAAAGTGTGCTTCACCTTTTAATTGTAGTTTGAAATCACAATTGTGCTACATTCAGATTTAAATGGGTAGATAATTGATAGTTCGATCTTCTCTGATTCATACTTAAAATAATATTTTTCTCCAGTGATGTTCAGTAATCAAGTTACCTGGTTCCCTTCTCTTTTCACGATGTAAAATTTTAAATTGCTTTATGGAACTGAAGATTCAGGTTCCAATCAGATCAGAAATGTCCAAACTCGATCTACAATCTCTACTGTGATGGCAAATCTCAACTGAAGGAACAATTAGAGGACTACAGTTGCCCTCAGCTCTCCTGGACTGGAAAGCCTTGGCTGTAATGTTATCCACTGCCAATATGAAGAGTCAAACAGACTCAGAACGTTGATTCTGTTTTCTCTCCCTACAGATCATGAGCTATAGGGAGAGAAGTGTAGAAGGGGCCATTCAGCCCATTGAGTCTGCACCGACTCCAACAGAGTATTTTACCCGCTCTTCCCCCGCCCTCTCCCTCTAACCACACACATTTTCCCATGGCTAATCTATCTAACTGACACATCTTGGGACACTAAGGGCAATTTAGCTTGGTCAATCTGCCTAACCTGCACATCTTTGGACTGTGGAAGGAAACCGGAGCACCCAGAGGGAACCCATGCCGACACGGGAGAATGTGTAAACTCCACATAGACAGTGACCCGAAGCCGGAATTGACCCCAAGTCCCTGGCACTGTGAGGCAGCAGTGATAACCTCTGTGCCACTGTGCTGCCCTTAGTTGCTGCCAGACCTGCTGAGATTTTCCAGCATTTTCTGTTCATGTGCGAATATTCATTGTTTTACTTCGCTGAAGAAAAATTGAGCTGAGCTATTGGATGGCTCTCATCCACTGTTTGACCTTTATCGTACAAGGAGGGAGACTTAAATTGAAGGCTTTGGGCAAGAGATGCCAGATGGATGTGAGTGATAGTGACCTGGAACTTGCTATCTCTGTGGATGGTGGAAGCAGAAACCATAGGCAGAATTGGCGTGGGTCTAGCCCACCTGTTGGAAAGCCAGCAGGAAACCCAAGTCACTTCTGTGGGGGGAGACCCAACTGAATTAAGTGCCTGTCGTGCAGCTAAATAGCCTACATCAGGACTTCTCTCGGATGTAGGATCCTGTGGGTGGAAATCTCACTGGCTGAAAGCTACCGGCCAATTAAGAGGCCATCAGCTCTCCATTGCCTGCAGCACCACTGGGAGCGCAGTGGCTGATACCAGGAGTGCTCCAAGATCTTCATCAGAGATCATCATGGGTCTCCCAGACCCAGGTGAGTGATGGCGGAATGGAGGGGAGTCACATGAATGACAGGCAGTGGGGTCTTAGGCAAGGAAAGGGGGATGGCTTTCAGTGGCCACTCTCCTTCTGATGCTGGACCACTTGATCAGGAACAGGATGCTTCTGAAAGATGGTTCCCAAGCCTAATGAAAGAGTCACTCCACAACTGTCAGTGAGTTGTTTCTCAGTGAGCTTTGCTTCCACAAAGTAGCTGGGAGCTCTGTGCCGGGCTGTCTGGAATGTTCTTTGTCAGCTGCAGAATGTAACCAATGAGGACCTGGGTATGGAGACCAGGGTGATTTGGGCATCTTCAGGAGGCATGGGGAAATCATGCCCTCAGCATTCGCTGGAAGTGCAGTTTGGCAATCTGCATAAATGGTTTGGTTTCAGGAACGGACGTTCAATTTCAAAATTGACACCAATTGGGGGTTATAGCTAATGATGAAGATGATTGCGACAAAATAGAAGATACAAATAGACCTGCAAAATGGGTCTGTGATTTGAAAATACATAAGAAGGTCACATATTATTTGAATAGTAAGTGAGATAGAAACGGAACAGATATGCATATCACTAAAAGTAGCAACACAGGTTAATAAGGTATTTTTAAAAAGCAGGTAAAGCCCTGGGGTTCATTACTTGAGGGATAGAATGGAAAAGCAGAGAAATTATGTTAAACCTGTACCAAATTTGATTAGACCACACAGACAGAACTGCACACAGTTCTGGTCTTTATAAAAATTATAAAAAAGGACATAGAGGCAGTGAAGAAGATGTAAAACTGATTCACATGATAACAGAACTGGGAGGAATACTTATCAGAAAAAGCTGAACAAACAAAGATTCAGGTCTCTAAAAAAGAAGACAGGGAAGTTTTCTAGCGGAGCTCTTTAAAATGATGAACATATTTGATAGGGTAAATGTAAAGAAATATTTTCAACTCATGGGGGAGACCAAAACTCACCAGAGCGATGGCTTTTTGCAAATTTGCAGCAGGCGGAGTGATGTGGAGCATCTGTGGCAGAACATCAGGAATCTCATTTTAATACATTAGCATCTCGTTATCGAGCACTCACTCCAGATATTGAGCCCGCACCAAATATTCAGCAGGCGTCAGCATGATGTCACGCCGGTGTTATTTACAACAGCTCTACGTAAGCGTGAACCTGGCACCTTCACCTCCGAGGGGGATATTGGAGGTGAGAGCTCAGGCAGCCATTTCTCCTCAGCCTATCCAACACTCAAGGGGCGCCATGGAGAATGCTAGGGACACAGATAAGTGTAGCTTGGGGATGGGGATACTCATGCCATACATGGGGCGGGGGGAGAGGGGGATGAAATGGGTGGGTCAGATGCCATGAGCAAATGGACAATCAACGTTCTTCTCCCCTAGTGGTGTAGTGGGGATGTGGCTGTTGTATCAGAAGGGATATTGTGAGGGAGAGCAGATATTCACTCCATGAATGGGAAGCACTTGGGTAGGCACAGCGGCATGGAGGGATGAAGGTCAGGGTTGTGGTAGAACTCCTCAAAGCTCACTGCAGTGTTCTCACTCTTTCAGGTGAATCATGGCACCTGTGAAGTTGGCCTTTCTGCTAATAACGATTGACCACCAGCAGAGGCAAGGATGTGCTGCTGCACGTGCCCAGGTGCAAGGGCACGTCCTTTCAACGCTGTCCCTTCAACGATGGGGATGGGGGAAGTGTTTCCAGGTGTGGGGAGGGGTTGATTCTAGCTGAGCGTCTATAGTTTCTTCAGTGTGGGAAAGGCATAGCACAGCCATCCTCATACTGCGCAGGGATTTGCATAGTGTTCTGCAACAAATAACACGGTGTGGGTGAACACAGTGAATATTTATTCTAGACCTATAACGGGGTTGACCTTGAATGATTTGATTTTGTAGATTCTGTATAATTCTATATGTAGAGGACATGGCGATTTTAGGTACCAGTGGAGAGATTGTGTGTCACGCCTGCTGCAGCTATTCATACTAGATGTTGAGTATCCTAGCCAGTGCTCCATTGCAGGCAAAGACCTTGGCCAGAACTTTTGGGCTGTTCACACTGGCAGGATCTTCCCCCCACCATGGGTTTTACAGCGGTGGGGGTGCATTCAATAGGAAAACACATCGACAATAGCAGGACCAGAAGATCCAGCCACCGGCCAATGGCGGGCAGCCTCCTACTGCCATGAAACATGCGGTAGGTTGCACAGTAAGTCTCACCAATGGACGGAGTTTGCCACTCTTGCCAGCGGTGGGAATCATGGTGGGCCAGGGGCACAAAATTTGGCATGATGAAAAAGGCCAGCGGGGAATTTTCCAGCTGCTCGTGCCAGCGGGATTCTGTGGTGTTGCTGCAGTGAGCAGAGATTTGGCGGTGGGGCGTGAACAGCTAGAAAATTCTGGCCTCAGTTTCCCACCGGTGGGAAATTAGTTTTGAATTTTGTTCTCCTGACTTTGGTGGCGAGTTGAAGGCAAGTTTCCCGCTTTCTGTGCTGCCAAGGCAATGGTCTCTCTATAGAGTCTTGAGGATAGGGAAGACAAGCAGAAAAGTGTCTGCATGAGGCTTTTGCACATGGCTCTCATTATGAAACAGCATTGTCTCCATACACATTCATGTGTGAATGGGAGGAATGCTCAGATCTGACCCTTCAGGATGTCCTCTACCCGAATGTGGTGGGGTGGAGATGTCATGTCCAGAAGGAGGTCAGCTGACGGAATAACACTAGCCTACTGGCTTTGCAATGAAGGGGAACCTGCAAAGAACATGCTCACTTAATGTATCACTCACAATGATACATTCACATCTCCAATTTGTTCACACATCCACTGAGGCATCAATGATGCAGGTTGTAGGCAATCAGGCAAGCTTGCCTTGGTAGTGGCTCTCATTCAGATGAGGAGATGGAAGACCCATTGTCAGTTGGCACAGGGTCTTAAGGAGCAGGGGCCCGAACAGCAAGTGGCAGCAGGGCCTCTTTAAGAACAAGATGCTGGCGAACATGGACCACTGGGATGGTGAGCATTGGCCGGCCATGGGGTGTATTGTCAGCGGTGCTCTTATTTAGAGATGAGCAAAAGGCAATGTCGGAAGCGCCCTTGATTGCTCACATCTGTGAGCTTCTCCAGTGTAAGTTGCAGCCACAAGGATTCTGGACAAGTAATACAGAGCTCCTGGCCTGCACTGAGTGAATGTTTGTCTGGGTGCCCTTTAAATATGGCATCGGGATCTTCAAACCCATGAGGACAGGACAGGACAAGCGATTTCCTTTCGCTGAGCAATTCATGCATGCATAATTAATTAGCTGAAAGGCAGATGATCTCACGTGTTCGCCTGGCGGGATTCATGCTGATTTTTCCACCCGTCATTGCACTTGTCTGCGAAATGGAAAATTCTGCCCAGTAAGCAAAAGGAGTGAACATGGAGTTGCAATGTGCACATCTCAGGCATGTCCCAGTATGAACAGCTCACTGGCCCTGGTAAAATTACTTGGCATAACATCCTATTCTTTCAAGACCTCTGACTCACCATAAGCAGTGCCACAAAAGTGATCTATATACATATTACAATGTATTATAACCTCAATCTTTCCTTCAGCTTTATTTTAGCATCATCATTAATCTATTTAGAGTCTGATTCTAAACTGTGAAATTACATGATATGACATTTTAGTTGGAACGAAGCACCATAGGTGCAAAAGGCAAGACAATGTTCCTCTGTTTTGAGTGTGGAGAGCCAGTAACCTCAGTTCCAGACCCCACTAGAATACCTGGGATGGAGGGAGGAAGATTTGATTTGATTTGATTTATTATTGTAACATGTATTGGGATACAGTGAAAAGTATTGTTTCTTGCGCGCTGTACAGACAAAACATACCATTCATAGAGTAAGTAAGTTTATTTATTTATGTCGCAAATAGGCTGACATTAACACTGCAATGAAGTTACTGTGAAAATCCCCTAGTCGCCACACTCTGGTGCCTGTTCGGGTACACTGAGGGAGAATTTAGCATGGCCAATGCATCTAACCACCACGTCTTTCGGAGGAAGACCCAGAGGAGACCCGTGCAGACATGAAGAGAATGTGTAGACTTCACACAGACTGTGACTCAAGTCGGGAATCAAACCCGGTCCTCTGGCCCTGTGAGGCAACAGTGCTAACCATTGTGCCACCGTGCCATCCCAGAAGGGAGAAGAAAAAGAGAGGGTACAGAATATAGTGTTACAGTCACAGCTAGGGCATAGAGAAAGATCAGCTTAATATATGGTAAGTCCATTCAAAAGCCTGATGGCAGCAGGGAAGAAGCTGTTCTTGAGTCGGTTGGCATGTGTTTTCAGACTATTATATCTTTTTTCCGATGGAAGTAGGTGCTAGAGAGTATGTCCGGGGTGCATGGGTGGGGTCCTTGATTATGCTGGCTGCTTTTCCGAGGCAGTGGGAGTTATGTAAATATCAGAGAAGTTATTTAAATATCAGAGGTAGGAAGCCATTATAGGTGCAAGCTAGGCCTCAGGTAGAGGTGGGTGATGAAGATGAGAAATGTGAAGCTAGTCAGTCATTCTTTTGCCTCTTAATTAATAGGTGACCACATAAGGACCAAGAGCACAAGATTTATTGGTCAATAGATTTAGAAATGCAATAATAACTTTTTTTTCCTGTTTGTCCAGCCTTTTCTTTATCTACTTATAGTCTGGCTCTTGCTTATTACAGTAAACAGTGCTCCAAAGCATCGCTAATAAAATTGTTAGCTATTCACTCAAATACATGTCTGATTATACCATCAGCAAGGCATTCTATAGACTGTTGTTCCTATGACAATCTAATCCAGGTTCCTGGGGAGCATCAATACCAGCATGTTACATTTGTCCTTTAAATTTGTTACTCTTTTGAACCAAAATGAAAACAAGCTTTGGTTAAACACCTAAGAGCTAGGCTGCATCTGAGTGCAGTGACCAAATTTAGTCTTTTTGATCACACAATGATATTTCCCACTCGATCTACTGCCTTTAAAAGTTTTTACAGTATTAATTAAACATTTAGTACTGCCAACTCCTGCATTTTTTTGTATGTCTCAGTTTTGCTGTACTTGTTCCTATTTCCTTTCAAGGCTAAATCTGCTGTACTAAATTTGGTATTGCAACTGCTTAGGATTCCATGGAATGTCCTCAGCACGCAACCTAAACTGTTAGGCTCTGTGAGTTCCCCCTCTCACCGATGACTGGCTGTTCAGATTGTTAGTATTCCCAAAGTGCATTCTGAGTGGTGCAATCTCACGTCAATTAATCTTCTCATTTCATGTTTGGTTGCTAAATCATATAAGGATTCACTACACTCTGGCTTGTCACTTCATCACCTGCTGTTACAGTTGGTCTAAAGACCTTATCGTTAAGCTATCAAAAGTTGCCAAATTGATCTTCTTTTGGATATATCTGAATTTCATTGTAACTGCAAAGTCCTACTTCAGGAAAAGATTTAATACTGGTGCATACAAGTCTCGCTGATTTTATTTTTGTGTGGATAACAAGATACCAAAATGTCACGATTCAGGAAACAAGAATACAAAAGGCAGGTGAGCGAGGATCCAGATATTGATAATTTGTTGGCAAATCTCTCTCCGGAGGAGATGCAAGAACTACAGATTGAGTTGGATGTCATGGATCCAAATTCCAATGTCGCTGTCGGATTGAGACAGAGAAATCAGACAGACAAGCACCCCACAGGAACATACGATCGAGAGGCAATGCTCACCTACTGTGAGCAAACAACTAGGAAGCTGATAGAGAGAGAACTATCAATTGACGTGAGTTCATGTATTATTATTTACTGCCCAGAATTTGTTAACAGTTTGAATGCTGCAATTGTAGTTTTTCACATTTTTAGTGATCTATTCAGGAACATAATTGTTTTCAGTCTGTTCAACAAATATTATTTTGACAAAGCCATTCTTTATGCTCTTCATTTCCATTGCTTTACTGTATTTTGAATTTCACTCTAATTCTTTCCATCAGATTCCTGTAATAAAAATGAAGAAATCCCATTTGTGAAATTTTTAAGAGCAGCATCAGAGACTAAACAAAATTCAACATCAAACATTATGTCATTGCACGTATTATGCCACAACTAAATGCCATTTAATATAGGAAAAGGAAATAATGTCATATCACATGATGTGTCAACCCTGTCCATCGATATCACTCTCTCCACTCAATCAGATGGTTGTGGGTTAAAGTCGTGGTCCAGAGACTTGCACTGGAAACCTCCAACCTCGCCCACGGCTCGGATTCTCTGGTGTCGCTGCTGTGAATGGAGTTTTGGCTGAGCGCCAAATTCACTATCAGTGGGGGCGGGGCGAACAAGATCGGAGAATCCCACCCATGATCAGGTTGATACTCCAGTGCAGTACTGAAGGGGTGTTGAACTGTCAGAAGTGCTGTCTTTCAGATGTGATTTAAACCCAAGCCCCAACTGTCCTACCAGATGCACATATAGGATTCCATGGGACTCTTCTGAAAAAGAGCAGGAGAGTTGTCAACATTTGTCCCACGAGCAACATCACTAATGCAAATTACCTGATCATTATCACAGTGGCGTCGTGGGACCTTGCTATAATCAAACTGGCATCTTACTTCCCACATTACAACAGTGGCTAGTCTTCAAAAACATACATAATGGAATGTAAAGTCCTTTGGAACATCCCGAAATGGTGAAAAATGTTATATGATGAAAGTCGTTCTTTCTTATTTTAACACCACTCAGATGAAGGCGATAAGAATGTTTGGGACAGGCCATGAGGTGAAAGGATGTTGTTGTTGAATGTAAGATACCTGACAACAGCATCAATAGAAACTGGACTATGGGATTAGCTCAGAGTCATTCCCTGCTGCAGCTGAACATTGGTCCCAAAGCAGAAACAACAGAAAACCATATTATTGACTCAATAAAACAATAAAGTAGACTTTTCATATTCTCATTAGTGGTGAGATACTTTGCAGGATTTTGATACGCTTATGTGTTCAACAGCCAGGCATTTGGCACAAGTTTAATTTTTCTGATGAACACTTATAAATATTAAGAGCCCTTTCTCAGTTGAGGCAGTCAAATGGTGCAGTGCTTTAACTGATGTGCAAAGTCTGCAACTCATGGGCACAGCAAGCAATGCAGCTGCAATGAATCACAATACTAAACAGTACACATGAAAGAACAGTAAAGCTTACCCATCTCTGAAGAGCTGGCTTCACCTTTACATCTCTTTTGCTCTAAAACTAGAGGAATTTATCACCTGTACAAGCTTTGAAACAGATTGCAACAAAACATGAATCATACTGGTGGTGTTACATCTGATCACTATGACAATGCAGGATGAATGTCACAAATAGGCCATGAGGTCCAACTGGTCTGTTTATGCTCCATTTGAGCTCTATCCACTCAGGGCTATCGGATCTGGGTAACAAAACAGGAAAAGTGTTCCACTCCCCATCGTTGACATCTGACACATGCAATATTCACCAGCAAAACAAAAGAAGCCTTTCAGTCCCTTTCTCACTCAAATTATGCACAAACTATTCCTTCAATAGTTCTAACATTTAGAACTTAATTTGTCAAAATGCAATTGCAATATCGCTCAATTAGCAAAAGAACAAAAATAAGATCATAAATGAACAAGTTCAGACAGTGGCTGATATGTTCATAGGGAAATATCTACCTCACAGTTGTACTTCTGCCTTTCCAATCCCACAATATGCAACCATACTGATAGAATACTGGAGAATCAATGTGACAAAGACCGATGGAGTTGGTAGTGAGTTACACAGGGATTTACCGAGTGGAATAAGTAATGTGCAATTTAGTTCAAAGATAATGCATAATTGCCTGTTATACAATGCAGAAACTGTGTGGTGTTGTCAGTGGCGTTAACGATTGAGTATTATATATTTTGGTTATTAGATGAAAGGTTTGTTTAGATCAATTTTCTTTCAGTAGTGATTGTTGAATCTTATGGGAGGTAAAAAACATTTATGCTATTAGGAATTACTTTCATTAAAATATTTTGGTACCTTAGAATGTTTAGAGGCAGTCTGAATTTCTGATGGCGAAATTGAGAATGCAGTTTAATTTTTCTTTCCAAAGCTGTTGGTGGCGCAGGGATAATGCTGTTCCAGAGTTACTCTTTACCATTTGATCCAGATTACCCCCAGGCAGTGAAGTTGAAAGTGATCCCCTTTAAAAGTTAATTAACTTGGATTGTTCTTTTAGAATTAAAGGACATGAGTGAAAAGATAAGCATTATATAGACAAGCTAAGAGATTATAATGAATGTACTGCAATGTAGAGCAATAGACATGTGGAGTCATTACTGGTATCTCAATTAACTCAGGGTCTGCCGGGTGAGGGGAATGGGGGGAATTGCCACTGCTGGGGTGGGGGGGGGGGGGGGGGGGGGGGGGGGCTGGACATCGGGAGGCTCCGGTACGGAGGAGGGTGGGGGTGGTATCAGGACTGGCCCGGGAATTGTTGTGGCCACGATCAGGCCATAGGGGGTTGCTGGAGGGGCAGCACTGCGGGGGTCCTGAACGAGCTGGCCAGCAAATGGGGAGGCTGACAGATCGGAGCCACTGCGCATGTGCAGAGTTCCAGAACTGTCGGACTCCAGCGTGAATGGGTTTTTAATGAGATTCACAATTGGGACCTCTGCAGTGCACAGAGTGAGGAGATTCGAGTGAGAAGTTGAACTGACAAAACAGTTGTGATCTAGAAGAGTTTTCCCGCCAATTCAGTGCTTTTGGGAGAATCACCCCTATTATCTCTAAAGACACATGCCCCACTTCTGCCTATCGAACTTTCTCCCAGTTACCTGAACTCTTGTGTCACTGTGTACCTTGAATGCCGCCACTCAATGAAGCGTGCACTAAGCTATGGGAAATCTTTTATCAGGGCCAATTTATTGTCCCCTTCTTCCACACCTGGGCAGTTGTCAGGCAGATTCTGCCTCAAATGTGTTTCAGAAAGTCTGCCTTGAACTTGCCTGCATCTGTGGTAATTACAGTAGACCCAAATATGACCAGCCCTTCAACTGGGTCTTACAGCTATAAGGCATTGACAATTGCAGCTGCTGATTTGGCTTTGAGAGGCCTAGAGGTATAGTAACAACTGGTAGTTTTAGGGTCTGCACAAGGTTTCTAATACTGATCACATTCTCATTGTTCCTGAAAGAAAAGGAGTATTGGTCTATTCATCTCCATGTAAGTGCAGAAATGGATGGGACATGCATCCAATTATTGAGCTGTGACTCAAATATAGCCCAGAGGCTGAACTCTGATGGTAAATATATGGAGTGTTCGCAAGGCTTGGAAGCATTAAGGTTGATAGGCAGGATGAGGGGGAGCAAGCAGTTAGGAAAACAAATAGCGTGTTGGCCTTCCTTGCAAGAGGACTTGAGTACAGGAGCAAGGATGTCTTACTGCAGCTGTACAGGGGCTTAATGACAACAAATCTGGAGTATTGTGTGTAGTTTTAGTCTCCCTATCTAAGAAAGGATACTATTGCTATAGAAGGAGTGCAGTGAAGGTTCACCAGACTGATTCCTGAGATGGCAGGATAGTCGTATGAGGAGAGTTTGGGTTGTCTGAGCCTTTATTTACTGGAATTTAGAAGAATGAGAGGGGATCTCATTGAAACATATAAAATTCTGAGGGGGCTGGAGAGACTAGGCGAAGGGATGTTGTTTCCTTTGGTTGTGGGGTCTAGAACAAAGGGTCACTGTCTCAGGATACAGGGTAGGGCACTTAGGACTGAGATGAGGAGAAACTTCTTCAATCAGAGGGTGGTGAATCTATGGAATTCTCTATCACAGAAGACTGTGGAGGCTAAGTCACTGAACACATTTAAGAAGGAAATGGATAGATTTCTAGACTAAATGTGTCAAGGGGTATGGGGAGAGTGTGGGAATATGGCATTGAGATAGAGGATCAGCCATGATCATATTGAGTGGCTTGAAGGTCTGAATGGCCTACTCCTGCTCCTATTTTCTATGTTACACGAGGGATATTTTGAGCTGCATTACTTAAAGGTGTAACGGAATTTTGCATCTGTAATACAAAAGCTAGTTTGTAGACTTGCAAGGGCCAGTATTCTTTATAGAGCTTATGCATAATAACAGGGAACCATTACTGTACTTTGTGGGCTAGATGATTAGGGAGTCCCACCCACTCACACCTCAAAAGCCAGGAGGGCCCATTGGGCTCAATGCGCCAATGTGCCTATGAATATGACCAGCAGAGTAGCAGGTAGGTGCAGAATTAAGTTGGTCAGGCTGGAAAGGAGACTAATGAAGGGGCCATTGGCTCTGCTAGGAGTCAGAGTGAGATTGCAATTATTGACAGAGTTGGGGAGCTTGCCTGTGGCTGGGGCAGTGGGGTGATGAAGGAAAGTTTCAGCTGAGATGATGGGGATGATTTTCTGCTGGCATTCACCATGGGTGAAAATGGCGATGCCAGTGGAAAATCTCACAAGCCCGCAGGAACGGGAATCTCGGTGATGAGATTCTCATTCCCATACTCTTGCCCAGGAATGGCGGGAACTTCATTTAAATCCATTTTCATAATTTTACATATATGTAAATTGCTTTCCTGCCATATGTTCCCCCAAATAAAGAATCCCACCTTGCCGATGTGACATGACATGACGTCAGCAAGGTTTACAACTGCTTCTGCAAAATGTGAAGCAGCCAAGGGGACTCTCTGGGGGTAAGTAAGGTAAGTATCGCCATCGGGGGAGAGGGACATGCCCAAGCAGTGCCATGGCATTGCCCCAGGCACTGCCAGTGTAGCATTGCAAGGGAGCTCCATTGGGGTGTTCTTTATATATGTGGGTGGGTCACCCCGGTGCTTATGTCTGGGGGGGTTTGCCCTGGTGCTAGTGGGGCAGGGAAGGGAAGCTCCCCCTATCTATCGAAGGAGGATGTATTTTTTCCAATGCTGGTCGGAGCACCCTTTAAAGACGGTGCCCCGATCTCTGTGGAAATGGCATCACTGGCTCTATTAGGCCCTGTCCCACCCGTGGGTGCCCAAAACCACATCCCCAGATTGTCTGTGCGCAGAATTTCAAAGAATCTGGAGAGAAAACTCAGTTATGCAACTGGAGAGCTACACACCAGTTTTCTCACCCCAGCCATTACTCTGCATTGTGCAAAATTCTGCCTGATATGTCTTAGGCCACAAAAGGAGCTCAGCAGGGTGGTGCAGTTGGTAACTGGCAGGGGAAAGAGGAGGGTACTGGATATCCAGACTGATGAACCAAACGGGCACTGGAGAAGGGATGACTATTAAACATAAACTTAGGGAGTGGCATCAGGCTGTGGAAAAATGATTTTATTTTTAAAATTAAAAATCAACAATAAATATTGAACTTGAAATCAAACTTACCTTAACATCAAATGAAAACCAACGTTCCTTCTGGATTCGAGGGAAAAGAGACTTCCTGTGGTGCTAACAAGTTGCAAAACTGTAGAACCACACATTGTGATATGTTTTATGAAAGGGGAGGTGATGGCCTAATGGTATTATTACTAGACTATTACTTCAGAAACTCAGTTAATGTTTCAGGGATCCAGGTTTGAATCCCACCAGATGGTGGGATTTGAATTCAATAAAAAATATCTGGGATTAAAAATCGACCGATGACCATTGTTGATTGTTGGAAAAACCCATCTGGTTCACTAATGTCCTTTAGGGAAGGGAAATCTGCTGTCCTTACCTGGTCTGGCTGACATGTGACTCAGGAGCCACAGCAATGTGGTTGACTCTTAACTGCCCTCCAGGGGGAATTAGGGATGGGCAATAAATGCTGGCCAGCCAGTGATGCCCATTTCCCACAAATGAATTTTTAAAAATGTTTATCTCCTTCAATAAGGTTTTCCCATTATTATGTGTTTATATAGGATTTTAAATGTCAAATGTTGACTCAAAATTGTGACATCAGGAGATAAGGTTTGTCAGAGCTCAGATACAGATCAGGGTAACACATCTGCCGGAATTCTCCAGTCTTTTCCAGCTGTGCGCATTCCCACTGCGGGCTGCAGTGTCGAGTCCTCAAACTGAAAGAGAGAGAGAGAGAGTTGGGCAGCAACTACTCAAAAAGGAAAATGAATAATGTGATTGTAACCAAGATTAATCAGAATTAAAGCTGAAATCTCCTGATTTAACGCACATTGATGTTTGCAAAATAAAGAGAAAAAAATTCTTACGGTCACAGTCTGACCAAAAAAAATAATTAAAAGAAACAACAATGGAAGTAATACTAACTAAATTTGAAGAGAAAATAAATTAGCGGGGAGGAAATGTTAAAGAAGTGGTAAGCTACTTAAGAAGTGGTAACTATGAAGGCTGGAAAAGGGGGCGCTATGGAACCGTTTGATGAGATTGCGGAATCATGGAGTGCCTATGAAGAGAGATTTCAATATTACCTTGCTGCAAACAGGACGCCGGATAAAATTAAAGTGGCAACTTTACTGAGTGTAACAGGATGGAAAATCACCACCTTGCCAAACGTTGTACAAAAACTGACAAGGAATTGAAGAACACCTCTCGCCCCATCCTTCAGTCATAGTGGAGAGATTCAGCTTTCATTGACAGAGCCAATAGGAAAGTGAAAATATTCCACAATTTGTAGCCGTGCTTCAGAAAATAGCAAAAAGTTGTGAGTTTGGCTCAACCCTCGAAGACACCCTGATTGCTCACTGAAGGGTCTTTAACACTAAAACTTGCTTTTGAGATAACAGCGTCCATGGAATTGGCCATTAAAGAAGCTTCTCAAATTGGAGCTGATGCCTAAATAGAAAGGAAAATCTCTCAACACGCAGACATGCCATAGGTCTACCCGAATGGGGCATTCTCCACAGGAATGTTGGTCTTGAAAAAACAAATGTTGTAATTCCGCAGAAACCCTACAGTGCAGAAGGAGGCTATTCGGCCCATCTGGACCAACAGCAATTCCACCCAGGCCCTATCCCCATAACCCCACATATTTGCCGTGTTAATCCCTCTAACCCATGCATCCTGGACACTAAGGGGCAATTTAGCATGGCCAATGCACCTAACCTGCAAGAAAGTTCACATAACGAAGGGATATTGGATTAGACAGAATTCTTAAACCTCGAAGAAGAGTAAATACAAGAATGAGCCCAAATCTACACAAAAAGTCTATTGCTTAAAGACAAGAACTGTGCCATGTACTATCAAACCAAAAGTTGAAATGGAATTTGAAAATGTAATCAAAGTTGGAGTGATTGAGTCCGTAACTATGAGCGATTGGGCAACTCCAACTGTTCTTTTTGTTAAACTAGATGGCTCGATAAGAGTTTGCGGTGACTTTAAAATGCTGGTAAATCCAATAGTTTGTCAGCCAGAGTTCCTTACCATTAATTGAGGATCTATTTGCTGGATTATCTGGTGGTAAACCTTTCAGTAAGATAATCATATCCCAAGCATACCTCCAAATGAGTGTGACAACTGGGTCACAACCAATGCTAACGATCATTATTCACATAGCATTGTCTGGGTATAAAAGCCTACCATTCAGAATAACATTGGCATCGGCCTTACTCCAAAAAATTAACGGATCAACCCTAAGTGGTCATAACGGCGTCCAATGTTATTTGGACGACATTTTAATCATAAGCAAAGCTGAGCAGGAACATTTATGGAATGTAGAAAGACTTCCAAAGAAGCACAATCTTCGTGTGAAGAAAGGAAAATGCGAGTCATCAAGTCTTTTTCAAGTCATGAAGAAGCTATCCACGCCATGTCATTGATAAAGATGGACTCCACAAGGGACCTAAGAAAATGACCTTGATCCTCGATCGCAGAATATATCGCAGCTGAGATCTTTTTTAAAACTTAACAATTACTATGGAAAATTTATTCCAAATCACGCTACCATATTAAAACCACTTCATACAGTGTTACTAACAATGGACTTGGACAAAAGCCTGCAAAAAGCATGTAATGAAGTCAAAAATGTGCTAATGAAATCAGAAGTCTTAGTTCACTTCAACCCTAATTTAAAAATCTAATTTGCATGTCATGCATCACCCTATGGGGTGGGTCCAGTTGTCTCTCGTGTGATACTAAATGGAGATGAAGACCAATAGCTTTTGCTTCGAGAACGTTGACAAGTGATGAACAGAATTATGCTCAATTGGGACACGAAGCCCCGAGTATAGTTTTCTGAACGAAAAGATTTAATCACTATCTCAGTGGCAGACATTTTACCTTGTTAACTGACCACAGGCATTAAACAACGATCTTTGGTTCCAATAAAAGAATATGGTCTCTAGCCACGTATCATTTGCAGCGATGGTCCCTCATCTTATCAGCGCATAATTACAGGATTAAATACAGAAGATCTTAGCAACATGCTAACACCAATGATCTATCGTGTCTACCAATTCGGGATAAAGTCAAACCACAGGAGAACTATGCGAACATCTTGTATTTTTCCCAGGTTGATAATGTATCTATTACAACCTCCCAAGTGCAAAGATGTACTAGGTCAGATCTGGTGATGTAGATGGTCATGGTCATGATTTTGAAAGAAGTACCATTGGATAAAGTGAAGACGAATCCAGAATGCAAGCTGTACTGAACAAGGGAATTTGAATTAATGGTACAAAACGGAGTACTGTTATGGGGTATCAGAGTAATCATACCTCCATGCTTGTAGAGTTGTATAGTGGATCAACCTCATGAAGGACATTCAGGTGTCTTAAGTATAAAGGAACTCGCAAGGAGTTATTTCTGATGGCTGGGGGAGACTCACAGATTGAAGAAGGAGTAGGACAGCGCCAGTCTTCTACTAGGTTATGAAATACTCCATCTCTTCAACTACTTCACCCATGGGATTGACCGAGACAACCTTGACAAAGAATTCATATTCATTTCGCAGACTAATTGAGGAATATATGTTTCTCATCCTAGTGGACGCATGTTCCAAATGGCCCAAAATCATGACGATGAAGTTGCCAGCTACTGAAAAGACAATAAAGCGACTTGACACAGTATTTGCATGATTTGGAAACCCAGGGCATTTAGTTAGTGATATCGGAACTCAGCTTACGTCAAAGGAATTTGTGGATTACTTTAAAAGCCACAGCAAAAAGCATATCAAGACTGCACCTTAACATCTTTCCACTAACGGATTGATGGAGATGTTGACACAGTTATTGAAGAATGCCATTAATGCATCATAGGATGGAAGACCGTTAGCCAAGAGTGGAAACAACATTCTCATATCCTGTAGAAACACAGCCCATGTGACAACCCAAAACATGCCGGAAATCAAAGAAAGTTCAGAAGCACATTTAATTTGTTCTTACTGCCTGACACTTCTACCATAGTAGAGTGACAACAACAAAACCAAGTTACTCACAGTGAGTGAACGTCAAAACCAAGAAGTTTCAATCAAGGAGAAAGAGTTTTAGTGAGAAACTACTCTTCAAGTGAGATGTGGATAGCTTCTCCAATACTTGGAAGGATGGGATCTACTTCTTATATGGTGCCAACAGATGATGAGAGAGTGTGGTAGAGGCACACATTAACTCCTCGCTTCGAAAAGAGAATTTGCAGAGTTGGTATCTGAAAGGCCATTCAAGGTTTGAAAATCATAGAATCCTACAGTGCAGAAGGAGGCCATTTGGCCCATCGAGTCTGCACCGATCACAATCCCACAAAGGCCTTATCCCTGTAACCTCATGTATTTACACTAGCTAGTCCCCCCGACACAAAGGGGCAATTTAGCACGGCCAATCCATCTAACCTGCACATCTTCATGTGGGAGGAACCAGAGCACCCAGAGGAAACCCACACAGACACATAGAGACTGTGCAAACTCCACACAGACAGTGACCCAAGCTGGGAATCAAATCCAGGTCCCTGGCGCTATGAGGCAGCAGTGCTAACCACTGTGCCACTGTGCCACCCATGAATCTATGATCATTGAATCCCTGAAACTATGATCACTACTAAGCCGAATTCAGATTCTACGCCAGTTGAGCCAACGGCATCTGTAGAAGCTGAAGAAGAACTTCAACTTTATCAGATGATGTGCCTGAGCCAAGTGGTGAACATACTATCGAGAGCATGAAAGACTCCTGAATGATGGATTCTGCCTAAGCAGAACCGATTTCCACCTAAAAGACTCGTACTGATTGTATATAATGATACTTGGTGAAATTATCGTTCAAAGTGAGTTAAAGTTATTGTCAGTTGTTATACGAGGAGAGTTTCCCACTCTTCCATCCTGGACTATAAGCAAGCAGCACCTATCTAATAAAGCTCCAGGAACTGGTTAAATAACCCTCCATGTGGCAACTTTTTCATTCCCTTTTGCTGTTGAAGTGATCTGACCACTTTGGTACATAACACGGGTCAAGCTTCCTGCTGCTGAATGATTTCATTTGCATATTTTGAATGCTCATTAAAAGGCTAACTCACAAAAATTACCTTCCTTCTCCAAGTGTTAAATTCCCTGTCAGTGGACAATTGTATTGGATTCTTTCTCAACTATATAAGTGCCGGAAATGTCTCAACTTGTTGAGATTCTGAATTGGACTTGATTTGATTGAATTGGAAAAGTATTTTTTAAAATAAAAAATAAGTGGTGTGTACCTGGCGAGCTTCAGTTCATCAATGATTTTTGAAGTATATAGAAATTGCTTTCACTTACCTTTTAAAGTTTAAAGTTTATTTATTAGTGTCACAAGTAGGCTTACATTAACACTGATGAAGTTACTGTGAAAAAAGCATTGCTTTGAGATTTTGTGCACCAGTATCTCAAGGCTGAGCATGGGAGGTAATGCCAGCAGGAAGGGGGTAGGTGGCAGCAGGACTAAAGAGTGGGGTTATGAAATACAGGGAGGAATGGGGGCAAAGGGGTATGAAATGTGGGAGGGGAGGAGAAAGACAGAGGCAGGCTGCTGGTTATGGAACACAGACGGAGAGATGTTGGCATGACCAGGAGGGAGGCGGGTTGGGAATATGGGATGGAAGGGGGAAGTTAGAGGCAGAAATTGGTGGGTTGTGGAACACAGGAGGGAATGGAAAGACAGAGGCAGGACCATGAGCGGTCAAGGGTCAGAGTGGAATGGCGAAAGTCTGTCCTGGAGCAAGAGTTATAAAACTGTCCAAGGAAGAGTCTGAGACTGCCCTTGGGCTGAAGCCACGCTGCTGGGGGCATATTGACGAGACTGTCCTGGGACAGAGGCCACACTATCGGGAGCACAGAGACTGTGCTGGGGCTGAGGCTATGCTGTCAGGGCAAAGACTATCCTGGGGTTTAATTCATACCGTTGGGGCATATTGAAGAGACTGCCCAGGGTCTTTATAGGCCATGTTAGAGGGCTTTGCATGGTGTGCATGTCTTGGTTCTGGTCTTGGGCAGGGGAAGACCTCTCTTTGCAATGATAGCTGTGCACAGTATGGTGTTCAGGGCATGGTTAGTCAGCTGAGGAATTTGGTCCTGGGGTTCAGAGTTATGGTCGCGGTAGATGCGAGTCACGGTCTGGGGCGACATTTGTATCCTGCATGCTGGCAGCTAAGAAGCAATGGCGGGGTATTGGATTGTTCCGGAAAGCCAGGGTGCATTTGGCCTCAAGAAGGGGAGGAGTCAGGTTGAGAAAGGGCTTGAGGGCATCAACGTTAATGGGTTTGGGGAGAAGAAGGAATGAACAGCCACATGGATAATGAAGGGTTCAAAGCTAATGAGGGCGACTCGGTAGAGATAGGAGGAAGAAGAATTAGGCAGTGAGGATGGAGGAAGATCGGAGGGATTTAATGGGTGATAACTGGGAATAAGAAGCTGGTCTCCCAGAGAAAGGTCAACAGCATCAGTTTTGAGTTAACCTGGCAGTGACACAATTTGAACAACAAGCAAGAAAAATAAATTGGTGAGGGGCACGGGGTGTGCAGGAGGGGTTCAACACAGCAACTCATGGCCTAATGAAGGGCCTCCATATAGCTGTCCTGCTCAAAGCATGGTCAGCACAGCTGAGCTGAGTGCTGGACTCGAGGATCTAATGCACAATGAATGAGTCTGGCACCTTTACTAACAATGCACATTTCAGCGAGAATCCATTAAAATTTAGGTGCTGCAGTGCATATGATCTGAATTGACATCTGATCTTTACAGAGGCATATCAGAATGTATGCAGGGTCCAAGGATCAATGGCCACATCTGCTGCACAGAGGCAGCATAGACCCGACAAGCCTGCACCTTTCCAGTGCACTGGTTATGGTATTCGAGGCACCATGATTACAGTCAGGACTAAAATGCAAGGACTGGGTATCCATAGTTATTGTCCAGGCCGCTGGAGGAGAACCAACACACGGTTGATTGTAACTTCTAGGACTTGGATCTTTTGACCTGAATTAAGACCCTTGTTGCGAATGTGCAGTCATATCTGATGGGAAACCACAGCTTCCTGTTGTCCTCCAGGATAATAGCATTCAGCAAGAGTGGCCTTGGTATGCAATGTGCAGACTAAGGGAAAGTCTAGGGCTGGAGACTGCATTCCTGCCTTGTAAATGGAGGGAGACCATTCCATGGGAACTCCATTGATTGCTCAATTGTATCCGTTCACAGATATAAGGAGGAGTGGAGAATGCAAGCTGCAGGCAACATTGCCTTTTAGATAGCTTTGATTGGAATAAGAAGAGCCCATCGTTGATTGGCACAGTTCAGGGAAGACCATGCCCTGAGGAGTTAGAGCCTACGGGTTCCCAGGAAGACCCAGATGCCAATGAGAATTGGACAAATCCACGAAGACATTTGGGCCAAAATTCTACCACCTCGCCCATCCAGAATCGGAGCGAGCAAGGGTCCGACAACGAAAACCTCCGTTAACCTCAGGCAGGAATTTCTGGTCTCACCCAAGCAAGGCCGTAAAATCCCATTCTTGGTGTGAACACGGGTCTACAGAAGAGAGCGTACACATGGAGATGACCAAAGTCAGTGCCACAGACGCCTTCACTTGTCTGGAGATGTGATAGTTCATCTTTGCCAACTTCTCCGTGAGGAGCTCTCCATCAAGTGTTGGTTGCTCTGAATGCTACAGTTGCATTGAACTTTATCTCCAGAATGGAAAATGCCACCCTGTATTAGTACAGAGATTTTTGTGGCCACTTGTGAAAATAATCATTGGTGAGGATTAACTATCTGCAATGATGAACAATAAAGAAAGTTACGAGACCTTTAGAGGAGGGAAGCACGTGCTTTTGGAATCATAAATATCTTTAAAGTAAACTCTATAATCCTAAGATCCATCAAAGAAAGCGAAGATAAAGTTTACATACTCGATAGAGGTAGAAAGTTGTAAGCTGAAGTGCAGCTGGATGAAGTAAATTGTAGAGTTCATTAACTCACACAGTTCATGGGGAACCATCCTAATTAGGAAAAACTTCAGAACACAGATTTAAACAAATCCTCTGATGGAATGCAGCCAAATTTTGCTGGATGGGAAATAGCTTATAATACCCAGTATACATATCTCAACTGCAAATCAAAATCTCTGATAAGTCACAGGCAAACAGCCTGTGACTTATCCCATTTTTAAAATGTGTTGGATGTTAGTGGGAGGGAGAATAGAGCACTAAATCTGGTGAACACGTAACCTAGGACATAGGGCGGGAGTTTCCTCCCTTTCCGCGGCGTGTTTCGCATTGGCTGGGGGCAGCGTGGTGCTTGTTGGCGGCGAGATCTTATGGACCCACTGTTGTTAATGGGGTTTCCTGTTGAACGCACCCTTCGCTGCCGGAAAACGTGCAGCAGAGGTGTGCCATAGGCAGGACCGTAAGATCCCGCTGGCTTGAAAGGCAGCAAGATTTTGGCATGTATTTCAATCTAAGACTACTGGCAGAATTTTGCCACTTTTTGTCAAAGTGTCATCTTGGTTGGGAAAAGTAGAGGGTATCCTGCCGGCTGCACCACAGGCTTTTCCAATTGGATTTTTAGGCACTTGGTCAAAAAAAATTCAAAGGGTGAGTTTTATGACATCACGTACCTACCCCAGCAGTAACTTCAGCTTCTAAAAGATCAGGCCTGATGTAAAAAATATAAGGTTATTTATTAGTGTCACAAGTAGGCTTACATTTACACTGCAATGAAGTTACTGTGAAAATTCCCTAGTCCGGTGCCTGTTCGGGTACACTGAAGTAGAATTTAGTCTGGTCAATGCACCTAACCAGCACATCTTTCGGACTGTGGGAGGAAACCGGAGCACCCGGAGGAAACCCACGCAGACACGGGGAGAATGTGCAAACTCCACACAGACAGTGACCCAAGCCAGGAATTGAACCTGAGTCCCTGGCGCTATGAGACAGCAGTGCTAAGCACTGTGCAAACGTGCCGCCCAATCCCCTCTCAACCGAGCCTCCACCTCCCTGCCCCCAGCACGGAGCTCCCCACTCTCCCTATTCTGGAACCCACCAGCACCCCTCCTGCAGAACCCTCCCCTCCAACTTCCTTCCTGCACGGAGCCCCTAACCCCTCATCCATGGAACCCCCCACCACCTCCTCCGGTGCCATTTTGGGACTCCCACTTGATTCTCCATCCCTGCCCAGAAAAATGAGAGTGGAAACTCCACCCGCACTGCTCCCCCACCCCACCTCCCCCAGAAGGTGCCATTCTGTGAATGAAATGTGAGATGTCAAGCCAGACCAGATCTATCAGCTCAAGTAAAAGCTCTGTGGCACTACTGGAGCAAGAACAGGAAGTCTTCCTGGTGTTCTGTACAAATTAGTTCAACCAGCACAATCAACATCAGATTATCTAGCAATTCTTTCATTTGTTTTTTATTACAATGTGCTGTACACAATGTAACTGCTCTGGACGACAAACAACCATGATTGCTCTTATAATGGCTGTAATGGGTCAATTATAGTTGGCTTCTGCTTATCTAGGATCCATTGTAATTATATTCATTTTATCAGAGGGGTAGTTTTAAAATCCTTTAAAAATAAGATCTATTTTGTCGTACTTCTTCACTCCACAAATATCAGGGCCGGGATTCTCCCAAAAAAATTCTAAGTCCCGAATTCACGTAAAAACTGGAGTAACTCCTGTTGGTTTTTTTAGCCAGATTTTCAAAATTAACCTCCCACACTCTGAGCACTGCAGAGTGTCTCAGGGAGATTCACGCTGAAAATCTGCGGGCGGGGCCTATTCCCACTGGAGAGGCTGGCAGCATAGCGCTGAGTGGGCCACTCCGCATGCGCCGATCTGTCAGCACCGAGATCGGCACATGTGCAGTTAGCTCCCAATTGTTGGCCAGCTCAATCGCTGGCTAGAAACCCCCTCCTCCCCCCCAGTGCTGCCACACAGACCCCCTCCACCGCACCCCCCCCCCCCCCCCCCCCCCCGCCCACCCTGATCGTGGGTCTCCCGGACATCTCCCGATGTGGTTCCCCAACCCCCCACCTCTGTCAGCCCCGATCTCCCCTACCCACCCCCCCCCCCATCCTGGCAGTCCCGTCTCCCCCCACCCACCCCCCACCCCCCCACCCCCCCACCCCACCCCCATAGCAGTCCTGATCCCACCCCTCCATCCCTTGGCATGCCCCGACAACCTCCACCTCCGGCAGCCTCGATCCTCAGCAGCCCCCCCATCCCACTAGCGAGCCCCGATCAGTCGCTTCCCTCCCTCTGCCTGCGATCCTGACTGCAGAGTGGCAGCGGGACCTCCCACCCCCAATGATCTCTTCCCCAATAGGCCCCACCCCCTACAGCCCCTGCCCCCTCTGGCCCTACCCCCTTGGCACTGCCTGATGCCTGGTGGGCAGTGCCAATGTTCCCCCTGGGCATTGCCACTTTGCCCCATGGGCAGTGCCAGGGGGCCAGACTAGCAATGTCCGGGGGCACCCTCCCCGACTTCCTGGGGGGCCTCCATGGCCTTCCTTCACTCCAGCGGGGCAGGCCTCCAGCTCCCCATTAGTGGGGAGCTGGTGTAAACCATGCTGGAGTGAACCACTCCTGGCAAGGGGGGAGAGGCTAGTGGTCCCGGAGACTTCAGTCCCGGGTCCACTAATGATATTAAAATGGTAAATTTAACATTTAGATCAGCTCCATGCTGATTTCTGGTGCGGAGTGACGACGCTGTTATTTCTAGAGCAGTGCAACAGGCTGGAGAATCACCCCTCCCGTTCCATTTTCAAACTTTTCCCATTCATTCTATCATTCCCATGACAGTCACAGGCCGAGATGCCTTATGGAATATGTTATTAGCATAGGTTAAAGACAATCATTCATGTCCAGACTTTTGTGTGATTAAATGTGCAGTTTTTAATTCATGCCAGGGCATATTGGCATTGCCCTGTGAAGTTATGATAGGTCGGGTTGGTGTTGTTAGGGAATTTGTACTTGGGGGAGTCGGTTAGCTCAGTCGGTTGGGCAGCTGGTTCATGAGGCAGAGTAACGCCAAACGCGTCGGCTCAATTCCCGTCCTGGCTGAAGTTATTCATGAAGGTCCCGCCATCTCAACCTTGCCCCCTTGCCTGAGGTGTGGTGACCCTCAGATTAAATCACCACCTGTCAGCTCTCCCTCAAAGAGAAGAGCAGCCTATGGTCATCTGGGACAATGGCAACTTTACTTTTACTTGATTCAGGACAAAGGGATCGGAAAAACAAGGATGATAGAGGAACAATACTTGATGGAAGGGGTGGAGTAAGGAACAAGACTGGTGCAATAAATGAATCCAGTTACTTGACAGGATAAAAACCAGTGAACCAGAGTAAGAAAGGTGCAGGTTCACAGTTTGTTGAAGTAGGTTGAGAGGTGATTAAGACTAGACCTGGACCTGTTTAGTCAGGAGGATTAAGAGACACAGTTGAGAACATATATTTGCGGCACGGTGGCACAGTGGTTAGCACAGCTGCCTCACAGCTCCCGGGACCTGAGATCAATTCCCGGCTTGGGTCACTGTCTGTGCGGAGTCTGCACTTTCTCCCGTTGTCTGTGTGTGTTTCCTCCGGGTGCTCCAGTTTCCTCCCACAGCCCGAAAGGCATGCTGGTTAGGTGCATTGGCCATGCTAAATTCTCCCTCAGTGTACCCAAACAGGCACCGGAGCGTAGTGACTAGGGGATTTTCATAGTAACTTTATTGCTGTGTTAATGTAAGCCTACTTGTGACTAATAAATAAACTTTTTCAATTTGTGTGCTTCTCCATGTTTTGGAGAAGAAAGTGACAGAGCTCACACTAAAATCATTGAAATAGACAAAATTTTCCCTCATTGATAAACGTTGCACTATTATAACATTAGAAATCTAGTGATAAATTAACGTTGTGTTCTTGATAAAAAGAAAATGCATTGTGGCTCCATTAAATGATGTTTATGCAATATGATCTCATCACATATATTAATATATGGAAATTGCTTAGGATGCATTAGCTTTCCTGATGAATTATTTCCCATTCTTTCCTGAAAGTGTTGACTTTAAACTATGAATTTATGGATGATGGAGTCATGGTGACGTTGCTCAGCTGGGCATTATCTATCCATATGGAAGCCTTAATTCCGAGGGTTGACAGGCTGGTTGCATTACTGTGACCAAATCAATCTCAACTAATGTTCAGACAAGTGAACTTGCAGCAGGTACTGCTGGGCAGTGATGAAGACCAGGCAAGTGAGCCTGTTTTTCCCTTCCTAAGCCAAAGCACTGAGTCTACTTGTAGCATTCCTACCAAAAACTCCAATACAGACCCCAAATTAAACTCCTGACCTTCCTGCTTTATCTGTCTCGACTATTGACTCGACTTTGCAAAGAGTTCAATCCTGATACTATTTAAGTGCATGTGTTAAAAGAGATTGGTGGTGGGGAGAGGGGTTGGGGGGAGGGGGGGTGAATAAAGATTGTGAAGATAATTGGGGAATTTGTAGACAGATGTGTTGTTTAAATCCTATTGAAAATAAAACAAGCATTATTCCTTCAATCTGACAAAATGGAAGACAATCCAATTGAGCACGAAACTGGAATTTAGATGCCAAAGAGTTGTTTTTCTTTTTATGTCGAAAAAAGATAATGTTCAGCTCCATAAATTTTCATCAGCCGCTTCCCATGTTGACTTTGGTAAAGTATGCATGAGTTGTGTGTGCTGAGAAGATTCCCGATCATGGTCTGCAGCTGGGTACAAAAACTAGAATAAATCTTTTGATGTTAATGATGACAAAACATAAGTCCGTAGGCTCTTTTCAATGATATTAACTAGGTCCATTTAAGGGAAAGCATCAATATAATGACAAGCAACAATGACATAATACAATCTGTTGTTGCTGTGGCACTGTTATGGCCCACCACAAGCATCATCTTGTATCCTTCTCTCATCAGATTTGATGCCTAATGCCACTACTAATAATGAACCCCAAAATGAGAAGGACATGTTGGAGATAGATCAGCCAAATAGTGTTAGTGAAAACTTTAAAAAGAGAAAAGCAGATAAGTTTAAGTTTATTTATTAGTGTCACAAGTAGGCTTACATTAACACTGCAATGAAGTTACTATGAAAATCCCACACTCCGGCGCCTGTTCAGGTACACTGATGGAGAATTTAACATGATGTGGAGATGCCGGCGTTGGACTGGGGTAAACACAGTAAGAAGTTTAACAACACCAGGTTAAAGTCCAACAGGTTTATTTGGTAGCAAAAGCCACACAAGCTTTCGAGGCTCTGAGCCCCTTCTTCAGGTGAGTGGGAATTCTGTTCACAAACAGAACTTATAAGACACAGACTCAATTTACATGAATAATGGTTGGAATGCGAATACTTACAACTAATCCAGTCTTTAAGAAACAAAACAATGGGAGTGGAGAGAGCATCAAGACAGGCTAAAAAGATGTGTATTGTCTCCAGACAAGACAGCCAGTGAAACTCTGCAGGTCCACGCAACTGTGGGAGTTACAAATAGTGTGACATAAATTCTGATTCTAGGATCGCATGATAAAGACTCAGGAGGAAAAAAGCAGAAATATTTATGTGAAATAGTGTGACATAAACCCAATATCCCGGTTGAGGCCGTCCTTGTGTGTGCGGAACCTGGCTATCAGTTTCTGCTCCGCGACTCTGCGCTGTCGTGTGTCGCGAAGGCCGCCTTGGAGAACGCTTACCCGAATATCAGAGGCCGAATGCCCGTGACCGCTGAAGTGCTCCCCAACAGGAAGAGAACAGTCTTGCCTGGTGATTGTCGAGCGGTGTTCATTCATCCGTTGTCGCAGCGTCTGCATAGTTTCCCCAATGTACCATGCCTCGGGACATCCTTTCTTGCAGCGTTTCAGGTAGACAACGTTGGCCGAGTTGCAAGAGTATGTACCGTGTACCTGGTGGATGGTGTTCTCACGTGAGATGATGGCATCTGTGTCGATGATCCGGCACGTCTTGCAGAGGTTGCTGTGGCAGGGTTGTGTGGTGTCTTGGTCACTGTTCTCCTGAAGGCTGGGTAGTTTGCTGCGGACAATGGTCTGTTTGAGGTTGTGCGGTTGTTTGAAGGCAAGAAGTGGGGGTGTGGGGATGGCCTTGGCGAGATGTTCGTCTTCATCAATGACATGTTGAAGGCTCCGGAGGAGATGCCGTAGCTTCTCCGCTCCGGGGAAGTACTGGACAACGAAGGGTACTCTGTCCACTGTGTCCCGTGTTTGTCTTCTGAGGAGGTCGGTGCGGTTTTTCGCTGTGGCGCGTTGGAACTGTTGATCAATGAGTCTAGCGCCATATCCTGTTCTTATGAGGGCATCTTTCAGCGTCTGGAGGTGTCTGTTGCGATCCTCCTCATCCGAGCAGATCCTGTGTATACTGCTGATTAACCCTCAGTCCAGTCATCACTCTGGATATTAATGGCTGTCTCCTGTTCAGGTCTCTAAATGCCAAATAAAATCCAGGGGAAGATGGAAAGCATATGATCTGATTTGATTTGATTTATTATTGTCACATGTATTGTGATACAGTGAAAAGTATTGTTTATTGGGTGATATACAGACAAAACATACTGTTCATAGAGTACATAGGGAAGAAGGAAAGGAGAGGATGCAAAATATAGTGTTAATCATAGCTAGGGTGTAGAGAAAGTTCAGTTTAATATAAGGTAGGTCCATTCAAAAGTCTGATGGCAGCAGGAAAGAAGCTGTTCTTGATGATGCTTCTGTTTCCAATCTCCCATCAATCTCCATGCAAGCATTCCAATTCCAAGCTTATATTATCTTAAAAACGGATTTGTGGAGAGTGAGCTTCTGTGCACTACTCTCCTCTATTTGAAGATGCATGTACAGAATTTTGAATTCTTCAGGCCTAGCTGTTTATGCTTCGAAGCGGATCTGATGTAGGCGAATCACATATTTGCATTATAATGTAGAGTGTCTCCAGTTTGACTCGCCCTTTGATTTTGCGTAACTTTTCAGATCAAAGTCTGGGATCAGGGATCTGAGGTTTTGCCTTTCTCTGTCATGGGATCTATTGCTTGGCCAGAGCATTATGATGCTGGGCAGTTCAATGTGGAAGACTTTTAGATAATCAGGAGCTGCAACCAGAAACAAAATTGAAGAACATATTAGGGTGGCATGGTGACACAGTGGTTAGCATAGCTGCATCACAGTGCCAGGGTCCTGGGTTTGATTCCTGGCTTGGGTCACTGTCTGTGCAGTGTTTGCACGTTCTTCGTGTGTCTGCGTGGGTTTCCTCCAGGTACTCTGGTTTCCTGGTTAGGTGCATTGGCCATGCTAAATTCTCCCTCAGTCCACCCAAACAAGCACCGGAGTGTGGCAACCAGGGGATTTTCGCATGTACGCCTACTTGTGACACTAATAAATAAACTTTAAAAAAAATCTCTGTACCCTGTTACCTCCACCACCCCTAAATGTATGCGTCAACCTGCCTGTCAGTGCAAAGGATGGGCTGCTGGATCTGAAGCCAGGGTTGGCGTTGCTAAGCAGCTTGCTATTGATAGTTAATTTCTTTGTGAGTGACTGCCGATCTATGTTTAGATTTGACGAAAATACTTCCCAGATGTCAATAACCTATTTTTATGTTGCTACTATCCTTGCCTGTTCCACTCTGGGTGAACCTTCATACATCTACAACAGATGAGACTATATAAAGCCTTTCACCAAATGCTTGGTAAGAATGGTGCAAAAACAAGCTGAATATTTCATATATGCAGATGCCAAATGTAACTATTCTATTAGTTGTATTTTCAGCAATAATAAGGCCCAAGTGAAAAGGGGGTGAACTGTGAGGAAAGTTTAGAGAGAATTCAAGATGTAAGACATTTAGAGAAATTCAAGCTGTAGAGTCTGGAAAGAAGGATATGTAGAGAGAACTTATCAAAGTTCAGGGTAAATATGTGGATTTATGGGGATAGGGCCGGGGTAGGATGCTCTGTCAGAGAGTCGGTGCAGACTTGATGGGCCTTCTGCACTTGAAGACTTCTAGAATCTACATATAAATATGAAATGGTATAGATTAGGTAAACTCAGCATAAGTCATTCCTTTGGATCCCTTTTGAAATGAGCCTGCAGAGTCCCAGGTGTGATGTGAATCTATTAGCAGCTCTGCAAGCGACTGAGTTTTGATGTGCAAGTCTCCTGGTTTTTGTGATAAGGAGTCTGTACAATGAGGTGTGAGTACCACTGGTTGAGAAAATGATTACATTGTTCTTGTAACTCCTGGCAGTAGCTCAGAGGTAAAGAGCCAACCCTGTGGTCATGTGACTTGTAGGATCCATCTTATTTGGTTCAAATTTTTAAAATGGCAAAAGAACGAAGTTCTGGATTTCTCTTCATGTCATATGGAACCCACGATTATTTTGACATAATCATGAGGATACAATTTTACCTTCTTCTCATTCCACCATCAAATTATTTCTTAAATGAATTGGCTTAGGAACAGCAGTTGACCATTCAACTGTTCAATCATCTTACTAGTCATGGCTGCTCTTTATCATTTTAGTTCCAATCTCTTGTCCTATCTCCATATCCCTTAATATTTCCCAAGTAAGTGTCTTTTTTCCTTTAATGCCTCAGTTGATACAGCATCTTTAACATTTTGGTGCAGTGCATTCTGCATTCTCAGAATTCTGTAACAATTTTTTTCCTGATTTAGTTCCATTATTACGATGATAACTCCTTGCTCTGGAGTTTCCCCACCAAGAGGAAGACTTTTCCAGTTTGTTACTTCTCTTAATTGTACTAAATATCTCGACCACAAGACCATAAGGAGTAGGAGCAGCATTAGGCCATTTTGCCCATCGATCTGCTTTGACATTCACTGAGATCATGACTGATCTGACATGATAATCCTCAACTCCACTTTCCTGCTTAATAGATTCATAGATTCATAGAATTCCACAGTGCAGAAGGAGGCCAATCGGCCCATCGAGTCTGCACCAACTCTCTTACCCAGGCCCTGTCCGCGTAACCCCACATATTTACTCCATGAAACCCCCTATACATATTGGGGCACTAAGGGGCAATTTAGCATGGCCAATCAACTAACCTGCACATTTTTAAAGTGTGGGAGGAAACCAGAGCACCCAGAGGAACCCTGCGCAGACACGGGGAGAATGTGTAAACTCCACATAGTCACCCGAGGTCCGAATTGAACCTGGGTCCCTGGTGCTGTGAGGCAACATTGCTAACTGTGCCACCGTGCTGCCCTGATGCTGCCTCATCCCTATCACCTGTGATTCCCTTACTGATTAAAAATCTGTCTACGTCAGCCTTGAACATACCTGATGACCCAGCCTCTACAAACATCTGCGGTGAAGAATTCCACAGATTCATTACTCTTTGAGAGCAAAAATTCATCCTCATTTCTGGTCTTAAATGGGCGACCCCTTACTCTGAGACTGGACTGCCCCGAAGCCTTTTCACCCAAAGTAATATAACCAAGTTTACTCAATCTCTTAACATAGTTACGTCCTATTAACCCAAATACTTGTTGCTAGACACAGCCAATGCCAGGACTCTTTTCCAAGAGGGGGTACCCAAAAGTGAATGTAGTACTCCAAAGGAAAATTCAACTCCGGTTCTGATGAACTACAATTATTTCCTTGCCTTAAATTTTATGTTCTTTGTAATGCACATTCTTCCTTTTATCTGAAAAGGAAGAAAACACAAGGCTATAGGGGGAAGTGGAGGAGGGGCATGAGACAAATTGCTTTTGCAGAGAGCTAGAACAGACATAATGCACTTAATGGCCTCCTTGTGTGCTGTAACTATTCTGCGATTCTGTAGCTCTGTGAAAATCAGAATCCCATTATTGTTTCTTGACTGCCTGTGGGGGAGGTTCAACTTTCCTTTTCCTATCTTTCAGGTATAAAATGGTCTCTGGGCCTGGCCACAAACTCTCTACATCCAATTTGCCCTGTAAGTGAGCTGTTAACATATCGGAAGCAGGTGCTCTTTAGGCGCTGAGGGTGGCTGCCTAAAGCAAGTGTTTGGTTGCATCTTGCAAATACAAATTGGCTTCCGAATGCTTGTTGTAGGACCTCGATGCTACATTTAGGTACAATCGGTAGAGCTTGCACCATGAAAGTGCCACCTACTCAGTCTTGAGCTCGGGGGACAGTGAAACCACTCATGGTGACTGAGCTTTTATAAAAGTCACATTATTGTGGAACCAGGGGAGCAAATAGCTCCACAAAAATAATACCGACCTATCAGCTAAGGCTTGCCCCATTCCAGATCTCATCCTCCTCCTCCTCCCTTTCCAGCATCTACAATTGCGCCAATTCAAGCTAACGGCCTATCAGAATTTATCAGACCAGCCCAGCAAGCTGCCTGATTTGTGCCTTCAGCTATCGCTGTTAGATTTGGCTCAGATTACCATAGACAAGTGTGCAAAGCAACCGATTTGCTGTCCATTTTGGGTGCAAGTCCTCCCTCCATTTCCTTTGCAACCCGGATCTAACTTTCAAATACTTCATCTGTATTCCAAAATGAATCCATTTGTTAACCTAATCCCCTGCCAGCACTTCCCTGATTAGATCCACTCCTCTGACCACTCAGATTGTGATAGTGACACTGTCACTAATCTGCCTCCATCAATCTATGAAGGTAATATAAACTAATTAACATATTTACTCAGCGATATCACGTTTTGGAAATACATATTCTGCACAGTTGCAATTGGAAATATTCTGAGACAGGGGATGGGGTGGGTATATTAGTGAGACAGAACAGGAGAGTTTTATCCTGCATCTAGCTTATTTATATCTGAACAATAAGTATCTGATACTGATAGCGGTTGCCAAAAGAAGGAAAAATGAAATGGGATGCTATTCCCTAGTAAACTGTTCTGTGTGTGGTCCTTTAGTCAACATAGTTACACAATCAACTGTGTCCTGACCCTTACCCTGAAACAAATTTGTTTGCTGTGAGTGTATTTAAATTCAAGGATTAAATCTAACTTTATGACAATGTGCTTCATATGAGCATAATAAGGATTAAATTATGGTAGTTTTGGGCTGTGGCCCAGCAAGGCAAAGAAAACAATGGGAGCAATTTGGCGCCCATGTTCGCTGCCAGTGAGAACGGCGACCCGGATGAAAAATTCCGTGAGAGTTGGGAAACAGGATTCTCGCGGCGAGTTCTCATTTCCTGATATTCCCTGCCCCTCGCCGGAGATGTGGGCAGGTATCTCATTTTAATAAATGTCACTAAATTTAAACATGATTAAAGGGCATCCTAGCCATATGCTCCCTCCCTCAGTAAATATTCATACCTCGCTGATATGATGTTACATCGGCGAGATTCACAACAGCTATTTAAGAGCGTGAAGCAGTCAAGGGGAATCTGGTAAGTATAGAGGGACGGGCATGGGCACTGCCCCTGCACTGCCCCTGGCACAGCTTGGCCTTGCCAGATTGAAACTGCGAATCTGTGGCAACATGGCAGTGCCAATCTGTGATGGGGCAGTGTCAGGGGCAAGATCTCTGGGGAGCCAAATTGGGGGATGGGGTGTTTCTATTATGTGTGGTATGAGGGAGGGGGGAGCGCTAAGGACTTTGAAATTGTGGCGGGGGGAGGGGGGGGGCTGACAGCGTAAACCATGTCCCTCAATTTTCTTTTGTCAGAGTGGCTCAAGATCTGGTCTGAAAATTTGCCACGGCATCTGGAACGATACACACTGGTTTTCAGTCAGAGCCTGACACTGATGGGAAAATTCCACCCGATGTCTCCCAGCCAAATCCACCAAAACATTTCTGGATGGGTTTTCAATTATTTTTACAAAAGTTATCCTTTGCTACCTCAATGGTATTCATCTACAATTGTTAGTCTCCTTAATAACAAATGGAAAATAAACAAACAGGGAAGAAATATAGATATTCAAGATAACTCAGTTACAGGGAATGAATATGGATTGTTGCTAATAAATTAATTCATCTACAAGTTAAAGTCACACTATGATGAGGTTTGGATTGAGCATTGCAGTTTGAGCAATTCAGGTTGTATTTTATTTTCTAAGTCTTAGAGATCATCCAGTGGTATGGGAGTTAGGAGCTACAGTATAGGCGGCACGGTGGCACATTGGTTCGCACTGCTGCCTCACAGCGCCAGGGACCTGGGTTCAATTCCTGGCTTGGGTCACTGTGTGTGTGGAGTTTGCACACTCTGCCCGTGTCTGCATGGGTTTCCTCCGGATGCTCCGGTTTACTCCCACAGTCCAAAGATGTGAGGGTTAAGTGGATTGGACATGCTGAATTGCCACTTAGTGTCGGGGGATTAGCTAGGGTAAATGCATGGGGTTATGGGGATAGGGCCTGGATGGGATTGTGGTCGGTGCAGACTTGATTGGCTGAATGGCCTCCTTCTGCACGTAGGATTCTATGATACTACATAAATTATGTAAAATTTAAAGGCTCAGAATTTGTTGGAGTAATTGGACTGTTTCTCTTATCTTTCAGTTCAAATAAATTTCTCTTTAATTTGTTAGAAGCACATTACACATGGGAGTGTGATGTTGCGATAATGACACATCCAGTTCCTTAGTGAATGATTGAACTCACAGATTTAACCTTAACCAATGAGATTTAAGGATTGAGAATGAAGCTGAAGAACAATGGAGAAGGAGAGTGAATGAGAGTACGATTAGTTAGAGAAGGAGAAGTAAAGAGAGAGAGAGAGAGAGATTGGACTGAGAGAGAACAAAGACAAAAAGGAAAAGTAAGAAAAAATTGGTCTTTAAATTTCTAACAACAGTTTACTACCTGAAGGAATGAGGCTGCTCAATTTAAACTGTTCCCTTTCTGGGCTGAAGACGTTTATTAGCATTGCAGGAACTTAAGATTTCGAATGTAAAAAAGATTCTGATGCCATCAAGTATCCGACCTAACTGGCTGAATTATCTGCCCTCCTGGCCACGTGTTTCCCACCAGCACGGTGTTTGCTAGCGGTGGGATTCTGCGGCCCCGCTGCTGTCAATGGAAATTCCCACTGATGTCACCCCATGCCGGTGGGAAACCCATGGCGAGAGTGCACGGCTGACGGTACTGGAGAATCCTGTTGGCGTGAATGGCCGGAGAATTCCGGCCAATATTCCACAGTGCGTTTGATTGATGATTGTTGCATAAAAGCGGCGACACCTCATGGGAAGCTTGAGGGTGAGCTTTTGAGGGCGATTCTCCCAAAAAGATTCTAATTGTCGAATTCGCATAAAAGCTGGAGTAACTCCTGTTGGTTTTTTTTGGTGGGATTTTCAAAATGAAACTCCCACACTCTGTGCACTGCAGAGTGCCCTCGCGAGATCCACATTGAAAATCTGTGGGCGGGTCCTATTCCCGCTGGAGAGGCCGGCAGCATAGTGCTGAGTGGGCCACTGCGCATGCGCAGATCTGTCAGAGCGGAGACAGGCACATCCGCAGTGGCCCCGCATTTCCGGCTTCCTGATTGCTGGTCAACCCTGCAACCCCACATCGCTGCCCTTGCTGACCCCTCCATGGCCCAATCGCTGGCCTCCCTGACCTCTCCGGTCGAGCATCGATGTTCCCGTCCTCAGCCATCCCCGATCTCCCTGACCCCCCCCCCCCCCACCCCACCCCAGCAGTCCCGATCTCTCAGTTAGCTCCGATCCTCCCCCCCGCACCCTGATGGCCAGCCCCGATCACCCCCCCTTCCCTCCCTCTGCCACCAATCCCTGCACAGAGTGGCAGCCGGATCCCCACCCCCACCAAACTCTCCCCCATATGCTCTGCCCCCAATAGGTCCTGCCCCCACTGGACCCACCCTCTTGGCACTGCCCGATGCCTGGTGGGTAGTATCAAGATGGCCTTTGGGCATTGCCGGGGGGGGCTAGGCTGGCAATGTCCAAGGGACACCCACTCCTTATCCTCGACCTCCTGTGGTGGCCTCCATGGCCTCTGTTCACTCCAGCGTGGTCGGACCTCCATTCCCCATTAGTGGGGAGCTGTTGTAAACCCGCTGCAGTGAACCACTCCTAGCCGGGGTGGTTTTATCAAAATTTTAATATTTAAATCAGCTCCACACCAATTTCCGGCACGGAGCTGACGACTCCAGAAAATGTGGAGTCAGCGATGTGCGGAGGCCGTGGCACCTACAGTGCTGGATCAGCACAGCAGGCTGGGAGAATTGCCTCCATTATTTTTACAGTAGTAACAGTGGAGTGATGCAAGTTGTCCAGTTGTCCAGCCACATGTGGCAATTCATAATTAATAAAGTATCTTTTCCTTGCAGTAAGTTGCTGAATGATTTACAGATTAATGACCGTTAATATGATGATATCCACTGTTATTTTGGCAGCAAATTCTGGATCATTCTATTATTGCAGCCATTGATTAATTCTAGTTAAATTCATTGAATTGCATTTTTTATTACAAATTATTATGGGAGTGTTAGTCATACTTAGGGATTGAAATCCACTGTTTTGGAAATTGTGGCTTTGATTAATGTAAGATGTCTCTTTGTGCACTCAATTTTGTGTCTCAAGTATTTTTTTAAGCGCTGGATACAAACGAAGATGGTGGAGGAAAGTTGTAGATGGTTAAGAGGAGTGCAACAGTACTAGGGAAGGGATGGGCTATGTAGGTTGTTCGTGTTGGGAGAGTGCTTCAGCTGTCTGAAATCAACACAAGGCATGATCTTGTTTGTGGGAGGAATGGAAGGCAATTATAGGATATTGAGAAAGATTGGGTTGAAATAATAAAGGTGGGCTTGGGTTTGGGAGGATTAAGGCTGGTGTGTTTGGAATGTGTTTGGAAGGTGGAAAGGAGAAGCTGCAGTGTAGAGACTTGGAATGGGATGGCTGGTGTAGGAGCATAGGGAAGGGGATTTCTGGACGGCAAGGGGCGGCACGGTAGCACAGTGGTTAGCATTGCTGCTTCACAGCTCCAGGGACCTGGGTTCGATTCCCGGCTTGGGTCACTGTCTGTGTGGAGTTTGCACATTCTCCTCGTGTCTGTGTGGGTTTCCTCCGGGTGCTCTGGTTTCCTCCCACAGCCCAAAGATGTGCGGGTTAGGTTGATTGGCCATGCCAACATTGCCCCTTAGGGTCCTGGGATGCGTAGATTAGAGGGATTAGTGGGTAAAATATGTAGGGATATGGGGGTAGGGCCTGGGTGGGTTTGTGGTCGGTGCAGACTCGATGGGCCGAATGGCCTCTTTCTGTACTGTAGGGTTTCTATGATTTCTATGATTCAAGGGTAGATACATTGGGGAACACTGAGTGAGGTGTTTGGTATGGAAATGTAATGTTGGCAACTCAGAGCAATTGGAGGTCAAACAATTAATCCAGACAGTGGTGTCTAAGTTTTTAGTCACTCTAGATTTGTAAACCCAATGCAGAAATGTTCAAATTGGCAATCTTACTCAAAGACATCAAAAGGTGGACGGAAATTTTCAACCGTGCTATTTAATTGATACATAAAGCTAAAAAGTAACTGCATTAAAATGTTTTAACTTATTTTTCAGCTCAAAAGATTACTGAACTTTTTAAGAACTCATATAATAATATGCCAAAACCTAAAGCCATCTTTTCAGATTCAATAAATCTGCAGCATCTTTTAAAAACCCTGGTGTAGCTGAAAAATTATTTGGGACAGGAATACTTACAGTGCGGAAGGAGGCCATTTGGCCCCTCAAATCTGCAGTGACTCTCCGAAAGAGTATCTTAGCCAGGCCCACGCCTGTACCCATAACCCCCCCATGCCATTACCATGCCTCCTCCCCCCCACCATCACCACACACACGCTATCCCTGTATCTCCACACATTAAGCATGGCTAATCAACCAAATGTACACATTTTGGGACGCTAAGGAGCAATTTAGCACAGCCAATCCAACTAACCTGCACATCTTTGGATTATGGGAGGAAACCAGAGAACCCAGAGAAAATCCACACAAACACCGGGAGACTGTAAAAACTCCAAGCAGGCAGTCACCCAAGGCCAGAATCGAACCCGGCTCTCTGACGCTGAGAGGCAGCAGTGCTAACCACTGATGCGGGTTCATTTTAATCAGATGTCACTAATCCTACTTTGTCATTTATTTGGGGCTTATTTTTAATCTGCGGCTAGGAGCATTCAGGTATTGTGTACTTTTGTCAGCTTTGCTTTAAATATTAGCACATTTTTCTCTGAGACTAGAGATGGGTGGATTCAAATTCCACAAGGAGAGAGGTCTGAGTGATCGTAACATCTTCTGTGGAGATAAGGAAAGGGCAACATTTGTGGATGTGGAAGCTGTGTCGCACAGGTGCAAGGGGGCACAAGGCTGTGGATGAGGGTGAGCATTGGCTCCTCAGATGAGGATGTGAGATGCCTGAAGAGAGAGGAATGAGTGGAGCTGCAAGGTGGGTTGTTCTGAGGAGTGCAATGCAGGTGAATGCTGGACAAGGCACAGTGTGCGCATAGAATTGTTCTGTCACTCACCTTTCTTACCCTCCTGATGTCCTGGAGGTCCTCCAGCTTGGAGTGACCACCTTTCTGCTGCTGACTTCCTCAGCCACTTCCCTCCATGCCTGGTTGATTGGTGACACTGACAACCTCCTCATGTCCTTGAGAATATTCACCTCACTGCGATCCCACAGCGGAATCTCCAGGTAAGAGTGAAAGACCTGGAGAGCAGTCTTCCCAGATCTCTCATCATTCCTGTGGGTTGTTGCAGTCCCAATATCCCAAGTGCAGGTGAGTCAGTGTAACCCATGCCATGGTCCCTTTGATTGGAAATCTTTCCTTTGACAGCTCCAACATGCCATCCTTCCCACATTCCCTAATTAGTTGGGGAATGCAAAGGTAGGATGCAAATATCGTGGCTCAGTCAAAGAACCTTGGCAAAGCCCACTGCTTCATCATTCAGGTTCCTAACCTGCAAGTAGTCCTGCCATTTGGCCAGGGACTATGTTGGGAAATTCTACCCAAGGGTGCGCCCAACAGTGCCAAGTTAATATTTGAATGAGTACTGTTTAAAATGGGATTTCCACTGACCACAGAATAATAAGATCCTATCACTAATAACTGCAACCTTTTGCCATGTTAAAAAAGCTATATAAATGGAAGTTGTTGATGTTACAAGTCCATTAACTCCCTGGTTATAAAAAGAGTGGTGTGACTCTGGTAGAGTCTGATTTTAACCCTATTGCCCAACAGGAACAAGGTGCTGCATAAACAATTAAAATTGGATGAATCTACTTGCTATTCTCTTTCCATTTTGTCCTGATTTTAACCTGATAAGTAGATTTCAATTGGTACCCAACTATGTAATAACTACATAATTGGTACCTCAAAGCCACTTCAACAGGAGAAATTCCAGTCTGTAGTGCACAGCTACAGTAAGTACAATGTTGGGTCAGTCATGATTAGTGTGCACTGTTTTGTCCTGCAGAAAGAGTGGGCAAGAGTTCATGCCTGGATGCTGAGGACAATGTGGGCATGTTGGGGCAAAGCGCTAGTAGGATATATTCTCAGAAATAGATGACACAAGCAGGCTGAGAGCTGTTGAATGGAAAGCAAGTATATGGAATATGAAGTGAAGAAAAAATCCTGGAAGTATATAATGATTGTGTAGAGCCTAGTCAGTGAGAAGAATGGTGTTAGTAGTTGATGTGAAGGGAACAAGGAAGAGGTGACAGAAAATGCTAGAAAATCTCAGCAGGTCTGACAGCATCTGTGGAGAGAGAATGGAGCCAACGTTTCGAGTCAGGATGACCCTTCGTCAGAGCATCCACAGTATTTTGCTTTGGAAGAGGTGTTTGTGATGAGAATGAGAGGTGTTGCTTCAATGTGGTTTTGTGTTTGGTGGTGAAAAAAGGTGATGGAGGGAAGGGAATTGTTGAGAGAGCTGGGAAGGATTGAACATTTTTTGCTATGTGTTCACTAGAGATAGGAATGAATAAAGAGTGATGCTTATCTTTGCTACTCTAGTGAGGTCATTAAAACTGATCCTGCACAATTGAAACTGGCAATCTCTGGAACTTCCTTCCATCTCTGGTGCAGGAAGGGTATATGGCAACCCTTCTTGACACTCCTCCTCATCATCTTCACCTCTTCAATAGCAACTCCAGGAAGGCTTTAGAGAACTATAAAACTTGTCTATCAATCATCTCATAGATGATTCTTCTTCCAACACCACAGTAACAAAATTGAAATGTCAATTCAAGAGGTAAATTCCTGCTCTAATTAGGTATCTGGCCAATCTGCCATTAATTGCTATTGGACAAGTCAAGCAACCAAGCTGCAAATTCACAATTGAGATTACAATGAAACCCAGCAATTAAAATAATCTGGGTCTGTTTTTGGCTGCAAACTGAACTGAAAACCCACCTGTCCAATACTGATCCAAGGTCAAATTTGAGGCCAGAATATCATCATTATTGTCATAGAAACATTCTAAATTTCACCAGTTACTTTCTTTTACCATTTTAAAGTATAGGAAGTTTGAGTAAACAGCAAAAGTTTAATAGCAATATTTATTAATTCCTTAATCTTTCGCATATCCATTTCCTTTCCTTTAGGAAGGACAAACCCCAGATGAATTATGTAAGCAATCCACATCCAATGAATTTGAAAATAAAGCAGTTAAGGAGCTGGGCAGTGAAAACACGAAAAAATGTGAAGAAACTGCTAAAACAAAGGGAAAAAACGAAAGAAAGGAGAAAAATGAGGATAGCACAAAGATCAAAGACATCAAGGGCAATGAGGTAGAGGAAAGGCCGAAGAGCAAAGAGGTGAAAGGGAAAGATAAAGAGGAGAAAGAGAAGAGCAGGGAGATGAAGGGAAAGGGAAAAGAAGAGAAGTTGATTCAACCTAAAGAAGAAACACCAAGGGAAATCATCAAAGAGGAAAAATGCTCCAAAACAAAGAGTGAGACAAAAGACATTAAGAGCAGTGAAAACTGCTCCGGCACTTCTGTGACAAACTCTAGCAAATGCTGTTCAACAAAATGTAAAGATTCACCCAGCACACAAAACCAGGAGGAGAAGAAACAACCAAAAGTTTCAGAAACACAACCAGCAACATCGACCATTTACGATGAACCAATAGAAAAAGTCAGGAGTAACGATCCCGAATTAACTGAGGTGAACTTAAATAACGCGGAGAGAATGACCAATGATATCTTAATACGTTTTGCTGATGCGCTGAAGGAAAACACTGTGGTGAAGACCTTTAGCTTTGCCAATACTCATGCTGATGACCATGTTGCTTTCGCTGTTGCCGGTGTGCTGAGGATAAACAAGAGCATAACGAACCTCAATCTGGAATCCAACTACATCTCTGGCAAAGGCGTCATTGCCATCATGAGAGCTTTGCAACAGAATAATGTCCTGACAGAGTTCCGATTCCACAATCAGCGTCACATATTTGGAGGACAAGTTGAGATGGATATTGCCAAACTTCTAAAGGAAAACACAACTCTTCTCAAACTGGGCTACCATTTTGAGTTGGCAGGGCCACGCATGACTGTGACCAACCTACTAAGTAGAAACATGGACAAACAAAGACAAAAGCGTTTACAGGAGCAAAGGCAGGGTCAAACTGGAGACAAAAAGCAAGGGCTTGAAGTCCCAAAGACACCTGGCATGCAAAAGTCGCCCAAACCTTCTCCACAATCCTCTCCGAGAGGTTCACCATGGTCATCCCCGAAGCCAACCCCAAAGAAGGCTGCAACTCATGCATCACCACCTGCTCCCCCTCCTCCTCCTCCCCCAGCCCTGCCCGAAAAAGCCAACTCTGTGCCACACAACCATAAATCACTAAGTAAGAGGACTGGAGAACAACATGAAGAGACCATGAAGCTAAGAAATTCCTTGACACCTGTATCTGAAAGAAAGTTGGAAGATAGACCACCAGCTCAAGAACAAAATTCACGAGATCAGCTCCTGGCTGCCATTCGAGGGAGCACTGTGAAAAGTTTAAGGAAGGTACATAATTAGTTTCCTATGTTGTTTACTGGTAGATTTTACATTTGGATTTCTAGGAGGCAGTGTAAAATGATAAGTGCCTGGACAACATATATAAATATGGAAGCTGAAAAGGTGAATGTTTCATTCATCAAACCATATAAACTGAAGTTTTATAAAGCAATGTTTTATACCTTAAGATAATTCTCAGAGGTTGCTGTGAACAAATGTAATGCAGAAAGTTCAATGATTATTTTATAAATGGAGATATATGCTGAAATGTTACCGTCTCGCCCGCCTGAGGCTCGTAAGATCTGGCAGCACACATGTAAGCCAGACTAGGTAAGCACAGCAGATTTCCTTCCCTGAAGGACATTAGTGAACAAAATGAGTATTTTCACTAACCAAGGAAAGTTGCATGGCCACTGTTACTGAGACTAGTATTCAACTCCAGATTTAATAACTGGATTCGAATTTCACCAGCTGCCATGGTGGGATCTGAATCAGTGCTGCCAGAGCTTTAGCCTCTGAATTACTAGCCCAGTGACAGTACCATTATATTACCATTACCCCCAGATTAATATTCAACATCTGCGGATAGTGCCTCCCAGTTGTGAGTTCAAATTAGAATTTAGCAAATGTAAAATATTTTGCAACCATGTGGAATAGCAAGACTACGGATCAAATTTAAAGTCATGTTTTTTTCTGGAACTCATAAAATTTGTGGAAACTCTTTCAATGTATTTGTGTCATTAATTATTCTGCTATGAGAATAACAATGGCAATTTTATCATGCTCCACAAATGCAAGAAGTGTCAGAGGAATGAAATACAAAAGGTGATAAATGTGCAGGCAGGGGAGAGGAATTGAAAGAGGAGCGAACAGAGAGGAGTTCATGAGATATAGGAGCAGAATTAGGCCGTTCGGCCCATTGAGTCTGCTCCGCCATTCAATCATGGCTGATATTCTCCTCATCCCCATTTTCCTTCCTTCTCCCCATAACCCTTCAACCCATTACCAATTAAAAATCTGTCTAATTCCTCCTTAAATTTACTCACTGTTCCAGCATCCACTGCACTTTGGGGTAGCGAATTCCACAGGAGGGTTTAGAGGGTGGTTTTGAAAACAGTGAAGGAGGAGGCAAGAAATAGGCAAGCGGTTAGAGAATTAGAGAGAAATTATAGAAACCCCACAGTGTCGAATCAGCCCATTCGGCCCATTGTGTCTGACTGACTCTTTCTGAGAGGGCATCTTACCCAGATCCTAATTCCCCTAACCTACACATCTAGGTGACTAAGGGGCAATTTAGAATGGCCAATCCACCTAACCTACACATCTTTGGACTGTAGGAGAAAACTGGAGCACCCAGAGGAAACCCATGCTGACACGGGGAGTGCGATCCTACCATCGCGCCCTGCCAGTCGATAGGCAGGGCAAGCCGGGAAGATTGCGAGAGAGCTGGGAAATCAGGCCTCTCGCGATCTTACAGGCGCCGGATATCTGGCGCAATCAGCCTCACGCCCATTTCCAGCGTGAGGCTGAATAAATTATTTTAATTTAATTTAAATATAATTTACGTGTGATTTGCGAGCCTGGGACGAAATCGTCCGGGCTCACTTGCCTCTGTGGCCTCGCCAGGAGAGGTTCTCTCCAACAAGAATCACAGCTAGTCCCCTTCAACGGGGACCAGATGTCATGTCCTCACAGGTAGAGCCAGAGGTCAGGGACAAGAGGCTGTGCCCCTTGGGCAGTGCCAACCTGACAGTGTCAGCTTGGCATCCTGGCATTGCCCACTGGGCACCAGGCAGAGGTGGGACCTGAGGGGGATGGGCCTACTGGAGGCAGAGCCAGACCAGGGGCAGGTGGATCAGAGATGGGGGGGGACCGCTGCACACACTGCAGTTACGATCAGTGGGGGAGGGAGGGGTCAATCTGTCCAGGGGGGCATCGCGGGGGTCAATCTGCCACGGAGCCCCGTGCTACAGCGGGTGGTGAGGGGGTTGCCGTGTTTAGACCATGGAGGCAAGCTGAAAGCTCTGTGACAGGTCTCTCTGCTCTGTGCATGGACAATGGTGCCCTCTGCTGCTCTCTGCCAGCTTTCTAGCGATTTAAGCCCTGCCCTCTCTTCCTATAGGTGAGAAATGGATTTTGAGATTTTTTTCTGCTCTAAGTGCAGAGGATAGCAGATTTGGACTAGCCCAAAAAACAGATCAAGAGACGCTCCCATTTTCATGCTTGTTCTGGACTAACAATTGTTTTCATAAGATCACCCCTAGGGAGAATGTGCAAGCTCCACACAGAGTCACACCAGGTCAGAATTGAACCCGGGTCTCTGGCGCTATGAGAGAGCAGGGGAGAATGTGCAAACTCCACATCGAGTCACACAAGGCCAGAATTGAACCTGGGTCCTGGCGCTATGAGACAGCCGGGGAGAATGTGCAAACTCCACATAAAGTCACACGGGACCTGAATTGAACCCGGTTCCCTGACGCTATGAGGCAGCAGTGCTAACCAAAATGCAAAGGGTGTAATAGCTGAATGAGAAGCCATTTTACGGGCAGTAGGAGGAAAGGAGACACAGTGAAGCTTGGAATATTCACATGCAGACGTCAGGCAGAGGAAATCATTACAATAGTTTGAGACAAATCCATAGAGAGATTTGGAAAAAAGGGTGAGAATTTTAAAGTTGTCTTGCTGGGGGACAGGGAGCTAGTGGAGTTGGGCATGATGAGGATGTGGACTTAATGAAGGGTTGGCAACATCCAAGCTTCTGAACAGCTATTACAATGCAACCAGCTAGAAATCAATCAAACCTTGAAGAAATTTAAGGTGTTGACTGGACAGGGATTTAAGGACAGAAGAGATGAGCTGGCGGCAGAAACAGGCAACAAGAGCTGGGAGGAAGTGGCTTTCCATGAGATTACACTAGATGTACAGCACAGGGACAGACAATTGATCCATGAGTCACATGGGGAGAAGTTGTATTAAATGAGTAGATATGGAGGAGGAAGTAGAACATGAGATCAGGCAAGATGTTAATCACCCACATTACTTTAGATGGCAGTGAGGGAGACTGAGAGATTCAAGGACAGAGGCTTGGAGGTGTTGACAGGAACAAAAAAGAGATAACTGCAGTTTAACTGACATTTAGCCTTGTCCATCCAAACCTTGAGGGTCTCCCAAGGCAACGGGTGGAATTTTCCGGCTGTTCACACCGGTGGGATTTTCTGGCTGAGCGACAGATTCTCTGTCCTCACTTGCAATGGCGGCGGGACATGAATGGCCGAAATATTCCGGCCCACATTCCTGCAGTTCTTCCAATTAAATTTAACAGTGAATCAATAGCCTGAAGTTTAGCATTTCTGACTGTGTGCTTGAAAAACACAGATTTACCTGCCGCATAGGGATAACCTGCCACGCTGGCTTATGGTATAATAAGCTTGTATTAATCTATTTGCATTTTTCTTAAATTTAAGCAGTTCCAATCCATCTTTTACAAAAAAATGCTTAGATTTGCTATCAGCTATAGAGTAATATCTGCTTTTGATATTTCTGAACTGTTCTAAAAGCATTTATGCCCTAAATGGTACCTAATACATTTCTAAACTTTTGCAACTATAACTTTTTCAATCCTGATATAAAATAATAACAATGACCTGTATTTATATAGCACCCTTAATGTAGAAAACATTCAAAGGCTTCACAAAAGTGTAATCATAAAATAATGGCCACAAGTCAATGAAGGAGATACATTAAGTGGGATGATCAAAAGCTTGGACTAAGTTATTGTTTTGATGGTAGGTCAAAGGGAGGTCAGCATTCAGAGAAGTTTACAGAACAAAATGCTGAGGGATAGGGTCCAGGTGACGTGGGAGTGAAAGTTCTGGAATTCACAGGAGTTCTGTGGAGGTTATAAACCTAGAGAAAGTACAATTGGAGGCACTGGGGAAATGAATGGTGAGTCAATATGGCCCAGGCAAGTGATTATTGCAAGATTTATACTTAAATTGAAGGTGACAGAGGCATGGAACAGAATTGTAGCAGAAGGAAAACGCAGGCTGAGGTGACAGAGGGCAATGTTATGGAGGCAAAAGTAAAGGATTTTTGTGCTGGAGGAAATATGGAATCAGCTGTTCATCTCAAAGAGAATGTTGAGAATGTAAAGAATCCGGTTCAATCTCAGACAGTGGCAGAGCATGACGTTTGTGGCAGGGGCCAAAATTGATGGCTTTGACCTTTCCAGTGATTAACTAGAGGAAATTATAACTTTAAAACTGGATGTTGGACATACAGTCTGACAAAGGCATTGACTAGACAGAGTTTAAATAGCAGAAGGGAAAGAGTCAGGAGGAGAAACAAGCAGCAACAAATGGACGAAAGTGGTTTTCTGTGGAATTCCATAGGATGTACAGCACAGGAACAGACAACTGGCCCAAGTCAGTGTTTATGCTCCACGTGAGCTACATGGGTAATAGAGAGGTGGTGGAGAGGTTGAGCTGGGTATCATCATTGTAGTAAGAAGTTTAACAACACCAGGTTAAAGTCCAACAGGTTTATTTGGTAGCAAAAGCCACACAAGCTTTCGAGGCTCTGAGCCCCTTCTTCAGGTGAGCATCATTGTACACATGGCAGCTGATGCCATGTCTTTGAATAATATTGCCACATAGCAGGATGTAGATAAGGAGGAGGTGAGCACAAAGAATAGATTTGTGGTGAACTACAGAGGTAACACTGTGAGGACAGGAAGAATGGCCATTGCTGTAGATGCTCTGGTAATAATTGGATAGCTAAGAATAGAAGTGAGAGCAGTACCACTGAAAGGAGTGACAGGAAAGAGTTATTACTTCAGTTAAACACCAGCTACATGCTTGAAGAGTCCAGTTATTTGGAGTCCAGACTCCAAAATCTTGTTCCTAGAAATGTTATGGGTCAGGCCAATTCCATTAATTTCAAAGTGCTCACAGTTAAATTGGAAGATGTACTGTTCCATAATAACGGGATCATTATCCTGTGAAACACACAGGCTATTATTTAGAAGTAACGGAAACATTTGTGACTTGATGGCATTTTCCAATTGAGTGAAACAAGTTGCCTAAAGGTTCACTGGCTGTTGTTAAAGTAGAGCTGCATAAATGGCCTTGCACTTAAGGCCACAAAATGTTTTATTGTGGGAATGTGCTCTAAGTCGGTCAGTGTGAGTTCTAGTTGTGACTAAGAGTTTGTCCAACAATCACAGCAACTTGTAAATGAACAGAATGCCTGAGGTAAATTAGAGGCTAATTGTTGTTGCGCAATGGGCCGAATAGCCTCCTTTTGCACTGGAGGGATTCTATGGCTCTTTGAAGATGGTTAGCGAAAGCAGCATTTGGAGCCTGACTTAGTTCTCCCCTTTCTGGCCACAGTCAAAAATTCCTGCACAAAACATAACTACCTACAATACCAGTGTGGGAGAGGGGGGTCTTAATGCTGATGTCCCCATAGGAATTACTCTCAAAATTGTAGATTGTCATTTGGAATGTGACCACCAAACTTTAGAAGGGATGTGAGAGGATACAAAGGAGATTCACCAGAATCGTTCCAGGGTTAGAGGATTTTAGCAACAATGCTAGATTGGAGAAGCTAGGGTTGTTCTCCTTGGAGCAAAGGAGGTTGAGGGAAAATTTGATAGAGATTATGAAAGGTTGGAATAAGATAGACAAGGAAAAACTGTTCCCATTAATTGATGGTAAAAGGAGTAGGGGACACAAATTTAAGCTACTTGGAAAGAAATATGGGGAAACGTGAGGAAGAACTTTTCACGCAGTGAGTGGTAACGACCTGGAACTTGTTGTTCACAAGTTTTGTGGAAGCAGGGGTGACTAATGATTTCAAAAGGGAATTGGATGGGTACTTGAAGGAAACAAACGTGCAAGGCCACAGGGCATGATCCGGGGAAATGGTACTGACCGGATTGCTCTACAGAGAGCTCGCTTGGAATTGATGGGCCGATTGGCCTTCTCCTATGCTGCAAATAAATCGATGATTTACTTAGATTTTGAAGCCACTTGAATTAGAAAATGGTTTCCATTTGCATTTCTGGGTATCAAATCAAATGCAATGTTTTCTGACATGGTTAAAACATATTTTAAAGATGAACAACTTTGCATGAATTAAATATAAAGAATCTTTCTCAGTTCTTGAGTTAGCTGCAGTTGATAACCCCCAGCCTGGAGCTGCATGGAGAAAGTATAGTGGATAGACAAGAAAGACAATGAAGAGGTGTATGATGCTACACAAAGGACATAATTTTATTAATGTTATGAAAATAGGCAAATGAATTGGATTGGCCAAATGCTGAGAGGGAATGGGATGTCGGAAGATGTGTTAGAAGGGCTGATCGAAGTAAAAAAAACATGAGAGAAATAAAGAAAGTTATTTCTAAAGCAATTGAGAAATGGGAAGTTGTTTTGGAGAACTGAAAAGAGAAAAGCAAAACTGTGATTTGGAGAAGAATTATGTCAGAAAATGCCTTAGACAGATCATTGGTGGAACAACTTCTGTTCAAAATTTCTTCCATTGCTCCAGATTTAACTATTCCAATGTACTCACACTTCTACTTTCTTTAACTTGAAAATAAAGCATAGTCCATCAATTATTGCAGCTAAACAGAAAGTGGGGGAGAGAAGTGCAGTTAACTTATTAGTTGTGGGTCAACTAACTGCAAGAAAAATGATGAACAGAACATGATCTCTGTCTTTTTTGACGTGCCAAAAGCATTGAACATAGATAGCTGACCCGGATTGTGAAAACTGTCATCGTAATATGAGATGTCTGGAAAAGTATGTTTGGTTGCTTTGCAACTACATGATGGTATACTGAAAAAATGTGTGTACATGATGCCCTTTCAGAACCACTTAACATCTGCAGTGGGGTCGGGCAGGGCTGCGTTCTTGCAGCATGCCTTTCTGAGCTCTATTTTGCAGCAAATAATGGATGATCCCACAAAATGTATTTTTATATGTCACAAACCAGAGTCAGTTCCAGTCTCCCATCAGGGTCAGTCAAAATTTAATTTGCCATATCAGGTTTGCTGACGATAATGCCTTTTAGGATGATCCAATGTAGGATAAACTAGATAAAGTAGATCTTGTGCTCCCAATGATAAGCCACTTATGAAAGGAGAGCAGATCAAAGTTAGAACTACAACATTCGAGGGTCAAGAATTGCTTGTTTAACAGTTGGTGGTGCAGATCACTGCCAGCTCTATGTCTTCACTATCTCACTTAACCTTTTCATTGCTTTTGAGTTGTCACACTACTTCTCCAGAATCTAATCTTGGATGCGCCAGAATTTCTTCCAGTTAAACATTGAAAAGACCAAAAACTTTGGGCTGAAATTTTCCCTCTTGACGCTGAGTAAAAATGTGCCGGGAGGATGAAATGAGATACTTTCCCCACTGATTTCCCCCACCTGCCATTTTTGCACCATCGACATTAGAAAGATCAAAATGTTTTGACAGACAGGAAGAAGTTTGGGATCCGCCCAATAACATGTTTTTATTATCTCAATTCCCCTCCATGGGTGTGAAATTCATTGTTTTATCATCGTCACATCACGGAGCATGACAAATTTCATCTGCACCTCCATTGTGAATATCATATGGTAAGATCATGTTACTATTACAAGGTGCAGAAATGTGGAAAATCAAACATTACAGTGACAATGCTCATGAAAGCACAAATCTGATGATAGTGTATATGGGCAGGATTCTCTAATCGCGTCCGTGCCCACCTCACTGCAAGTGAGAACGGAGAATTTGGTGTTCCGGCCAAAACTCCATTCAATGTCAGTGGCACCAGAGAATCCCAGCCGCGAACAAGGACGAAGCGGATTAGGATGGAGTTTTCTGGCCTATATTAACTTGATTGGCACACAAAGGATTTGGGAGTGAACTGTATCAGCAGAACAGCTGGCAAGACATCTGTTTTGCCAGATGGCCTCATTATGTAAACTTGGCAGAGCTCCAAGATTCACTAATGACCTCAATTGATAGACTCGAAACATTAACTCTGTTTTCTCTCTCAGGTGCTACCAGACCTGCTGAGTTTTTAACAGCATTCTCTGTTTATTTCAGTTGATAGGGTGGTGTTTACACAGCTTGAATGGGCCTGCTAGCTTTGATTTACACTTTATGAGCTTATCTTTCTTTGAAGTCGTTTTTCAATGCCTAAAGTGTTTATTTGGTCAAAATTGAGAGATGTTAAGTTGATTAAATGTTTCTCCAATGAGATTTTCACTTGCTGCATTTGATTTACAATTTTTATGAGAATGTAAGAGGGGTAATGTTTTAAAAAGGAATGTTGAATGCCTGATTGTTGTCTTTTTCCAATGGGCATTTCAAAGTCTTGCCAGTGTTATTAGGTGGCTTATTGGTTCTGTACCTTGTGGATACTGAAGAACAATTCAAAGGCTCAACAGATGTTAGGACATTAAATAAATGTGAAAATCAAACCATAGGATCCCTTATATACAGTCATATCAGATTCTCCATATTGTAGAATGCAGAAGAGGACTTTATGCACTAGATAAAATCCTCACAAAGGATTGGGCAGCATGGTGGCACAGTGGTTAGCATTGCTGCCTCACTGTGCCAGGGACCCGGGTTCAATTCCGGCCTCGGGTGACTGTGTGGAGTTTGCACATTCTCCCTGTGTTTGTGTGGGTTTCTTCTGGGTGCTGCAGTTTCCTCCCACAGTCCAAAGATGTGTGGGTTAGGTTGATTGGACATGCTAAATTGTCCTTAGTGTCAGGGGGACTAGCAGGGTAATTATGTGGGGTTACAGGGATAGGGCCTGGGTAGGATTGTTGTTGGTACAGGCTTGATGAGCTGAATGGCCTCCTTCTGCACTGTAGGGATTCTATGATATAACAATTCGATGATAAATGACTTCAATGCATCTGAACCCTTGCGTAGCACTGGTCAATTTAATGGTCTCTCTTAAGGAGAGAACCCTATGATCAATAACTGCATTGAAAACATACTTTAATCATCATACACCATTACATGATCACAGTTAAAGTTGGCAAGAGCACTTAAATTTACTTGTCAAAAGGATCATGGCACCACAGCAGGTTTTCCCCAAGGTTCATGGACTGACTTAACTGGTGTGGTTTTCACGGCCTTCAGGAACCCACCTGCTTCCATGAAAATAGCAAGGAAAATTAATATTGGAGCAGGGATTTCAATAGCTAACCCAACAATGTCACTTTAAGCGAACATCAGGTGGTGACCCGCCACTTTTACTAACCCAGCAAAAATGGCAGGTGGGGGAAATCAGTGGAGAAAGTATAAAAATGTAGCCTCTCATTTCATCCTCCCGGCACATTTTTACTCAGCGTCAAGAGGGAAAATTTCAGCCCAAAGTTTTTGGTCTTTTCAATGTTTAACTGGAAGAAATTCTGGCGCATCCAAGATTAGATTCTGGAGAAGTAGTGTGACAACTCAAAAGCAATGAAAAGGTTAAGTGAGATAGTGAAGACATAGAGCTGGCAGTGATCTGCACCACCGACCCCGGAAGGAAAATCAAGGCATTTCTGCAATTTAAAACATGGAATGTTTCCTTGTGTGGGCAGATGTAGTAATTTTAACACACCTTAAAGAATAGCCTACCAGAAGGTATTTACGTCTGATCGCAATAACATCCAATTTACAACACAATAAATAACTTTGAAATTAAATACTGTAAACAGCAGCAAAATTAAGAATTTGTTTTAGAAGCCTACGACTGACAAAGCAGCAACAGTCAAGTGACCCAAAACAGGATTTCTCATGCACATTTTATAGAAAGCCCCATCCTCTTCGACTGAACTGCACAATAACTTAACAGATTTCTTTTGGTAACAGATTTCATTTGGCCATCCTAGTGATCATAATGCATAGTATTAACTATTAGCTGTGAGATTAACTGGCAAAAGAGCCTACTACCAAACTACAATAGAATGAATGGTATTTTTTCCTAATTATATAGCCATTTTATGACTTTCTAGTTGATTATTATATTGTGTTCTCTCACAAAGAAACTGATATGCTACCATTGTTACAGCAGGGTAACAATCTCCTTGATTGGTCACAACAGAGGTTTAAGTTTCTTTTTCATAAGAATATGCCTTTTCCTAATCAGAAAGTATTTAACGATTTAAGCTGTGAGCAACAAGTAGCCAATCAAACAAAGTTTTCTTGAGTCAAATTCATTAACCTTAAAAAAATAATAATGGTGTCAAGCACTTGTCCCTCACGCAGTTATTCTCCCCAACCCCCAACACACACCAGAAATAAGTGCAGTTAGAATCCAATAAAAAAACAGGAAAATAATCTACAGTTAAATCTCCTTTGATTGTCCTTGAGGCATAGATTTTAGCTGCTATGGTCAATTTAGTTTCGCTGGTTCCTTGGATGCTGTCAAATGTAGAAGATGATATAATTAATATATAATCTTGATTTGCTGGTAGGTTTGTGGTAGAGTTGGCTTTTCAAATAGAGCAACACTGTTATTCCAAAAGAGAGAAGGGGAGATAGAGCAGCCTTAAGTCTGTTTCCTCTGCCGAAGACTTCCTTGACACCATCTGAATCATTTGCAACCTCTCTCTAGTGGCTGGTCAACTTTGCCTTGAAATACTTCACCCATTGTGTGTTTCCAAGAGCTTTGGGGTTGGTCTATCCATGGCAGCCACATTTCAATATCCAGTCCTTTGCATTTTCAAAGTTTCTTCCTTAGTTGCGAGTTTTGATGGGTTTCTGGATTACAGGAAATGTCTCTGTCTTCACACTTTCTTGAGGGTGATTTGTCGGTATTGCACTTTCATCTTGGAATGTGGCCTTGCATGTTTAAGCAGTTTGCTCTGTCTCAGTTCAAATTGCAAAATTTCCATCAGTTGAAAGTTGAAAAATCTTTGTCGGAAACCTCTGAACTCATCCGCGACTGGGATTCTCCGGTGCCGCTGCAGTTTGGCTGGGTGTCAAATTCTCCATTCTCGCTGGCAGTGGGGCACAAGTGAACAAGATTGGTGAATCTCACCCCCTTTTTTCAAAAATAAAAGAGCATTGTCTCAAGGAACCATTGAACATACAGCCGTAAACGGTGAACAGGATTGAGTTTTATAAATGGTAGCATGGAGTACGAGTAAAGAAGTATTGCTAAAAAAAAGTGGGAGGAGGCATTCTGATTGTCCAGCTTCAATTTGCTCCTTGTGTTTCGGGGCACTCATTTACCTCAAGAAACCGGCGTTTGGACTTGTATGGACTACACTCAGGTAGAGGATCTGAGAGGACCTCACAGCCAGACAATGAAGGCTAAACAGGCTAAATGCCATAATGGTAAAATCTTCAGTCAGCGCATAACCTTGTAAGAAATGCTTCAAACAACTGGCTGTGGACAACAATCAATGTATTAACTTATGGCAAAATAGTAGAAACAGAATTAAATTGCCCAAGCAATTTCAGTCTAATTATTATAAAAATACAAGAGTGATTACAAGAAATTGATCTCATTTTGGGGTTTAGATAATGAAATAAGATATTTAAAGTTTACACTTATGGTTTATTACACAATCTTAACATCCTCAGTAAGATTACTGACTTGTACCCACTCCGAATATGCATCATTGATCACATTTGTATAATTATTGGCTGGAATTTTACTGGCGGGGATAATTCCTGTCACTGGGACAATATGCAGGTCCTCAGCCCATGTGGGTAGCAGAGGGTCCACAGTGACAGTCTTTCCAGTAGTGGCCTCTATTCTGGACAGCAGTTTGGTTCTCTGCATTGCTGGCCCAATCAATGGGGCAACAGCTCTGCAGCCTGAGCAGCACTACTGAGGGAGATGGTCACTGCTGAGGTTGCAAGAACAAGAGGGCATCACCACTCTGAGGTACCCTCGCAAGAGATTTAGAAAATAAATTCTCTGCTGGGGCAGGCAAGCAGGGGCTCCAGGGGCAGTCTTTGGTACTAGGGACACTGTGCTTAGACCATGGAGATTCTTAATGCAATGACCCCAACCAATAAGTTGCTTTCAGGCATGTATTTGCCTAAATGATATTGTCATTGCCATTACTGCTTCTAACAAAATGGCCCAGTGACTGTACTGCTTCAGGGACCCCTCCTGATAAAGCTCCTCTGCATCCTATCAGTGCCCGCTCCATCTCCTACCCACCATCCTGCCAGTAAGCTCTCACCCATTTTTTTTTACTTTCGAAACATATTACAGAAACATACATCTGCCCAGTTTCCACTTCAGTACCTTTGTCCCTGCAATCATGGCTGGTAAATCCAGCAGTACATGCTTTTTAAAAACAAAGCTTTACAGCCTGTGATGTTCAAATGGATTTAACACAATTATTCGGAAAGTGTTTTCTAATACAAGTGTTTTTTTTACTGGTTTTAGGTTGAAGTTCCGAAGTTACTACAGTAAGAAGATGTGCCATTGCGTACTGTTGGAGATGCCCCATTAATCCTTATATCAATCAAACTCACTATTGTAGCCAAAGCTTCATTGTTATTCTCATTCTGATCATTTGAAGGACTTCTTGTTGCATCATTGCTTAAGGCCCTGTGAAAAGATGACAGCATTTCCAAGAGCTTCCTCAAGGCCATATTGCTTAATTTCTTATTTTCAACCTCTCACTACTTTTCCACTGTGTGTTTTGATAATTCTTGCAGATGGCTCTGATTTATTTCTTTGTTACAACAGCTTTCCTGTCCTAATTAGTTATTTCCTGAAATTCCCACCTCCGTCCTCTGTTTGCATTTTACCACTACTTTCACACATCTTTTGTAAAATGCTTGTCTTAACAGCGCCAATTTTTAAAAATAGATTTTCTCTTATGTCACTCTTTTGCTACAATAACAATCACGAGATGTCAGCACTTTTAATCTCCTTAGTTCCATGCAACAATAATGCTGCCAAACCAAATTGCCACTTGGTTAACTCTGCTAACTTTTTATAAGTATCTGTCTACCCTCCTTCCCCTCCGGGACAGTAGCTTGCCTTGTTAACTTCTAATTCTACACACACTGTGTATTCCTCAAGCTGGCCCTCCACAATCAGAGGTAAGGACTTATAATGATGGTTAAAAAGATTTATCAGTCTTCATAGAAATGGGTACTATAAGATAAAGCTCCTACTACCAATTTCTCTTGAACCTTACATTGTTTTGTTTGCAATGACTATTTTTAGTGAAAAAAATAAGAGCAATGTCTTAAGGAATTGTAAATATTTGTCTAGTTTGGTTTTCTATGTAATATTTTAATATGTGAACATCTGTAAATGTATGCTTTGTGCACACATGCTAACAAGAGATACACAGTGGCAATCATGTAACTTCCATTCCATGCCTGACGTATCATATATTAAAGACATCACTGAGAGCACAATCATAAGTTGCCAGTTATTCCGATTAAAAGCACCATTTTTTTTCTTGTATGCTAAGTATGTATCTGGTTTTCTGTCTCACTCATTGCTATATCCATTCAAAGCACAAAACTTACTAAAAGTAATATATTGTGCTAATATGGAAGGTGGAATATTCATTCATGTTTTGTTCACTTTTGTAAATATAGAGCCATATTTAATTTCATATGTAGAATGGATATCAACATAGGGAATAACTATTTTAATTCACAAGGTAAGCTTCTTAACTTAAGTTTGGAATCATACAAACGTGAGAATGTCCCCTTAAAGCTTGGAAAGAGTGAATGAAACAGTCAAACAGATAGGAATACAAGTATTGATTATCTTCTGGTGAATTATGCCAAATTTAAAAAAAATTCTATGATGAGAAAGTAATGCCAAAACCTGGAGTTAGTGCAACATCCAAAGTACACACGGAATAAATATTGCTTCAATGTCAAGTGTTGTTTGTAGTATTAATATTACAGGTATTAACATTATCAAATGTAAACTGTATAAAGTCCTAGCTTTGCTTGTTACATTTCAGATGTAAATGGTTGCTATTCTCCCTCATTAATGTGTTTATAAGTTACTGTAAATACCTGTCATAGTGGGCATGCAAGCATTCTTACCAGGTTCCAGTTTACCATTAAGCTGGACAATCTCCCATTCCACCCTGTTGCGCTGGCGACATTTTAAACAGAAATTTCCATTCCTTAAGTCTTGATATACAATAACAATATGCATGTTATCATTGATACTGGACAACTTAAAAAACATCATAATGTTTCCCCTCAGCAAAACTCCATCATTTAATTAGCTATCCGATGCTGAATGGGCAACACAGAGGAGTTGAAGATTTAGAAGCAATAAAACTATTTAAATATGAGTTAAGGAGAATATGCAGAGAATGTACTCAACACAGCAAATAATTATGATTACTGCCACATTTACCTATTTGGCCATGGAGCGATTTGGTTGTAAAGTGCTTAGAGATGGTCTGAGGACGTGCAAGGCTCTATCTAAATGCAATTTATTTTTCCTTTGTTTGCATAATACGTTATTGCACTTCATCAATAATCAGTTGGCTGTGAGCCACTTAGGGATGTGAAAGCATGTCTTTTCTTGAGTTAGTTTTGCAAAAGTGAAGTGATCCTGACTGCTGTGATACACCGTGTTATGCATGCAGTCTCTCTTACCATGATATTTAATAGGTCAGGGAGCCTATTTCAATAAACAGAATGATGATCCATACTTCTCAATTTACTTTGCTTCCTGGAAATGTTTCAGCATGTATCATAGCAATGCTTCCCGGCAAAGGGCAGAAAAATATTTATCTTTCCAAAAAGTGATATGACTCAGTGGTTGAACAGGTTTTGGCCCTTCCAGGTCCCTAGTGAACACAAAATACAAAGTACTCCATCGCAAAGCACTTTTATATTATCCGTTGGATAAGTTTATCTTGTAAATAACTATAACTATATTCCTGGTAATCTTTCTCACCTGTGATGCTATTTTCTGGGAAACTTAAATAGCGTTTGCTGCATCTCTTAAAATATAATCACAGAGATAATGGTAAACAAAAATATTCCGCTATTAGAATATCAAAGCCCCTGTTTGCAGAAACTAAAAGACTGATACACCAGAGCCCCAATTTCTGGGTTTGGTAACTTCGATGCAATGCATTAATGTGAGAGTTAAATTGTTGTTTGAGTGGTGCAATTTGTGCAGCACAATAGACCTGCAATAGAAGATAAGGTCCAAGTCTATTTTGCTGATTGATAACTATCACAATTTATTCATTTTCACAATTTATTCATTTTCAACGGGCTTCATCTTTGCTTGAAAACTACCTGCTCATGCAGTTCTGGCAGTGAAGGCATCCTGATTAAATTCCGCACCCAAACGGGCAAGATCCTGCAACTTACCACAAAACTTTAGTTAGTTAAATAGTTATCCTTCTTTTCCCACCACACAACATGAAGCTTTAAAAAAAAAACTTCCAGGAACCGAGATTTTCTAATCAGGCACAGTGCTAAAAGTAACAAAATAATTCTTCACCCTAATCATTGGTTAGGCTGTAGTTAGAATATTGTGTTCAGTTTTGGGAACCTTAGATTTGATTTTATTTGATTTATTATTGTCACATATGTTAGTATACAGTAAAAAGTATTGTTTCTTACACGCAAGACAAAGTATACCGTACATAGAAAAGGAAAGGAGAGAGTGGAGAATGTAGTGTTACAGTCATAGCTGGGGCGTAGAGAATGGTCAACTTAATACGAAATAGGTCCATTTAAAAGTCTGATGACAGCAGGGAAGAAGCTGCTCTTGAGTCGATTGGTACGTGTCCTCAGACTTTTATATCTTTTTCCTAACGGAAGAAGGTGGAAGAGAGTATGTCTGGGGTGCATGGCATCCTTGATTATGCTAGCAGCTTTTCCGAGGCAGCAGAAAGTGTAGACAGAGCCAATGGATGGGAGGCGGGTTTGCATGATGGACTGGGCTTTGTTCACAATGCTTTGTAGTTTTTTGCAGTCCTGCACAGAGCAGGAGCCATACCAAACTGTGATACAACCAGTAAGAATGCTTTCTATGGTGCATCTGATGAGTCGTAGCGGACATGCCTACTTTCCTTAGCCTCCTGAGAAAATAGAGGCATTGGTGGTCTTTATTAACTATAGCATTGGCATGGAGGAACCAGGACAGGTTGTTGGTGACCTGGGCACCTAGAAACTTGAAGCTCTTGACCATTCCTACTTCGCCCCATTGATGTAGACAGGGGCATGTCCTCCACTATGCTTCCTGAAGTCGATGACTATCTTTTTCGTTTTGTTAACATTGAGGGAGAGATTATTGTCATTGCACCAGTTGCTCTATCTCTTCCCTGTACTCCGTCTCACTATTGTTTGAGATCCGACCCACCATGGTGATGTCATCAACAAACTTGAAAATTGAGTTGGTGGGGAAGTTGGCCAAACAATCGTAGGTGTATAAGGAGTATAGCAAGGGGCTGAGGACACAGCCTTGTGGGGCACTGGTGTTGAAGATGATCATGGAAGAGGTGTTGTTGCCTATGGGTTAGGAAGTCTAGGGTCCAGTCACAGAGGGAAGAGCCGAGCCCCAGGCCACGGAGTTTGGAGATTAGTTTTGTAGGAATAATGGTGTTGAAGGCTGAGATGAAGTAAATAAATAGGAGTCTGATATAGGTCTCTTTGTTGCCCAGGTGTTCCAGGGTTGAGTATAGGGCTAGGGGGATGGCGTCTGCTGTGGACCTGTTGCGGCAGTAGGCGAACTGTAGTGGATCCAGGCAATCTGGGAGGCCAGAATGGATTCGTGCCATGACTAACCTTTCAAAGCACTTCATAATGATGGATGTCAGAGCCACCGGACGATAGTCATTAAGGCACGCTGCCCAGCTTATCTTTGGTACCGGGATGATGGTCATCTTCTTGAAGCTGATAGGGACCTCAGATTGGTGTAAAGAGAGGGTAAAGATGTCTGCGAATAGCCCCGCACGAGATCTGAGTGCTCACCCGGGTATCCCATCTGGGCCAGTCGCTTTCCGTGGGTTGACTTTCAAGAAGGTTGCTCTGACATCTGCGATGGTGACCTCAGATACAGGTTTGTCTGAGGCTTCTGGGGTGGAGGGAGTGCTGACCTCTTGTTCAAAATGGGCATAGAATGCGTTGAGGAGGGATGTATTGATGCTGGCAATTTTACATGCCTGAATCTTGTAGCCTGTAATGTAAAACAAATACTTTAATGGACAGGGCTCAGAATGATGAAACCAGTAATGAGGATCTTTAAACATGTCACTCATTTGTTCATAAGGACAGAATAGTTTGAGCAGATCTGATAGGTGTCCAAAATTTAGGAGTTTGCGAAGTTAACTGGGAAAAATTATTTCCACTGATGGTGAATTGGTATCCAAAAGGCATAAAATTACCATTATGAACAATTATTTGTTCATCTGTGCTCTGTTTGTGTGTGGCCATATCTGGAGTCAGCTCCAGGTATCCTTGGTTCAAATGTGGAGACAAGTTGAATTCCAGAGCTGAGATGAGATTGACTGCCCTTGACATCAAGCCAGCATTTAAGTGTGTGTGACAAGACGTTCTAGTAAATCTCAAGTCAATGGAGATAAGGAGGGGGATACTCTCTGCTGACTGGGCCTTTTTTCTCTGGAGCGTAGGAGGCTGAGGGGTGATCTTATAGAGGTCTCTAGGGATAGTGTCACAGCTGTAGAGAAGGTGGAAGCCGTGGAGGGATTGTCTATGGAGTCTCTGTGGGTGGAAGCTCGGAGCGGGAAGGGGTCAATAACTTTGCTGGGTGTTTTCTACAGGCCGCCCAATAGTAACAGGGATGTTAAGGAGTAGATAGGGAAACAGATCCTGGAGAGCTGTAGTAATAACAGGGTTGTCGTGATGGGAGACTTTAATTTCCCAAACATCGATTGGAATATCCCTAGGGTAAGGGGTTTGGATGGGGAGGAGTTTGTTATGTGTGTTCAGGAGGGTTTCCTGACACAGCATCTGGATAAGCCTACAAGAGGAGAGGCTCTACTCGATCTGGTACTGGCTAATGTGCCTGGACAGGTGTCGGATCTCTCAGTGGGGGAGCATCTTGGGGATAGTGATCATAACTCTATCTCCTTTACGCTAGCATTGGAAAGAGATAGGATCAGGCAAGCTAGGAAAGTGTTTATCTGGAGTAAGGGGAAATATGAAGCCATCAGGCATGAGATTAGAGGCATAAATTGGAAGGAGGTATTCTCGAGGGAAAGTACCGAAGTAAGGTGGCAGATTTTCAAGGAATGTTTGTCTGGAGTTCTGCATGACAACGTTCCGATGAGACAGGGAGGTTTTGGTAGGTTACGGGAACCGTGGTGCATGAAAGCTGCGCTGAACCTAGTCAAAAAGAAAAGGAAAGCGTACAAAAGGTTCAGAGAGCTAGGCGATGATAGGGATCTAGATGAGTATACGGCTTGTAGGAAGGGACTTGAGAAAGAAATTAGAAGAGCCAGAAGGGGTCACGAGAAGGCCTTGGCAGGTAAGATTAAGGAGAACCCTAAGGCGTTCTATAAATATGTGAAGAGTAAAAGGATGAGATGTGAAGGAATAGGACCTATAAAATGTGAAGGTGAGAAAGTCTGTACAGAACTGGAAGAAATGGCAGAGGTGCTTAATGAATATTTTACCTCAGTATTCACGGTGGAAAAAGACCTGGGTGGTTGTACTACAGGATTGAGGTGGACTGAAACGATTGAGTATGTGGACATCAAGAAAGGGGATGTGTTGGAAATTTTGAATAGCATCAAGATAGATAAGTCGCCGGGACCGGATGGGATGTACCCCAGGTTACTGTGGGAGGCGAGGGAAGAGATTGCAGAGCCTCTGGCAATGATCTTTGCGTCGTCGATGGAGATGGGAGAGGTACCGGAGGATTGGAGGATTGCGGATGTGGTTCCTATATTCAAGAAAGGGAATAGGGATAGCCCAGGAAATTACCGACCGGTGAGTCTAACCTCAGTGGTTGGTAAGTTGATGGAGAAGATCAAAGAACAAAGAACAGTACAGCACAGATCCTGAGGGACAGGATTTATGAACATTTAGAGAAGTTTAGTATGCTCAAAAGTAGTCAGCACGGCTTTGTCAAAGGCAAATCGTGCCTTACGAGCCTGGTGGAGTTCTTTGAAAATGTGACTAAACACATTGACGAAGGAAAAGCGGTAGATGTGGTTTACATGGACTTCAGCAAGGCGTTCGATAAGGTCCCCCATGCAAGACTTCTCGACAAAGTGAGAGGGCATAGGATCCAAGGGGCTGTTGCCTTGTGGACCCAGAACTGGCTTGCCTGCAGAAGGCAGAGTGGTTGTAGATGGGTCTTTTTCTGAATGGAGGTCGGTCACCAGTGGAGTGCCCCAGGGATCTGTTCTGGGACCCTTGCTGTTTGTCATTTTCATAAATGACCTGGATGAGGAAGTGGAGGGATGGGTTGGTAAGTTTGCCGACGACACAAAGGTTGGTGGTGTTGTGGATAGTTTGGAGGGATGTCAGAAGCTGCAGCATGACATAGATAGGATGCAAGACTGGGCGGAGAAGTGGCAGATGGACTTCAACCCGGATAAATATGTAGGTCAAATGGGATGAGGGAGTATAATATCAAGGGTAAGACTCTTAGCAGTGTAGAGGATCAGAAGGACCTTGGGGTCCGGGTCCATAGGACTCTTAAATCGGCCTCGCAGGTAGAGGAGGTGGTTAAGAAGGCGTATGGCGCGCTGGCCTTCATCAATCGAGGGATTGAGTTTAGGAGACGGGAGATAATGATGCAGCTTTATAAGACCCTTGTCAGACCCCACTGTGCTCAGTTCTGGTCGCCTCATTACAGGAGGGATGTGGAAATAATTGAAAGGGTGCAGAGAAAATTTACAAGGATGTTGTCTGGATTGGTTGGCATGCCTTATGAGGATAGGTTGAGGGAGCTCGGTCTTTTCTCCTTGGAGAGACGAAGGATGAGAGGTGACCTGATAGAGGTGTACAAGATGTTGAGAGGTATAGATCGGGTGGATTCCCAGGGCTGAAATGGCTGCTATGAGAGGACACAGGTTTAAGGTGCTGGGGAGTAGGTACAGAGGAGATGTCAGGGGTAAGTTTTTACTCAAGAGGGTGGTGGGTGAGTGGAATCGGCTGCCGTCAGTGGTGGTGGAGGCAAACTCAATAGGGTCTTTTAAGAGACTTTTGGATGAGTACATGGGACTTAATAGGATTGAGGGTTATAGGTAAGCCTATATATAAGCCGAGGTAGGTAGGGACATGACCGGCGCAACTTGTGGGCCAAAGGGCCTGTTTGTGCTGTATTTTTTCTATGTTCTATGTTCTAAAATAATGGGAGGCACAGATCAGCTAGATAGTCAATATCTTTTCCCAAAAGTAGGGGAGTCTAAAACTAGAGGGCATAGGTTTAAGGTGAATGGGGAGAGATACAAAAGTGTCCAGAGGGGCAATTTTTTCACACAAAGAGTGGTGAGTGTCTGGAACAAGCTGCCAGAGGTAGTTGTAGAGGCGGGTACAATTTTGGGCCCGATTTTACCAAAACTTCGCACCCGTTTTCAGGCACGAAATCGCGGTAAAGTTGGGCGTCGGGCCTATACCGCGATCTGCACCCGATTCCGAGCAGATCGTGGCTTTACCAACACCCGATTCGGGCGTGGGCATTTAAATTGACTTAATGAACCGCGCGCCCAACTCTACCACCAAATCCCACTTTACCGTCTTAGAAATCATAGAAATCATAGAAACCCTACAGTACAGAAAGAGGCCATTCGGCCCATCGAGTCTGCACCGACCACAATCCCACCCAGGCCCTACTCCCATATCCCTACATATTTACCCAACTAATCCCTCTAACCTACACATCTCAGGACACTAAGGGGCAATTTTTAGCATGGCCAATTAACCTAACCTGCACATCTTTGGACTTGGTCTTCTGGCCCGTTCCGCATTCGCGCTGTAAGCGACCTGCAAAATAAAAGTCTGAAGTCGTCGCTGCAGCTTCCGAAGAGCGGAGTCAGAGCCTCCAACGGCTCTCTGACCCAGGTCATCCTCTGGTTGGCGGGGGGACCCAGATCATCCTCTGGTAGGAGGTGGGGGGGTGGGAAGGGGGGCGGGGGGGAGGTGGAACCCACACCATCCTCTGGTCGGAGGGGGGGGAGGGGGTGGGGGGGGGCGGGGGGGGGGGCGAGGGGGGACCCAGATCATCCTCTGGTTGGGGGGGTGGGACCCAGATCATCCTCTGGTTGGGGGGGTGGGTGGGTGGGACCCAGATCATCCTCTGGTCGGTGGGGGGGGGGGGGTTCCGCTGCCAGTCTGCGGCCAATCGGTGGGGAGGGAGAGGGCAGGGGGGGTCCGCCGCCACTCTGCGGGCGATCCCTCCTCCCCACCAGAGGAACGAATCCCTCCTGCTGGAGTGGAGTGCGGCCATGCCATCCCACAAAACCTTCAGGATGAAGCGATTCCTCGCAAAGATGATGAAGCAGAACCGGCCGATTCCACAGTGGATCTGCACAAAAACCAGCAACAAGATCAGTACAAGTCCAAGAGGAGACACTAGAGAAGGACCAAGCTGGGCCTGTAAAGGGATACACCATCACTGGTACACTACCAACCACAGCCATCTCTCCCGCTCTCTTGCCCCTGCAGGGAAGAGTAATCTGGTCACAGCACCAGGGGCCCGGGTTCAATTCCCGGCTCGGGTCACTGTCCATGTGGAGTTTGCACGTTCTCTCTGTGTCTGCATGCTCCGGTTTCCTCACAGTCCGAAAGACGTGCTGGTTAGGTTGATTGACCATGCTAAATTACCCCTTAGTGTCAGGGGGACTAGCCGGATAAATTAGGTTACAGGGATAGGACCTGGGTGGGATTGTGGGCAGTGCAGACTCTATGGGCCAAATGGCCTCCTTCTGCACTTGGGGATTCTATGACCATCCATACACTTTCAAGACTTAGTATAACCCAACTAGTTCAACTGTATTAGCTAAGGAAACGTTGACACTATTTGCTTCTTTAAAATATGATATGGAGGCAGCCTAAAAACTGTAGTCCGACATCTGCCTGAGCATCCAGTAGATAGTTGGTTCCTTGAACCACTGATAACTGCAATTTGTTGTCCTTAATTGAACATGTACAGACCAATGTCAATCTACTGAATTAACCTTCATGTGGTATATACTATCCCAGCAAAGGGAAAACTTAAGAACAACTTATCTTGAATTCTGCTTGCGACTTGCCTAATATGGAGTAACATACATGGTGGCTGCTGTCCAATTCATCTCCTGCCTGAAGGGAATTACATGGTTTCTGAACAGTGTAACTGATGAAAACTCAGAAGTAATTAAAGACTGTTAAAAAGACATGTTTATGACAATACTTTGGGGTTGTTTTCACAGTTGTGACATAAAAGATTTCTTTACAAGATAAACATTTCATTCTCCCGAAATAAACCGACATCAGATTTTTTTTTCCCAGTCTTTTCATCACAACGCTCATTTTGGTCATTTAATTCCTAAATACCACACTGAGCTTAAAAGAGAAAGAAAAGTATCACAGAAATGCCTATATTTGGGCAATCTTTTCTGCAGCCCAAATGTTCATTCCTTTGCTATTTCAAGTTACTGGATTGAGGCCAATCCACACTGGTAGAATAAAAAAACAAAAAAAAAGAAAATTATGTGCGTATTATGAGCCAAGAGAAGGACCAGGCTCAAGGAAACAGAACAGAAAGCAATGCAAATGTTTATTTTCATAGCTTGTTACATTGAAATTATTGATGAAACACGACCACGATTTGCACTTTGCAATGCAAAGATAACATGGGAATTGCAACAAAGCTTATAGTAGTAGTTTATTGTTTCAGCCAGAAGAGTAAATACATTTTACTTAGTCATTGCTATTTTCAAAAGAAGCATTGATCATAAATATGTTACATCTAACACCATGGGCGGGATTTTCCAGCTGCACTCGCCCCAAGACTGGAAAATCCCACCTGAGGTCAACGGATTTTTGCATGGTCACCTCCCCCTCCGCCCACTACGATTCCCGTGACGGGCGGGATGGGAAAATTCTGTCTCTTGTGTCCTTTGATAAGTTCCAGGCCAGCTTGGCCACAGGAAATCCCAGCATACATAAAAACAAAAATCAGGTTTGCTTGATTGAAGATCTTTCAGCATAGTAAAAGTTAAATAGCCTCACAGCATGCGGCTCGGTGGCACAGTGGTTAGCACTGCTGCCTCACAGCGCCGGGGACCTGGGTTCGATTCCCAGCTTGGATCACTGTCTGTGTGGAGTTTGTACGTCCTCACCGTGTCTGATTGGGTTTCCTCCAGGTGCTCCAGTTTCCTCCCACAGTCCAAAGACGTGCTGGGGTTAGGTGCATTCACCATGCTAAATTCTTCCTCAGTGTACCCGAACAGGCGCCAAAGTGTGGCAACTGGAGGATTTTCATAGTAACTTCATTACAATGTTAATGTAAGGCAACTTGTGACTAATAAATGCACTTTTTAAAAAAGCATCGAGACAATGGATAAAGAGGGGTTGGTGGAGAGGTAAAACTGTGTATCGTCAGTGTTCAATGGAAACTAATCCCAGGTTGTCAGATATTGTTGTCAAGGGTAGGTCAGGACTGAGGAAGAGTTTGGGTCCCAGAATAGATTATTGGGACTTTTGTCTAGCTTGCCGTATCCACTGTGGCGGACCTGGCACATCAGGGTTGGAAAGTCCCCGCCAATGTTGCTGGGTTAGAAATAGAAACTATTGTTTTAGATGCTATTATATTTTAATAATATAATATTTTAATGTTGTCAGTGATCAAAGTGTTCTAATGTGTGAGCTGTGTGTGTTTTCCTACCCTCAGAGAATTTGTCCCAATTTACTTGATTTCCAGCAGCAAGATTTTTGTGAATTTAAAAATAAAGAAATCAACCTACTTGCCCCAGAGGTATAAAATGTGATGTCTCTCACACACCCACTATAATACACTAAGATTAGATATAGATTAAGAAGAAAAACACAAATACAAGCTGGAATTATTTAATTTTCTTTCATAGCAGACCTGTAGTTTCTTGGATGAATTGATGCTTTAGCTGGAACAAAGGTCTTGTAAAAGCAAAAGATTCTCAATAAGCTTCAAGGCTTCTTGTATTTTAATTGTAAGGAGGGTGGCTCTCATGTGACCTGAGTTTGGAACAGGTTGGGGACAGAGTCCTTCTCCCACTTTCAGGGCATAACTGTATAGTTGAATAGTTGCCTTGCAGCTGGTTCAATGGTATTTCTGATGGCAGCTGTCTCAGAACAATTTCTGCTGTTATATTTTAAAAGCAGGTAACGAACATGTGCCATACCCATGTAACATGTTACAAGTCCAAAGCCCTTAAGGTGATACACATCCTGTGTTGAGGCTTTTCACACCCTGCGAGTTTTAGACAGTTAAGATTTTTGTCTTTGAAACATAAACTTAGAAACATAGAAAATAGAAGCAGGAGTGGGCCATTTGGCCCTTCGAGCCTGCTCCGCCATTCAGTTTGATCATGACTGAACATCAAAATCAATATTCTGATCCCGCCTTCCCCCATATCCCTTGATCCCTTTAGCCCCTGGAGCTGTATCTAATTTCTTCTTGAAATCACACAACGTTTTTGCCTCAGCTACATTCTGTGGTAGTGAATGCCACACATTCACCACTCTCTGGGTGAAGAAATTTCTCCTCACCTCAGTCCTAAAAGGTTTACCCCTAATCCTCAAACTATGACCCCTAATTCTGGACTCCCTCACCATCAGGAACATTCTTTCTGAATCTACACTGTCTAATTCTGTTCGGATTTTATAAGTTTCTATGAGATCTCCTCTCACTCTTCTAAATGCCAATGAATACTATCCTAACCGATCTAGTCTCGCCTCATATGACAGACCTGCCATCCCAGGAATCAGCCTGGCAAACCTTCACTGCACTCCCTCTAGAGAAACGACGTCCATCCTCAGATAAGGACACTAAAACTGCACACAATATTCTGGGTGTGGCCTCACCAACGTCCGATACAATCGCAGCAAAACATCCCTTCCCTATACTGAAATCCTCTTGCTTTAAGGCCAACATACCACTTGCCTTGTTTACTTCTTTATTGGGATGAGCAGCCATCACAATACAATAAATTGTCAATGAGATCCACTTCATATTCATCTAGCAGCCACATGGATTCAATGCTTCAAATTTCCATGGTCTTTTTTGTTGACAGTCCATTCTTAACAAAAGGGATGTGTGGATTTCACAAATGGCTGCGATTGTCCATTTTTTAATTAAGTGTTTGCTTGAGTTTCAGGACTGTCTGAAGCTGGGTACAGCCATGATATGCTGCAGCCATCTTAAACAGTTTTTGGTGTCCACTTTTAAAAATAAAGCTTTAAAGTTTGTAATATCTTCATTCTGTACCGGGCAAGACAGTGCTCTGGCTATGAGTTGATGAGGGTAAAGCCAGAAGCAGTCTGGATAACTGAAGAAATGATGTGGAGATGCTGGTGTTGGATTGGGGTAAACACAGTAAGAAGTCTCACAACACCAGGTTAAAGTCCAACAGGTTTATCTGGTAGCACAAGCCACTAGCTTTCAGAGCGCTGCCCCTTCATCAGGTAAGCCAAATAAGCTACCAAATAAACCTGTTGGACTTTAACCTGGTGTTGTGAGACTTCTAACTGAAGAAAGACAGCAGAGGAGGATGATGTGATTGATCATGTGAAAAGCCGCAAACAAATACAAGAGGACGAGGATGAAAAAAGCATTGTGGTCACAGCCCCAGAGAATATAATTTATTATTTTGGTTAGATTGTCCACCTCTGCATTTTCATCCAGTTATGTGAGACTACACACACTTGGTTCCATTCGTATCCATCCAATTGTAACCACAAAATCGCCTGAAATGGCTTTTCTTCCTCACCATTATTCTGGTGTCCCCCAAGAATCTATCCTTGCCCCTCTTTTAGTTTTCATCTACACACTGCAGGTTACAGGCAGATCAGTTATCATCTTATCGAATGGAGGAGCAGACTCAAAAGGCCAAGTGGTCTACTCCTTCTCCTGGTTCATATGTTTGCATGTCACTGGTTTCCCATTGGCCAGAAAACTCAGGGTTAAATTTAAAATCAGCCACACAGGGCCTGTTTTCGGGCGCGAAAACTTGGTAAAGTCGGGTGTGAGGTGAACCGCGCCCGTGTCTGCGTAGATGCCCACTTTACCAAGAATCAAAAATGGCTGCAATCCGAACCGCACCTGAAATGGGCGTGACGTCAATTTAAATGCATTTGCATGCATTTAAATTGACTTAATGAGCTGGACGCCCAATCTTACCAGCATTTCCCCCTTTACCATCGTGTTCGCCCTTCCAGATTCGGCGCAAACAGACATGCTCGGCAAAGGTCTGTTTTGGGCGCTCCAGCTTCTGAAGAGGTAAGTTCAGAGCTTCCAATGGCTCTCTAACTCAGATCGTTGTTGGGGGGGGGGGGGGGGGGGAAGAGGTGGGTCAGATGTATCTCTGATTGGGAGGGAGGAAGAGGGAGGCCCGATCGTTCTCTGGTGAGGGGGGGGGAAGGGTGAGATGGTGCTCTGGTTGGGGGGGGAGGAAGAGGGCCAGATGTATTTCTGGTTGGGGGGGTGGGGAGGGGGAGGCCCAACCATTCTCTGGTGGCAGGGGGGGGAGGGAGGCCAAATGGTTCTCTGGTGGAGGGGGAAGAGAGGGCTAGGTCATTCTCCGGTGGGGGGAGGAGGAGGGCGGCCTGATCATTGTCTGGTTGGGGGGGGGTGGGGGGGGGGGGGGAGGGCCAGATCATTCTCTGGTGGGGGGGTGGGGTGGGGAGGGAGGCCAGATGGTTCTCTGGTGGGGGGAGGGCCAGATCGCTCTCTATGGGTGGGGATGGAGGGAGGCCAGATGGCTCTCTGCGGGGGGCGGGGGAGGCTAGATGGTTCTCTGGTGGGGGAGCAGAAGGGGTCCGCTGCCACTCTGCAGGCGATCGGTGGGGAGGAATTGGGGCAGGGGGTCGCAATCGGTCTGGGTAGCGGTGGGGAGGGGGGAGTGGGTGGGTGAACAAGGGGGACAGTTATGTTGTGGGGGTGGGGCGATATCTGTGAGGTGCCTTCACCCCTGATTTTTGCTCCCGGGCCGCTTTATCCGCTTTTTGCGGCCTTGTGTATGTATGTGTGTACTGAGAACAGTTTTCCAAGTCGGATCTGAATTTTACCCAGATTGTACCCAGTACTGAGAAACAAAATGGTAAAATCGGGCCCACAGTCTCTATAATATTTGGGGTTTCTTTTAGTTCTGAAGAAAAGTCATACAGACTCGAAACATTAACGCTGTTTCTCTCTCCATAGGTGCTGCCGGACCTGCTGAATTTTTCCAGCATTTTCTGTTTTTGTTTCAGATTTCCAACATCCGCAGTATTTTGCTTTTATATCTAAATTACTAAAGCTCCTTTTTGGGGGTGGGTTGGTTGACCACAGCCCCATTCCACCACCATAAAAACCAGGGGTGGGTTGGAGATGGGTTGGGGTGAGGACTCAGCTGTTTAACATTTGGCATTACCCCCGACCAAAACTTGCTGGTTCATTAATTCCCCCCACTTCCGTGTTTTCGATTTCCAGCAGAATTTTACTTTGGCCACTAAAATCAAATCCTGTCCTAGTTTGAGCAGTGCAGCAAACTGAAGCTTCGAAAGAGTATTATTAGACATCATTCCGGTAATGTTATATGCCTGCAGTTTATAGACCCCATATTTCAAGATTCTCTTGCCACATCTGAATTAAACTTAATCTGACACTACATTTAAGAACGCATCCTGTGGGAATGTGCTTCAATGTGTGGCAGCTCGAATATCAAACGCTTACAAGAAAACACCAACTGCAGAAAGGAAAAAATAGATTACCTTTGCCTCAAATCAGGCTACAGGTTTTGGGATGTGTTTTTGCTTGCTCCATATGGGTCAAGAATGCTGGACTGCACCTCCTGCAAGCTGTTGTCAGTTCTTTTGCAGATGGAAATGGAAACTTTTGTCTTGATTACTTTTTAGAAGATCAAATAATGATTGTGAATATGCATGTAAATAGAAGACTGGATTAACTGAGAAATGTTTATGCACACCCAAAATCTTCCCTTTGAAGAATATGGTGGCACAGTGGTTATGACTGCTGCCTCACAGCGCCAGGACCCGTATTTGATTCCTGGCTTGGGTCACTGTCTGTGCGGAGTCTGCACCTTCTCCCCGTGTCTGCATGAGTTTCCTCCGGGAGCTCCTGTTTCCTCCCACAGTCTGAAAGACGTTCTGTTTAGATGCATTGGCCATGCTAAATTCTCCCTCAGTGTATTTGAACAGGTGTCGGAGTGTGGCGACTAGGGGATTTTCACAGTATCTTCATTGCAGTGTTAATGTAAGCCTGCCTGTGACAATAATAAATAAAAATGAACTGTTCCTGTAACCCCAGACCTTTCTTAGATTTCATGCTTGAGCTCCATGCTAGAAAGTCACAAGTTGGAACTCTGCAAGATGAAGTATGGAAACCACAAATCTAGTATAAAAATGTCATTTTAACTTCTTGTTTCCTTGTAATTCACAGTCTTTATTTTTATTTCTTTCTGCTTGCTTTTCAATTACATTCTCCCACTCAACTCTTCGATTTCCTTTGCTTTAATTGCTTTCATTTCATTCTACTGAAACCTGACTGCAGCAGGTTCTGTGACTGGTGCTTGTGCTACAAAGTACGCCCAGAAACCGAGAGATTTGTCAAAACATTCCAACACTGCAATTTATTGGGTATCAAATTACAAGTTCGGAAAGATGTGGTCATGTTATTTTTTTTCTATTGCATCTGACTCTGAAACATTCTTTATGATCACGAGGACACAAGAAATAGGAGCAGGAGTAGGGCATATGTCCTCTCAAGCCTGTTCTGCCATTCAATAAGATCATTGATGATCTGGTCTTGGCCTCAACTCCGCTTTCCTGCCTGTCTCCCATAACCCTTGACTGCCCTATAGTACAAAAAGGAGACCAAAACTGTATGCAGTACTCTAGATGTGGTCTCACTACATCTTGTACAACTGTAGCAAGATCTCCCTACTTTTACACAATAAAAGCCAACATTCTACTTACCTTCCCAATAGCTTGCTGTGCCTTAACGCTGTTTGTGTGTGCATGCATGAGGACACCCAGATCCTCCTGCAGCATAGCATTCTGCAGTCCATCCATTGAAATATTTTGCTTTTCCATTCTTCCCAACAAAGTGGTGAAATTATTCCCCTTCTGCCAAATTTCTGCCCATTCATGCACTTAACCTGTCTATGCCCTTCACAGATTGTATCCTTTTCACAATTTGTTTTCCCACCGATCAAATTTAATTTCAATACACATGCACCCTTCATTCAAGTGCCTGGCCAACCATACAAGTCCCTGTTACCTTCCCCAGAACTGGATAGCATAAAACAAAGTATAGATTTGACTTGGGATTTTCTGGCCCATATAGCTTAGTGCCACATGATTGCAAGAATTGTCATGTAAATTCTCTTGGAATTTTGAGAGTCATTTGGAAAAGCGCGTTGTTGGCCACAAAGGGGAAATGAAATATTTGTTCTTGGGACAACCTCTCGGATAAACCATATTGCATTTTTTTCAAGAGATAACATCCTGGCTGGACAGGAGAAAACCATACAATTTAGATTTCTAAACATCCTTTGATAAATGTCCTCACAAAATGCTGCCAGGAAAGCTGAAAGAAATAGGAATTCAAATAAAACCTTTGTGTGGACAAGAAACTGACTCAAAGAAATAAAGCAATGTGTACTTGTTAGATGAAAGAAGTGAATGGAATGCCCCAGAATGAACAACATGAATTCAGAAGTGCAATGCAAACTGGCCATTTCATAGTCAATGTTAAGCTGGGAGGGGAAGCATGCAGAAGAGTTAAATCCCAGAGCAAAGCTCTGTCAGTGTTGAAAGGGTTATTAAAGGTCATTATAAATAGCCTGGGCCCTGAGCTTCGGAAGCACAGGGCTGGCAAGAGGCACAGCACATTCATCAGTACACGGCATTGGTTGAGCACTTGAGCAGAAGCCCCTGAGAGTAAAAGGATCCTCAGTAAGGTAACATTATGTAGCAAATAGGGAAGTCACATCAAAACAGCAGACACATATATGCACCTATGACATGATCTGTAAGCTGGGAATGCATGAAGTAGTGACTGGTGAGAATTAAACAAAAAATATATACAATTCTTGGAAGATTAATAATTTGGAAAGTCCATATTTCAAGACATACTCAACTCTTGGAACAGATGCAAATCATTCTCTCTGGTCTTTAGGCATGCTCCCAGTGAGACATGTGTTGCTGTTCCAGCTCAGCATGTTTACAAGAAAGCACTTCACAAACACTTTGCTTCTCCAGTCTTGCTGCTGACAAATGCGTTCCTGAACACAACATTGAAGATGAAGAACATAATGGGGATCATTTTTCAGTATGCACAGGCAGCAGAGAGTCTCAGCAGCTACCAGCTGAGATTGGGCAATGGTCATCTTTCCAATATATATTCTGGTAGTGAATGACACTCCCCAGTGCCCATGTGTACTAAAATAGCTATACTTCCACTATTTAAACTTCAGTGTTGTAATAGTAATATATATTTATTGCCATCAATCTTACTTTTACATTAGCAAAAGTATATCTCATAAGCAAATTAAACTAAACACTATACCATTGATAAATGATCAAAATCTTGCAAGAGTTGCCTAGTTTGGGCAGTGTGGATGCTGATCAGCACAAGCACATTTATAGCTTATAGTTTTGTAAATATTTATTTCCTGTCTTTAATACGTATATTGACGTTCGTAGAATGAAAAGGATGTTCATTACATTACTGAGCTTGTTTCGTTCAGGAGCAAGTGTTAAACCAGATATCTTGTTACGATGCACTCTAATCCACATTGCTTGCCACCTTTGGTCTAAATAAGCTTGAAAGTGAATCAAAAAGATTTTTGCCCGCAGGGCAGCACGGTGGCACAGTGGTTAGCACTGCTGCCTCACAGCACCAGGGACCCGGGTTCGATTCCCAACTTGGGTCACTGTGTGTGTGGAGTTTGCATGTTCTCCCTGTATCTGCGTGGGTTTCCTCGGGGTGCTCCGGTTTCTTCCCACAATCCAAAGATGTGCGGGTTAGGTTGAGTGGCCATGCTAAATTGCCCTTTAGTGTCAGGGGATTAGCAGGGTGATTACATGGAGCTACAGGGATAGGGCCTGGATGGGATTATGGTTGGTGCAGACTCAAAATGGGCCAAAAGGCCTCCTTCTGCACTGTAAGGATTCTATGATTATTGCAACTGCCATTTTGTTTTGATGTTTGTAATGAAGGTGAATACTCAGGAATGGGTAGGTTTACGCTTTACATTCACCAACAGTAATAACCATTCTTCATTAACTAATGGGCTAGTTAGAATGGAAAACATCCCTGTCAAGACGGTGCTTTTAAGGTGACACGTGTGCCACCGATCGCCCCCTGGACCTGGGGCATCCCAGTGATGGCACTGAATCCCACAGCCTGGGCATCCTGATGGGTGGAAGGCACCTGAGCCCCCACAATAGCCCCCTGATCTTCCGGTTCTGGCTCCTGCGGTGCAGGGCCAGCCTGGGTTGACCCAGGCGCTCTCTCTACCTCTTGCATGGCGTGCCTCAGTGCCAACAATCAGAACCATTGCTATCTGGAATGGCTCCAGTCCAAAATCCATCTTCAGAAACAGAGAGACAGTTAGCAATGTTATCCATCCCTGCACTCTAATGTTCTCCCCAATGTGATGCAGCGGCTGGAGGATGACCAGTCCTCAACATTCTCCCCGCGCAGTGAAGCATTACAGCAGCTGCTGTCCACACCATCCAGCTTGCGTAGTGAGGCCCCTTATCATCTCTTCTTGCCTCATGGCCTCTTGTCCCTAACAACTGTCCCCTCACAGCCCCTATGGAATATTTTTGGATGTACTGCAAGTGGTGAAGACTGAAGGAGATGTGAACCTCTTGGGGAAGCTGTGCTGCACTGAGTGACACTAAGTTTCCAGCGAGATCTTTTGCAGGAGCCAGCAAGGTTCCGCAAATGTTAATGTCATCCAATGGGATAAGGATGAGACATGAGGGAGCAGTTGGCATGCAAGATCAGCGAACATCATTCTTTGTGGAGCATCTCCTATGTGTCTCAGTTCTGTGGCTGTTCCTGTGATAAGGGCTACCTGGCTACTGGGGCTCCTGATCCTTGTGTGCATTCACCTTTCCGATTCCTTTCCCTCATCTGGTATGGGACTATAAATGAAAGGAGTTCCATGAGGTATGCCAATGTCCAGCGCTCAGGTAGGGTTTGAAGGGAGACAGGTCCTGGGTCAGTGACGCTTGTTGTGTGTGAGGGCAGTTAAGAGAGGACTGGCCTGAGTTGGGGGTTTCTACATGAGGACAGGACTGTGCCAGACTATGAGTGGTTAACAGGTCCAGGTATGCAGGGGTCCAGATGTCCTTGGTGTGTGGTTTCCATGGAGCCAGAAGATCAGAGCTGAGATAGGACACAGAGAGGAAACAACACTTAATATTCAGGTACCTGAAGCTGACATGGATTGGGTTAGCTGCAATACTTCAAAGAGTCAATGGCAGTGGTCAGGTAAAGCTTCCCCATCCTGGGGCATGGAGGGGTGGGGGGGGGCAGTCCCCTGAGGTCATCCCCTTCTCTCCAATTCAAACCCCAGTTGCCCCTGTTGAGTTGGACATGCTCCCCAAGCAAGACAAAAACTTTTTTAAATGATCACTTACCTCCGAGCTCCCCCTTGGATGCCTTACCACCAAGTCCCTGCTTTACAAGAGTAACACCAAATAATGCTCGCATGACTTCCAGCAGAGAGGGTAGGTGAATATCACGTGGCCACTGCATCTCGGTTCAATCCCACTAATTGGATTGAAATGAGGGGTTTTGCATAATTATCGGGTTGTCGCCCACTCTGGATTGGAACCCAATCGTGGTCAACAGGGTGGGTTAATCCCAACAGCCCATCGGGAATCGCGAAATTTAGCTTATGCCCCATTCAGCTGTATGTTTTCAAGAAGGAGTTCGTAATAGCTCTTTGGGCTAAACGAATCAAATGATATGGAGGGAAAAGTGGAAACAGGTTACTAAGTTGGATGATCAGCCATGAACATAATGAATGGTGGAGCAGGCTCGAAGGGCCAAATGGTTTACTCTTTCTCCTGTTTCTATGTGCAGCGAGCATTAGAACCTTCAAATTGAGAAACTTACAGCATAGAAAGACACTATTCAGTCTATTGGCTTGTGCTGGTTCTTTGAAAGGGCAGTCATCTTTAGTCACACATCCCTGCTACTTGTCTATAACCTGCTGCAGTCCTCATCCCCAAATACCTTTTCCAACAACTTTTTAAAAATGATTTATGGATCATAAAATCGTGTTCTAGATCCCTAACATCTTCAAACAAAAACATTCCTCCTCATATGACCTCTAGTTACCAACCCACTCACCAGAGGAAATCACTTCTCTTTATTTTCTCTATTCAAACCTCTCAAATTGAAAACCTTTATTAGGCTGCCTTTTAACCTTCTCTGTTCCAAGGAGAACATTCCAAACTTTCCCACCTCTATTCATAACAGAAGCGGAAAGGTATTGGGAAATGTAATGGGCAGGGTGAGGTTTCCAAAAGGTAATGTGATTGAATGGAGTTTTTGCAGAAGACTGTGAACTCGCCCCCCGGTGGTGCCCATGTCCTTTTACAGTTACACTCTGATTATCCCCTCTCAGATTAATTTTAGGACTTATAAAATTGAAGTTGGTGAGACTTGGGTTTTGTTTTAAATCACCCTCTGCACCGAATGTTCCTACATTTTGCACTTTAACAATACATGGATGAGATTTTTCAGCCGCGCTCACCCCAAAACTAGAAAATCCCGCCCGAGGTCAAACGACCTTTACAGGGGCTACTCTCCGCCTGCTACCACCTGATTCCACTACAGGATAAATTATATATGATCTTGCAGTAATAACATTGTTTGTGAGTAAAGGATCATGTGGTCCTTTCTGTCCATCACCAATGTTGGTGCTATACATTTATCCTGTTATTTGTAAAGCTACAAGATTTTCCCAATTACTTTCCTTCGATTTTGTTACTGTTATTAAATATCATTTTATTACATCACTGTGGTAACTGTATATTTTAATCTCTCCCTAAAACTTTTCATTGTATGAATTAGCAAGTTATCCTAAATTTGTAAAACCTTGAGGTAAATATTTTAGAAGGTGATATTTTTAAGGAAATAATTAAAAAACAGTAAAAAAAAATTAGGTCCACATTTTCATTAATGACTCTCATTAGTTTTGCAACTCTTGGGATAACCCAGTTAGAACAGGACCATTTTATTTTAGGATTTCCTGATTACACTAGCTGATATGAATCTTTTAGAAATCTAAATCTGTTTTTTTGAGGAAGGATTGCGAGTAGAGTGACCTATTTCTGGCAAATTATCCATTTTCTGAAGGGGTAGGGCTGACAATGTCTTTGATCCATATGTGTACATAGGACACATTGGCAATTAGCTTTGCTGTTTCAGTGCTATTGGGCGGGATTTTACGACCTCGCTCAGGTGAGGCTCGTAAAATCCCGCCCAAGGTCAGCGGAGAATTCCGTTCTGCAAGCCTCGTCCGCCCCAATTCCGGGATGGGCAAGGCGGTAAAATTCTAGCCATTGTCTCCAAGTTGTGTTCTAAATAGAAATGCGGGAAGATGTGGAGGAAGTTAGCAAAGGTAACACCAGCATGCTAGATCTCAAAATTTCCAGCATAATTGCAGGGAAATGTGGACTATTAATGGACTATTAAAGTGGACTTAGGAATAATATTGATGGTCATTAAAGAAGGAATAAACAGAATTGTTAAAAAAGTAACCAAAGGGAAATATACATGTATTATTCATTTGATTAGGTAGGTTACAAAAGGAAACACAATAAAGAGAATGGATGGAATCAAAACATTTTTACCAAGTAAATTTAAAGTACACAAATTGATAAGGACATTTTACAGAGTTAGGAATTGTTTTTCTAAGAGTAAACATAAGCAATTAACTAAACCAAAAGCGATGAGTTAACTTATTCTAGCCTGAAATTACATGCATTTGGAAAGTTGATTAAATTACTATATCATTTAGTTAGGTAATGAAAATATATGACTGATATTTAAGCTCTGCATAAAGCATGTGCTGTTATTTTAGTTCCTGGAAAGGTAATGGAAGCCCAAAACCAAGCTGGTCTGGCAGTGAAGCTACTTCTTTTCTTTTTCTGTCTTCCGATATATATTTTGTGCAATGGAGGAATCCCTATGTGAATGATTCATATTTCAATTCAGCGCTGCAGTTTTCAAGAATTATACTTTTCCTTCCGCTGTTCTGATATACTTACAAATTTTAGTTAAGATGCTATTCACATAGCTAAAATTAGAAAGAAGTGTTTAATGAAGCGCAGCTTCCAAAGGATTGATTTTGTTACAAATTTGTCAAGTGCTGTAGAAATTAAGTCACATTTCATGTGTGCACTAACCACAAGTAATTGTCTTCTTGTTCGGATCCAATTTAATGTCTTGAGGTGAAGGTGACTTGGATGTTTTATCCATGATGATTATTGATATAACAGTCGTTGGAGGCAGTGGCATGGTTGTTATTGTCACTGGAGTAGCAATCCAGCAACCCATGGTAATGCTCTGGGGACCTGGGGTTGAATCCCACCACAGCGGATGGTGAAATCTGAATTCAATAAAAATAAATTCTGGAATGAAACCATTGCTAATTGTCATAACCTTGCCCCCTCCCCCACACCCCACCCCCACTTTTGCTTGTGGCGTGTTTTCTGGTAGTGGAGGCAGCTTGTCATTGGCGGCTGGTGAGATCTTCTGGTCTGCGATGTTTTGTGTGAACCCGCCTTTGGCGAGACAGGAAGATCCCACTGGCAGGAAGGCCAGAGAATCCTGCGCCACCCCCTCCCCCCTTTCCCCACATTCATCGAAATGGTGAGATTCACTCTTCATCATTCTAGTGGCATTGAACAGTTTTTCACTGGTTCTGTTATCATAGGGTAATTTTGCTTTTTTTAATGTTTATCCCTTCAATGCTTTAAAAACCTATTATCACACAGTTATTCATGTACTGAATAAAAATGTGCATCTTGGTAGTCCTCTGTACATGCAAATTGACACAAAGATAACATGTATTTGAATTATAAATATAAATCACATTCAGTTGCAAGATGTTTGCTTCATGACTAAATTAAATTATTCTTGTAAAGTGGGCAAGATGGATGGCTTAGCAGCAAGAGGATCAAGTTACTAATATTTTCAAAGTTAAAACTATTAGTGATTTGTACATTGAACTAGTTAATTGTGCCTAGTACAAATATGCATCAAGCTTATCTTAATAGCTCCATACAAGTGTCTATGGCTGTGGCTGCTTACTGGCAGGGAAATCTTGCTTAAAGAATAAGTCTCACTGCAAAAGCATTTGTATCTGGTTTATATCCTAATACGCAGAAGTTTGATGTGAGTACAGATTAATATATTAAGAAATAACATTCTTTCCAGTTGCAGCTATTGAAACAAGAAAATACTGAGGGTGTATTACGATAAAATATGTCTAGCTTACACTTCACAGACTCAATTGTAAACATTTCAGATAACAGATGCACTTTAAACAGGCAACTGGTTTTCAAGGGGATTGTTAAGGACAGTTAAAAGTAACTTGTGAACAGGGATAACACAAGAAATTATAAAGCAACTGAGAATCCTTGGTAATAATCACTTCGCAAATTTTAAAGTTAATTTCAGAACCATAGAAAAGTAATGGTGCAGAAAGAGGCCATTTGGCCCATCAGGTCAGCACCAGCCAAAAAGAGAAAAAAATAAACCAACTCATTTTAATCACATTTTCCACCACTTGGTCTGTAAACTTTCCCTGTTACAGTATTTCATAGAATCATAGAATCCCTACAGTGCAGAATGAGGCCATGAGGCCCATCGAGTCTGCACTGGCCACAATACCACCGAGGCCCTATTCCCGTAATCCCACTTATTTACCCTGCTAATCCCCCTGACACTAGGGTCAATTTAGCATGGCCAATCCACCTAACCCGCATATCTTTGGAGTGTATTAGGAAACTGGAGCATCCAGAGGAAACACACGCAGACACGGGGAGAATGTACAAACTCCACATAGACAGTGACCTGAGGCCAGAATTAAACTCGGGTCCCTGGCGCTGTGAGGCAGCAATGCTAATCACTGTGCTACCATGCCACCATGCCACCCCAAATATCCAATACAGATCCAGGTACCTTTATAATGAGTTGAATATCTCAGCCTCAACCACCAACTTAGGCAATGAATTCCAGATGCCCACCACCCTCTAAGTGAAAATCCTTTCCTCATGTCCTCTCTAATCCTTCTACCAATCACCTTAAATCTATGACCCCTGGTGATTGGCCTCTTCGTTAGGGGAAACAAGTCTTTACAGTCTATCTTCTCTAGGCCCCTCATAATTTTGTACACCTCAATTAAGTCACCCTTTAGCCTATCCAATGTCTCCTCATAACTGCAATTTTCAAGCCCTACCAACATTCTTGTAAATTGCTGCTTCATTCGCTCCACAGCAATTATGTCCTTCTTATAATGTGGTGGGTGACCAGAACTGTACATAAAATTCCAGCTGAGGCATAATCTGCATTTTATACAGTTCCGTTGTTACATCCTTGCTTTTGTATTCAATCCCTCATCCAATAAAACAAACATTCCATATGCTTTCTTGACCATCTTGCCTACCCACCTTCAAGGATCTGTGGATATGCCCTCCAAAGTCTCTCACTTCCTCAACTCCTCTCAATATCTGCCCATTTATTGCATATTCCCTTCCCAAATGCATTACCTTATACTTTTCTGGATTGAATTCCATTTGCCCCTTCTCTGCCCACTCAGCCAAACCATTGACATCATTCTGGAAGCGACAGCTATCCTCTTCACTATCGGCTACACTGCCAATTTTTGTGTCATATGCATATTTTCCAATCATGCCACCACATTTAAATCTGAATTGTTAACATTTATATATATAGAAAAGTATGATTGACCAGTTAAACTGTAGTAATATTGATTTAAGAATGAAACTTATTGGCAATTCATCAAAAGAAGACTTTTGCTTCAGATTTTTTCCCTTTATAACTTGTATAAGCTCACATCCTCTATTAGCCAAGAGACTGGGACAGTCTAAACTATAGATTCTCTGGGGCTGCTCTTGCTGATGGTGAAGAGGCATAATTCAGGTGGACAGAAGAATAAACTTGAGGAACAGATTTCAGATGATGACAAACTTCAAGAATAAAGCCAGCACTAAACCTACCTGGTGGCAAGCACAATTATTAATCATGCACCAACCTTCTCCTGAACCATTTTTGACCTTGGCGGAAACACAGTTGAAGACCATTGATGCACATCTAAATGAAAAACTCTGACAGTTTAATTACTGTTGCTTCAATTCCTATTTGGTGATTTGTAAACTCATTGTTATTCAACGGCCAGCTGTTATTAGTTAACTCACTACCTGCCCTGAACTAAACACTTTAACAAAACCACGTGCATTGTACAAAGGCCAGCTATTATAGCAGTATTTTGTCTGATACTGAATGTGGTAGTTCATAGAAGAATCATGGAAACCCTACAGTGCAGAAAGAGCTCATTTGGCTCATCGAGCCTACACCGACAACAATTCCATCCAGGCCCTATCTCCATAACTCCATGTATTTACCCTGCTAATCGCCCTAACCTACACACCTTGGGATAGTAACGGACAATTTATCTAACCTGCACATCTTTGGACTGTGGGAGGAAACCAGAGCACCCGGAGGAAACCCACACAGCCACAGGGAGAATGTGCAAACTCCATACAGTCACCCAAGGCCGGTGCTGTGAGGCAGCAATGCTAACCACTGTGCCACTGTGCCGCCTCTACTGTGCCACCATTATGCTGGTGTACATTAAATTAAGTTGGTTATTAGTGTTTCCATTTGTCTTTGATAACTCAAACAAGAGGGATTAGCTCGTATTTCACTCACATTGTACAGTATTCCTCAGCTAATTTCCTGGGTGTAAATATTCTTTGATTTGATTTATTATTGTCACATCTATCGGGATCCAGTGAAAAGTATTGTTTCTTGTGCGCTATACAGACAAAACATACCATTCATAGTGTACACAGGCAGAAAGAAAGGATAGGGTGCAGAATATAGTGTTGCAACAAACCTGTAAGAGACTTAAAAAGAGCACGATTAGAAGGTTTAGAAGAGTTGGAGTTCAATGTTAAGAATGTAGAACGGGAGTAAAGGATGGAATTAGAGGGAATGCTGGAGACAGCTCGCAACAAGTCGCCTTGCTCCGGTGCCATCTTTTTTTTCTCGATTACTTTGATTACATCAATTCGATTACTTTGGTTGGGTATGTAAGGTAGTTCAGAGTGTGGTGATCTGGCTTTCAATCAAAGAACAAACAAAGAACAAAGAAAATTACAGCACAGGAACAGGCCCTTCAGCCCTCCAGGCCTGCACCGACCATGCTGCCCGACTGAACTAAAACCCCCTACCCTTCCAGGGACCATATCCCTCTATTCCCACCCTATTCATGTATTTGTCCAGACGCCCCTTAAAACTCACTATCATATCTGCTTCCACTACCTCCCCCGGCAGCGAGTTCCAGGCACCCACAACCCTCTGCGTTAAAAACTTGCCTCGTACAACTCCTTTAAACTTTGCCCCTTGCACCTTAAACCTATGCCCCCTAGTAATCGACTCTTTCACCCAGGGAAAAAGCTCCTGACTATCCACTCTGTCCATGCCCCTCATAATCTTGTAGACTTCTATCAGGTCGCCCCCTCAACCTCCGTCGGTCCAGTGAGAACAAATCAAGTTTCTCCAACCTCTCCTTATAGCTAACGCCCTCTATGCCAGGCAACATCCTGATAAATGTTTTCTGTACCCTCTCCAAAGCCTCCATGTCCTTCTGGTAGTTTGGCGACCAGAATTGAACACTATATTCCAAGTGCGGCCTAACTAAGGTTCTATAAAGCTGTAACATGACTTGCTAATTTTTAAAATCAATGCCCCAGCCGATGAAAGCAAGCATGCCGTATGCCTTCTTGACTACCTTCTCCACATACTTTCAGTGACCTGTGTACCTGTACACCCAGATCCCTCTGCCATTTACTGTATATTTCCCATCTCTATTAGACCTTCCAAAATGCATTGCCTCACATTAGTCCAGTTTAAACTCCATCTGCCATCTCTCCGCCTAAGCCTCCAACTGATCTATATCCTGCTGTATCCTCTGATGGTCCTCATTGCTATCTGAAAATCCACCAACCTTTGTGTCATCCGCAAACTTACTCATCAAATCAGTTACATTTTCTTCCAAATCATTTATATGTATTACGAATAGCAAAGTCCCAGTACTGATCCCTGAGGAACGCCACTTGTCACAGCCCTCTATTCAGAAAGACACACTTCCACTGCTACCCTCTGTCTTCTATGACCGAGCCAGTTCTGTATCCATTTTACCAGCTCACCTCTGATCCCATGCGACTTCACCTTCTGCACCAGTCTGCCATGAGGGACCTTGTCAAAGGCCTTACTGAAATCCATGTAGACAACATCCACTGCCCTACCCTCATCTTCGTCACTTCCTCGAAAAACTCAATCAAGTTAGTGAGACACGATCTCCCCTTTACAAAACCATGTTGCCTCTTGCTAATAAGTCCACTTATTTCTAAGTGGGAGCAAATCCTGTCTCGAAGAATCCTCTCCAATAATTTCCCTACCGCTGACATCGGGCTCACCGGCCTATAATTACCTGGATTATTCTTGCTACCCTTCTTAAACAAAGGAACAACATTGGCTATTCTCCAATCCTCTGGGACCTCTCCTGTAACCAGTAAGAATACAAAGATTTCTCTCAAGGCCCCAGCAATTTCCTCCCTCGCCTCGCTCAGTATTTTGGGGTATATCCCATCAGGCCCTGGGGACGTATCTACCTTAATGTTTCTCAAGAACCCCAATACTGGAACCACTTAGCAACCGATGGGAGGATCCTTGTGGAACTAGTAAGTGTACTCAAACTCCACCTGACCCCACAAAAGTCACTTAAAAATCTTCACAGTGGTGCTCTGGAGCAACTTGTGTTTAAGGACCACTGCTTAGATTGCTCCCTATCTGGCACCAAAAGTATGCATGTGGCATACGACCCACCAAATTGTACTTGAAAATAGTTTCAGGCACCCATAATTGAAACACAGACTTTGAAAGCCTTCATAAAAATTAAGTTGGCGGGCCCTGGGAGATTGTTCTTCTGATTGCCTGCCTGACACTTTTTTTCCCCAACATGAACAGGACAGACAATAATCATCATTATTTTGCCTCTCCGAATAAATTCCATTGAAAAATTACCAGATTTTTGAAGTGAAAAAGATAGCTAGTATTGATTAAAAAAACATAACAAATGGCAGCAGAAGTAGGCCATACATGCCCCCATCGCCACCACCCCTCCCACTGAATCTTCTTCCATGGTCATTAACAGCAGCTGACACCTTTGAATTAAATAGTAAACAACATTTGGGCCGGAATTTCACCGCCCTGCCCGCCATGGGAACTGGAGTGGTCAAGGGGCAGACCATGGGAAGATCCATTGGCCTTAGGAGGGATTTTATGGTTTTGGGACAAGTGAGGCCATAATATCTCACCCTTGGTCTTAGTCAACTCACTTTGTAGGGTGTTTTGAACTCAACTACCTGCCAAACATGATGAGTAACACAGTCATCATCAAGCTCACGAGACACTTCATCCCACCAGCATCCCTCAGAGACTCACGTCAGACAACACTCGCCAATTTGTCTCCACTGAATTTAGAAACTTTGCACACACATTGGCTTGGAGCATATCACGAGCAGCCCCCTATACCCACAGTCCAATGGTCTGGTGGAACGGGTGGTTCAATCAGCTAAGCATCTTCTAGAGAAATGTGCCTGGGATCACTCAGATCACTACGCTGCACTCCTCAGCCTGTGAAATCTTTCACTACAGGGCCAGCACAATGACACTTTTCCAGACGCACCAAGACCACAATTCCCACTGCCAAGTCTCTGCTGCAGCCTAAACCTGAAACGAATGGGAATTATACCCTAATGCAATGCCAATTGAGAAGCAAAATGCGCTATGATCAAAATGCCCACAGACTCGGCCCTCTAATACCTGGTCAAATGATCAGGATTCAGACAGCATGCAGCTGTGACAAGTTGGTGATGGTGCACAGTTATACTCTGCAACCAAACAATTACGTGGTACCCTCAGGTAGTGTCCACTACATATGCAACGCCGTCACCTCCTACATGTATCAGAAGCAGCACCAACAGATGCCACAGCACTTCAGTCATCCGACCTACAACACAGGCCCCCTACTCAGGTGGACATGCAGACTTCTCCAGAGGCCTATGCAGCATGCCCTGCACCCTGTGAGTACACTGACAGAGTACCTCAGGTTGTCCACACAAAAGACACCAGCCTAAGAAAAACTGCAGCGCAGCCAACTGGCATGAACACATGCTCAGTGTATGTGATCAAACCATACACAAAGTTCCCAGGGCTATGTCATGACCTAGTTTGTAATTGGCCGTCGTGTCTCATCCTTGTATAGCAACAAAAGGAGGTGGGCAGGGAGGAAAGAGACATGCTAGGCTATGCACCAACTGCAACAGCTTAATCATCTCTTGCCATTAGTAAATAGTGACGTATTGTTAATCTGTTCAATCTGTATGTTATGTAGTGGTTCATACACAGTTACTATTCACGCACATTGTTACATCTCAATACCACCGATTGTCCCAACTTAAACGGGGAAGATGTAGACTGAGTGGTCACATGATTACATGGCTACAAAAAGGGACACCTGATGGAAGTGCAGGAGTTCTCCTTGGATGCACGGGCAGAGCACGAGCATGGAGGAGCTGCTCAGCTGGTGAATAAAGTACTGTTTGTTACAAGTCCTTGTTGTCAGTGTTGGGGAACCCAGCAGTTCTACAGTCTGAAAAATAAATATTGTACACAGTACTCCTGGAGCAGGATTTTCCCTCCAAGGGTGGGAAAGAGAGGTTAGGACTATTTCCTAGTCTTGAACGCACCCCGATGAGGTGAGGAAAACAGTCACTCAATGTGATTTTCAATTAGTCTGGAGACAAGCTTAGGCTTCCAATTAAGGACAGAAAGTGAAGGGTCATTGCATTAGTGATCTGTTCTGCTAAGAAAATTTAAGATAACATTTACAATTCCAAGAACCACACTTTGTTGACATTTTGGACAACCTGGTGAAAGATCATGAATTTGGATAAATTCAAATGCTGCCAAGTACAACTATAGCATCATCTTTAAACAAATGTTAGTTATCCTGGCAACCATGCAGACAGGTCCATTATTATGCACAACACACTGAAAGCAAATACTGAATGTTGGGCTGCTTTCTTGTTCTAATGTGTCTCATTACTTTAAACACTAGAGTACACATCAATACCATTGTAACAATGCAGAGTTAAATCTCCATCGACTCTTCATACTTTGTGATTCCTGATATAGTGTCCCCACGCAGTGATTTGTTCACACATCAATATCATTTCCTTTGACCATAACATCTTGTGCAAACTATCGATAAATCACAATGAAGCATAAACACATGCAGGTTTCAGTGTGTGTATAACAAACTAATTTTGTTTAAATCAGGATGCATACAGCTGAACCACATTTTGTCCTTCTCAATCCTGCCTATTATTCCATTATCATGGTTACATTGCTTCAGCTACCTCAATATCATTTACTATAAACATCGGGGATCAGATAGGCATGTTCCTGATACACATATTGCATCATCCACTTTATCTGTGGAGATGCCTTTCCCCATCATCCCTTCTGCAAGTCATGTTTTATAATCCCACATTCAACAGAAAGTAACTTAACTCATTGTATGCTGGTCCTAATTCAATGTGTGTTTGTACAACAGGCTATCTTGGTCCCAGACTGAGGGAAAAGTTCCACAAGTAAAAAATCATGAACAAATTATCACTACTTTTTCTTTCTCCTCCCTCTATTGCCAAAACTGTTATCTTCAATGGGTAACTTCATTGCCACAATGAGTTGAGCCATATAGCAGACAAGAAGGTTCAGGCTGAAGCCCTGGTCTGTGCTGTTACCTACTTTGGGTACCAGCAGACATTGTTCCTATCAGCGCAAAGTGTATATTGATTTATTTATTCATGAAGTCAGAAATGTAATTACACTATATTCGTATCCATTGCTTACACTTGCTACTACAGCACTCTCTTGTCATGTATTAGAATAATAGAATTCCTACAGTGCAGAAGGTCCCATTGGGCCCACCGAGCCTGCACCAACAACAATCCCACCCAGGCTGTATCCCCATAACCCCACGTATTTAGAAAGATAGAAACGTAGAAACTAGAAGCAGGAGTAGGCCATTTGGCCCTTTGAAACTGTCCTGCCATTCATTTTGATCATGGCTGATCATCAAATTCAATATCCTGGTCCCCCCTTCCTCCCCACATCCCTTGATCCCTTTAGATCCAAGAGCTATATCTAATTTCTTCTTGAAATCAGACAATGTTTTGGCCTCAACTACATTTTGTGGTAGTGAATGCCACACATTCACCACCCTCTGGGTGAAGAAATTTCTCCCCACCTCAGTTCTAAAAGTTCCTCAAATATCACTCTAGTTCTGGACTCCCCCACCATTAGGAACATATTTTCTGAATCTATCCTGTCTAACCCTATTAGAATTTTATAAGTTTCTATGAGATCCCCTCTCACTGTTCTAAACTCCAGTGAGTATAATCCTAGCCGACAGTCTCTCCTCATATGACAGACCTGCCATCCCAGGATTCAGCCTGGTAAACCTTCGCTGTATTCCCTCTATAGCAAGGACATCCTTCCTCAGATAAGGACAAGAAAACTGCACACAATACTCCAGGTGTGGCTCAACAACGCCCTATACAATTGCAGCAAAACATCCCTTTCACTATGCTCAAATCCTCTTGCGAGGAAGGCCAATATACCATTTGCCTTCTTTACTGCCTGCTTACCTGCGCACTTACTTTCAGCCACTGATGCACAAGGACACCAAGGTCTTGCTGAGTATCCACCCCTCTCAATTTACACCCATTCAACAATAATCTGTCTTCCTATTATTGCTACCTTACATTCATCCACATTATGCTGCATCTGCCATGCATATGACCACACACACAGCTTGTTCAAATCACGCTGAAGCATCTCTGCATCCTCCTCATAGCTCACCCTCCCACCCAACTAATTTCCCTGACACTAAGGGACAATTTATCATGGCCAATCAACCTAACCCACACATCTTTGGATTGTGGGAGGAAACCGCAGCACCTGGAGGAAACCCATGCAGACATGGGAAGAATGTGCAAACTCCACATAGTCACCTGAGGCTGAAATTGAACCCAGGTCCCTGGAGCCGTGAGGCAGCAGTGCTAACCACTGTGCCATTGTGTCACCCTATTCTAGGGTTATTTTTGATTTGGAGCTTAGATTGGGTGGTGCCATTCCACCCAGCCGATGATGATAGCAGGATTCCCAATCCATTTCATTTCAATGTAATTGACATTAGTAAACCAGCTGGATTTTTACAACAATCCACCAATCACACGGTCCTTTAACACTAATATTAATTTTCTTATTTTTAAAAACTGAACTCAAATTCCCATCATGGGATTTGAACTAACATTCTTCAGATTATTGTTACAGTCTAGTTACTGGCCAAGAACTGTGGAGACAGATGATGGGGCATGCCACACGGATTGAGTGGAATTGTATGCTGGTCACAAGAGCAGGAAGCAAGGTGGGCAGGGGAGCCTAATTGAGTGGGCGGCCAAAATTCAACTTCTCAGCAGCAGGGTGAACTTTTGCATTTAAGTTCAGGGAAGTTTGAAGGCATGTCGACCTCCCTGATGACAAACATCAGCAAGTATATTTCCATGAATTTGCATGTCATGGATGCTCATTAAAAGACTAGCTCACCAGAATTAAGTTTTCCCCTTCCCAATTAAGTTATTGGTGAGTAAGCAATACATGCCTTCAGGTTTACATTGCATATAAATGGCTTGCAGCAGTTGAGACAGTCAACTTGCCAGAGTTGGAGTGAGTATCTGCTGATTTTTTTTGTTTATAGAGTGGTTCAACCACAATTGTGAAAGTTTTTCTTTTGTGCCTACATGAAGATAATTAAGTATGAGAGGAATGTAAGAATGAAAAATATAAATATATATTAGCTATATATACCATGGGGCGGCATGGTGGCACAGTGATTAGCACTGCTGCCTCACAGTGCCAGGGTCCCAGGTTCAATTCCGGCCTTGGTTGACTGTCTGTGTGGAGTCTGCAATTTCTCCTTGTATCTGTGTGGGTTTCCTCCGGGTACTTCGGTTTCCTCCCACGGTCTGAAAGACGTGCTGGTTAGGTGCATTGGCCAAGCTAAATTCTCCCTCAGTGTACCCGAACAGGCGCCAGAGTGTGGCAACGAGGGGATTTTCACAGTAATTTCATTGCAGTGTTAATATAAGCCTACTTGTGACAATAATCAATGAACTTAATTCAGTGACAATTTATATTTCATGTCCAGCTTTTATCTTCATTCTGAATGGATTAACTATTGGCTGAATAAAGCTAACATCACATAAGACGAAGAGCAATTCGCACAGACAGGCAGCAGGCAGAGTGTGCCTGCCTCACAATCGTTCCCTCTGGCAGCTGGGTCGCACCTTCAGAGCCCACTTCATACTTTCAAAGTCTGCTTGAGCTGGATGTGCAGAGCATCAGTTCGAAGCAGGCAGGGGTCGGATTTGGGTGCCTCTGCCCTGCTGGCAGTGGCCCAGATGTTTTTTTGTGGGCACAAAGGGAGCAGTCCTACGCAACTAGTGCCATGGGACCTTTAACTTCCATTTAATTTACAGGAAGATAGCTGCCTTAGTTTACTGCCCAAAAGTCAGTACCCTCTTCAGGGCAGCAGTATCCCAGCGCTTCATCAAAGTGCCACCCTGAATTATCTGTCCAAGTTCTGGAATGTGGCTTGAACCCAAAAGATTCTTGGTCAGAGGCAACTAACTGAGCCAAGGTGGTTTGCTAATGACTTTTACACATTTTCAAGAATTGCAATCTGAAAATTTATTTTTTTATTTATTATTTCATGGGATGTGGGCATTGCTGGCAAGGCAATCCCTAATTGCCATTTGGAAGGTAGGGGTGAGCCATGTTCTTGAACTGCTGCATTCCTTGTGGTGAAGGTACACCTGCAGTTCTGTTAGGAAGGGAGTAAGTGAATATTAATGAATAGGAAGTGTCGACAAAATAATAACTACTTCAGCACTGCCTCTTATTTTTGCAATGAATGGAGCTAAAAGGCTATCTTATTTCAAGCCAGATGAAACATATGGTTGGAACTTTATATTAATAATCTCTTTAAATAACAGTCTTCCATACATTTTGTACAAGGCGGCCATTAAAATTCTTCTACATGTTTCAAGATCACGGAGCCACAGCTGATTTAATTTTTATAGTCACTCTTCATTTGCAAAACCAACTTAATATTCATCAATAAAATAAATGTAATGAAAATCTCTGTAGCATAAAGAAATTGTGTAAAGATTGATGTTTCATTTATTTTTCATGTTATTTTTTTAAGCCTCTGCTTGAGTAAGAAGAAACTTCTAAAGATTTCAATTTACTTCAGTAGCATTTTAGGTCTTCAGAAGACTCAATGGTTAAAAAAACAACAACCCCGCCCCAGCAAACATTTGTTTAAAAGAACAGAAATTGCTGGAAATACTCAGCAGGTCTGGCACCGTCGGTGGACAGAGAAACAGACCTTTCATACTCGAACAAACAATTCCTGTTTCATTGCCCTAGCAACTGTGATACATAAACTGCAACTTTACCTCCTGGTTTCAGTTAAGATTTTACATGCCAATTTTTAGTCCCTTCTTTACCGTGATGGGCTGCTCCAATATCAAATCAGTGGTTGGAGTTCAAGTTGAAATCAGGAGTTCAAAGGCAGAGTTGCTCCCATAATGCTGGCAGAGCAAAGTGAATTCCTATCAGCTGTTGTTTTGACAAAGGAATAGAGTACAAATCCAAAGCAGCTGTATTGTTGCTATACAAGGCATTGAATCAGACCTCATCTGGAGTTTTTTGTGGTCAGTTAATTTTAGAAAGGATATTGAACACTATTGAATAAAGCAACAAATATGATGCCAAGCATTAAGAATTCAAGTTATGAGGAAAGATTAAGGGAGCTGTGCTTTCTTCCTTAAGAAGAAACTTCAGGGTGATCTAATTGAAGCTTTGAGATTATGAAAGGTACCAGGTATAACTCTTTCACCCAAATGTTATAGAGTCTGGAAACACCAATTTACAATTAAATAGTACCTGTAAGTTAGTAAAATATCTCGTGAAGGAAATTCGGAAATTAATCTGGAATTAAAAGTGACAATAACTGAAAACAAGTTAAACAAGGATTAGAAGGTGAATGGAACTTTGTATGGGATGGGTGGAACTGGAGGAGAATTGCTGCATATGTTGCAGTTTTGAGAGAGAGCCTTAGAAAGCCACTGAGTAAAATATCAAAGAAGTTAAGCTAGATGTGATGTAGGTTCTTGGATTCTGCCAAGGGTCATCAACATCTAAAGACATGGGTTTACTTACTACTTTCTCTCCACTACCTTCTTGTCATGTCTATTACCTTTGTGCTGTCAGGCTGCTTGTCCAACATCCAGATGTAGATGAGTCACAATCTCCTCCAGTTAAACATTGGGAACACTGAGCTATCATCTTCTGACCGAACACCATAAAACCTGTGACATTACCACTGATTCCATCTTGTTGCCCAATCACTGCCTAAAGTGAACCTGACTGCAACCTTGCGTACCCTATCTCATCAAGGGCTCAGCTTCAAATCCTCTTCATCACAATGACCATCTCCAACCTGCTTCAGCCTATATACTGTTGAAACACCTCATGCGTTCCTTTGGCTCCTCTAGAATCAACTATTCCAATGCTCTTCTATCTGGCCTCCCATCCTCCCCACTCCATAAACTTTAGCTCACCCAAAACTCTGCAGTCCATACGCCATCTCACGCCAGGTTCTTTTCACCCAGCATTCCTGTGCATGCTGACTTACATTGGCTGCAGATTCTCCGATGCCTCAAACTTAAAATTTTCACTATGTCTTCCAATCACTTCATTATTTGCCTCTCTGTTTTGGCTTCTTCAGCCCTATCAACATTGTGCTTTCCACCAATGTTAGCCTCTTCCCAAAATCCCAGGCTACTAGCACTGGAATTCTCTTAAACTCCTCTCACTCAGCACCTCCTGTTCCTTTGAGACCTTCTTCCTGAAATCCATAGAATCCATTTTGTCAAATCTTTTAATCAAACCTCCTAACATCTCCTCCTTTAGCCCAGTGTTGAATTCTGCCTTGATCACACTCCTGTCAGGTTCTTTGGACAATTTTGTTATATATAAATACAAATACACATTTTAATTGAAATAGGCAGCCTTGACCATGAGCTAGATGTGGATCTTGAGGTGCAGCTTTGAGACAAAACTTAGTCAAAGCAATCTGGAGCTTTAGAGCAAAGAGCTGGCTTGCAGAGGTTTAAGCAAGAATACTTTAAGGCAGCATTCATGTTTCTGGAGGAAGTTCTGTTTATCTATTATTTGATCTAAGTCAGGGAGTTGGAAGCCTAGCAGTAATAGGGAGTTAAGAGGTTGAACAAAGCTGGTTGTTGCCTATGGGAGCTAACCTTCCAGATAAACCATTAAGGGGCAAAATTTGTATAGAAGAGGGAGATAGAAATTGGACTAATGTGGGGAGGAAACAGAAAATGCTGGAGAAACTCAGCAGGTCTGACAGCATCCTGTGGTGAGAGAATAGAGCCAATGGCCAGCAGGTCTGATCCAGACTCGAAACGTTGGCCGCGATTCTCCCATTGCGACCCACAACTTTTCTGTCGGATCGTGGTGGGAGACGCGCGTCTGCGGCCTTGAACAGGGATTTGCACATGCGCCGGGAACGCATGCGCATCTCCCAGAGCCGCGAACAGTCACCGGTCAGACCACGCTGGAAACTGGCAGGAAGGTAGGTAAGTCATTTAAATCTGTTTTTAATCTTTCAGGTCCCGATTGAATCTCCCACCCTGCCAGGAGTACTTAATTCCGGCGGGGTTCAGACTAGCTCCCTACGTTCGGGAACTAGCGAGAGATCCTGCCGGAATGAAGGGGGGCAATCGGGGCCCCCCATGGGGTTGAGCGGCAGGGGTGGTGGTGTCCCCTGGGCATGGGCACCCTGGCACTGCCAGCCTGTGCCCCCTGGCACTGCCCAAGGGGCACCACCACCCCACCTGATTAATTGAGGTGTTTAAGGTTTGCAAAGTAATTGATTGATAGTGTATGCTATAGTGGATAGTGGAGGGGTCTAGACAAGACACTATTAACTTAAAAAATCGATTAGGACAGAAGTCAGGCAGCATCTTTTCATGTAGTCCAGGGGCACCGTGGCACTGCCCATCAGGCATGCCAAGGGGGTGAGGCCTATTGTGGGCATGGTCTAGGGGTGATCGATGGGGTTGGGGGCTCCTGCTGCCACTCTGCAGACAGGATCGGTCTGGGATGGAGGGGGGGACAGCGATTGGGGTGGGCTGGAGGGGGGGGTTGATCTGCTTGGGGGGGCCTGCCTCTGGGGGGGTCTGACCCTGGGGAGGGGTCTGCCAGGGTGAGGGGATGGGGGGATCGCCACTGCTGGGTAGTGGGGCCTGGGCTCATTGCCGGGGGGGTGTCAGGGCTGGCCCGGGAATTGCTGTGGGGTCCACGATCGGATCGTGAGGTGGGGGCTGGAGGGACAGCACTGCGGGGGTCCCGGGCTGACCAGCGATCGAGTTGGCCATCAAACGGGAGTTTGACAGTTTGGGGCCACTACACATGTCCAGAGCTCCAGAACTGTCCTGGCATGAATAGGCACCGCCCCCTGGGTTTTTAATGAGATTCACGACTGGGACCTCTTCAGTGCACAGAGTGCGGAGATTCAGGCGAGAAGTTGAACTGAAAAAACAGTCGGGATTTAGAACAGTTTTCCTGTCAATTCAACACTTTTGGGAGAATCGCCCCCGTTAGCACTATTCTCTCTCCACAGATGCTGTCAGACCTGCTGAGTTTCTCCAACATTTTCTGTTTTTTGTTTCAGATTCGCGCATCCGCAGTATTTTGCCTTTATATTGAGGAGGAAAGGGTTGCTTCAGATCTGAGTATTTTCCTGCTCCTTTTGACTTCGAATTTATTTTTGCATCAGAGATAATGTTTTTTTGTTTTTTTTTCAAAATCTTGCTTTCAGTAAGGACAATGACCTGACACAAATACCCATGCACTGTGCTTGGCAACTCAAAGTGCTTTTCCACATGCCTGAGCGATTGCTACACTTCTGCACATGCGCCCTAGTGAGCATGGGCATAGTGCATGCCGGATAGGGAGACACGTGACGGAGGAAGATGGAGGAATATGCACGCGAGCCATGGTGAGCCGGTCCCGGCGGGGGAAAGAGTCCCGGTCAGCGCTCAGGGTTACGGGGGGAGACTGGCGCGGGTGGGTGTGCTGTGTACCGGGAGGAGAGGAGAGGAGCGATCGGGGACAATCTAGAAACTTCCATTATAGGGACCGGCCGTGGCTGTGACCTTCCTGATGGAGTGTGTGACCGGCAGCCAGGGCCTGCGGCCTAGGGGAGGACGAAGCAGCGGAGGTCCCGGGCATGATTGTTTCTGACCTTTAGAGACAGCTTTCCCGGGGAGGGAGAGGGAAACAGTGCCCCTGACCCCCTGGGCAGGGGGGCGCCTGCCCCTGACCTCCCTGGGCAGGGGGGGCGCCCGCCCCTGACCCCCCTGGGCAGGCCGCCCCTGACCCCCCCCCCCGGGCAGGGGGGGTGCCTGCCCCTGACCCCCCTGGGAAGGGGGTGCATGCCCCTGACCGTCCTGGGCAGGGGGGTGCCAGCCCCTGACCCCCCTGGGCAGGGGGGTGCCAGCTCCTGACCCCCCTGGGCGGGGGGTGCCTGCCCCTGACCCCCCTGGGCAGGGGGGGGCGCCCGCCCCTGACCACCCTGGGCAGGTGCAAGGGAAATTTTGCTTCACCAGAAAGGAATGTTTAGAGCCTTGAACGATGAGGGAGGACGTAAAAGACAGGTGTTATACCTTCTGCAATTGCAAAGAAGGTGCTGTGGGAAGGGTATGAGGAGTTTGGATGGTGGAATGGACTGGGAGTAGGGTTCCTGTGATATACTGACTGGGATCGGGGGTGGTGAGGGAAGATATATTTTGCACTAGCATCTTGCTGGAATTGATGGAAGGTGATCCTTTGAATGCAGAGGCTGGTGGAATGAAAAGTGAGGGGCAAAGTAGGCTAGTGAGTGGACTGCATGAGTGCCCTCCTTCATCTCTGGGTCACAAGGTTGAAATCGGGCATGTCCCCATGAGTAAGATTAAATACGTGCCAAATATTTCATAATGAGTTATAGAAAATGTTTGATCATTCATATATTAATAGAATTGTCCTCAACTTCAAATGGTAAAAACAAAGTAAATATTTATGCTTGCCTTATTTGCATCATACTGCGCTTCGGATGCAGAGGGATTGCACAGATCTCGCAGTTAATATTGTGCACAATCAAAGCACACCTCACTTCACATTCCCTTGCAAATCACTATAGTAATACTGGTAGGGAACAAAACTACGCAGACGGAATCTGCAACCCTACATGTGGGCAACAGTCAACAAAATATCTCTCAGGCCGCACTCAGAACCTTGATGGGTTGCTCACCACTGGTCTATAGAAATGCACATGCTGTCAAGGTAACTCATGACGTACTGGCTGTTCAGACTTCACGTTTTTGGCATGTCAGTGTTGGACCGACTTCTGTAACTGAAGTTGCATGATTTCATGTCGTTTTATGATCTTTAGCTGGCTACAGAAGAATGTTTTTTGCACACACCAAGCCGACCCTGGGTTTTAGAGAATTCTGAATTGGGAAGTGTCAATTTGTATTGTTGGCAACATTTTGGAAGGTTGCATTTGAGCCCGTTTCAAAATTTGAGCATGTACCTACCCTTGCTTGACACTTCAGTGCCAAGTTGAGGGAGTGCTGCATTATTTTTCTATTCTTCGTATGTGATGTCAAACTGATCCAGATGGCTATTTTAAGAGTGCTTGTTGATTTTTGTTGGAAAAGTAAGGCCATTATTCATTCCTCTTTCAACCTATTGCACCAAAATCAGCTGACCCGTTATTGTTGCTTGTGGGATCTTTCTGTATGCAAAATGGTGGTGCCATTTGCTCACTGCATTTTAGAAGTAATTTATATGTGAAATGCTTTGAGATGCTTCTGAGAAGCGGTTTTATTCTTTGCAAATATAGTGACAGATGTGATGGGGCAACTGTTGAAGCTGCTGATGTCTGATTTTTGTTTTAAAGATTTTATTCTGTGGGTTTAATTTTATAGGGCTTTGCTGATCATACAGAATCCATGTAACCTGTGAAAATGACATCTCTAATCCTTAGATAAAAGCAAATTACTGCGGAAGCTGGAATCTGAAACCAAAAGAAAAAATGCTGGAAAATCTCAGCAGGTCTGGCAGATCTGTAAGGGGAGAAAAGAGCTGACGTTTCGAGTCCACATGACCCTTTGTCAAAGCTTCTGCCAGACCTGCTGAGATTTTCCAGCATTTTCTCTTTTGGTCTCTAATCCTTAGTTTCCAGAAGTACTTTGGTAATTGAGCAAATTTACTGAAACATGTTACGTTAAACATTGCAGTTGTTTTTGTCATTTATTTTATTTGGTTGAGGGATATGATAGTGAGTTTTAAGGGGCATCTGGACAAATACATGAATAGGATGGGAATCGAGGGATATGGTCCCCGGAAGGGTTTTAGTTCAGCCTGGCAGCATAGTCGGCGCAGGCTTGGAGGGCTGAAGGGCTTGTTCCTGGGCTGTAATTTTCTTTGTTCTTTGATATGGGCTTCACTGGTTAGGACAACATTCATTGTTCCTAATTGCCCTTGAAAAGGTGTTGTGTGCCACCTCCTTGAACTGCTGCAGTCTATGTGGTGTAGATACACCAATAGTACTGTTAGAGGGAGTTCCAGGATTTTGACCCAGTGACATTGAAGGAATGACAATATATTTCCAAGTTAGGATGATGAGCAGCTCAGGTGGTGGTGTTCCCATGTATCTGTTTCTCTTGTCCCCTTCTAGATGGTAGTGGTCGTGGGTTGGAAAGTGCTGTCTGATGGGCCTTGGTGAGCTCCTGCAGTGCATCTTCTAGATGGTATACATTGCTGCTGTGTGCCAGTGGTGGAGTGAATGAAGGTTTTTTGTAATAGGGATGCTAATCAAGTGGGCTGCTTTGTTCTGGATGATGTCAAGCTTCTTGAGTGTTATTGGAGCTGCAGTCATCCAGGCAAGGGTATTCCGTCAAAATCCTGACTTGTATCTTGTAGACAGCCTTTGGGGAATCAGGAGGTGAGCTAATTGCCACAGAATTCTCAGCCTCTGACCTGTTCTTGTAGCCATGATGTGGAGATTCTTGTAGCCACAGTGTTTATATGGCTAGTCCAGTTTAGTTTCTCGTCACTTGTAATCCACAGGATGTTGTTAATGCCTGTGTTATTTGTGATCTTGCATGGCATGAGAAAAATCAGGTGAAATCAAGTTGTTTAATGGACTGAGGATATAAAGAAAAAGACTTTGGAATTATTTTGCCATTCCTGTGGAATTTGTTTCCAGGAAAATTGATGTCACCGATAATTTGCTGTAACATTGAGTAAAATTTGTGGAGAGCCTTTTTATAAAAGTACAATCCATTGTGGTTATTCTAAACTTAACAGAGGGAAACGCTACATGGGTACATCACATGACTATGGTTGGAGCAGCCATTAGGACGAATTGGTGAATTGTCGTTTTGTGTTTTTGCCTTTCCTCTTTGGTTGGACAACTAAAATAGTTAAATTGCAGTATTTGAGTAATGTTTTTGTTATTTTTTATTAGCCCATGGAGGATTGTCGACGACTGTGGTGGTGCCTTTACAATGGGTGCCATTGGTGGTGGAATTTTTCAGTCTATTAAAGGCTTCAGGAACGCTCCAATGGTAAGTCATTTCAAAACCCTGATAAAATTTGGGTATCTGATTTTTGTGAGTTAAAAATGTTCAATTATTTCTTTGGCCATCATTTGCTTTGCTCTTGTGGAAGATTTATAATCCAACAGATTTATTTGGTAGCACAAGCCACAAGCTTTCGGAGCACTGCCCCTTCATCAGGTGTGTGAGAGTTGTGTTCACAAACAGAGCATATATAGACACAAACTCAATTTACAAGATAATGGTTGGAATGCAAGTCTTTACAGATAATCAAGTCTTAAAGGTACAGACAATGAAAGTGGAGAGAGGGTTAAGCACAGGTTAAAGAGATGTGTATTGTCCAGCCAGGACAGTTAGTGAGATTTTGCAAGCCCAGGCAAGTCGTGGGGGTTACAGATAGTGTGACATGAACCCAAGATCCCAGTTGAGGCCGTCCTCATGTGTGCGGAACTTGGCTATCAGTTTCTGCTCAGTGATTCTGCATTGTCATGTGTCTCAAAGGCTGCCTTGGGGAATGCTTACCCAAAGATCAGAGGCTGAATGCCCGTGAATGCTGAAGTGTTCCCCGACAGGAAGAGAACCCTCTTGCCTGATTGTCGAGCGGTGTTCATTCATCCGTTGTCGTAGCGCCTGCATGGTCTTCCCAATGTACCATGCCTCGGGACATCCTTTCCTGCAGCGTATCAGGTAGACAACGTTGGCCGAGTTGCAAGAGTATGTACCATGTACCTGGTGGGTGGTGTTCTCACGTGAGGTGATGACATCCGTGTCGATGATCTAGCACATCTTGCAGAGGTTGCTGTGGCAGGGTTGTGTGGTGTTGTGGTGTCCGCACACATGAGGACAGCCTCAACCGGGATCTTGGGTTCATGTCACACTATCTGTAACCCCCACGACTTGCCTGGGCTTGCAAAATCTCACTAACTGTCCTGGCTGGAGACAATACACATCTCTTTAACCTGTGCTTAACCCTCTCTCCACTCATTGTTTGTACCTTCAAGACTTGATTACCTGTAAAGACTCACATTCCAACCATTATCTTGTAAATTGAGTTTGTGTCTTTATATGCCCTGTTTGTGAACACAACTCCCACTCACCTGATGAAGGGGCAGTGCTCCGAAAGCTTGTGCTACCAAATAAACCTGTTGGACTTTAACCTGGTGTTGTGAGACTTCTTACTGTGCTTACCCCAGTCCAACGCCGGCATCTCCACATCATGAAGACTTATAATGCCAGGTTGTTCACTTCAATGTGAAATGTATCTTGAGCTGAGGAAGGGAACAGTTTCTATAAATCTGATTGCTTTCTACTCTTGTATTGCCTTCTTTCCCACCAGACATATTATTCCAACATAGGCTTTTCATCATTAAATTTCTATAACTTTCAGCCAAAGATGGAAAATTATAGGCCAATTAGCCTAACCTCAGTTGTTGGCAAAATTCTAGAATCCATCGTTAAGGATGAGATTTCTAAATTCTTGGAAGTGCAGGGTCGGATTAGGACAAGTCAGCATGGATTTAGTAAGGGGAGGTCGTGCCTGACAAACCTGTTAGAGTTCTTTGAAGAGATAACAAATAGGTTAGACCAAGGAGAGCCAATGGATGTTATCTATCTTGACTTCCAAAAGGCCTTTGACAAGGTGCCTCACGGGAGACTGCTGAGTAAAATAAGGGCCCATGGTATTCGAGGCAAGGTACTAACATGGATTGACGATTGGCTGTCAGACAGAAGGCAGAGAGTTGGGATAAAAGGTTCTTTCTCAGAATGGCAACCGGTGACAAGTGGTGTCCCGCAGGGTTCAGTGTTGGGGCCACAGCTGTTCTCTTTATATATTAACGATCTAGATGACGGGACTGGGGGCATTCTGGCCAAGTTTGCCGATGATACAAAGATAGGTGGAGGGGCAGGTAGTATTGAGGAGGTGGGGAGGCTGCAGAAAGATTTAGACAGTTTAGGAGAGTGGTCCAAGAAGTGGCTGATGAAATTCAACGTGGGCAAGTGCGAGGTCTTGCACTTTGGAAAAAAGAATAGAGGCATGGACTATTTTCTAAACGGTGACAAAATTCATAATGCTAAAGTGCAAAGGGACTTGGGAGTCCTAGTCCAGGATTCTCTAAAGGTAAACTTGCAGGTTGAGTCCGTAATTAAGAAAGCAAATGTAATGTTGTCATTTATCTCAAGAGGCTTGGAATACAAAAGCAGGGATGTACTTCTGAGGCTTTATAAAGCACTGGTTAGGCCCCATTTGGAGTACTGTGAGCAATTTGGGGCCCCACACCTCAGGAAGGACATACTGGCACTGGAGCGGGTCCAGTGGAGATTCACACGGATGATCCCAGGAATGGTAGGCCTGACATACGATGAACGTCTGAGGATCGTGGGATTATATTCATTGGAGTTTAGGAGGTTGAGGGGAGATCTAATAGAAACTTACAAGATAATGAACGGCTTAGATAGGATGGACGTAGGGAAGTTGTTTCCATTAGCAGGGGAGACTAGGACACGGGGGCACAGCCTTAGAATAAAAGGGAGTCACTTTAGAACAGAGATGAGGAGAAATTTCTTCAGCCAGAGGGTGGTAGGTCTGTGGAATTCATTGCCTCAGAGGGCTGTGGAGGCCGAGACGTTGAGCGTCTTCAAGACAGAAATTGATAAATTCTTGATTTCTCGAGGAATTAAGGGCTATGGGGAGAGAGCGGGTAAATGGAGTTGAAATCAACCATGATTGAATGGTGGAGTGGACTCGATGGGCCGAATGGCCTTACTTCCGCTCCTATGTCTTATGGTCTTTTCCAAATATTTTAATACTCATATCTGGCCCTGTGCCAAATCCAGCTTGTTTGTCACAGAACAGGAATAAGCAATTCGGCTCCTTGAGCCTGTTCTTTCATCCACTTAGATGGCTGATCTATATCTCAGCTGTTCCATATGCCTGATCCCCTTACCTATTGTTACAATCAGGTGCAGAGTGGTCGAATGGTTCCCCTCTTTTTCCACTCCTTGTTTGACTGCAACAGGTTTTTTGAAAAGGATAGAACATAGAACAGTACAGCACAGAACAGGCCCTTCGGCCCACGATGTTGTGCCGAGCTTTATCTGAAACCAAGATCAAGCTATCCCACTCCCCATCATCCTGGTGCGCTCCATGTGCCTATCCAATAACCGCTTAAATGTTTCTAAAGTGTCTGGCTCCACTATCACTGCAGGCAGTCCATTCCACACCCCAACCACTCTCTGCGTAAAGAACCTACCTCTGATATCCTTCCTATATCTCCCACCACGAACCCTATAGTTATGCCCCCTTGTAATAGCTCCATCCACCCGAGGAAATAGTCTTTGAACGTTCACTCTATCTATCCCCTTCATCATTTTATAAACCTCTATTAAGTCTCCCCTCAGCCTCCTCCGCTCCAGAGAGAACAGCCCTAGCTCCCTCAACCTTTCCTCATAAGAACTACCCTCCAAACCAGGCAGCATCCTGGTAAATCTCCTCTGCACTCTTTCCAGCGCTCCCACATCCTTCTTATAGTGAGGTGACCAGAACTGCACACAATATTCCAAATGTGGTCTCACCAAGGTCCTGTACAGTTGCAGCATAACCCCACGGCTCTTCAACTCCAACCCCCTGTTAATAAAAGCTAACACACTATAGGCCTTCTTCACAGCTCTATCCACTTGAGTGGCAACCTTTAGAGATCTGTGGATATGGACCCCAAGATCTCTCTGTTCCTCCACAGTCTTCAGAACCCTACCTTTGACCCTGTAATCCACATTTAAATTAGTCCTACCAAAATGAATCACCTCACATTTATCAGGGTTAAACTCCATTTGCCATTTTTCAGCTCAGCTTTGCATCCTATCTATGTCTCTTTGCAGCCTACAACAGCCCTCCACCTCAACCACTACTCCACCAATCTTGGTGTCATCAGCAAATTTACTGAGCCACCCTTCAGCCCCCTCCTCGAAGTCATTAATAAAAATCACAAAGATCAGAGGACCAAGCACTGATCCCTGCGGCACTCCGCTAGCAACCTGCCTCCAATCTGAAAATTTTCCATCGACCACCACCCTCTGTCTTCGATCAGACAGCCAGTTACCTATCCAATCGGCCAACTTTCCCTCTATCCCACACCTCCTCACTTTCATCATAAGCCGACCATGGGGGACCTTATCAAACGCCTTACTAAAATCCATGTATATGACTTCAACTGCCCTACCTTCATCAACACACTTAGTTACCTCCTCAAAAAATTCTATCAAATTTGTGAGGCACGACTTGCCCTTCATGAACCCGTGCTGACTATCCCGGATTAATCCGCATCTTTCTAAATGGTCGTAAATCCCATCTCTAAGGACCTTTTCCATCAATTTACCAACCACCGAAGTAAGACTAACCGGTCTATAATTACCAGGGTCATTTCTATTCCCTCTTTTAAACAGAGGAACAACATTCGCCATTCTCCAGTCCTCTGGCACCATCCCTGTGGACAGCGAGGACCCAAAGATCAAAGCCAAAGGCTCTGCAATCTCATCCCTTGCCTCCCAAAGAATCCTAGGATACATTTCATCAGGCCCAGGGGACTTATCGACCTTCAGTTTATTCAAAACTGCCAGGACATCCTCCCTCCGAACATCTATTTCCTCCAGCCTATTAGCCTGTAACACCTTCTCTTCCTCAAAAACATGGATATACTTGTCAATTCAATGATGTTTAACTGTTTGCATGCTGTTGATCATAGAAGACACACTTGGGCAGGTTTTCTTGAGTTTTAACAAAGAGAATAGCTTTTATTGTAGTTAAGCTGGTCCAAGTAAAAAAAAAAAGATGCTCTGTCTTTCGCACACACAATGTCAAAGTTCTCACACATACACACACACACACAAATAGATTACAGAGTGGAGAAGTTAGAGCCATTGGAGGTTGGTTACTTGGCTGGCTTCAGGCTCAATTTGGTGGTCCTGCTGCTTTCCTTGTTCGGGCATTTTAAAGATGTAGACAGATGATTTGTCTGTTCTTCTGGAGGCAGTAGCAGGATTGAGTTCCTTTAAGAAGCTGTGTGTGTGGCACCTGGGTAGTAGTTTCAATCAGCAAAAAGAGTTCCAAAACTTGCAAGTTGAGTGAGAGAGAGAAAGGAGGGCACCCCATTCGTGAGTGTCCTTCAGCATCCTGGCTACTTAACATGTACTGTAGCGAAAGCAGATGCTTAAATACACGGTGGGCTTGACACATGACTGTCGCCCAGTGATTCAAACATGGTCATGGCTCATGTAATTCCTTTGTAACCTGATTGGTTCATGTCTGGGAATCCCTCTTTGCCAGGCTTCCATTGTCCAAATAATTGGATTTAATGGTGCACCTCCACCCAGTTGAGTACACCATATGATTGTTAAAAGTCTGTTTATTAGTGTCGTAAGTAGGTTTATATTAACATTGCAATGAAGTTACTGTGAAAATCACCTAGTCGCCACACTCCAGCGACTGTTCGGGTGCACTGAGGGAGAATTTAGCATGGCCAATGCACCTAACCAGCACGTCTTTCAGACTGCGGGAGGAAACGGGAGCACCCGGAGGAAACCCACACAGACATGGGGAGAACATGCAAACTCCACACAAATGGTCACCCAAGGCCAGAATCAAACCTGGGTCCCTGTGCTGTTAGGCAGCAGTGCTAACTACTGTGCCAGCATGCTGGAGTGGCACATTCTCCCCGTGTCTGGCCTTGATTCTGGCTTTGGGTGACTGTAGAGTTTGCACGTTCTCCCCGTGTCTCCGTAGGTTTCCTCTGAGTGCTCCAGTTTCCTTCCACAGCCAGAAAGACATGCTGGTTAGATGCATTGGCCATGCTAAATTCTCCCTCAGTCTACCCAAACGGTTGCCGGTGCGTGGCAACTAGGGGGTTTTCACAGTAACTTCAATGCAGTGTTAATGTAAGCCTACAAACAATAATGCAGACGGTGACCCAAGCCGGGAATCATACCTGGGTCCCTGGCATTATGAGACAACAGTGCTAACCACTTTGCCACTGTGCCGTCCCGTCTTAATGGGGTCGGGATATGTGGTTCATTCATTCCCCTAAGGTCATTATCTTTGGGCTCAATTTACCTTTCCAGCCAGTGGTTTTAAGAATCATGATTTGATATGGTGGCATAGTGGTTAGCGCTGCTGCCTCGCAGCACCAGGGACCCAGGTTTGATTCTGGCCTTGGGTGACTGTGTGGAGTTTGCGTGTTCTCCTCATGCCTGCATGGGTTTCTTCCCAGTGCTCCACTTTCCTCCCACAGTCCATCGATATGTAGGTTAGGTGGATTAGCCATGGTAAATGTGTAGGGTTACGAGAATAGGGTGGAGGTGTGGGCGTGGGTAAGATGCTCTTTTGGAGAGTTAGTACATACTTGATGGGCTGAATGACCTCCCTCACTATAGAGATTCTGAGATATAAATCATGTTCTTGTGACGCTATTGAACACAATTGACCCCAAGTTACACAGCTTTTTGCTAGAGAAGTTCCAGATTTGTATTCTTTATGTGACAAATGTTCCCTTATTTTGTTCCCAAATATCTTGACTCTAATTTTAAGATCTTTCTGGATTTCCCTACTAGAACCACCTGCAGTGTGTTCTCTTTCTATTCCTGTACCATTATCTGTAGAGTCTCTCAAGGATCTGTTTTTGTCCCCCTCCCACTCCTATTTGTTGCCTGCCCAAAAACATATTAGGTTCAATATGAATGCTGGTGACACCTCTACGTCACCACCACCAAATCTGTCAAACTCTCCACTTTCTATGTCATGCTAATTGGCCAGCATTCAGGACTGGGTGTGCACAATTTTCCTTCAACTAAATATTGGGAAGATCGAAGCCATTATTTCCAGTTCCTAATGCAAATTCTGTTCCCAAGCCATCAACTCCATCGCTCTCCGTGACAGTCTGAGGCTAAATCAGAATGTTTGCAACCTTATAACATATTTGACAAAGAGATGAACATCCGACTACATGTACACTCCATCACCAAAATCATCTATTTTCACCTCCGTAACATTCCCCCAACACGATCCAATGCTTCTTGCAGCTTATCTGCTGCTGAAACCCTAATCCTTGCCTTTGTAACTTCTAGACTTTAATATTCCAAGACTCTCCTGCCTCGCGCTTCATCTTTCTGATTAAAACTCATATACAGCTGAAGCATTACTTCCTCACTTTTGAATGCCAACTTCTTTGAGATAAAGACCAACATTCCATTGCAATTCCTACCTGTGCACTAGCATAAAGCGATTTCCGTATAGAGACTCCTATATTTCTTTGCTCCTCCACAGCTCCTAGCCATTTAAGACAGTATGAACAGTTTGTCTTTCTCAGGTTCAGAGTGGTTGGCTGCATACTTTCACATTAAACTCCCATCTGCCATAGTATTTCCCACTTACTTAATATGTCTGTGCCCCTTTTAAAACTCCCTGCTGCCAACTGCATAACATATTGTGCCTCCTATACAACTGTATTAATCAAGTCAATATATTTGGTAAAAAGTTGAGGCACCAGTACAAATGCCTGAAACATCCATTGTTGTATTCTGCCAATCAGTGAACTTGCCCATTATCCCTAATCTGTCTCCTCACTCCCAACCCCTTGAATGGCATCAAGGTTGGTAAGTCGCCGGGACCGGATGGGATGTACCCCAGGTTACTGTGGGAGGCGAGGGAGGAGATTGCGGAGCCTTTGGCGATGATCTTTGCATCGTCGATGGAGACGGGAGAGGTTCCGGAGGATTGGAGGATTGCGGATGTGGTCCCTATATTCAAGAAAGGGAACAGGGACAGCCCGGGAAATTACCGACCGGTGAGTCTAACCTCAGTGGTTGGTAAGTTGATGGAGAGGATCCTGAGAGACAGGATTTATGATCATCTAGAGAAGTTTAGTATGATCAAAAGTAGTCAGCACGGCTTTGTCAGGGGCAGGTCGTGCCTTACGAGCCTGGTTGAGTTCTTTGAAAATGTGACCAAGCACATTGACGAAGGAAGAGCGGTGGATGTGGTCTATATGGACTTCAGCAAAGCGTTCGATAAGGTCCCCCATGCAAGACTTCTTGAGAAAGTGAGAGGGCATGGGATCCAAGGGGCTGTTGCCTTGTGGATCCAGAACTGGCTTGCCTGCAGAAGGCAGAGAGTGGCTGTGGAGGGGTCTTTCTCTGCATGGAGGTCAGTGACCAGTGGAGTGCCCCAGGGATCTGTTCTGGGACCCTTGCTGTTTGTCATTTTCATAAATGACCTGGATGAGGAAGTGGAGGGATGGGTTGGTAAGTTTGCTGACGACACCAAGGTAGGTGGTGTTGTGGATAGTTTGGAGGGATGTCAGAAGTTGCAGCGAGACATAGATAGAATGCAAGACTGGGCAGAGAAGTGGCAGATGGACTTCAACCCGGATAAGTGTGTAGTGATCCATTTTGGCAGATCCAATGGGATGGAGCAGCAGTATAAAATGAAGGGTACCATTCTTAGCAGTGTAGAGGATCAGAAGGACCTTGGGGTCCGGGTCCATAGGACTCTTAAATCGGCCTCGCAGGTGGAGGATGCGGTCAAGAAGGCGTATGGCGTACTAGCCTTCATTAATCGAGGGATTGAGTTTAGGAGTCGGGAGATAATGCTGCAGCTTTATAGGACCCTGGTTAGACCCCACTTGGAGTACTGCGCGCAGTTCTGGTCACCTCATTACAGGAAAGATGTTGAAGCCATTGAAAGGGTGCAGAGGAGATTTACAAGGATGTTGCCTGGATTGGGGGGCATGCCTTATGAGGATAGGTTGAGGGAGCTTGGTCTCTTCTCCCTGGAGAGACGAAGGATGAGAGGTGACCTGATAGAGGTTTACAAGATGTTGAGGGGTCTGGATAGGGTGGACTCTCAGAGGCTATTTCCAAGGGCTGAAATGGTTGCTACGAGAGGACACAGGTTTAAGGTGCTGGGGGGTAGGTACAGGGGGGATGTCAGGGGTAAGTTTTTCACTCAGAGGGTGGTGGGTGAGTGGAATCGGCTGACGTCGGTGGTGGTGGAGGCAAACTCGTTGGGGTCTTTTAAGAGACTTCTGGATGAGTACATGGGATTTAATGGGATTGAGGGCTATAGATAGGCCTAGAGGTGGGGATGTGATCGGCGCAACTTGTGGGCCGAAGGGCCTGTTTGTGCTGTGACTTTCTATGTTCTATGTTCTATGTTCTATAACGTGATCCTTATCAACTGTCTTCTGGAAGTCCGGTTATGCAACATCCGTAAAAACAAAACCCATCCACTATGTGATTGTCCTTCTTCAAAAAAAAACACCTTCACATCCGCGCCTGCTACTGATATTTGTTCAATTGCTAACATTTCAGCAACTAATTTTTGTGCAAATATCAGATCTGAAGGTACTTGGTTTCTCTCCATTTTCCCTTAAATTCTTGTGTTATAAGTCCCTCCATGATAGCGATTAGTCCTATTTCTGTAATCCTCTCCAGCTCAATATACTTCTCTATTCCTGAACATGTTGTTCCTGTTTGATTCTGGCATACACTTTCTTTGTTGCAGCACTGACAACAATATCTTCAGATGCTGAAGCCCCCATACTCATAAATTCCCTTCCTATGATGCTCTTGAATTACAAAAATAGTACCAGGAATGAGAAGCTTCAGTTATGAAGGTAGATTGGAGAGGTTGGGACTGTTCTCCTTGGAGAGGAGAAGACTAAGAGCAGATTTGAAGGGGTATTCAAAATCATGAGGGGTTTGGACAGAGTAGATGGGGAGAAACTGTTCTGCTTGTAAAAGGATTGAGAACAAGAGGGCATAGATTTAAAGTGACTTGCAAAAGAAGCAAATGTAATGTGAGAAAAAGATTTTTCGCACAGCGAGTGTTTCGGGTCTGGAATGCACTGCTTGGAAGAGTGGTGGAGGCAGGTTCAATTGAGGCATTCGAGAGGGCATTCGATTATTTGAATAAAAGCAATGTGCAAGGATACGGGGAAAAGGCAGGAGAATGGCACTAAGTCATACGGTTCATTCAAAGAGCCAGTGCCGACATGATGGACCGAATAGCCTCCTTATGCACCGTAACAATTCTGTGATTCTCTCCGTGTTTCTTCCACTGAATTTTCTTTCTTTGAGACCTACCTCATCTCTTGGTTCAACATCTGCTTTTTCTTGTGCCTCTGAAAAACCTTGGGAAATGTTTTAAAATGTGAATTGTAGTTATTGTTCATGTGTTTTACCTTCTATGCCTTCGAAAGTTTTGGCTTTTATATGTTAAATCAATTTTGTCATCCACTATTTGTGTAGAAATAATAAGAATAGTATTTTTGGTAAGTGGTGCCAGTGTAGGAGTCTGAAACAATTGATTCCCAACAGTTTGGTTGAATTACACACATGGTCTTCAATTTGGTCTGAGGCATCCACAAATATGCACACAACCACAAAAATGGGGAGTGACCCACATACATATCTTTTCTAGCTTACTTTGGTTTTGGGTGAATCACATTGTTATTGTGAAGTGTCTTTTTAAGTACCTGCATTATGAATATTAATACAGATTCTGTGATAATTCAGGTACTTCATTTTGTATTTGCTTGCATATCTTTAAGCCTACTTTCAAGTTCTATTAACCTACATTTTTCTTGGTTAAAAACAGGGAATGAGTCACAGACTTCGCGGAAGTCTGACAGCAGTTAAGACCAGAGCTCCACAGTTAGGAGGTATGTTTGTTATATTTGTTACAGAAGTTGCATTTATTACTTAAAATTATAGAGACAGCTTTAAAGGTTTGGTTTTGAATTATGTTGGTTCTGACGAGAACGAAGTTGATCCATGAGGAGCAAATGGCAAAAAAATTGCAATTATAGCTGAATACTGTACTGTGCCAACATAAGCTGTTCAGACATGAAATATCCCAGGCAGAACATGCTTGCTTAATTGGAGTGGCAAAATTGGTAATGAGATACCTTGAGGGTAGGGAAACAAAACCATCTAAATCTAAGTCAAACAATGGGGCTCTAATTTAGCAGTCTTTCTAGCAAGTGCTGGGTTTCTGAGGCTCGTGATAACGTTTGTTTTTAAAAATGGATTCTCTCAGGCTTTCTGAAAGTAATTTTGTTAAATTATTTCACTGTGTTTTGGGAGTACAGACCACTTAATAAACTATACCATCAGAGCTATCCTGTTTTGGCATGGGGTAATTCATAATACTTTTACCTGGCCTACTTGAGGTTTTGGGCACGCAATCTAGAGTGATGACTTCTGAGGGAGAGCTCTGTTGTCAGAGATGTCACATTTTGGGTGAGAAGTTAGACAGAGGTATCATTGCATCACCTACCTTTTCAAGTCGATGTAAAGAGGAAAAGCTTGAAGAAAAGTAGGGAGTTCACCCAGTGTTCCAGCTAACCATTCCTTTCGCTCAACACCACTAAAATGAATTGACTATTCATCCCATTTACTTAATGAACCTTGCATCAATGTGAAAATTGGAACCTGTTTTTGCCTTCATGACAATTCACTGTACTTCAAAAGGAACTAATTGATTGTGAAGCATTTTGCAGGGGTCCTGCAAAGTGGCCAATCTATTGCCTCCATTATACACTTGCCCTTTTTAACAATAGAAGGCAAATTTTGAATGGGACACCCAGTAGGACAATTCCTCGACAAAGTATTTGTTGCCGCCACTCAGAGCTGTCAATATTCTGTGCTACAGGAATACTGCATTATTGCTGACAATCCTTATCATAACCAGCAAATACAACTTTTTTTTTAAGCTGACCTGAATAAAACAGCTTTTTATAATGAGTTACTGTTATTTGATTGGAATATTTCAGGTATTATTTATTAGGTAATACTAATGCCTGCCAAGCATCAGAAAAACACATGAATTTCCTGATTGAGAAAACCCGATTGAAAGAAAAAAATTACTTTTAAGGTGTTCCACTGCTTAATATAACAAAATTATTAAATAAATTGTTATGAACTATTGCATATTCTATTCCATTTAGATCAGACCGCAGTAAATCGACGGTTTTATGTAGTTATTGATGTTTTTATTTGTATAATGTTTCTTTTTCTATTGAGGTACTCCAAACAGTGGGTTAAAGTACTCACTATACATTTGGAGCATGCTTCGGAACGTTTCAGCTTTCTGCTGCACAATTTATGCAATAATTTAGACCAGTTTATTTTATGTAGCTAATGATTTCTTCTCTCTTTATGATTTTAGGTAGCTTTGCTATATGGGGTGGGCTGTTTTCAATGATTGACTGTGGCTTAGTGAAGGTCAGAGGTAAAGAAGATCCATGGAATTCTATAACCAGTGGAGCCTTAACAGGAGCCATATTAGCTGCACGAAGTGAGTGAAATAGTCTGTATTTTTGTCAGTATAAATCATGAGTGATGTCTCAACTTGGTATGCAACAAGGTATTAGTAAAGAATAGGAATCTTAAGAGGCTTTAGATTCACAGATGTTCCTTTGTATTTCACTAATAGCTGATTTTATAATTACCTCGACTTAAAAAAAGTTTGCCATTTTGAATCTTGTTTTTATTTTGCTGCCCTGTCATTTGGGATACATTTCAGTAGGGGAACTTGAATTTTGTAAGACACTGCTGTAATACTCTTTCCATATATTGCTCTGCTCTGTCAAAACTACCATTATCATGAGGGTTATAATAATCATGAATCTGTATTTTAGGGTCATTTTATTTAACTGTGTTTTTATACAAACGGGGATTTCAAAGTTGTAATAAACCCAAGAAGACAAAACCTATTGGCCTCCAAAAATATTGTCACTTATATGCTGCAGAAAGCTTTGGAAGCTGTAATGTATCACTCCTGTTTTAAAAGAATGCTTTACACAATCCAGAATTTGAAATTGATCTATTGTCATTATTCAAAATAAATGTCTTGCAGTGATATTTGTTCATGGTGATACAAAGGTAACACAATCCAATTAATTCTAGCTCTGCAAACCTGTTGATTACATACCAAAGGTGTCTTTACACTTTCTATTGTAATCTGAATGCCGGCTGCAGACCCACCTATTATCTTTCTATTGCCCAAATTGGAAACCGGTAACTATGTGTGCCTGTTTGCCACTGTGAATGGGTTTTGAGCAGTTATAATAGGTTGATGCTTTGAAATCTGCAAGTGACTGCCCGCCCCCCCCTCCAAAAACCCAAATCTCATTGATTCATGGTTTAACAATGTATAATCTGGCTGCTAATCATCTTTCCAACATTCCCCAATTTTCAGTTATGCTAGTTTGGATTTCAGTTGCATGTGCCTGTGACCCCAAAAGGCACAAAGATTTCTAGAATGCTTTTAATTGTAATTTAGTGAAGTGCAGTTGGGAGGGATTATATTCTGAATTTGTCCAATAGCACCTTAGTTATAGGTATTTGTTGGAATTTGAAGTATAGATCTCCGTTTTGGAATAGTTACAGTGATAATTTCCATGCTTTGATTAGATAATAAAAATTATCTAATTTTAAAAATACTCTATGTCTAAAACCTGTGGAACTCCAGTTTCTATTTTACTGTTTTAAAATAAAATGTGTCAGATGTATAAGCTTATGTGACTGCTCTACGTCTTAGCCATGGTGTGAAGCATTTGTTGAAGATGATATTACAACATTATCCATTTATTTTTAACTCCCCTGGAACCTTGATTTCATGTACTGTTCCTGGGGACAAACAGCAGGAAACCAGTGAAAATGCTGTCACCTCCTTTAATTTTGTTCATCAGTTTTACAGCAACGAGATATTGCAATAATGGAAATATCACATGATAATGCCTCATTCCCATTTGCCTTTATCCCATGGTCACTGTTTCAATCACTAACTTCAATAATGCATTCTTTATTTAGTCTTATCACATTTTTGCTCATTGTCCTAAATTTTTAATCTTGCAACTCTATTCCTTGTAGTTGACCCATTTAACTCTGGAAACAGTATATTTCTGCCCTATACCCTTAACATTTTAAACACCTATTAAATTGTTCTATTATTTCCATTAGATCTAATTTTTGGTATCCTCATAACAGGAAACATCCCAGTGGGTCTAAGTTTTATCTTGTAATACCTTGGCAACTTTCAAATGGTTTGGAGACAAAAACAGAATCTAGCATTCCAACTCAATATAGGTTTACCATTGAATCTTGATGTTTATATTCTATACCGCATGTCATAAAACTGTGTTCCACAGGTCTTTATCCACTTGCTGCTTTTGATGTATTGAGAATCCAAATCTCCAATTCCCTTTCTTTCCACATCATCCAATGATCTCCAATTAAGTCTTTTAAAATCAAAATGTACCACCTCACCCTTGCTGACATTGAATTTTATTTCCTACTTTTTGGTCCATTGAATAATTTGATCAGTCTCTCCCATGAAGCTTCATTTGGTCCTAGGATTCATTTATTTTATTCATCATATTTTAGTATTATCTGCAAATGTGAACACTTGTTTCCTAGCTCTTTCTTAAAATCACTGATGTATATAGTGCATGATAGTCCCAAAACAAAATCTTGCAGGACAAGTATCTACTTGCAACCAATGCGAAACTGCTTAACTGATTCCTCCCTTCTAATCAGCTTTTAGTCCAATTTACTGTTCCCCCAACTTCGTATTCCTTAATCTTTTTCCAATAATATTCTGTCTGGTACTTTATCAAAGGCTTTCTTCGTGTCCATGTGCACCATATCCACAGCATTTCCCTCAACTACCAAAACAAGAATGCCAGTTTTATTCCTTCGCTTTTAAGAAAGAAATTCTGTTTGCAAATCATTAGTATAATTTGGTTTGATATCTTTTTAGTTACTTCTAGAGTATTTATTATAACATATAAACTATGCGACTTTCATTTAGATGGTCCAGTGGCAATGGTGGGATCAGCTGCTATGGGAGGTATACTTCTTGCCTTGATTGAAGGAGCTGGAATAATGCTGACACGGTTTGCTTCAACACAATTCCCAACAGGTAAATTGCAAATATAAATATGGTATTGCTCACTAAGAACAAATGTATAAAAGTATTATTAATGTATATAAATATATATTTAAGTGTAACAGCATTTTGCTTTGCCTGGACGGATGGTTAAATTCCCCAGATAAGTGCTCTAGTGAGCCCACTAGGAGGATATGAAGGTTCTTCCCTCAGGAAGTTTTCCTTTCCATTTGCAAGTTTGTGCAGCTTCCCTATTTGAGTTATGTATTGGTATCATTGTTCGTTAAGATTGGGTGATGAAAACATTTCATTACTTGGTACAGCACAAATTTCAATATTATTGCAAGTGTAATATCAGATGTTTGCTTTCCACAGTACAAAATAACTTGGGGAAACAACCTGTTGTACCAAATGCACAAACTAATACATTAAAAGTTGTTAATGTTAGTTCATATCTATTTACAAACATTTTCTGTACAAGTTTGTTAGAATAATAGCAGCTGAAATTTTCAGTAAGTTTTATATCATCTAGAAAACCTAAATAACTATGTAATTAGTATTTCTATTTGAATCACTGGTTGGACTTCAACAAATTTTCATACGTCTGTTATATTTTTACTGACAAAAGAATTAAACTAAAACAAAAATGCTGTAGGGATCAGGGATGTCCAAACTTTCACAGCTGATCAGAAATATGTGACAGGTTGCACAATTTAAGACCTATACACAAAAATTGAGAAACTCTCCCCACACTATCACTCCCTAAAAGAAAACCTCAAACACATGGGGCATGGAGTTTCTGTTTGGTTGTGCTGTTTCTTGCAGCACAAATAGCCTGAAATTGGTTAAACAAGTACAATAGATCAAGGTATTTCAGGCGCCAAATATGCCCAATGCAAATATTTCCACTATCTGTCACATTAGCTCAAAGTATGTAATGTTCGAAGTTAGAGCCAATCCCACCCACAAAGCTGCCTCATTCTCAGATCAAATTAATCAGCATTGTGAATTTCTGCTAATTGCATCCATTATGGGCTTTCATAGAGGCTGAGTGTTTAGTTGGAAGAACATTAATAGATGTGTTTTGAAAGCATTTAATATACTTGCTAAGAAACTGACTGCTGCACACCAATTTCATTTGTAATTGATTCTGAAGGTTTAAGTCTTTTTCCACTATTTAAATTGGTGCTATTCACAGGCGACGATCTTGGCACTGATTTTGTGCTAAGTCCATTTTAGCTGTATAAATTACTCCTAAATTTATCAAGGACTATTAAGGCAAATTTTAAAATATAACTAAATTCTAAGGCATTATTCAGTTGTGCAGGTTCATGAAAGATTTGCCAATCAAGGATATGTAATGAAGTTGATCAGAAACTTGAGCAAAAAAAAACACTTGAAAACAAGTGCAACTTGATCCAGATCACCGATTATACGCAAAGCAGAAACACTTGGCTAGAAATTTCAGTCATAGGACTTTAAATTGTGCTAGCCAGGTAAAAATGGACAATTCCTGATTCAGACCAGGAAAGATTAGAATTTAAATTGAACAAAAATGAGAATCAGTTTTGAATTAACATGTAAATGCCTACGAAGAGCTTTATGGATGATTTTTTTAAATCTTTGGGTGATTCTATATATAAAAATTAGCCATTTAAATTTTAGAGAACAAAGTAATAATCCCAGTTATTGTATGTTAACAGTTATAACGTACTAGATTTTAAAACTGTAAACCTGGTTGCAGTATGAAAAATTGTGTGAAAAGACAGACAGGAGCTCTACAAGCCACAGTCACCATGTGCAATTAAGTTTGATTGGTGATGCACTCGTTCACTAAGTTTTAAAGTTAAAAACAACTGCAAGAAAGTGATCGAATTTCAGTGGTATTGGATCGTGTTAAATGAGTATAGAATTAATTTGGGAAGGTTGAACAAAAACCAGTGATCTGATTGTGCAATTACTGAGGAGAAAGTTGGAGAATATATACAAGTATTTTTTTTAACCGTTCTTTTTCTACCCATATAGGTCCACAGTTTGCAGATGACCCAACTCAGCTACAAACTCCAACGTTTGGCGAATATAGACAATATCAGTGACAAATCGGTTGCAATACCTCTAACTTTGTGGATGCTGAAGGACTAATAGTGTTATTACGGGAACAAATAAGGCACTCCAGACATCCTCTGAAGAGCACACCATCCTACATAGTCATATGTAACCATTTTTTAAAGGTGGCTGATGTGAGTTATTGCAGGGCTGGTGTGATTAGAAAAGGCCGTTGTAGAAAACTTTACAAAAAAAGTGATTTTCTGCCAATGGCTGTGGAATATATGTATATATGGTATATACCATATCTTACCTTGATATGAAGGCTCTTGTATCAGAATAGTTATATAATCCAAAATTATTTTGTGCCTGAGTTTTATAGAGTTCTCCAGTAAATATATTTGTAAACTGTATGGTCAAATATTCAATGACAGTGTCTCTTTTGTCATTTCAAATCCAACAAAATATAATCACAACATCCCAACTCTTCCTAAGGGCAGAATACTTTTCAGACATTGGTTTTAACTAGCAAGGTCACAAACCACTATTGCAAGGGCAAGAGTTCCATCTCATTACATTAAAAATGGAAGACCAAATCATCTACTTTGAATTTTAAAGATTTAGTTTATTTATTACTTTGGCTGTTAGGTTTATGAATACACTTGCTATGAGCTGAATGTGTTTTGCTAAGACTCCAGGCATTCTAATTGAAGTGATTATAAAAAGGTGACAATTATTTGACCTATTTATAGTTGAATTCAAGTTAAAACACTTGATGGGGGAGAAACTACTCAACATCTTTATAATAAGTGAAAGATGGGAATTGAAGCACCAGTATTGACAAGAAAACCTGTGTATTGACCTGGAATGATTGGGTTTTCAAATCTAATGTATCTTTACGAATGCCACGTTAGTGCTGTCCATCCAACACCTTGGTGAATTGTGCATGAAGCAACTCGTCTTGATAGTAAAATTTCCATTAGGAGTTACAATTGTGGCAGTGAAGAATACCAGTATATGAGAAAAATGTGTTTTGTCACACATAGAACATCAATAAAAAATTGTCTTAGTATGGAACTATTTGTTTGTTTTCCCCCTACCTTCTAATTCCTAGAATTGATTATGGCTGGGATTCAAGTTAGCAGCTGATTTGACTGACATAAGAGAAGGTGCAATTAAAGTGTTCCGATGCAATCTCTCTAGTAACCTCTCAATACGAGTACTCATTTCTGCTAAACTGAAATTAGTTCAGTTGGGTTATTTGACACAATAACCTGACAGCTGATTACTGCTTCATTTCATACCCAAGCCTGAAATGCAAAGGAACTGTCTATGGTTTCAAGTCATGTTCTTTTCCAGAAGTCCTCTTGTGTTTGGACATTTGAATGCTGGAGAAGTTTAGCTCCTGCTGGCAAGAAATTGGGAGAGATGTATCATAGTTTGGCTTCTCTTTTGATTGACTCTGTTCCTAGTGTGCTTTAGTTGTCATCTGATTACATTTTAAGCAGTCCATGGGACCAAGGCTGACCTTCCACTCGGGTTGTGGGTCCTAAGGTGATTAAAAATGGCCAATGCTGTATCTGCACATTATGCCACAGGTGGGGCAGGTAGTGTTTGATGAGGCAGGTGGGATGCTCAGATTTTTGGGTGCTTCTGCTGTTTGCACTGAGCCTCCACTGTTTGCACTGAGCCTCCACCTGGGCCGGTTAGAGGCGTTTGGAATGTTTGGCACCTATATTGATGCTTCTCCAGTTTGAATAGTCTTTAGCAAGAACCTCCCACATATTGGAGATGTTGCATTTTTCAGGGAGGTTTTGAGGATGTCCCTGAAACATTTCTTCTACCCTCCTGGTAACCACTTGTTGCGGTTGGAGTGTTTGTTTTGGGATTCTTGTGTCAGACATGCAGGTGGCCTGCCCAACATAGGCAATTAGCTGAAATCAGTGCCATAATATTGTAGATGTTGGTCTGAGGGAGGATAGAACATAGAACAGTACAGCACAGAACAGGCCCTTCGGCCCACAATGTTGTGCCGAGCTTTATCTGAAACCAAGATCAAGCTATCCCACTCCCTATCATCCTGGTGTGCTCCATGTGCCTATCCAGTAACCGCTTAAATGTTCCTAAAGTGTCTGACTCCACTATCACTGCAGGCAGTCCATTCCACACCCCAACCACTCTCTGCATAAAGAACCTACCTCTGATATCCTTCCTACATCTCCCACCACGAACCCTATAGTTATGCCCCCTTGTAATAGCTCCATCCACCTGAGGAAATAGTCTTTGATCGTTCACTATCTATCCCCTTCATCATTTTATAAACCTCTATTAAGTCTCCCCTCAGCCTCCTCCGCTCCAGAGAGAACAGCCCTAGCTCCCTCAACCTTTCCTCAGAAGACCTACCCTCCAAACCAAGCAGCATCCTGGTAAATCTCCCCTGCACTCCCACATCCTTCTTATAGTGAGGTGACCAAAACTGCACACAATATTCCAAATGTGGTTTCACCAAGGTCCTGTACAGTTGCAGCATAACCCCACGGCTCTTCAACTCCAACCCCCTGTTAATAAAAGCTAACACACTATAGGCCTTCTTCACAGCTTTATCCACTTGAGTGGCAACCTTTAGAGATCTGTGGATATGGACCCCAAGATCTCTCTGTTCCTCCACAGTCTTCAGAACCCTACCTTTGACCCTGTAATCCACATTTAAAATAGTCCTACCAAAATGAATCACCTCACATTTATCAGGGTTAAACTCCATTTGCCATTTTTCAGCCCAGCTTTGCATCCTATCTATGTCTCTTTGCAGCCTACAACAGCCCTCCACCTCATCCACTACTCCACCAATCTTGGTGTCATCAGCAAATTTACTGATCCACCCTTCAGCCCCCTCCTCAAAGTCATTAATAAAAATCACAAAGATCAGAGGACCAAGCACTGATCCCTGTGGCACTCCGCTAGCAACCTGCCTCCAGTCTGAAAATTTTCCATCCACCACCACCCTCTGTCTTCGATCAGATAGCCAGTTACCTATCCAATCGGCCAACTTTCCCTCTATCCCACACCTCCTTACTTTCATCATAAGCCGACCCTGGGGGACCTTATCAAACGCCTTACTAAAATCCATGTATATGACATCAACTGCCCTACCTTCATCAAGACACTTAGTTACCTCAAAAAATTCAATCAAATTTGTGAGGCACAACTTGCCCTTCACGAATCCGTGCTGACTATCCCGGATTAATCCGCATCTTTCTAAATGGTCGTAAATCCCATCCCTAAGGACCTTCTCCATCAATTTACCAACCACCGAAGTAAGACTAACCGGTCTATAATTACCAGGGTCATTTCTATTCCCTTTCTTAAATAGAGGAACCGCATTCGCCACTCTCCAGTCCTCTGGCACCATCCCCGTGGACAGTGAGGACCCAAAGATCAAAGCCAAAGGCTCTGCAATCTCATCCCTTACCTCCCAAAGAATCCTAGGATATATTTCATCAGGCCCAGGGGACTTATCGACCATCAGTTTATTCAAAACTGCCAGGACATCCTCCCTCCGAACATCTATTTCCTCCAGCCTATTAGCCTGTAACACCTCTTCCTCAAAAACATGGCCCCTCTCCTTGGTGAACACTGAAGAAAAGTATTCATTCATCACCTCGCCTATCTCTACTGACTCCATGCACAAGTTCCCACTACTGTCCTTGACCGGCCCTAACCGCACCCTGGTCATTCTTTTATTCCTCACAAGAGTAAAAAGCCTTGGGGTTTTCCTTGATCCGACCCGCCAAGGACTTCTCATGTCCCCTCCTAGCTCTCCTAAGCCCCTTTTTCAGCTCATTCCTCGCTAACTTGTAACCCTCAATCGAGCCATCTGAACCTTGTTTCCTCATCCCTACACAAGCTTCCCTCGTCCTTTTCACAAGACATTCCACCTCTTGCATGAACCATGGTTCCCTCACTCGGCCATTTCCTCCCTGCCTGACAGGGACATACCTATCAAGGACACCCAGTATTTGTTCCTTGAAAAAGTTCCACTTTTCATTAGTGCCTTTCCCTGACAGTTTCTGTTCCCATCTTATGCCCCCTAATTCTTGCCTAATCGCATCATAATTACCTCTCCCCCAATTGTAAACCTTGCCCTGCCGTACAGCCCTATCCCTCTCCATTGCAATAACAAAAGACACCGAATTGTGGTCACTATCTCCAAAGTGCTCTCCCACAACCAAATCTAACACTTGGCCCGGTTCATTTCCCAGTACCAAATCCAATGTGGCCTCACCTCTTGTCGGCCTATCCACGTATTGTGTCAGGAAACCCTCCTGCACACACTGCCCCATCCAAACTATTTGACCTACAAAGGTTCCAATCAATATTTGGAAAGTTAAAGTCCCCCATGACAACTACTCTGTGACCCCCACACATATCCATAATCTGCTTAGCAATTTCTTCCTCCACATCTCTATTACTATTTGGGGGCCTATAGTAAACTCCTAACAACGTGACCGCTCCTTTCCTATTTCTAACCTCAGCCCATATTACCTCAGTGTGCAGATCCCCCTCAAAGTGCCTTTCCGCAGCTGTTAAACTATCCTTGATTAACAATGCTACTCCTCCACCTCTTTTACCAGCTTCTCTACACTTACTGAAACATCTATACCCCGGAATGTCCAACAACCATTCCTGTCCTTGTTCTACCCACGTCTCCATAATGGCCACAACATCGTAGTCCCAAGTACCAATCCACACCCCAAGTTCATCTACCTTGTTCCGGATGCTCCTTGCATTGAAGTAGACACACTTCAACCCACCTTCCTGTCTATCGGTACCCACCCTTGACCTTGATACCTTCCCCAATACCTCACCACCCTCAACACTGACTTCTGGACTACAACTCCTTTTCCCACTCCCCTGACAAATTAGTTTAAACCCCCCTGAAGAGCCTTATCAAAGTTGCCTCCCAGGATATTGGTGCCCCTCTGGTTCGGGTGCACCCCATCCTGTTTGTACAGGTCCCACCTTCCCCAGAATGTGTTCCAATTATCCACGTATCTGAAACCCTCCCTCCTACACCATCCCTGCAACCACATGTTTAACTGCACACTCTCCCTGTTCCTCAACTCGCTATCACGTGGCACCGGTAACGTACCAGAGATGACCACATGTTTTGTCTTGGCTCTCAGCTTCCAGCCCAGCTCCCGAAATTCCTGCTTTAAATCCCCATCCCTTCTCTTACCTATGTCGTTGGTACCAATGTGTACCACGACTTGTGACTGTCCCCTCCCCCTTAAGAATCTGGAAAACACGGTCCGAGATGTCACAGACCCTGGCATCCGGTAGGCAACATACCATCCTCGAGTCTCTTTTGCTGCCACAGAACCTCCCATCTATCCCTCTAACTAACGAGTCCCCAATAACTATTGCTCTCCCCCTTACCCTCCCGAGCCACAGAGACGGACACAGTGCTGGAGATCCTCTCACTGCGGCTCACCACTGGTATGTCGTCCCCCTCAACCGTATCCAAAGTGGAATACTTGTTGCTAAGGGGAACGACCACAGGGGATCCCTGCACTGACTGCTTCCTCCCAGCCCCTCTCACCGTCACCCATCTATTTTCATTCCTCAGAGTAACTATCCCTAAAGCTTCTGTCTATGGCCACCTCTGCGTCCCTAATGATCCTAAGTTCATCCAACTCCAGCTCCAGTTCCCTAACACGGGTTTTGGAGGAGCTGCAGATGGGTGCACTTCCCAGAGGTGTAATCAGCAGGGACACTGTCGTCGTCCCTCACCTCAAACATAGTGCAAGAGGAACATAGCACTGCCTGCACACCCATCCCCTCTAGATACCTTGCCAGTACCAGGTAGAAACAGCAAAAATGAATTAAACTCACCACTGCTCGCCCTTTCTGCCTAAGCCCTGTGAGCCAAAGCCCTTATAGCTCACACTCTGCTTCCCACACACTCCCCTGCCCGCTCCCGACGCTGCCTGCTGTATACTGCAGCCTACCTTTTATACTTCGCGCGCTTAAAAAACCCTTCCCAGACTCCTTAGCAGCCCACTTCCGGTTTTCACTTTAAACTTAAGAAAAATACTACTACAAAAGTAAAGGCCGAAAAAACACTCACTGACTAAATAAATAAATAAATAATTCAATCAATCTCTCACCAGCACTCCTGCCTCAAATCACTCCCTCTCTGCTTGCTCCAGTGGAACAATCTATTGAGATTACTACAAAATATTGAGAACAATATTGAGATTAGAGTGCCCATCTTGCTACTGAATGTGCAGAAACATCACTTTTATTCCATAAAGACAGCTGTCAAAGGCAGTTTTGCACCCATTATGAGCTGAAACTCAAGCATGGCATGAAAATCCTTTGGTCCCTTTGGTTGAGAGATTTGAATGGTCAAAAACATTTTTCCACTTTTATAACAAATTGAATCAAATTTTTAGTTGCGGTCTTTATGTTGGAGAGAGAAACATGATACACAGATGTGCTCCACGAGTTGTAGTTTACCTACCTTCAATATAGGAACAGGCCTTTTAGTTCCTTGAGCCTCTTTCATCTTTCAGTGAGATCAGGCTAATCTGTAACCTAGATTCATTGATATGAGATCCTGTATCTCAGCCTACAACTTAAAGTAGTAAAGACAACTATTTTTGATTGTTTGCCAGCAAATTAGATACACATCTGTGGTATAATGAGCAGTGATCACTAAAATCCTATAGACACAAGGAGGGGTGAAACAATTCATGCTCGCAAGTTCAGACAAATTTGCTTCATACATGTTTGGTAAGATGTTAATTCCTCAAGATAAAGGTCCCCAAATAATTTGCTTCCTTTCAATGTAATGGCATTACTGTAAAATTCAGAAATGTCTATAAATTTAGAAACATTGTGCCTGGACTTGGGTTGAACCTTGAATGCTGGAGAAGTCTTGCTGCTGTTGACAAAATGTGTAGTAAATGCACCACAGCAGTTAAGCTTTTATCATGATTCTCCTAACAAGCTTCAGTTGTCACCCCCACAAAGACAGCCATCAGAGACAATTTTACATCACTTTGTGCTGAGACTCAATTGCAGTTCGGTGGTTAGAATATTTCTATCTTTAAATCTCAGTAAATGCACTGTTAAGGTGGCTATAAAATAGTTGATGCTACCACCTCAGCAGAAAACCAGGAATTCAATGTAAATTTCACTTCTGTGACACCTTGATATTTTTCCAAGTTAAATGGTATTACAAAAGATGATTGCATATGATTGAGAGATCTGTGCGTTTGACACAAGCAGTTGAATTTATTAGATTTGACACATCAGCCCTATTTTGGAAAATACCCAAGAAATGAACATTGTACAACTCCTTGCTGAAACATGGAGATGTTTGTAGTACATTTACAAATAGAGATGACATTCAAAAATAGTTAATGATTTACCTGATTTTACAAACACAAATTGGAAGACAGTAATCATGTACATTCTGAAATACAAATATTCCAAACAGTCTGCTGGGAAGTAAAAAAACTGTATTTTGTGAAATAAGATATGTAATTTTCCTAGTAATTAGAGGATGAGTCATAGTTTCAGACAAAGATTTTCTTCACATAATTTTGAACATTTTTGTGGAGCTGTTTCCCTGTAGCTGCAAAAATCTCCTGTGCCAGTTTACGTGTTCCTTCAGTTTCAGACCACATGGCTCGATAAACAGGCACGGTGTACTTTTGTTTTCCCTGTGAAGAGGGCAACAGTGACAACAATTTTTATCTTAAAGTTTATTTATTTATTAGTCACAAGTAGGCTTACATTAACACTGCAATGAAGTTACTATGAAAATCCCTTAGTTGCCACACTTTGGCACCTGTTCAGATTCACTGAGGGAGAATTTAGCATGTCTTTGGACTATGGGAGGAAACCAGAGGAACCCCACGCAGACGCAGGGAGAACATGCAGACTTCACAGACAGTGACCCCAAACTGGGAATCGAACCCGGGTCCCTGGCACTGAAGCAGCAGTGCTAACCACTGTGCCACCATGCTGCCCCTTAAGGGAAGCATTGGTATATTAAACAAATTAATTCTAGGTTTATTGATCTTCATCACTCCCTGGCTATCGTGGCCACCAATTCGGCAAAAAAGCATTAAAGTGGTATAACAACTTTGTTATGCTGAACATTTTTGTATTACACTGAAGTAATAGTACCGGGACAGGCATAGTAATAAGCAGAAATGTTAACCCTCTATCTTAGTCTGTCAATCTTTTGAACTTTCACCAGTCTTTTATCATGAGCATTTCTTTTTCTCTATGCCACAACATTTGCCATTTGTGTCTCCAACTAAGTTGTCTGTTTTTCAACTTATTTTTGTCTCTGCAATGTCTTTGTTCCCCAGCTCACATTGTCTTTCAAATCTCAATGCATTTCTGCAGACATGTCTTTCTTGGTGGTGGTCCCAAACTCTCAAATCTGTGTGGCTCTGCCCTTCAATGTTTGGTTGTACTCCCCAGATTTTTCTCTCTGCCCTTTCTCAGCATCTTTCACTTAGTCTCATTTACCCTTATTTCTCTGACAGTTTTCAATGCATTTTGAAATGACTCAATTTTAATGTATAGGATATAAATAATCTACTCAACAGCAAATGTGTTTGTAATTATTACATTTTTCATCTTGCATTTCGTAGAAAAAAGAGATCATTAATTTCAGTGTAGGATACTCATTTACATACCTGACTATAGAGGAAATTCCTGAGTTCATCAAACGCGTCCTCATAGTTATTTTTCACAACAATCTGCACCCAGCGAAAACGCAGTTCTGCATTCTTAGCCTTGGATATCTTTGGGTACATTTCAGCCAACTTTACAATATTGCCTACAGAAAACCAGGTTTTAAATTTTATTCCAGATATTATAGTTTTAATGCAAATAATATAGACAGTTACAGGGCAAGAGTAGAGAGGAATATGAGCCAAATGCGGGCAATTGGGACTAGCTTAGTGGTTAAAAACTGGGTGGTTGGGCTGAAGGGCCTGTTTCCGTGCTGTAAGCCTCTATGAATCTATACCTTATCTACAGTTTTTTTTCTGATCACAATTTTTTAATATTGGGTTGTAATATCACTTACCACCAATATTGTATATACATGGGAAATTACTGAAATGAAACGTCTTTCATGTTTCATGTTTATATCAACCATCCAGATCAGCAAAAATCTCAAGTCCAATCCTAACAGGCTAACAGCAGGATTGTCACAACTGGCCTGGCCTAAGGCTTGGAAGGTAGAAGTGGTTAGGATGGAAAAGGGGGAGTGGGGAAGGTGGTCCCACTCCTGAACACAATCTTGTAGACTCTGTAGTTATAAGCCATAAAAAGCAATGTACATTGGATTCAATCCTTGTTCCACTGAGTTAACAAACCTGAACTGGGGAAATAGTGTTTTTAAAAAAAGCTCAAGTACCCCTTTGGTTAAGTAAGGGATGGAAAAGATAAATGTTTTCTATTCCAGAAATGATAACCAATGGCCCCATTCAGCAACTGCACATGTAGGAGTGGTTTAAACTATCATAGCTAAATTACCTGCCAACACTCACCATCTGGCTCATGCATAAAGAATGGCCACATGGTTTGAGGGTGCCAGTGGCATGGAACTGTACGCCTGCAGCAAAGGACGGGAGAGAAAAAAAAATCGAAGTAGTACGGATGCAATGCGTTAAATTTTGTAATGTAGGAAAACTTGCCAGCCAATTTGCACACAAGGTCCCACCAAAGACCAGTGGTTAAAGGATCAATGTTGGACCAGACATCAGAAAGGCCTCCACTGCTCTTAATTGAGGGTACCAACAGATATTTTGTGTGCACCCGAGAGGGAAGATGGGACTTTGGGTTAATATGCTGTCCAAAAGAAACACTGCAATGTTTCCTCAGTTTTATGCTGAACGGTGATCCTTATTTATTTTCCACAACAATCTGCACCCAGTGAATAAATAGTTCTACATTCCTAGTTTTTGCTATCTCTGGGTACATTTCAGCCAGCTTTGCAATATTACCTACAGCAAACCAAATTTCAAATTTTATTCCAGTTATCATAATCAACTTTTATGTATCTGGAATGGGACTTGAATGCAAAACCCATGACTCGGGTACAAGTGCTACCACTGAGCCAAGGCTAAACATAAATTGTATGACCACAGATTATCTTTAATCTTGACTATGAATTGATCCTTGGCTTTTGTATCTATACACTACTAAGTGCTACACTACTTCCATCCTTGGCATTAAATATATAGAATTCTCCCATAGAAATTAGCAAATTCTAACTCTATTTTATTGAGATTGATAGATTTTTGCTAACCGGGAGTATTAAGGAATATGGGGCCGGGGTTGGGTGGATGGGATTAGGATAGGCCATGATCTCTCTGATTGGCAAAACAGACTCGGGCTGAATAGGTGACTCCTGTTCCTGCGAACTTGAATCATTTTGAACTCTAGTGCCACAGGTTTAAAATGTATCTAAATAACCTTCACTTTAGATGCACAGTGTTTAGACTTACTGAAATAAAGCTATTAATATACAATCTTAAAACATTACATTCTTGATAGGAAATAATTTTAATGATAATGGGTATCAGACTAAATGTTGTCCATGTGAAATGTGTTTCATGTGTTGCTCTAAGTAACTAAGAAATGCTAAACTTTATTATGTGATAGATACAATTATCATGACTGTTACCTGGAGACAAAGGCGATTTTTCCAGGAGTTTATCAAGGAAGTGCACAATCTGGTAGGTTTTCCATGAGGACAGATCAATGGCTTTGATAGCATCCACGTTCAGATCTGCAGCCAGCCACAGAGCTGCCAAGTCTTCTGCAGGTTTCATGAGAGTATCACCAGATGAAAGGTCAGGTAGGTAAGGTGGCCATCCAGGGATGTTCAACCAAGAATCAAATTCAAATCCTTAACAAAGAGAAAAATAGATAGTTCAGCAGCAAATGTACTAGAATGTTTAACTCATGCAGAACAGTTCTAGTCTTTGTCTCAACCTTGACTGCTGTTTGATTCTGCTGCATTCAGTCACTGGAAAGTTGTTTTTGATATTCAGAGTTTATAATATAGGTACCGGACCCCCTATCTGGGATAAAAAATGTACCATACATTTATCCAAATATCTTGGAGTATATTGGCTCATGCGTTTGCAGCATTCCAGAGTGCATCTTTTACATTGAATTCTTTGTCAAATTCAGCAAATCCCAAACCTCTCTTGAATGCAGTGAGCATTTTATGCATCAATTCAGTATTGTCCCTGGTTTTGAATGCCTGCAGAATGATTTGATTCTTGGGCTGGTTCAGGATCATACAGCAAATAAACTCCAAAAACATTGGGGGTGATTCTCCCAAAAATATTCCAAGTGCCCAATTCGCGCGAAAACGGGAGTAACTTCCGCTGGCTTTTTTAGCATGATTTTAAAAATGAATCTCCCACATTCTGAACACTGCAGAGTGCCCTAGCGAGATTTATTCTGAAAATCGGTGAGCGGGACCTATTCCCGCTATAGAAGAGGCAGCATAGTGCTGAGCAGGCCACTGCGCATGTGCCGAACTGTCATCGGGGTCATTGGTGCATCCGCAGAGCTCTGCTGTTAAGACTTTCTAATATTATCATGGAAACTTCATCCAAGTACGTCTCTGCAGCTTCATGATCAGCTGTAGCATTTTTACCATGTATTTTGAGTAGAGACCATGGCATTTTAAAAAATCTGTCAGTTACACCATCCTGATGAGCATTCACATGGTGTTATTAGACCTAGCTGTTCATTGAACACTCGCTTGGACCATGATATTGAAGCAATCCAATGGATTATTTTGCTCTAATGGTGCCTGATCTACTCTAGCAATACTTTGTCTACATGGATAGCCTTCGACTGATGGGAGTGTTTTCCTATTATCCATCAATTTGGGCATATCACATTGTCAGTATACGATTTAAGTCATTTCTCTTTTTGCTTCTTCAAATCATAAGTGGTCAATGTACCAACACCATATTCTTCACTTAATCTTTTCATTGAAGTTCCCTTCTCTAGACACGTTAGTAACTACTAGCTGCAGATCTCCATTCTGAAAAACACCCTTCCACCGCTACTGTCTGTCTTCTGTGACCAAGTCACTTCTGTATCCATCTAGCCAGCCCAGCACGAATCGCATGTGATTTTAGTTTTTGTACCATTATGTCATGTGGGACCTTGTTAAATGCCTTAACTAAAGTTCATAATAAACTACATCCACAGCCCTTCCCTCATCAATTATCTTTGTCACCTCTTTGAAAAACTCGATCAAAATGTAGTTTTAAAGGCAAAATGTTGATATTTGATTAATACAGATGCAAGGCAAGAATTAGTTTCTCAGAAAAGGATTGTGATGATTTTCTAACATCAGAATATTTTAAACAAATGTGTTCTATTATAGCATTAATCTTTATGTTATAAAAATGTCTATATTTTAATTTCTGGCATGAATTAAAAATGCATACGTTAAATTAAAATTCAGATTAATTGCAGTTAGTAGCAAAAAAAGCAATATTTATAGTTCCCATAAATGCCTATTCATTCGGAAGACTTTTTTTTGAAGTGGCAAGCTAAAGAGGGTGGCAGATGGTCTGCAGGGTCGTTTGTCCTGTCTAAATGGTCTGCGGACTTAAATGTTTGAGAAGCGCTGTTAGAATATCATGATGTGGAGATGCCGGCGTTGGACTGGGGTAAACACAGTAAGAGTTTTAACAACACCAGGTTAAAGTCCAACAGGTTTATTTGGTAGCAAATGCCATTTAGCTTTCGGAGCCCTGTTCCTTCGTCAGATGGAGTGGATACCTGGATATCTCCACTCCATCTGACGAAGGAGCAGGGCTCCGAAAGCTAATGGCATTTGCTACCAAATAAACCTGTTGGACTTTAACCTGGTGTTGTTAAAACTCTTACAGAATATTATCACACCAGGGTTAAAGTCCAACAGGTTTATTTGGTAGCACAAGCCACTAGCTTTCGGAGCACTGTCCCCAGTGGTCCGAAAGCTTGTGGCTTGTGCTACCAAATAAACCTGTTGGACTTTAGCCTGGTGTTGTGAGACTTCTTACTGTGCTTACCCTAGTCCATCACCAGCAAGTCCACATCAAGAATATTATCTATACAGATCACTGCACCCTCTGGAGGAATATCGTGTACTGCGGGTAAATCTTGATGCTCACTGCCGCAAACAGACCCTGAGGCAAAAGTCTTCAATGCAGATTTAAACGGAATGTTGCTCAGAATTTTCAATATTTAATAGATATTAAGACCCCAGATTATTTATTTCTAAAAGGCATGGAGAATTTGGGGCGGCACAGTGATTAGTATTGCGGCCTCATAGCGTTAGGGACCTGGGTTCAATTCTGGCCTTGGGTCACTGCCTGTGTGGAGTTTGTACGTTCTCTCCATGTCTGCGTGGGTTTCCTCCGGATGCTCCGGTTTCCTGCCATACCGGAAAGATGTGCGGGTTAGGTTGACTGGCCGTGTTAAATTGACCCTTCGGACAGAAAATGCTGTCCGCGCTCACTCCAAAACTGGAAAATCCCGCCTGAAGTCCGCCCCCCCCTCACAATTCCCATGGAGGGCAGGATGGGAAAATTTCCCCCCTTAGTGTCAGGAGAACTAGCAGAGTAAATACATGGGGTTATAGGAATGGAACCTGGGTGCAATTGTTGTCGGTGCAGGCTCAATGGGATGAATGGCCTCCTTCTGCACTGTAGAGATTCTATGAACAAATATATATTTACATGTTTTAAATAATCTCCATGAGTAGATGATTAATGTGCCAAGGAGATATCAATTATGAAATGACAAAACCTCAACTGGTGCTTAGAATTAACCAACATCAGATCTGAGGTTATCAGAATCCCTTACATGCACCATAACCCTGTCAGCTGTCCATTACATATTTGTAAGGAAATCTGTATGACGGTCAGGTTGGTCTCTAAAATTTAAAAAAAACATGCAACAATACCTTGGTAAACCATAACTAGCCACCATAAGTAATTGACCCATAAGTAACAATAGAAAGATTAATTCTAAAAAAGAGCATTTTAATAGCAAGAGTTTTCTTTCCTCTATTTAGTGCATTCAATAAACATTCCATAAAATGACATTACCTGGCCTTTTTTCAACATTCTTTTCCTTGAGTTCTGGGAAATAGTTTAAATAAAAATTCAAGGTATCCTCTGCTACAATACTTTGGAACTTGAATTTGTCCAGATAGGCCTGCATCCAAACAAGAATGTATTAAGATCACAAGAGTTTGTTTGAATGAAAGCAAATGCCACAAACGGAATACTGAGCAGGTAGGAACACGACCTGCAAGGTCCCCTCCAAGCTACACACCATTCTGACTTGGAACTATATAGCCTTTCCTTTACTGTTGCTGGCCAAAGTCATGCAACTCCCTAACTACCAGCACTGTGGATGACCTTAAGATATCGGAGCAGAATTAGGACATTCGACCCATCAAGTCTGCCCCATTACATCATGGCTGATATGTTTCTCAACCCCATTCTCCCAACTTTTCCCCGTAACCTTTGATCCGCTTATCAATATTGAACCCATCTATCTCTGTCTTAAATACACTCAATGACTTGGCCTCCATAGCCTTCTGTGGCAATGAATTCCACAGATTCATCACCTTCTGGCTGAAGAAATTCCTTCTCATCTCGATTCTGCACCAGGTAAAAGCTGCTCACCACCATCTTCTCAAGGGCCACTGAGGTTGGGCAATAAATGCCTTCATCTTATGAAGTAATTTTTTGAAATACTTATGACTTGTTTTCAATAAGTAGCAATGCACTCAAACATGGGACAAATATGTGAACTCCACAAGTGAAGTGTTTGTGTGCATGTTACAGTTTACACCATGTGCTTCCTTCATCTTGCAGAATCCACACCCACGAAGATTTTGGCATATTTCCTCTCGTATGTTTGTGATCTGCTTGCCACAGAATTTAATCTGCATTACAATACCCTTAACTCTGTCAGGGTCCATTTGGCTTGGGAAACATCTGAATAAGTATGCTCATCGATGGATGTCCTTCCAGATTTGGATATGTTTCTACATTAACCATAGGAATTCGCAGAGAGAGAGAAAAGAAACTCTATGAGCAGATTGAGGTAAATGGCTCGTTAATTTGTTTTCAATTGTGCTGCTTGAGGGACAAGTGTCAGCCAGAACAATTCTGTGCTCTTCTCTGAATAGTGCTGTATGATTTTTAACGCCCATCTGAACCATGAAACTAGACAGAAAACTTGATTTAATATTTCTCCAGAAGGGTGGCACGGTGGCACAGTGGTTAGCACTACTGCCTCACAGCGCCAAAGACTGGGTTCGATTCCCAGCTTGGCTCACTGTCTGTGTGCAATTTGCACATTCTCTGTGTCTGTGTGGGTTTCCTCCGGGTGCTCCAGTTTCCTCCCACATTCCAAAGATGTGTGGGTTAGATAGATTGACCATGTTAAATTGCTCCTGTGTGTCAGGGGGACTAGCTAGGGTAAATGCATGGAGTTGTGGGGAAAGGCCCTGGGTGGGATTGTGGTTGGTGTACTCGATGGGCTGAATGGCCTCCTTCTGCACTGTAGGATTCTATGGCAGCACCTGTAACAATGCAACAGTTCCCTTGTACTTTGCTACATTACGTGCTCAATTACTAGACTGCCACTACAATGCATAATCTCCTGACACGAAGGTCAGATCTGAGCTAAGCTGAATTAGCTGGAAAACTGTCCTTCCGATAGGATTTTCATTCGGTGAAATATCTTCAGAAAATTCTTGCTGCAACTTCAAAGTTTCGACAGAGCATAACACCTCAAAGCTCAATTTGCAATCAGCAGGGTCAGTAAGCAACAGGAGATTGCCAGAAGAAAATGAAAGGAAGAAATTCAATTATTCGGGAGGAAGTCAAAACCTTAAGTTAAATGGTTTATACTTAAATTTTAAATGGTGATTTTCAACACCTTCATTGTCAGCATATTTGCTCAGCGATGAAGTGCAGAAAGTATTATTTTTTAAGACTTTATAGCTGGGCTCAAAAGGGAAAAGCAACCGGAAATAAGCTCGAGAAAGATTGAGCACTGTCACAGCTTCATGTCTGACTCTAGCACTGCTGCTTCACAGCACCAGGGACCCAGGTTCGATTCCCGGCTTGGGTCACTGTGCGAAGTTTGCACGTTCTCTCCGTGTCTGCGTGGGTTTCCTCCTGGTGCCCCGCTTTCTTCCCAGTCTGAAAGATGTGCTGGTTAGGTGCATTGACCATGCCAAATTCTCCCTCAGTGTACCCGAACAGGCAGCGGAGTCTGGTGACCAGGGGATTTTCACAGTAACTTCATTGCAGTGTTAATATAAGTTTACTTGTGACACTAATAAATAAATACAAAATAGTCTAAACTAGACCAGGCCAGCATGCGACTATTAATCAGTTCATCATAAAAGCAAAAGAAAATCTTTATTGATAGTAAAGAGTTCTTACCCGAAGGAAAGCATCAAATTTGTTCTGATCACCCACAAGGTGAGCTAGATATGATACAAAGCAGTAGCCCTTCTCATAGGGAGTTTCATTATATGTGTCATCAGGATCAATACCTAAAAAGAACACATACAATGAATTAAAACATTTCAAATAAATTAATTTCAAATTAAAGGAAAACACATTTCCCTAATAACCTAATAATGAACAGGTTATGCTACCTCATTTCAAATAGTGATTTTGCTTCTTTTAATTTTCTAACTTCTCTCTTGCAACCCCTTGCTGCTTGAAAGCCACCAGCACTTTTCCATTTTCAAAAGCATCTCGCAGCTTGTTTCCAATCCCCATCTTATATCTCTTTCCCAACACAATATATGTGAAGTATTTTTTTGATTACCCAGACAGGTCACTAAGTGGCTAATTATTTAGCTTGTGCTAAGTAATAAAGCTTCCATATAAGGAGGCAGCACAGTGGTTAGCACTGCTGCCTCAGTGCCAGGGACCTGGGTTCAATTCCAATCTTGGGTAACTATCTGTGGATGGAGCCTGCACATGCTGCGTGGGTTTCCTCCGGATGCCCTGGTTTCCTCCCACAGTCCAAAGAAGTGTAGGTTAGGTGGATTAGCCAAGTTGAATTGTCACTTTGTGTCCCAAGATGTGTAGGTTAGGGGGATTGGATGGGGTTACGGGGATAGGATGGGGGGTGGGCCTTGGTAAGATGCTCTGTCGGTGAATCAGTGCAGACTCGTGGGCCAAATGGCCTCCTTCTGCACTGTAGGGATTCTATGATAACACATTAATCATCTTTCATCTAGATGCTTTTATCAAAACAAAACTTAAGGATACACATTTACTTTTAACGTTAAGTATTTAATAGCAATTTTACCAATCCTTTTGTGGAAAAGCAGCCAAAACATTCCACGATGTGTTGAGTACGAGGTGAACAGTAATACTGACTGAGAGGTCGGTGGTCCTGAGGAACATTATGGCACCAAAAAACAAGAGACTGGCCAGGGGAATGACAGGCAGACAAATTACAAGAATATAGATGCAACATTAGGGGAAAATTCTGTAATCAAGGGTACAGATAGCCTATTTTTGTAGGTGATATTGGAAGCCCTGAATGAAGTGTTGTTTCCCTAGTCTGAGGGTGAAGGACACTGCAAGTGTGTCAGGCGTAAGGAATGATATATTGAGACGGTCAACATGCAGCGTTGGCACAAAGGCTTCATATTCTTGTTGCACTGAAGTTCTCAACAAGGGATGGCTAGCTGATAGGAAAGCCTTTTCCGGAATCAAAATTGCATCCACATTCTTGTGCAGGATGTAAATAAAGCAGGAGGGAAGGAGTTAACACACTGGGGTTGTGGGGAGTGGGGTGGAGGAAATGGGGTTAATAAAGCAGTTGAAATTAAACAGCAGGTCGAGCTGAAATAAACTAAACTTTGAGGAAGAGAAACAGGCCATGTCAGTGGGAAATAAACAATTCTGCTCAGTCTATGTAATGATTATACAAAACATGTATTTAAGTAAAACAGTACTTTTTAGCAGATAGGAATACAACAGCAGCAAATGGTTTGCAATCTTAATTTCTGTTCCCTTAGTAGAAATATTAATTTAAGTGGAGTCAGATATATCGCATCCCTCTTTATCCATATGCTGCCGGTACTGATGTGGACCAAGACTGCTGGCTGTTCACCATCTTTCTCCCCACCCCACCCTTTTCCCTCACTGCAGCCACTCAGCGCCACCCTTGCCCTCTGACATCGGAGAGGCAGAACACTTTCTTGGATTCTGGATAATAGCTGTTTTCAAAAACTTCACCAAGGGGCCCAGTAACATAAAGAATATATTCTCTGCTCTGTATTAAGAAATGAATATGGAATCATAGAATCCCTACACTGCAGAAGGATGCCATTTGTCCCATCGGGTCTGTACTGACTCTCCAGTTGACACGAGCATCTTATCCAGTCCCGTCTTATCCAGTCCCATCCCCCACCCCATCGCTGTAACCCAATGTATTTACCCCAATAATCCCCCTAACCCACACATTTTGGGACACTTAAGGGGCAATTTACCACGGCCAATCTACCTAACCTGCACATCTTTGGACTGTGGGACCAGAGCACCTGGAGAAACCCACGCAGACACGGGGAGAACTTTTTGATTTGATTTATTATTGTCACATGTATTAACATAGTGAAAAGTATTGTTTCTTGAATACTATACAGACAAAGCATACCATTCATAGAGAAGGAAAAGAGAGCGTGCGGAATGTAGCGTTACAATCATAGCCAAGGTGTAGAGAAAGATCAACTTAATGCAAGGTAGGCCCATTCAAGACTCTGACAGCAGCAGGGAAGAAGCTGTTCTTGAGTTGGTTGGTACATGACCTCAGACTTTTGTATCTTTTTCCCGACAGAAGAAGGTGGAAGAGAGAATGTCCGGGGTGTGTGGGATACATAATTATGCTGGCTGCTTTGCTGAGGCAGTGGGAAGTGTAGACAGAGTCAGTGAATGGGAAGCTAGTTTGCATGATGGTTTGAGCTACATTCACGACCTTTTGTAGTTCCTTGCGGTGTTGGGCAGAGCAGGAGCCATACCAAGCTGTGATACAACCAGAAAGAATGCTTTCTATGGGACATCTGTAAAAGTTGGTGAGAGTTGCAGCTGACATGCCAAATTTCCTTAGTCAACATTAAGAGCATTCAAATGGTTTTGGATAAACATATGGATGATATTGGAATAGTGTAGGTTAGATGGGCTTTAGATTGGTTTCACTGGTCGGCGCAACATCGAGGGCCGAAGGGCCTGTACTGCGCTGTAATGTTCTATGTTCTATGCACTTGCTAATTGTAACGGTTATAGAAGATTAAGTTCTACTAATGAGATAGGCTTTTGAAACTAACCTGGTACCAAACAAAGTGAATCCAAATCAGCTTGTACAGATCTAGGGCAGGATTTTACGACCTTGCTCGGGCGCGATCATAAAATCCCACCCGAGGCCAATGGAGATTTCCGTTCTACGAGCCTTGCGAGGCGGTAGAATTCCAGCCCTAGTGTCGAAGCTCTCACCTGGTTCAATTTTGACTTTCAATTTGTTGAGCGGATGGTCCTCCCCTGTGTTATCCATGTGTTGACGAAGCAGGGCTCTCCCTGTAGTAGCCTCGAGACAAGTATATGCTGCACCTGAATAATAAAATGACAAGCAAAATGTACAGATCAAGTGGCACTCTGGTAACAATATCCGTGCCACAGGCATGGACAAAGCTTGTCTATGAATAAAACCCATCCGTGTTGAGACAGTAAATTGGGATTTTTAAAAGCAGACAATTTGCCAATTTGGCAGGGGTATAGGGTTAGGGGGCAAGAGAAATATAGGAACAGACAACAATCCTTTTGTTTAGCGATGAGGTTGCCTTCCAACAAGGCGCTCCTGGAATGCCACAGGTAATAACAACATGTTCATTAGTCCTACTCTACCTTCATCAGGCTATATAGTGTGACATTATTAGGAGAAGCAATGGCCTAGTGGTATTATTGCTAGACTATTAATCCAGAAACTCAGATAATGTTCTAGGGACCTGGATTCAAATCCCACCATGGCAGGTGGTGGAGTTGGAACTCAATTTAAAAATATCTGGAATGAAGAGTCTACTGATAACCACAAAACCATTGCTGATTGTCGGAAAAACCCACCTGTTCCCTAATGTCCTTTAGGGAAGGAAATCTGCCGTCCTTACTTGGTCTGGCCTACATGTGACCCCAGAGCCACAGCAATGTGGTTGACTCTCAACTACCCTCTGAATAAGGGCAATGCGGGATGGACAATAATGCTGGCCAGCCAGTGATATCCATGTTCCTTGAAAATTAATTTTTTAAAAAACATTGTAGCTATCAGTAACCTTGTTTTCTGCCCTTTAAAAATACTAGGTAAGCAGACAAATCTGTTCACACACTCCTCTGTCCGATGACCTGCTGTGAGACAGAGTTCCAACTTCTCTCAACTACTCTGCAAGGTGGAGATATGAGTAATTTCTGGTCAGTTCTTTCTTGTGAGTCTGTTATAGATTAACAACATTTTAATGGGTGTTCCTGTGGTAACCTTTTGGGGGACAATCAATCCCCTTTATTGGCTTTGGTGAAAAAACTGGTGCTTAACAAAAATCATACATGACACTCATAAAATAACACAACACTTAAAGACTTGTGTTTTAAACCATATGAAATGTATTATTCAAAAAACAAAAAAAATTAACCGGCTTAAAAAAAACTGTACTATGTTTAATACCTCACTGAGCAATATACCCGAATGGTATGAACTAAAGAACATCTTAATTATTGAGCATCTCATCGCATCTTCAGCTATGAGAATTAGGAGACTAGAATTCAGAATTATAATGTACGTTCTTCAAGAGGCATACCGTAAAGTTCTGTTGTAATTCTCCGCTGTGCATACATTGTAAAGCCTTCATTAAGCCAGAAGTCTCCCCAGTTGGCATTTGTGACCAGATTCCCGAACCAGCTGTGTGAAATCTCATGGATGATGACATCAGCCAGTGACCGATCTCCTGCCAGCAGACATGGAGTAACAAATGTAAGGCAGGGATTCTCCATCCCACCAAACGGGAAAGACGGAGGCATGAAGAGGAGGTCATACCTTGGAACATTACAAGAAACTTGGGGTTATCAAGATTTTCCTTTTTAAAAAAACACCATCCCACCTGAACACTTGCAGTCTTTTCACACTATTATCTCTCAATACAGGGGTACTTGTTTCTTCCTCACTTATGGCATATGCAACCAATCACCAACTATTAGTTCTACAGGTAAAGACTGGAGTCAGTCACTGTATTTGGTTGTAGGAATGGATCGCGTCTCAAAACATGCAAGAACTGATGCAATTAATCAAAGGCAGAACCATATACTGTGAGCTGCAACCTAACAGTCATGATGGAGACTCAGCCTCTTTGATTTTAATCTCAGTCTATTCAACAGGACGTGCAAGATAAAAACAATGTAATCTCTTACTAAAATAGAGTTAATGGTCATGCTGGTGGGATAGTTGTTCTGCCAATTCTGGGTCACTCCCAGTTTACTTTCTCTGCAAACAGAAAATGCTGGAGGCACTTAGCAAATCGGGCAGCACCGTGGAGAGAAAAACAGAGTTGACATTTCGATTGTTTACCTTTCATCAGGACTCATTGGGCGGAATTTTACTGGCACGTCCGCCCGAGGCTCATACGAAGCTGCCCGAGGCTAACGGAGAATGCCGTTCTCCGAGCCTCGCCCATCCCCTGAATTGGGGTCGGTGTGCCGGCAAAATTCCAGCCATTATCTCAGTTTCTCTCTCACCACAGATACTGGTCAACTTGCCAAAGTGTTTTCAGCACAGAAGTCCAGCATCTCCAGAATTTTGTTTTACTTTCTGTGCTGAATTGTGTGGCTTCAGCTTTGCCCTTTCGAACCTAATCGACAGGTCAGTTCCATCCTCGATTGCCAACATGATTTATCAACTTCCAAAAGTTTTTAAAAAAACAAACACTTATCAGTCAGCGCTGTCAAGAACAGTTCTCCCAAGTTAGCTCAGCACAGTAGCAAAAGCAACAAATTCACTTCAGAACAATTCATGCCGTAACATTTCACTTTGTAACTGCTAAGACACGCAATCTTTTGGGTGCACCTTTGAAAGAATCTGTGTGCATCCTGGTTGAAAGTTTTGTCTTCCACTAAACGCCCTTTTATTTTAATTTGACTGCTGGGCTTTAAACAGTCCAACTGCAATCAGGTTGAGTGCCCTGTACAGTCAGTGAGAATCAAGCAAGTAGCAGAGAAAGACAAACATGTCGCCACAGTCTAGTACTTTCACCAGTACCAGCTGAAGTACAATGAACAAACAGAATCAGCATTAAAAAATAAAATTGTTTAAACATGCATTTTAAAGTTAAGTCCATATGCCCCTTTTACAAAGTGTATGTATGAAATGAATAGACAGGGTAATTAATGTATTAACTGACTTTGTATGCAGCATATACTTTGCTCCGATGTCACAGTAAATTTAAGATGTGGAGATGTCGGTATTGGACTGGGGTAAACACAGTAAGGAGTCTCACAACACCAGGTTAAAGTCCAACAGGTAAGTCAACCTGACGAAGGAGCAGCGCTCCGAAAGCTAGTGGCTTTTGCTACCAAATAAACCTGTTGGACTTTAACCTGGTGTTGTGAGACTTCTTACAGTAAATTTAAGACAAACTAATTGTTCTTCAGAGCAACAGGATGTTAAATCATTAATCATTGAACAATGTCATAGAAAATAGCAGATCATGGAATGAGTTTAAATCCACAATCTAATCTTCAGGGTTTATGACATCCATAGTCCCCTTCGATTAAATTCTGTATCTTTCCTGAATTATTTTAGATACTACCATTGTAACTACCATTAGTTACAATTAATTGAAAATGTCATAATATCAGGGCATTATGCCAAACATTGATGACAATTGACAATGATTTACTAATCTTTGCTGCAAAACTTGCTTAGAATGTACGTGAGAGACAAACTAAATATTTCTAAAGTCCAGGCTGTCGAGACAGACCAGAGGCTTCAATAATAACTTTAAGGCATGTAAAAACAAGACAAATTCAATGGGTAAATCTAGCAGCATCATTGTGAAACATGCATTTATTTGCAACGGTTTGTCAGTCAGGGGGCCATTCAGATTATAGTTGTATGATGAATGTACAGAGCACCTTTATAAAAAGACATAAAAGAGGAACAGAAAATGAAAGACAAGGCAGCGTAATTAGAAAGATTCATTGTTGAAGGATTTTGAGAGATAAGAGAAAACCAATTAAGGAAAGGGCACAGGAGAGAGAGAGAGAAAGTACAAGAGAAAGTCAGAAACATGCAGAGAAAATGGTGAAATTAACAAACTTGCATATGTAGAAGGGTTGATGCACACATTAGTCAATGTACGTGCAGCTTGGAGTTGGCAAATAGGCATGGATTTGGAGGAAGAAGGTACGCTCACACAAGAGGGAAGAAAAACAGCTTATTTTACATGTTAGAAATTTCAGTTAATTTATTTTTAATGTATTTCAGTTGCTTTAACAGTCTACAACAAACAATTTGTTTACATGGGAATTGCCATTATACAATGTTTGTGTAGGCAATTCCCAACATTAAACGTCGATGTAAAAGAATGTGAAGCAAGGTGTATTGGCAGAACAAGATTATTTCACCAAAACAGACAGCGGAACGACAGATTTACCTTCCCCATACATACGGACCGAAGAGCTTCTCACCAACTTTCAAGAACTCTTCAACCACACCGTCATATTCCTCTTTAGCAGCTTCTAACAGACTGGGTTCAGTCCAGACACAACTCCTGCACCAGAAATAAGATTATTCTCTTAATGCTCAAATACTAAGAATGGAACAATGAAAACCAGGCACTTTATTTCACTCCCTTACTCAAAGACAGACATTATAATTCTTAAGAAAGCAAACCTTATTTAGTACACAGAGCTTAATATTAACAATCCTCCAGGAGACAGAAAGAAAGATAACCAGATCCTATTATTACCTATCTTTGACTACATATTGTGACAAGAACTTGAGAGCATGCATTGAAACTTAAATGTGCAGGTTAAACTGAAGTAATTGTTGTTTAGTTGAACTTTGTCTGTCACATTATCAAGTCAGCAATTGAGGCCCATTGTGGAAATGATTCAGATATAGCCAGATAGGGGACCATCCGGCCAACTCAGTTGTACTAATGCTAGAAAGCACCTTCAGAAAGAGAAAAAAAAAGTAAAAGGTGAGAGCAAAAGTGAAACAGAGAACATGAATGAAAACGGGTGTATGAAAGGCAAGGAGAAAGGAAAAGATGAAAGAGAAAGAAGCACGAGAGAAAGATAGAATCAAACAAACTCAGGTTTCCACAAAAACTGAATTCCTACTGTTGCACACAGGAAGCAATGTGTCTGCAGTTTAGATTTAAGGCAGCAAGAATGGATTTGGCAGAGAAGATGGTCATACAGAGGGAAAAAAGCATGTCTATCTCAGACCACAATTGCCCACTCTTAATTAGCCCTAGAGCTTTGCATTTAGACACAGAACACACCTTGATCACATTAGGGAAACCAGTCTTCACTGACTCTATGATGGCAAGCTTTTGTTGTCTATCTCTAATTGTCCCAGAGAAGGCGGTGGTGAACTGCTGCAATCCATCTGGTATAGGCTTTGGGTGTGTGTGGCAAGCTTTTGACCCACAGTGGCAAGCACTGTTGCCTCACAGCGCCAGGAACCCGGGTTCAATTTCCGGCTTGGGTCACTGTCTGTGTGGAGTCTGCACGTTCTCCCGTATCTGCGTGGGTTTCCTCCGGGTGCTCCGGTTTCCTCCCACAGTCCAAGATGTGCACATTAGGTGGATTGGCCATGGTAAATTTTCCCTCCGTGTACCCAAACAGACACCGGAGTGTGGAGACTAGGGGATTTGCATAGTAACTTCATTGTAGTGTTAATGTAAGCCTACTTGTGACTAACAAATAAATGTTACTTTACATTGGCAAGTGAGTTAACAGCGATACAGTTCCAAATTAGAATGGTGTGTGACTTGGAGGGGAACTTGCAGGTGGTGGTTTTCCTAGCAGCCTGATGTGCTAGATCTTGTGAACATTGCTAAAAAAAACACATTGGAATTAAGATTTTACTTTACTGGAACCTTTCAACTCACGACTGGAATATTAGCCAGAATTCTGGTGCACCATTCGGTCAATCAGGTCAAAGAATCCCCATGTCAAAACATAAAAGTTTGCTACTTTCTCCATGACAAACAGGAGAGCGACTCAACAGGTTTCCGCAAAATGCAAAAGTGCAGAACCTTGATGGCAAATACTTGACTATTGATGGTCGTATAAATGATCCTGCAGCAGATATGAATAGAAGATTTGCTGAACCAATGCACAAATTGCGCAATCTCAAACAGAACCTGATGTAGAAACTATAATTTCCCTACAGTAACAGCCCTCTTTTCTTCCAGAACAGTCCTCCTTTCACTACACAAACCCCTCAACAACAACCTCTATTCACCACGAACTTTACTATCAATGCTTTTGAATTCCTGTCACCTGTAACGTTCGTGCATTCCTTCTGGGAATAAATCCAATACAAACCACAAGTTCCACAGAAGGTGCAATCAGTTTATTGACCTGCTCAATGTCCCTTCTCCACTGTTTCTTGGCCTTTGATCAGAGTGTACCGTGTACATGTTGGCGCGAACCTGGTCTCATTCTCTTTGTAAGTGCCAGCTTTGTGATATGTGCAAATTGAGTGCTTTGAAATTATACCATATCTTATTATGTGGTGGGTTCAGTGCTTGATTCAAATATAGTACATAACATTCTCTTCTTGAGTGAATACACTTTAGCCAACCTTACCCTAATACTTGTCCTCAATCTAGTGAGCACTTCCAAAGACCTATGATCATGGGACACTACTTACTCAGGCAATGACCTCTTCTAGTAAAGGATGGCGTGTGGCTTAGAGGGGAACTTGCAGGTGGTGGTATTCCCTGAATTTTGTTATCCCTAGCAGCCTGATGTTCCCTTAGCCCAGACAGAAATCAACTACACTTTCTCCAGCCTTTAGCCCAGACTCTTGTGTGCCAGAAAAAATGAATAGCAGTCCTTTAAGAGCTCCCGCGTTCCCCATCCACCTGCTGCCATAACATCCCCTCTGCATGTGGAAATTTCCAGCTCACCCATGCCTGCCACAAGGTGGTTTTACCTTCTACTATGGTGGAATTCGAGATGGGAATCCCAGAGCATTGTCCTAGGTTTGTGGATTACAAGTTCACTGATCTATACCACTAGGCAACAGGAGGAACAGTGGCAAATCAATTGAATTCCACCAGCTGCCAAGGTGAGATTTGAATCCATGTCCCCAGAATATTAGCCAGAGCCTCTCTGGATTACTAGTTCAGTGATGTTACCACTGCACTACCATGCTGCTGAAAGGACAAAATGTTTCAGCTCACCCATGCCTGCCACAGGACAATTTTAACATCTACCTGGGTGGGATTCGAATCAGGGATCTCAAAGCATTGCACTAGGTTTGTAGGTTACCACATCAGTGACCTATCTTCAGTCCAAAGATGTGTAGTTAGATGGACTGACCATGCTAAATTGCCCCTTAGTGTCCAGGATAAGGACATCGGAATTAGGAGCAGAATTAGGCAAGTTTAGCCCTTCGATCCTGCTCAACCAATCAGATCATGGCTGATCTTTCCCCGATCTCAAATCCACTTCCCCGCCTGTTCCCATATCCCTCTTTCCCTTTTTTTAAAAATTAGAAATATGTCTAACACCCTTTTCAAACCATTCAATGATTCAGATTCCACCGTGCTCTGGGGCAGCGAGTTCCATAAATTTACCACCCTCTGAGTAATTCCTCATCACAGTTTTAAATCTGCCGCCTTGCAACCTATACCTATGACCTCTTGTTCTAGATTGCCCCATAAGAGGAAACATTTGGTCTACATTTACTTTATCAATCCCTTTTAAAATTTTATATACCTCGATCAGATCCCCTCTCATTCTTCTAAACTCCAGTGAGTACAAGCCCAAACTGTTTAATCTTTCCTCATACGCCAACCCCTTCATCCCTGGAATCAATCTGGTGAACCTCCTCAGAACTGCCTCCAAAGCCACCACATCCTTCCTCAAATAAGGAGACCAAAACTGGACATAATACTCCTGATGTGGCCTCACCAACACACTATACAACTGTAACAACACTTCTCTACTTTTGTACTCCAGTCCTTTTGCAACAAATGCCAACATCCCATTCACCTTTTTTATTATGTGCTGTACCTGCATACCGACTTTCTGAGGTTCATGAACAAAGACACCCAGATCCCTCTGCCTGGATGCATTTTGAATCTGCTTTCCATTGAGGTAATAATTTGCCTTTTTATTTTTCTGCCAAAATGGATCATCTCACACTTATCCACATTAAACTCCATCTGCCAAATTTTGGCCCATTCTTCTAGCCTCCTATCTATATGTGCCTGTAAAATCTTTATCTCCTCTTCACTGCCTGCCTATTTACTACTTATTTACTACCATCCGCACATTTTGCTACATTACACTCTGTCCTTGCTTGCAGATCATTTATATATTGTAAACAGGTGAGGTCCAGGATGTGTGGATTAGGGAGATTGGCAGGGTAAATACGTGGGATTACGGGGATTATAGCCTGGATGCTCTGTTGTCGATGCAGGCTCGATGGGCCTCCTTCTGCACTGTAGGGTTTCTACGATTTAAACCACTCGGGCACAGAAGGAACTCAGCCGACTGCACTTGGTATTCGCAAGAGGTCTCCCATCCAAGTACTAAACAGGCTGAGTTGGTTTAGTTTCTCAAGTCAGACATTTTCAGACTGGTATGTCTGTAGGCTGGTGACCAGTACAGGAAAGTGTGGAGGCAGCACAGCTAAATTAGCTGACATTGCTTTTTTGACAATGTCTCAGTCTGCCACAACTGCACGTACCCCAACTGGAGAATCAGTCAGTTATCTCATCGTACCTTAAAAAACATCCTACAGAAGTACATTGTGCATCACCTCACATAAATAAAAGCAACTTGGAAGGAATATACTCAGAATTCACTTTATTCTTCGAATATATGCCGAATTGTAATCTGACAATTTACTCATTTAAACGCAGAAATGTTTTAAACCTTTTAATAAAATAACCACTCAAGGGACTTGCTGAAACCATAAAGAATTCTTACTTTTAAAAAAATCAATGGGAATTCATAGGTCATTGAATCTCACAGTGCAGAATGAAGATATTCAGCCCATCGAGTCTGCACCAAACATAGTCCGACCCAGGCCCTATCCCCATAACCCATACATTTACCCTAGCTAATTGAGCAATGTTAAAGTGGTAAACCGGCAAAAACAGGACAAAAATGATTTGTCAATTCTTTTAATCTCAAACCACTTTGAAGTAGCTGGGTAAAGGAAAAGAACTCACCTCGGTCCAATCTCTGCAGAGACAATGTCACCAACAGCTAAAGCAACAAGGTATGAAGGAATTGGGTGATGCATTTTGAAGTGGAATATGTTTTGTTTTTGATCATGTTCCCATTTGGTTGCACTCATAACTGCGGTGAATCCTTCAGGAACCTAAAACGACAAGTACAGTAACACTAAAAGTTCCACACTTGGAGAAATACTCTCAGCTCATACACTTACTGAAACAAATCAAGGACTGATGGAACATTAATTGGTCAGATTAGACTTGTCTTTTTTTGTGTGGATAGAGCATATACTTAGTAATCGGTCAATGTCAGGCAGATGACGGTGTCATGACGGTGCTGATTAGGTGCATTGGCCATGCTAAACTTTCCCTCAGTGTACCCGAACAGGCGCCGGAGTGTGGCGACTAGGGGATTTTCATAGTAACTTCATTGCAGTAAGCCTACTTGTGACACTAATAAATAAACTTTAAAGTCAGACAGATGACGGTGTCATTGCTGTGTTGGAGCAACTGAGCTAAAGAATGACCAGAGCATGCGACCTGACATTTGTGAGCAGTGTCTGACCTTTTATGTTGATGTTGCATTTGTTATTTTTAATGTTTTGTATAGCAGGTATCAATCCAAAGGAACGTCCTGCCAAGACAAGTTAATGTTGGTGACCTATTTGTTGGGGAGGGAATACTTGGATTTCCCTCAATATGGAACTTGGAAACCACTGTCCAATTGTCTTCTGTGCTTTGAAATGACCAGTGCTAATTATTCATCAGTCGGCAGACACAGCTGAAATCTGGTTCAGTCTTAAAATTGCTGCATTTTAAATTCCAATGTCAGACACAGCTAAATATATCTTTGTTCCGCCTAGATTACTTGGACGTTTCTTAATTCATGTGCTCTTGATCTAACGGAATCTGTGAAACATTTTTATTCCAACATATTTTTGCATCATATTACCAAATTCACATCTGCCACAACAATTGACAAATTTAAATATTTGGAGTTGATTTATCATTTCCCCATTGCCATCTTAAAAATTGCTTTGCAGAGGTGGTGTGTAGGCAGGCACTGTGCGTAGACTCTCCCCCTTCAATGTCATGAAACCTGCTCTAATAGAAATGAAGGTGGCAATGGAGGACAATGGGTCAATATTCCAAATCATGGCACCACATCCGTGACACCGCTTAGAGAAAATACTGCATCGTGTGCCTCAGACATCAGCTTTATAGCATTAAAACTGTGAATTTAAAAAATGACATGAGCAAATAAATCCAGTTTAAAACATTTAGAAACATATAATTTTTAGATAAACTCATCTACAAATATTAAAAGGAACAAGGATTAAAATAATCATCAATCACATCTCTTAAGCAGTCACAAAATCCTTACAGTGCAGGAGGAGGCCATTCAGCCCATCAAGTCTGCACTGACTCTATCTTACCCAGGCCCACCCCCACCCTATCCCCATAACCCCGCGCATTTACCATGGCCAATCCACCTAACCTGCACATCTTCGGACTGTGGGAGGAAACTGGAGCATCCGGAGGAAACCCACACAGACATGTGGAGAATGTGCAAACACAATACAGACAGTCACCCAAGGCCGGAAATGAACCAGGGTCCCTGGCGCTGAGAGGCAGCAGCACTAACCACTGTGCCACCTTAAGTCAAATTCCAGTCCTTTAAAGTACAGTCGTTCGATATTCTTCTTCATTTGACAATCATGCACATGGCTTCAGAATAATTTCAAAATGATCTATGATAATTTTGTTTGGGCATACTTCAGTAGTGTCTGCAGTTTTCAACGCTCATTAGCTTAGTTATGTTAAATTTACAGGGAAGAACATCATTGGCCTTACCTTAATGGAGGCAGAGTAAGCACTCTTAACTGCAGGAGTATCGAAACAAGGGAAGAAGGACCTGTTTAGGACAGCCTGGCCTTGGGTGAAGAGGTACGGCTTTACTTTTCCTGCTGTCTGTTCAGGGTCCAACCAAACAACCTAACAAAAAGAGCACAATGACAAGTGGTATTCATGCAGGGTTGCAGCATTTTACCTGTATGACAGCAGAGTACGTGCTCTTGCTGCTCGGAGTGTGGAAGGAGGGAAAGAGAGACCTATTGAGTACCGGAAAGCCAGATGTATACAGAAAAGGTTTCTCTTTGTTGGCTGTCTGTACTGGATGAAGCCAGGAAATCTGGAGTAGCAAAAGGTAAAACAATAAATTAAACTTTACATTGAAAAAAATATTAGCAAAATGGCAAGGTGCATAGGGTTCAGTTTTTGTGCGGGGCAGGAGGAGAAGTAGAACTGTCAGGGAATGAAGACCAAATGGGGAAACATCACTTTATTCTGTTACCCATATTCATTCACACTGATCCTCATCACACTTGACTGATACTGTGGAGCTCTAGAAAATGAGCTAAATGCATCGCATCCAAACAGCTCTCAAATTGTGAGGTATACCCTATAGTGGGTCATAACAGGTTTAAGATACCAAATTAGGGAACTCTTACAGTTTTTCATGTAGACTGATCGTGTAATGATTTTAAAGATGGTTTAGCAACATTGTGGCAATTTCTGTATAGCAACAACTAAAATAACTGCATAATGGCCCCATTTCAGAAAGTGCTTAATTAGCTAGAAAGTGCTTTGGGACATCTCGAGATCGCAAAAGGTGCTGTATAATTCCAAGTCTTTTCCTTTTCAATTTCCACTATTGCTTTTCCAAATGACTACATTTTGGACCCATTGTATCCTGGAGATTCCCTTCCCTTCCCCAATCAAAGACTGCCAAGTTGCCTAACACAGTAAGAGTTTTAACAACACAAAATCAAGTTACAGAATACTGATTAGAATGCAAATCTCTACAGCCAACCAGGTCTTAAAGATACAGACAATGTGAGTGGAGGGAGCATTAAGCACAGGTTAAAGAGATGTGTATCGTCTCCAGACAGGACAGCCAGCAAGTCCAGGAGGCAAGCTGTACAGCCAGCAAGTCCAGGAGCCATCAAGAGTTTAGAAACACAGAGGGACCTGGTTGGCTGTAGAGATTTGCATTCTAATCAGTATTCTGTAACTTGATTTTGTGTCTCTGTGCCCTGTTTGAGAGCAGATTTCCACTCCATCTGACGAAGGTGCAGCGCTCCAAAAGCTAATGGTATTTGCAACAAAATAAACCTGTTGGGACTTTAACCTGGTGTTGTTAAAACCCTTACTGTATTTACCCCAGTCCAACACCGGCATCTCCACATCAAGTTGCCTAACACCCAGGGCCTGATGGCATCTATCCTAGACTGCTCAGGGAGACAAGAGATGTAATTGCTGGGCCTCTGACGGAAATCTTTGTCTCTTCATTGGACACAGGTGAGGTCCCTGAGGATTGGAGGATAGCGAATGTGGTACCGTTATTTAAGAAGGGTAGCAGGGATAACCTGGGTAATTATAGGCCAGTGAGCTTGACGTCCGTGGTGGGGAAGTTGTTGGAGAGGATTCTTAGAGACAGGATGTATGCGCATTTAGAACGGAACAATCTCATTAGTGACAGACAGCATAGTTTTGTAAGAGGGAGGTCGTGCCTTACAAATTTGGTGGAGTTGTTTGAGGAAGTGACAAAAACGGTTGACGAAGGAAGGGCTGTGGATGTCGTCTATATGGATTTCAGTAAGGCATTTGACAAAGTCCCACATGGCAGGTTGGTTAAGAAGGTTAAGGCTCATGGGATACAAGGAGAAGTGGCTAGATGGGTGGAGAGCTGTCTTGGCCATAGGAGACAGAGGGTAGCAGTCGAAGGGTCTTTTTCCGGCTGGAGGTCTGTGACCAGTGGTGTTCCACAGGGCTCTGTACTGGGACCTCTGCTATTTGTATATATATTATAGATAAATGATTTGGAAGAAGGTGTAACTGGTGTTATCAGCAAGTTTGCGGATGACACAAAGATGGCTGGACTTGCGGAGAGCGATGAGCATTGTCGGGCAATACAGCAGAATATAGATAGGCTGGAAAATTGGGCGGAGAAATGGCAGATGGAATTTAATCCAGATAAATGCGAAGTGATGCATTTTGGAAGAACTAATGTAGGGGGGAGTTATACAATAAATGGCAGAGCCATCAAGAGTATAGAAACACAGAGGGACCTAGGTGTGCAAGTCCACAAATCCTTGAAGGTGGCAGCACAGGTGGAGAAGGTGATGAAGAAGATATATGGTATGCTTGCCTTTATAGGACGGGGTATAGAGAATAAAAGCTGGAGTCTGATGTTGCAGCTGTATAGAATGCTGGTTAGGCCACATTTGGAGTACTGCGTCCAGTTCTGGTCGCCACACTACCAGAAGGACGTGGAGGCTTTAGAGAGAGTGCAGAGAAGGTTTACCAGGATGTTGCCTGGTATGGAGGGTCTTAGCAATGAGGAGAGATTGGGTAAACCGGGCTTGTTCTCCCTGGAAAGACAGAGAATGAGGGGAGACCTAATAGAGGTGTACAAAATTATGAAGGGTATAGATAGGGTGAACAGTGGGAAGCTTTTTCCCAGGTCAGAGTGACGATCACGAGGGGTCATGGGCTCAAGGTGAGAGGGGTGAGGTATAACTCAGATATCAGAGGGACGTTTTTTTTTTTTTACACAGAGTGGTGGGGGCCTGGAATGCGCTGCCAAGTAGGGTGGTGGAGGCAGACACGCTGGCATCGTTTAAGACTTACCTGGATAGTCACATGAGCAGTCTGGGAATGGAGGGATACAAACGAATGGTCTAGTTGAACCAATGAGCGGCACAGGCTTGGAGGGCCGAAGGGCCTGTTTCCTGTGCTGTACTGTTCTTTGTTCACCCTTGAATCTCCTGAACTCATGGGAATATCAGCCAAGTCTATGTAACAGATTGACTGACTTTGTACTCAATGAGAAGCTTGTCTCTATGCATTTGGACATCTAGTGCCACAAATAGGGCAAAATGTTACAATTTGGAATACATTGTATAAAACAGTTTGATTGGTCACTTTCAGAAGGGAATCAGATAAATGCCTGCAGGAGAAAACAAATGCAGGATATGGGGAAAGAGCCAAGGAGGTGGACTTTGAAAGTGCCAGCATTGAGTTGATGGGCCAAATGGAACCCACCTGTGCTGTACCATATATGTGAACTGAAGAAAAGTGTCCAATCACTTATTATGATGCATAAGAATGAATCATCTGATGCAGTATGAAGAGTATTTGAAGTTCCTTCCCAGCTCAAAATCATTTTATTTTTTGCCAAAGCATTGGGTTTGAGGGAGTTCATCAATTAATATTGCCATTACAATTATTATTGTTGTATTTTTCTTCTGAGGTTAGAATGGCAAGAATTTACTTGGTAAGTTTCTCATTCTGTCTCATTTCTATGTTTGAAGATTTGGTATTACTAATGGGAGAAAAAGTAGCCAATCTTTCTTTTTGTATGCACTATCTTCTGTGCCACCTGGTTCCTTCCATTGTAGTTCAGATCCTTGAAGTAGTGTTCCAAGTCTCATTTTTAATCCCATCCTTACATTTCGACTAAAACAGCTCTGGTATCACTATCCTAAATTCTTCATGTTCACAACCCTGCATCTGGCTTCTCTTATCTTATCATAGAGCTTTGATTCCATCCCTCTATTCTCTAGTGAGTCAAAAATATGTCAAGCTGTAATTTGAACACATCTATGGTCTTTTTTTTCATTCCTCGCACAGTGTAGCTGTTTATTCTATATAATCAACATTCCTCAATGATAAGTCTTGGCTGAACTCTTTGTGCTTTCCAAACTTCTGGAGTGTGAGTGAAGTGCTCTTTTTTACTCGCAGTGGTGGAGGATTAACGATTCATGTGTGGCTTTACATTGCTACATTGAACACATGAGTCTTGATCCACGCTTGATATTCTGTTTGCTGGGGATATGTATGTACTTACCCATCGGATGCAGAAGTGTAGAGGAGATATCGTTACCCTTTCCTAGGGTAGAAAAGTCAAGTACTAGGGGACATAGGTTTAAGGTGCATGGGGAAAAGGTTTAGAGGAGATGTGCGAGGCAAGCTTTTTACACAGAGGGTGGTGAATGTCTGGAATGCACTGCCCGGGGAGGGGTGGGAGTAGATACGGTAGCGGAATTTAAGGGGCAATTAGACGAATACATGAATAGGATGGGAATGGAAGGATACATTCGGTTTTAGTTTAGGCAGGCATCATGATCGGCGCAGGCTTGGAGGGCCGAAGGGCCTGTTCCTGTGCAGTACTTTGCTTTGCTTTATCTCCCAGATCAGTCAGTCACCAATAAAATCCAGCTTGATGGATCAGTGTTAACTTCAAGGCCTGAACCACTACCGCAAATCTACTCAATCTGGACATTTTTTTTTAAAAGTCTTCAGCTCAACACATTAATCAGGGGCAATGATATGATATTCAAAAACAGTTCACTTCCTCCTGGGTTCCCATAACGATCCACAAAACAGTTTGTTTTAAGAGGGTGGTATTACATTTAGAATACAGTGCTTCTGAAGCAATGTGGAATTACATTCCATTTGATATCATCTGTGATCTGCACATAGTTTCCATGCCATTAATCAGGGGAATTGGGTCTCTTGTACTGTCTGTCCTTCTAAGTAGCTACTACAAGTGTAATAGCACCAGAAGCTGTATGTTCACATTAATTTGGCTAATCATTAAAAGTCAAAAACATTTCAACACCATAAAATTTCCAAATCTGGTCCAGTTTCAAACTCACATAAAAGCTCAATAAAAAGGCTCCATTGGTGTGCCATTACATTACTTACATGCTAATATTCAATGATTTTTGAAATTCCTCTCCCTATGATGCCATTAAATAAATTGATTAATGGCGTCACTAAAGCAATTGAGGATGGAAATTCAGACAAACATACCTGGTATTTGTACTTCAGTAATCAGTGGCATAATTTCAGTACCAAAGTTCAAATGTGGGGGGAAGAGAGAGAGATGGCGGCACGGTAGCACAGTGGCTAGCACTGCTGCTTCACAGCTCCAGGGTCCCGGGTTCGATTCCCGGCTCGGGTCACTGTCTGTGTGGAGTTTGCACATTCTCCTCGTGTCTGTGTGGGTTTCCTCCGGGTGCTCCGGTTTCCTCCCACAGTCCAGGTTAGGTTGATTGGCCAGGTTAAAAAAAAATTGTCCCTTAGAATCCTGGGATGCGTAGGTTAGAGGGATTAGTGGGTAAAATATGTGGGGGTAGGGCCTGGGTGGGATTGTGGTCGGTGCAGACTCGATGGGCCGAATGGCCTCCTTCTGCACTGTAGGGTTTCTATGATTCTTCTATGATTTCTATGGCTGGTGTAGCTGTCTATGAGACCAGGGTTGAATAATGAAGGAATGGAAATGAACAGAAATTCTACACTTTTCACTTACTACTTTTGAGACTTACATACAACTTTTCCTCTGAAGAGATTAATTAGATGAAGTGGAGACCATGACAGGATAAATTGTACGTGGTTTGGGGAAGGAGCAGAGTTGTTGAATTGAGTGTTCCTCTTCTCATTCCATGTTTAAAGCTATTCATTTGCATTGATATTTTCTAATGCCAATTTTCAAAGTGCCAATGCTTTCTGATTCATTTAGATTGAATACAGTTATATGAAGCTATGGATCGCTACTACATGCAATATGTTTGAAGTTGGGGAAAATGATTACTACACTTTTACAAGGTATCAAAAAAGGCAACATGTTACTTGATGCATGAATCTTAAACCAGATTAAACAAAGAACAATACAGCACAGGAACAGGCGCTTTGGCCCTCCAAGCCTGCACCAATCATGTGTTCCTAACTAGACCATCCGTTTGTATCCCTCTATTCCCAGCCTGTTCATGTGGCTATCTAGATAAGTCTTAAATGATCCTAACGTGTCTGCCTCAACCATCTTGCTTGGTAGTGCATTCCAGGCCCCCACCATCCTCTGTGTAAAAAAACTTCCCCCGCATATCTGTATTGAACCTTGCAACGGGTACAGAACTGGCTTGGCCATAGAAGACAGAGGGTAGCAGTGGAGGGGTCCCCCCTGCATTAGATCTACCAAAATGCATCACTTCGCATTTATCTGGATTAAATTCCATCTGCCATTTCTCCAGCCAATCTATATCCTGCTGTATTCTCTGACAATGTTCATCACTATCCTTGAACTTGTGACCCCTTGTGTTTGTCATTTCTGACCTGGGAAAAAGCTTCCAACTGTTCACCCTATCTATGCCCTTCATAATTTTATAAACTTCTATTAGGTCACCCCTCAACCTCCGTCTTTCCAGGGAGAACAACCCTAGTTTACTCAATCTCACCTCATAGCTAATACCCTCCATACCAGGCAACATCCTGGTAAACCTTTTCTGCACTCTCTCCAAAGCCTCCACGTCCTTCTGGTAGTGTGGCAACCGGAACTGGACGCAGTATTCCAAATGTGGCCTAACCAACGTTCTATATAACTGCAACATCATATGCCAACTTTTATACGCTATGCCCCGTCCAATAAAGGCAAGCATGCCATATGCCTTCTTCACCACCTTTTCCATCTGTGCTGCCACATTTAAGGATCTGTGGACTTGTACACCCAAGTCCCTCTGTGTGTCTATACTCCTGATGGTTCTGCCATTTATTGTATAGCTCCCCCCTGCATTAGATCTACCAAAATGCATCACTTCGCATTTATCTGGATTAAATTCCATCTGCCATTTCTCCACCCAATTTTCCAGCCAATCTATATCCTGCTGTATTGTCTGACAATGTTCATCACTATCCGCAACTCCAGCAATCTTTGTGTCGTCCGCAAACTTACTAATCAGACCAGCTACATCATCTTCCAAATCATTTATATGGATCACAAACAGCAGAGGTCCCAGTACAGAGCCCTGCAGAACACCACTAGTCACAGACCTCCAATCAGAAAAAGACCCCTCCACTGCTACCCTCTGTCTTCTATGGCCAAGCCAGTTCTGTACCCATCTAGCTGGTTCACCTTTGATCCCATGAGATTTAACCTTTTACACCAGCCTGCCATGAGGGACCTTGTCAAATGCTTTACTAAAATCCATGTAGACGACAACCACGGCCCTTCCCTCGTCAATCATTTTTGTCACCTCCTCAAAAAACTCAACCAAATTTGTGAGGCATGACCTCTCTCGTACAAAACCATGTTGTCTATCGCTAATGAGACTATTCAGTTCTAACTGTGTATAGATCCTATCTCTAAGAATCTTCTCCAACAATTTCCCTACCACGGACGTCAAGCTCACTGGCCTATAATTACCCGGGTTATCCTTGCTACCCTTCTTAAATAACGGGACCACATTTGCTATCCTCCAATCCTCTGGGACTTCACCTGTGTCCAATGAAGAAACAAAGATTTCTGTTAGAGGCCCAGCAATTTCATCTCTTGTCTCTCTCAGTAATCTAGGACAGATGCCATCTGGTCCTGGGGATTTGTCTACCTTAATGCTTCCTAAAACACCTAACACTTCCTCCCATGTAATTGCAATTTGTTCTAACAGGTCTACACATCCCTCTGAGACACTACCAATCAACGTGTCCCTCTCCTTTGTGAATACTGATGCAAAGTATTCATTTAGGATCGCACCTACTTCCTTGGGTTCTAAACATAATTCCCCTCCTTTGTTCTTGAGGTCCGACTCTTTCTCTGACAACCCTCGTGTTCCTAACGTATGTATAAAATGCCTTGGGATTCTCCTTAATCCTGTCTGCCAAGGACATTTCGTGACCCCTTTTTGCCCTTCTAACTCCCTGTTTGAGTTCTTTTCTACTTTCTCTGTATTCCTCCAGTGCTTCATCTGTTTTCAGCTGCCTGGACCTTATGTATGCCTCTTTTTTCTTTTTGATTAGACCCACAATTTCTCTGGTTATCCACGGCTCTCGATTCCTACCTTTCCTGTCCTTCCTTTTTACAGGCACACGCCTGTCCTACAGTCCTATCAACTGCTCCTTAAAAGACTCCCACATGCCAGATGTGGATTTACCCTCGAACAGCCTCTCCCAATCAACAGCCATCAAATCCTGCCTAATCTGGCTGTAGTTAGCCTTCCCCCAATTCAGCACCTTACCCATAGGACAACATTCATCCTTTTCCATGACTATCCAAAAGTTTACAGAATTGTGGTCACTGTTCGCCACATGTTCCCCCACTAAACTGACCTGACCGGGCTCATTCCCCAGTACTAGGTCCAGTATAGCCCCCTCTCTAGTTGGATTATCAACATATTGTTCCAAAGAACCTTCCTGGACACATTTTACGAATTCCTCACCATCCGGACCCCCAGCCCCAAGGGATTTCCAGTCTATATGAGGGAAATAAAAGTCTCCCACTACAACAACCCTATTTTTTCTACACCCGTCCAGAATCTCCTTACATATCCTTTCCTCAACTTCCCGTGGGATGTTGGGAGGCCTGTAGTATACCCCCAACAAAGTGATGCGCCCTTCCTGTTTCTGAGCTCTACCCACAGTGTCTCGTTACATGATCCTTCCAAATTGTCCACCCTCTGTACCGCTGTAATATGCTCCCTAACCAGTATTGCTACTCCCCCACCTCTTCTAGCCCCTCCTCTGTCTCGCCTAAAACACTTATACCCCAGAATATTCAGCTGCCAGTCCTGTCCTTCTTTTAACCAAGTCTCTGTCCCTGCAACCACATCCAAGTTCCGCGCATGCATTAAGGCTCTAAGTTCATCTTGTCTTGCCCGTTACGCTCCTTGCATTGAAGCAGATGCACTCCAGGCCCACCAAGTTCATCCTCCCCCAGATTGCTCTTGCTCTTAGGTAGCCTTGTCCTGGCCCCATGCTCGTCCCCAGTCTCTACGCTTGCTGACCTATTGTTCTGATCCCCACCCCCCGCCACATTAGTTTAAACCCACTCGAACCACACTAGCAAACCTCCAAGCCAGGATATTGGTGCCCCTCCAGTTCAGGTGTAACCCGTCCTTCTTGTATAGGTCCCATCCTCCCTGGAAGACTTCCCAGTGATCCATGAATCTGAAACCCTCCCTCCTGCACCAGTTCTTTAGCCACGTGTTCAGCTGCACAATCTCTCTGTTCCTAGCCTCACTAGCACGTGGCACGGGGAGTAATCCAGAGATTGCTACCCTGGAGGTCCTGCTTTTTAGCCTTCTACCTAACTCCCTAAAACATGATAGTTTAAAAAAAAAATACAAGACCTAAAACACGATGCCGAACTTTGCATCTGCATTCAATATAAACTGATCAGAAGTTGAGAGTCAGGTTTGAGAATATATATTTCTAGCATAGGATCAATATATTTAGCATTGGGAAGAATTACAAAGATATAATATTTATCAGTGATGCCTTACACTCAAGTGGTTTCTGCACCCAAACCCAAGGGTTTTTAAAAGGAAACACATCAGCATCTTGTGCAAGACACATGACAATGAAAGTTAGAAAAAATAATGCTGACAAATCAATTCAAACCACAATGAATAGGTTACTCCAGACCAAAGCAGTGTCTAAGATCTGTTTGAATAGCGTCACAGAAAATAATTATGAAACATGGTTCTAAATTATTTATTGTGTACACCATTAGAAGGTTTACAGCACAAAATGAAGCTGTTTGGCCTTTGAATCTGTGCCAGCTCTTTACTGGAGTAATTAAAAACCACTACCCAGCCCTTTCCCAGTTAATCTTCCTATTTCAAGTATTTATCCAATTGTGCCTTAAAATAGTTTCTGCCTCGACCAGTCCCTTTGACCAGACATCATGACAACACAAAAATTTATTCTCAATTTAATCTTAGTGACAATCTTAAGTGGATAACTCATCACTGATCCCCAATCAAACTACAGATTAATGTAAAGGATCTCAAATTACTTCAACATTCTCTGCTCCACAGAAGATAATTTAATTTGAATACATGCAGAGACAAAGATATAATAGAAAATCAGTTATTGCACTACTGTCATTTGCAGACCAATGGTATTCAATGGTTTTATTTTCCACATTATATCTTTAAATCTCCCCTCCACCCAGCTCCTTGCATTGACATTTCTGAATGTAAAATTCATCAGTGACTTGTTAAAGGGATATTTTGGGGCCATGATTTAATAAGCATTGGTGTAGAGATGTGAAAACATTCAGCTGAAAGACTGAGGTTCAGTGGTTGAATGCTCCATCATTATTCGAATAAGGCTAGCCTCAGTGGCATCTGCATGGCTTCAGGTGTAATCTTTCATGACACACCCTACACAGCTATTTCACAGTATTTCAGAGTTTCCACTCCACCAACCTGCCCTGTTCTATTTACTAGTCGAACTGAATTGAAATACCATCAACATGTCGCTTGGTGTGTAGCATTGCCATTGGAAAAGCACCCGTAACTGGGACGTGCCCAAGCCACAGCATCACAGCAATACGTCTCGTTCACATTACTGGTCCTTTCCCCAAAGTCCTGCAATTATCTTCCTTTATGTCTCCTCCAAACCATTAAAATTCAAACATATAGTAAGATACCTCAGTAAAATATTCACAGACTGTATTAAAGCAAATCAGATCACAATTTTAAATGCTTGAATATTCTACTGTAACTGATGTATCCAGTTTAATTAGTTTTGAGAAACCTATTTTTAAATGGACATCAGCTCCTATCTCCTTAAATCCGTCCACCTCTTAAAATGTTTACTTTTGCAACTCGCATCAAAACTCAAATCTCTGAAGGACCTTGCCTGTACCAAATTCTCCTCTCCTTAACTCCGTGGCTAGCACTGCTGCCTAACACCACCAGGGACCCAGGTTCGATTCCCAAGTTGGGTCAAAGTCTTTGTGGAGTCTACACTTTCTCCCCACGTCTCAGTGGGTTTCCTCCGGGTGCTCCAGTTTCTTCCCATAGCCCAAAAGACTTGCTGGTTAGGCATTGGCTATGCTAAATTCTCCCTCGGGTGTACCCAAACAAGCACTGGAATGTGGCGACTAGGGGATTTTCATAGTAACTTCATTGCAATGTTAATGTCAGTCTACTTGTGACACTAATAAATAAACTTAAACTCTGGTCCTTCAGAGATCTCTAGTGAAGGGATTTAGTTTGCTCAGTTCAGAGGCTGTTCTATAAATGAAAGTTGCTGATTCACAGGAAGAGGCCATTCAGCCCCTCTAGATTGTTCAAGTCTGATTTGTATCATCAATCCATCGACCCAAAATCACCCTCTCAGCCCATTGATGATGAGTACTCAGGCTTAACAAACAACATTAATCTGTGCTTAATGATAGTTTAACTCTGGGGAAATCCCAATTTAAAGCAACAACAGCTCACCCCGGGTCCATCGGTGGCCGTGTAGTGGATGTCCAGCTCCAGCTGCTCCTCATGCCGGCTCGGGCTGGCTAAGCTCAGCACCAGGGTCTCTCCATAGCTGCTGAAGGGCTGGATTTGGAAGGGCACCGGCTGGGCATCCCCCCCGGCACAGCGCACACTCACCGCCTGCACACACAGGCTGGAGTGAGTGTCCAGGCGGAGCTCCCGCTCCCCGGTCCCCAGGCAGCACAGCTCCAAAACCGCCCGGCCCTGCAGCTGCCTCCGCTCGAAATCCACCCGCAGCTCCAGGTGGAGGTGACGGAGCCGGTAGTGCTGGAAGCTGGACGAGGTGGCAGTGTCCCGCACTGACTCCGCCGCCATCATCACACTAACTGCCACAACCTGAGGGGAGGCTGCGCCCACCGAGCGAGACCCGCCTACTCTCTCGAGAGGCCCCGCCCATCGAGGGACACACCGCCCATCTCACCCCGGCCCCGCCCATCGAGATATGCTCCGCCCCCACTCCCCCCAGCTCCGCCAATCTCACCCGGCCCCGCCCACCGAGCGAGACCCGCCTACTCTCTCGAGAGACCCCGCCCACTCCCCTAGCCCCGCCCATCCAGGTAGACACCGCCCATCTCACCCCGGCCCCGCCCATCGAGATATACCCCGCCCCCACTCCCCCCCAGCTCCGCCAATCCCACCCGGCCCCGCCCACCGAGCGAGGCCACGCATATTGCCCGAAACTCCGCCCATCTCACCCCGGCCCCGCCCATCGAAATAGACTCCGCCTACGTCCCCGGTCCGCCAATCTCACCCCGGCCCCGCCCACCGAGCGAGGCCACGCATATTGCCTGAGACGACGCTCACTCTCCCGAGAGGATCCCGCCCACTCTCACGAGAGGACCGCGCCCATTCTCACGAGAACACCCCGCCCACTCTCACGAGAGGACTCCGCCCACTCTCGCGAGACGACCTCGCCCACTCTCACGGAAGGCTCCGCCCACTCCTTGGCCCCGCCCCTCACCCCAGCCCCGCCCCCTCCCACCGAGCGAGACTCCGCCCACTCCGCCCAGATCACAGCAGCGTGTGGCCTTTGTGCTAGTTCTGGTTTGTGCCTCGAAGATCCCGTCAGTCTCTTGTGTCTTCATGTTGCTGCTTCAGTGCTTTCAGGATGAAAAGCTTCATTAATTCAGATGCCAATGGACACTCCTGGAAAGCAGTTAAAGTTTCAAAATAAATTCTCGACAATTCTGCAAAGTTGGCACAAATGCAAAAGCAAAACACTCGGAAATTTGAACTAATGAAGATGCTCAGTAGGTGTAGCAGCATCTGTGTTCACAGTTCACACAGTTAATGGATTGAACTGGCCACAGTTCCTGATTTCTCTTTTTCTCCCTCTTGTCTGCTCTGTTACATCCCTCATGATTTTGGAAATCTCTTATAAAGACTTGATATTCTTTTCTCCAAGGAGAACAGCCCTCAGCTTTTCCAATCTACTCGCAGCTGAAATGCCACATCCCAGAAACCATTCATCTTTTCTGCACCGTCTATAACACTTACACATCCTTCCTAAAGTCTGGTGTCCACAATTGGACACAGTACACCGGTTGAGGTTGAACCGGGTTTTTATACAGGTTCATCATAACGTTCTTGCTTTTGTACTATATGATCCTATTTAAATATCCCAGGATATCTAATGCTTTACTACTTCCTTTCACAGTTAATTCATTGCAGTGTTAATGTAAGCCTACTTGTGACACTAATAGCACACCAGGATGATAGGGAGTGGGATAGCTTGATCTTGGTTTCAGATAAAGCTCGGCACAACATCGTGGGCCGAAGGGCCTGTTCTGTGCTGTACTGTTCTATGTCCTACTAATAAATAAGTTTTAAACTAACCAAGAAACCCTATCACCTTCAATGATTTTTGCACATATAGCCCCAGATCTCACTGCTGTTGCATCCACTTTACAATTGCACTTTTTAGTTTATATTGTCTCTCGTCTTTCCTCCCATCAAATTGAATCACTTCAAACTTCTCTGCAATAAATTTCAGCTGCCACTTGTCCATCCATTCCACCAGCCTGTTTTTCCTCTTGAAATCTAAGACTGTCCTCCTCATAGTTCAAAATACCTCCAGGTTTTATGTTATCTGGCAAATTTTGAAATTGTGTCAAGTACACCAAGATCGAGTTCATTAATATGGATCAAGATAAAATCATAGAAACCCTACAGTGCAGAAAGAGGCCATTTGGCCCATCGAGTCTGCACCGACCACACTCCCACCCAGGCCCTACCCCCATATCCCTACATATTTACCCGCTAATCCCTCTAACCTACGCATCTCAGGACACTAAGGGGCAATTTTTTTTTAGCATGGCCAATCAACCTAACCCGCACATCTTTGGACTGTGGGAGGAAACCGGAGCACCCGGAGGAAACCCACACAGACACGAGGAGAACGTGCAAACTCCACACAGACAGTGACCCAAGCTGGGAATTGAACCCAGGTCCCTGGAGCTGTGGAGCAGCAGTGCTAACTATTGTGCTACCGTGCCACCCCAGTGATCCTAACACCGACTCCTGGGGAACTCCACTATAAAGCTTCCTCCCGTTTGAAAAATGACGGTTCGCCTACTCTCTGTTTCTTGTCACTCAGCCAACTTCATATTCATGCTGCCACTATCCCTTTTATTTCATAAGTGTGAACTGTGCTGAAAAGCCAGGAATGTGGCATTTTATCAAATGCCTTTTGGATGTCCATGTATGCTAAACCAACGGCATGACCCTCAACAACCTTTTCTGTTACTCAAAAAACTCAAGTTCAACATCTGTCATAGCGAAAATGCTGGAATCTATTATTAAAGAGGTTTCAACAGGGCAATTCGAGAATCTCAATTCGATCAAGCAGAGTTAACATGGCTTTGTGAAAGGAAACAATAATAAACTTCATTTATTATAGTTCTTTGAGGAAATAACAAGCAACATGGATAAAGGGGGACCTGTGAATGTGGTGGACTTAGCTTTCCAGATGTCATTTGACAAGGTGCCATATCAGTTGCTACACAGAATAGGATTTCATGGTATAGGGGCAGCATATCAGCATGGATCAAGGATTGTTTAGCTAACAGGAGACAGGGTAGGCATAAATGGATTGGCAGCATGCAATGAATGGAGTGCCACAGGGATCAGCACTGGAGCCTCAGCTGTTGGCCGTTTATATGAATGTCTTGATAAAGGGATCAAATTGCTAAATTTGTGGATGTCACAAAGATAGGTAGAAAATTATGCTGTGAAGTGAAATAATTGTGGCACGAAACAGAGTAGTAATTAATGGATTTTTCTGGTCTGGAGGAAGGTTTGTAGTGGAGTTCCCCAGGGTTCAATGCTGGGAACCTTGCTTTTTCTGATACATATTAATGACTTTGATCTTGGTGTTCAGGGCACAATTTCAAAGTTTGCAGATGATACAAAATTCAAAAGCACGGTGAACTGGGAGGGCAGCAGTGTACAACTTCAAAAGGACGTAGACAAGTTGGTGGAATAAGCGTTATGGTGGCAACTAAAGTTCAATGCAGAGAAATGTGAGGCGATTCATTTTGGTAGAAAGAACATGGAGAGACAGTATAAAATAGGAGATACAACTCTCAAACGGGCACAGGAGCAGAGGGACATGGGTGTTTATGTGCATAAGTCAATAAAGATGGCAGGACAGGTTAAGAAAGTGATTAATAATAAGGCAGTCCTCGGACTTGCAACAAACTTTGTTCCTAAAGCCTGTGTAAGTTGGAACCGGTTTTCCCATGGGAACAATGTTATAATTTGGGGATTGGATCCTAAACCAAGGAGCAATACTGTATTCACTGAACAGTGAAAGGTTTATGAGATCTTGCTTCTGTATAATTGCCTTACAGTTGTGTATTTCCCATGATATAATAATGCCTACACCTTCAAGGACACTTATTTACTGTACCTGAGAAGCAATTTGCTCTTCCAGAAGTTGTGAAAGGCAGAACATAAAGGAGCATAACAATTGGCAAAGGCCAACAGTCCACTAGTGTGGTATCATAAAGTCGAAATTGATGTTGTAAAGATGAAACAAGGTGTCAGTTTATAAATGCTGTAAGTGCTGAACATCATAAAGTCAAGAACTGCCAGTAGTATCCTGAGTTTTAATAATAGGGACATAGAGTATAAGAGCAAGGAGGTTATTTTTAACTGGTCTAAGTTGCTAGTTCGGCCTCAACTGGAGTACTATGTCCAGTTCTGGGTGCTGCACTTTAGGGAAGATGTGTAGGCATGATTGCATAACAGTACAAGGGGCAAAGTGCCCATGGGCAGGGGGCATCTTGGCACTGCCCACCAAGCATCGGGCAGGAGCGGGGCCTACTGTGGGTGGGGCCTCAGGGTGATCGGTGGGAGCGGAGGGTCCAGTTGCCACTCTGCATGGCAATCGGTCTGAGATGGAGGGAGGGCAATTATTGGGGCGGGCTGGGGGGTGAGGTGGGTCTCCCTCCTGGTGGGGGGGTATGACCCTGGGGCAGGGGGGGGAGGGGGATGGGGAGATCGCCACTGCTGGGTGAGGGGGGGGGCTGGACATCGGGGAGCTCCGGGGTTGGGGCGTCAGGGCTGGCCCGGGAATTGTTGTGGGAGCCACGATTGGGCCATGGGGGGGGAAACTGGAGGGGCAGTACTGTGGTGGTCCCGGGCGAGCCAGCGATTGAGCTATCCAGCAAATGGGGAGACTGACAGATCGGGGCCACTGCACAAGCGCAGAGTTCCAGAACTATCCGACTGTGGCGGGAATAGGCCCCACGCCCCCTGGGTTTTTAATGAGATTCACGATTGGGACCTCTGCAGTGCACAGAGTGGGGAGATTCGAGTATGAAGTTGAACTGAGAAAACAGTCGTGATCTAGAACAGTTTTCCCACGAATTCAACACTTTTGGGAGAATCGCCCTCCATGATTTCTGCTGAGGTGGTAATCAGCCTTCATTATCTCCAACCACAGGAGATTACAGTTCAGTTTTTGCATTGCATCTCTTCCTCTTCTCTGTCTGAAATTCCTTGAAAGCCTCCAGGTGTAACATTCCATGGTCTCTTTTGGGACTGAGTTTAGTCCACACAGCAACTCATTGAATTACATTCTCAGAATTCACATTCGCAGCCATCCTTTGCTTGTCTCCTTTTTTAAAAGCTCTTAAAAGTTCAATATGTCTGTAAGTAATTCAGGGCTATAATCCATTGTCAACGCAACAGAAAACTACATTTAACCATGAGTCTATCAGACAGTGGTCCACATGTAATGTCTTCAAGCCCTGCAGGTAGTGAGGGTGGATCCTGTCAGATGGTTCCCTGAGCAGACTGTCAACGTCATCTGGCAGAATGCCTCATTGGCAGAACTTTTAAACAAGCACCACAACCTAACTTGGTGGGTGGTGAGAAGGGCACTCCCTCAGTGCCACTGAATGCTGCCCTCAAAGCTTCTGTGGTGGAGAAGAGACCTGTTGCACACCTCCCTTCGCAATGAAAGTCTGCAAAGAGACGCAATGGTTTTCATTGAGGTTTTTTTGTGAGCTCCATGACATTTGACTGTTCCCAGTGTTGCACACCAAGATAAACATCAACGGTGGAAAGATGCCCATCAGTCTGTCCAAACCTTGCTGGTCTTCCAGTGTAAAAAGATGTCCATGACCAAGTGTTGCAGACTGGCACATTCCAAGGTCCAGGGCTACAGGCCACATTAAATCTTGGGGCAGCCACCACAAAGGTGCAATGTAGAAAGGCCACTGACTAATGCCCATCAGCCACAGTGCACCGGGGGACCGGTAACTGTAGATCCCCTCGGAGTGTATGCTTGTCATTGAATGTATATAGTAAATACAATTGTATTGAGGCACATCAGAGTGTAATATACTCTATGGAGAAAAGTTGCACTTTTCGTGTTGTTCAGTTTGAAATGTTTTGGAGTGAACTTTTAGATATTGTATGAATAAGGAGTAGTTTTGGAAAATAAAAATACAATGTAGACACTGACAATTAAAACCACAATCAGATAGAAGAACTTTGGTGCCTGAGACATATTATTGTGCTTGAAACTATCCTATGACTAAGGGAACATGTTGACCAGCATAACTCAGCTAGGCTTCACTTTCCAAAGACAGGTCAATATAAACTCATGGAATTGGACAATTTCATCAGTTATAATAGGTAGTCGTTTCCCCTTATATGGGAAATTAATAGGGGTGGCCTCATTACGAATAAGAAATACCTCTCTAAATAAGAAATTAATTATATAGCCTCAAAATTTATTATAAGTATCTGAGGACAATTCAGATAGATTTAGATTTGTTTCATGAACTGAGTGAATTTCACTCACTCGGGAATTAAGGTAACTTTACTTTAATATTTGTTGGATATCCTTAAAATATTATCCTTGTAACAATTAGAGCTTAAACGTGGACCTATAAGAAATAAGACCTAGCAATTTTTCTTTTCCTATTGCAATTTTGGTGGCACTATTTGGGGCTATAGAACTGCTGGCCAATCAGATTTGTCATCAGCTCTCTGAGGCAGCATCCTCCCGGGAAAGGGAATGTGGCCTCTCCTCCAAGCAATTAATATCTCCCAGAGCGTTAAATGGCTAAGGGGCAGTTACTGACTCTTTGAAAACCTGTCACCTGTTAAATTCTGCCCATAGAAATTGAGCCTTGGGACTCCAACTCAGATACGTTTCATTGACTAGAAAATTCATGATGGTGTTATTCAACATTTCGCACAACATGGGCTCCTTATCTGCTTCCCTTCACTTCTCCTAATAAAACATGAAATAGTTGAACTGGACACAGCCAACAGTTTTTAATGCCAGTTACCACAAAACCAGAAATGATGTCAATAGATCCAGAATTATCATCCATGCATTTAAACAGTTATCACTACAGATGGAAAATGAAGCAGCAGTTGGGACTTTCCTCTCCGTGGGCTAAGTGCGGCGGGAGGAAACCGTAGTACCCAGAGGAAATCCACACAGACATGGAGAGAATGTGCAAATACCACACAGTCAACTAAGGCTGGAATTGAACCCAGGTCTCTGGCACTGTGAGGCAATGGTACTAACCACTGTGCACCGTGCTCCCCCCATTCTCCAGTGAATGCCCCCTTCCAGTGTTGGATTGTGCAGAGTGCTGCACGTAATGACTAGAAGTGGCACATGCTCTGGAGGATATTGCAGTGCTCCTTCTGATTGGTCCAGGCATCTGAACCTCACTTTCAGCTACCCAAAGGTCCTCTCAACCATTACTGTTGTGGAGGTATGACTCCTATTGTTCTTCTCTTCTGTCTCTGTCCTTGGGTACTGGAGTGGCATTATGAATCACCTTTTGAAGGGATATGCTTTGTGACCCAGCAACTAATCATCCAGTCAAGCAGGAGCCACAAGCAACCTTGGCATCTGGGAGTATCACTGGATGAATGCATCATGGGAGCTGCCAGGGAACCTTGCACAGCCTTGCAGAATCTATGTCTCATGGTCACTTACTGTGTGCATATTTATGGAGTGGAAGCCCTTTTTATTCACAAAGGCACCCGGCTGGCCTGCTGGTGCCTTAATGGCCGCATGAATGCAGTCGTTGGCATCCTAGATGTGGGGGGACCCAGCAATCGCTGCAAAGTCTCGGACTCGCTCCACCAGGCTGACTTTGTCCTTCTGGTAATGAATGAATGTCCTGATCTACTTGAAGAGAGAGTCAGTGATCAGCTTGACTCAACTGTGGGCAGCTGACTGGGACAGTCCACACAGATCCCCCACTGAGCTTTGGAAAGATCTGGATGCAAACAATTGAGGGCGATTTATATTGGGTGTCCACCCACACAGTTGGAGGCAATCTCCAGCCCAATCATCCAGCATATGATGTGACAGTGTCCTGAGAGAGGTGGTACCTCCCACGGAACTGGACCTCAGACATGTTGAGGTGGCTGGACCACTGCCTGTATATTCTGACAACAGAATAGTGGGCGTCTTCTGTGGTCCGTTCTGCCTTGCTCTCCTTGCTGGCCCTACTCACACACCTTGTGCCTGCGCCTCTCCTTCCACTGCAGGTCTCTCTTTGCAACATTGCCTGTGGACACCTAGCCTCCTCTCCCTTCTGCCCCGCTCTTCCTCTTCAGAGGAGGACCCCAAGCAGAGTACAGAACCCCAGTCTGCTGAAATACAGCTGGCATTGTCCTGTGCACTGAAGGCTGTAGTCAACTAAAGAGAGTTGACAAAAACAAAAGAGTACTCAAAACAAAGCTAACAAAGCAAATACTTCTAAAGAAACCACAGGAGTGTGGTAAACCACTGTTAAGCTTATTGCCTGTGTGTGTGTGTGTGACATGTCTGGGCATGCCCCTGCCGGCCCTGCCTGAGACTCCTCCCCCCCCCGGTCCAGGTATAAAGGTGACTGCTCCCAACCACCTGCCTCAGTCTCTGGACCAGTTCATCAGCATGGGTGTGCTCCAAGTCTTTTGCGAATAAAGGCCTATTTGTTCTTGCATGCAAACTTGTCTTTGCTTGATTGATAGTGCATCAATTTTATTCGCAAAATGTTTTGGGATGGAGCAGATACTAAAACCCGATAGATTAGAATTGGATCCTCAAGCCGTAGGAGCCTCTAACAGCTTCGATCACTGGCTGCGATGTTTCGAAACTTTCCTCACCACCTCCGCCTCCGTCGTCCGGACCGAAACCGACAAGCTACACGTGCTCCATGCCCGGGTAAGTGATCAAGTATTCTCGATGATTAGAGACGCTGAAACTTACGAGGGTGCGATCGAACTTTTAAAAGGCCAGTACAACAAACAGACTAATGTAATCTACGCCAGACATCTTCTGGCTACTCGCAGACAACAGCTAGGAGAGTCGGGCGACCAATTCCTGCGTGCGTTGCGAGCACTTGTCAGGGCCTGCAACTGCAAGGCCGTAACAGCCACCCAAAACACTGAGGACTTAATCAGAGATGCCTATGTCACGGGTATCAGGTCAAACTATATCCGACAACGACTGCTGGAACAGGGTGGGCTGGATCTACAAAAGACTGTAGCGCTTGCCGACTCGTTAGAGGTGGCCTTCCATAATCCCCAGGCCTACATCCCTGACAACGGGGGCTCATCGTGGACACCGCAGTCGCCGCCACCTCTGTACTCGGGAGGGCCGCAGGCCTACGCCACGCCACGTCCCACCAATGACCCGACCGCTGCGGCAGTCTCTGGAGGCCCGAAGTGCTACTTCTGAGGCCTTGGGAAGCACCCCCGACAACGCTGCCCGCGAAGGATGCGATCTGCTCCGGGTGTGGAAAGAAGGGCCATTACTCGAAGGTATGCAGGGCGAAGTTGACCTCCAAGCCCAGTAGCGCCCCGTGCGACCCATGGGGGCCACTATCTTGGGCACTGGTAGCCGCGTGTGAGCCGTGCGGGCCGCCTTCTTGGACGCCTTCAGCAGCGTGTGAGCCATGCGGGCCACCATCTTGGACGCCGTCAGCCGCAAAATCCAACGGTAGCTTCAGTTACGCTCGACCAATCCAGGCCTCACCAACTTGTCAGGTCCATGATGGACATCGAGGTAAACGGTCGCATTACAAACTGTTTATTTGACTGTGGGAGTACGAAGAGCTTTATTCACCCTAACACAGTGATTCGCTGCGCCCTTTCAGTACTGCCAGTGAAGCAAACGATCTCCATGGCTTCAAAGTCCCACTCAGTGGATGTCCTCGGGTACTGCGTGACGACCCTGACTGTACGGGGCACAGTGTACAAAAACTTCAGGCTCCTCGTGCTGCCACAACTCTGCGCTGCCGTACTCCTGGGGCTAGATTTCCTGTGTCACCTTAAGAGCGTCACCATGGAGTATAATGGGCCTTTTCCCCCGCTCTCTGTTTGCAATCACCAGTTCTTGGATTGCCCACCGCGCACCACCTGCAGCCTCTCGACCCTTAAAGTCGCCCCTCCCACACTGTTTGAAAATCTCACCCCCGACTGCAAGCCCATCGCCACCAAGAGCAGATGGTACAGTGCTGGAGACAGGGTTTTTATCAGGTCCGAAGTACAACGGCTCCTCGGGGAGGGAATCATTGAGGCCAGTACCAGCCCCTGGAGAGCCCAAGTAGTAGTTGTTAAGACTGGGGAGAAACATCGCATGGTCATTGACTACAGTCAGACCATTAACCGCTACACGCAGCTGGATGCGTACCCCCTTCCCCGCATATCTGACATGGTTAATTAGATTGCGCAATATCGGGTGTGCTCCACCATCGACTTAAAATCTGCATACCACCAGCTCCCTACTGCCCGGAAGACCGCCAATATACTGCCTTCGAGGCAGATGGCCGCCTCTATCACTTCCTTAGGGTCCCCTTCGGCATCACCAACGGGGTCTCGGTTTTCCAGTGTGAGATGGACCGAATGGTAGACCAGAACGGGCTGTGGGCCACCTTCCCGTACCTGGATAACGTCACCATCTGCGGCCATGATCAGCAGGACCACGACGCCAACCTCCACAGATTCCTCCACACCGCCACACTCCTAAATCTGACCTATAATAATGAGAAGTGCGTATTCCGCACATGCCGCCTCGCCATCATTGGTTGTGGAAAATGGGGTCATCGGTCCCGATCCCGACCGCATGCATCTCCTCCTGGAACTTCCCCTCCCCACCAGCCTCAAAGCAATGAGGAGATGCCTCGGCTTCTTCTCGTATTATGCCCAGTGGGTCCCCAATTATGCGGATAAAGCCTGTCCGCTCATCAAATCCACCTCTTTTCCCCTGACGGCAGAGGCCTGCCTGGCCTTTGACCGTATCAAAGTAGACATTGCGAAGGCCACGATGCACACTGTAGATGAATCCATCCCATTCCAGGTGGAGAGCGATGCGTCTGATTTCGCCCTAGCCGCCACCCTTAACCAGGCGGGCAGACCCGTGGCCTTCTTCTCACGAACTCTTCAAGGCCCTGAAATTCGACACTCCTCTGTCGAGAAGGAGGCCCAAGCCATAGTGGAAGCTGTACGGCACTGGTGCCACTACTTAGCTGGTAAACGATTCACCCTACTCACAGACCAACGGTCAGTTGCATTCATGTTTAACAACACGCAGCGGGGCAAGATCAAAAATGATAAAGTATTGAGGTGGAGAATCGAGCTTTCCACCTACAATTACGACATCTTATACCAGCCCGGGAAACTCAATGAGCCCCCAGACGCCCTGTCCCGGGGAATATGTGCCAGCGCACAAATAGACCAATTGCAGACTCTCCACAACGACCACTGCCACCCGGGGTTCACCAGGTTTTTTCACTTCATTGAAGCCCGTAACCTGCACTTCTCCATTGAGGAAGTCAGGTCTATAACCAGACACTGCCAGGTCTGCGCAGAGTGCAAGCCGCACTTCTGTCGGCCAGACAGAGCACACCTCATAAAAGCCACCTGCCCTTTCGAGCGCCTAAGCGTCGACTTCAAAGGCCCCCTCCCCTCTTCTGACCGCAACATATACTTCCTCAACGTCATTGACGAATATTCACGTTTCCCCTTCGCTTTTCCCTGCCCAGATATGACCTCGGCCACGGTTGTCAGGGCCCTGAACAGCCTCTTCACCCTGTTCGGTTTCCCTAGCTATATCCATAGCGAACGGGGATCCTCCTTTATGAGCGATGAGCTGCGACAGTATCTGCTCTCCAAAGGCATAGCCTCGAGTAGGACCACCAGCTACAACCCCAGGGGGAACGGACAGGTAGAGAGGGAGAACGCGACAGTCTGGAAGGCCGTTTTACTAGCCCTGAGGTCTAAAGGTCTTCCAGTCACCCGCTGGCAAGAGGTCCTCCCCGATGCACTACACTCGATTAGATCACTCCTTTGCACAGCTACCAATGCTACCCCTCACGAAAGAATGTTTGTTTTCCCCAGGAAGTCCTCCTCGGGGACCTCACTACCGTCGTGGCTGACGTCCCCAGGCCCTGTCCTGCTCCGGAAGCACGTGAGGACCCATAAGTTGGACCCCCTGGTCAAAAGGGTCCAGCTCCTCCACGCCAACCCCCAATACGCCTATGTGGCGTACCCCGACAGGCAGGAGGACACGGTCTCCATTCGAGACCTGGCACCCGCAGGTGCCCCAGGGACCACGACGACCCACAACCCCACACCCCTAACCCCCCGTATACAGCACGCCTGAGCCCCAGGAGCCGCCACCACGCACCCGACAATTGGAAGTGACTACAGACGACTCGAGCGACTACGGCCTGGCGCCTGAACCAACACCGCGGCCACCGGAACCGACACCACAACCGGCACTACGGTGGTCGCAGCGGCAGATCAAGCCCCCAGAGACTGAATTTGTAAATTTGTAATTCTGTCAATATCGTTCCACCCACCTCACCCCCGCCGGACTCTTTTTTAAAAGCAGGGGGTGAATGTGGTAAACCACTGTTAAGCTTATTGCCTGTGTGTGTGTGTGACATGCCTGGGCATGCCCCTGCCGGCCCTGCCTGAGACTCCTCCCCCCCTGGTCCAGGTATAAAGGCGACTGCTCCCAACCCCCCTGCCTCAGTCTCTGGACCAGTTCATCAGCATGGGTGTGCTCCAAGTCTTCTGCGAATAAAAGCCTATTTGTTCTTGCATACAAACTAGTCTTTGCTTGATTGATAGTGCATCAAGGAGAATGTATGAAACTCAACAATAAAGTATCAGCGAACTTCATCTGAACTCCTAACAACCCAAACAGCCGGTGCCCCCGTTCCCTCATATCCTGTCCTTAAATGTGAAATGTGAAAGATAGATTGGTCAGCTGCCCATGTTACCCGCGTGATGAGTGTTAAATCACATGGACAATAAAATTAGATTCTGTTAGGTTGTTAATTAGCTGGCGCGCCCACTGACCATAATGTTGCACGCAAGCACGGTGACATTGGGATGCACGCCCAACATCTAATGTGATTTCATGAGATTTCGAATCAGGCGCGTGCCTGCTTAACTAACATAAAATTATGGCCCTCATCTTTCAATTTGGACACTTTACAGTCTTCTAGGCTCAATATTGAGTTCAATCATAACCTTTGCCCTCATTTTTTTTCTGATTGGCGTGTTGGTGATGATTCTGCCTCTTGCCATTTGCACCGCCTCGAGGCCTATCTTGTGTTCCTTTATTTTTCCTATTCATGTTGTCTTCACCTCATTTCACCTGCCCGGCTATCCATACTACTGCAGACCTCCTTGATGTGCTTTTTCTGCTTTCCCTGCTTCTGAACTTGCTCAAAACTTGTTACATCTCTGAGTTTATCCAGTTCTAACAAAAGTTCATCAACCTGAAATGATAACTCTGTCTTCACAAACGCTGCCTAATGTGACCTGCTGAGTATTTCCAGCATTCTTTGCTTTTAATTGAAGGTTGTGCTGGCTGCCAAAGCTGTGCATGCACAGTTGTACTGTCTTATGACCCTTTAGAACTGAGATGAGGAGGGATTTCTTCAGCAAGAGAATGGTGAATCTATGGAATTCATTGCCACATTGCCAGGTGTGGAGGCCAAGTCATTGAGTGCATTTAAGACAGAAATAGATAGGTTCATGACTGGTAAGGGGTCAAAGGTTATGGGGAGAATGGGGTTGAGAAACATTTCAACCGTGATCGAATAGCAGAGTAGACTCGATGGGCTGAATGGCCTAATTCTGCTCCTATATCTTAGGGTCATTGCAAGTGACAGAGTTTAAACAGCCCATGTTAGCACAACAGCAACTGAACACATATGTGTTTTACCAAACTGACAACTCAGTACTGTATTGTCATTTACTGCTACAAATAGCTCGTAGAATTTCTCGGTATTGAGAACACGAGGAAAAAAATACAACTCTTAAATTTGTATCCATTAATCTTCAGTCCCAGAAGAATGCAGAGTCAACAATTACTTTGAAATAAACAAACCATTTAACAAAATTGCCTGAGTATTACAAATGCCCGGTGTGTGAAGTAAAAGAGGACACAAGATTAAAGATTGCATTCAGTTGCTGTCACTGTCTCCTGGAAATTATGTAATTTCTTTTCTGTGCATGCGTGGACAAGTGCACATGCGTGGACAGTATTGGTGGCCATCTTGTACAGCCATCTTTCATTGGCAGCAATGTTTTTTGAATTGGAAGAAATATTATTTAAGAGATTTACATAAACCTGGCACTAGGTGGTGCTATTGAACACTAAATACGGAATATATAGAAAAGCATAATTAAATTACTTCACACTGATGGGAAATGCAGTGACTACACAGCTCAAAAATACTTTTAACCTTGTGCATATTTCTAAAAAGATTAGTCATGTCTTAATACAAGGGCGTTGACTTGCATGAATAAGCTAATTCATCATTTGAGAAATAGATTTACCTCAGACTCAATTCAATGAACAAATCAAGTATTTCCAGGCCACATCAACTGACTCTTCCTGCAGACTTAGGATAAAAGGGGCAAGATTCAGCTGTTCATTTTGTTGGCCAAGACAACTCTGAGTTTCGAAGGATATGGGGGGGATCTCATTAAAACTTACAGAATATTGAAAGGCCTTGATAGAATGGACGTGAGGAAGATGTTTCCATTAGTAGCAGAGACGAGGATCTGAGGGCACAGCCTCAGAGGAAAGGGACAACCCTTTCCAACCGAGATGAGGAGGAATTTCTTCAGCCAGTGGGCGGTGAATCTGTGGAATTCATTGCCACAGAGGCTGTGGAGGCCAGGTCATTGAGTTTATTTAAGACAGAGATAGATGGGTTCTTGATTGGTTAGGGGTGAAAGGTTATGGGGAAAAGGCAGGAGAATGGGGTTGAGAAACTTATCAGCCATGATTGAATGGTGGAGCAAACCTGATGGGCTGAATGGCCTAATTCTGTTCCTTTATCTTATGAACACTATCTTTTTACTGTAAATTCCCTCCCTCTTCTTTTTATTGCTTAATGATCTTCATTACCAATTAAATATTTATTTCCTTTCATAATACTTCAATTTATTTTGTATCTTTCATCTCTGTTAATGAGTTCAACATTTTCATTTCATTTTCTGGATTCACTTTTTTAACTATCTTGTATTCAATACTTAAGATTGTGTTTCCCTTGTTCGAGATTTCCCTACTAAGTGGAAAGGCCATTTATAATTTCATGTCATTACCCAAAGCACCTCAAACCGTTCATTCTTTCACCTTACTTTGGCAAGGAATTTAACATAACCTTACTCTCTCATCGTAGTTTTGTCCCATTGTTCACAGAATTAGAATAACAGAATTATTACAGGGCCGAAGGAGACCATTTGGTCCATTGTGTCTGCACTGGTTCTCCGAATGAGCAATTCAGTTAGTGCCATTCTCCTGCCTTTTCACCATAACCCTGCACGTTCTTCCTTCCTGGATAACGGGCTAATTCCCTTTTGGATGCTTCAATTGAACTTGCCTCCACCACATTCTCAGGCAGTGCATTCCAGTCCCTAATCACTCGCAGCATGAACAAGTTTCTTCTCATATTACTTTTGCTTCTTCTGCCAATCATTTTAAATTTGGGCCCTCTCATTCTCAGAATAAGTCAGAACAGTTTCTCTCTCTCTACTCCGGGCAGCACGGTGGTGCAGCGGTCATCCCTGCTGCCTGACAGTGCCAGGGACCCGGGTTCGATTCCGGCTTGGGTCACTGTCTGTGCAGAGTCTGCATGTTCTCCCCGTGTCTGTGTGGGTTTCCTCTGGGTGCTCCGGTTTCCTCCCACAGTCTGAAAGTCTGATTAGGTGCATTGGCCACGCTAAATTCTCCCTCAGTGTACCCATACAGGCGCCGGAGTTTTATGACTAGGGGATTTTCACAGTAACTTCATTGCAGTGTTAATGTAAGCTTACTTGTTGACACTCATAAATAAACTTTAAAAACTTAAACCCTTTTTGCACCCCTCATGATTTCAAATACCTCTATCAAACTTATCTCAGCCTTGTTCTTCTGCAAGGGAAACAGTCCCAACTTCTCCAATCAACCTTCATCACTGAAGTTTCTCATCCCTGGAGCCATTTCCGTGAATCTTTTCTGCACTCTCTCCAATGCCCTCACATCGCTTGAGGCCAAATGTTGTCTGATTTCAAGAAGAAATTTGATATGGCTCTTGGGGTTAAAGGGATCAAGTGATATGGGGGAAGGGGGAGATTAGGAAATTGAATTCGATGATCAGCCGTGATCAAAATGAATGGCGGAGCAGGCTCGAAGGCCGAATGGCCTACTCCTGCTTCTAGTTTCTATGTTTCTATCCCTCTTAAAGTGCGGCGTCTAGAACCGAACACAAGATCCTGAATTCTCCGACCTCGCCTGTGGCTGGAATTACCCAGTCCCACTGCCATGAATGGAGATTTAGCTGAGCGTCAAATTGTCTGTGCCCTATGGCAGCAGTAGCGGGGCATGTGAGACCAGGAACTCCACCCAATATATTCAACATAACCCTCTCGTTTTTGTTCTTACATGAAATGTTCCACATCAAAGGGGCAATTATTTTACAGCATTTAAAGTAACCAAGCAAGCGCATCATTTTTTCACCAAGACTCCTTCTGAAGCTACTTTAATTGATTTCAATAAACTCTCTGTGCAGTGAAGTACTTCAAAGTGTCACGGTTTAAATGAAATTATTCCCCAGCCTACAATTCTCCCACTCTGCTTTTCATACTGTGCTAATAATAAAGTAAGTTAACTTAATTTTAATATATTTATTGAATATAATACACATTTATACACATATATTATATATACACATATATAAACACATAGAACATCGAAAAAATACAGCACAAACAGGCCCTTCGGCCCACAAGTTGCGCGGTCATGTCCCTACCTACCTCGGCATATATAAGCTTACCTATAACCCTCAATCCTATTAAGTCCCATGTACTCATCCAGAAGTCTCTTAAAAGACCCTATCGAGTTTGCCTCTACCACGACTGACGGCAGCCGATTCCACTTACCCACCACCCTCTGAGTGAAAAACTTACCCCTGACATCTCCTCTGTACCTACTCCCCAGCACCTTAAACTTGTGTCCTCTTGTAGCAGCCATTTCAGCTCTGGGAAAAAGCCTCCGAGAATCCACCCGATCTATACCTCTCAACATTTTGTACACCTCTATCAGGTCACCTCTCATCCTTCGTCTCTCCAAGGAGAAAAGACCAAGCTCCCTCAACCTATCCTCATAAGGCATGCCAACCAATCCAGGCAACATCCTTGTAAATCTTCTCTGCACCCTTTCAATCATTTCCACATCCCTCCTGTAATGAGGCAACCAGAACTGAGCACAGTACTCCAAGTGGGGTCTGACAAGGGTCTTATAAAGCTGCATCATTATGTCCCGACTCCTAAACTCAATCCCTCGATTGATAAAGGCCAGCACACCATATGCCTTCTTAACCACCTCCTCTCCCTGCGAGGCCGATTTAAGAGTCCTATGGACCCGGACCCCAAGGTCCTTCTGATCCTCTACACTGCTAAGAGTCTTAACCTTGATATTATACTCCTTCATCCCATTTGACCTGCCAAAATGGACCACTACACATTTTTTCGGGTTGAAGTCCATCTGCCTCTTCTCCGCCCAGTCTTGCATCCTATCTATGTCATGCTGGAGCTTCTGACATCCCTCCAACTTATCCACAACACCACCAACCTTCGTGTTGTCGGCAAACTTACCAACCCATCCATCCACTTCCTCATCCAGGTCATTTATGAAAATGACAAACAGCAAGGGTCCCAGAACAGATCCCTGGGGCACTCCACTGGTGACCGACCTCCATTCAGAAAAAGACCCGTCTACAACCACTCTCTGCCTTCTGCAGGCAATGATGTGGCCAGTTCTGGATCCACAAGGCAACAGCCCCTTGGATCCCATGCCCTCTCACTTTCTCGAGAAGTCTTGCATGGGGGACCTTATCGAACGCCTTGCTGAAGTCCATGTAAACCACATCTACCGCTTTTCCTTCGTCAATGTGTTTAGTCACATTTTCAAAGAATTCCACCAGGCTCGTAAGGCACGATTTGCCTTTGACAAAGCCGTGCTGACTACTTTTGAGCATACTAAACTTCTCTAAATGTTCATAAATCCTGTCCCTCAGGATCTTCTCCATCAACTTACCAACCACTGAGGTTAGACTCACCGGTCAGTAATTTCCTGGGCTATCCCTATTCCCTTTCTTGAATATAGGAACCACATCCGCAATCCTCCAATCCTCCGGAACCCTCCCATCTCTATCGACGATGCAAAGATCATCGCCAGAGGTTCTGCAATCTCTTCCCTCGCCTCCCACAGTAACCTGGGGTACATCCCATCCGGTCCAGGCGACTTATCTATCTTGATGCTATTCAAAATTTCCAACACATCCCCTTTCTTGATGTCCACATACTCAATCTTTTCAGTCCACCTCAATCCTGTAGTACAACCACCCAGGTCTTTTTCCACCGTGAATACTGAGGTAAAATATTCATTAAGCACCTCTGCTATTTCTTCCGGTTCTGTACAGACTTTCTCACCTTCACATTTTATAGGTCCTATTCCTTCACATCTCATCCTTTTACTCTTCACATATTTATAGAACGCCTTAGGGTTCTCCTTAATCTTACCTGCCAAGGCCTTCTCGTGACCCCTTCTGGCTCTCCTAATTTCTTTCTTAAGTCCCTTCCTACAAGCCGTATACTCACCTAGATCCCTATCGTCGCCTAGCTCTCTGAACCTTTTGTACGCTTTCCTTTTCTTTTTGACTAGGTTCAGCGCAGCTTTCGTGCACCACGGTTCCCGTAACCTACCAAAACCTCCCTGTCTCATCAGAACATTGTCATGCAGAACTCCAGACAAACATTCCTTGAAAGTCTGCCACCTTACTTCGGTACTTTTCCTCAAGAATACCTCCTTCCAATTTACGCCTCTAACCTCCTGCCTGATGGCTTCATATTTCCCCTATTATATATATATATATATATATATATATATAAAATATATATATAAATGTACTTTTTGTATTGCTGAGAATCATTCCAGCTGCATCAATTATCACTGTGAAATGTCAAAGAAATATTTCAAATGAGATCATCCTATCATTATGTGTAATTGCAGTATCAGTTCCTTGTTTTTGCATTCATACCGATTGTGATGAAATCTAGCTGTCCATTTGACACTTAGATCACTTTTTCCAGTTCATGGGCATTTAATGACTGAAGTGTTTCACCTTTAAACCCTATTGCTTATCACTCATGTAATTTCATATTTTCTACAGTGATTGTCATGTTTCCAGAGTTTTTGGACCATGTTTCCACGGAAAGGATTTGAAAGAATGGAGTTTTATAGGGAAACACATTCACACATTTGAGAAGAATGATTGAAACTGTAAGTATCTGACATGCCTGTTCATGAGCTAAGTCTTGACGCTGTTTTCCCCACTCACTGCCAATAACAAGCATTTTGTCATCAATTGAGAAACACCTCGTGCCCATTCCTTGCCTCTGGCCATGAACAGAGCCAAATGCAAAATCAGAAAGGTGCAAACAGACAAGCAAATTCTTTTTTTATATTGGGAAAGCTTCGAGGTTTGTTAGGTTCTGTAAAGTCTGTGAAATCACTCAGGTTTTTAGCTGAAAAATGTGAGGGTAAACTTTGTATATGTTCAGAAGAAGAATGCAGATGGGTAGTTAGAAATTATTGAAATATTTAAATGCAAGGTAAAATCCTCAAGTAAATGAGTGAGAAAGCACCCATAATACTAGTTAATATTTTAGAAACTCAATGAAACATGAATTCGGTCTCTAAACTCTCTGAAATGTGCCAAAAAATACAGAAGCTGATTTCTCCTAACTCTGATCCTTATTACCCAGACACCAGAAGATAGGAAAGAGGGGTGGGGCCTAGATTTGTGGAGATCTTTAACTTATTACAGACCATATTTAAATGTAAAGGTAAAGTTGTCATAGTCCTAGATGACCATGGATTGCTCTCGTCTTATAGGGGGAGAACTGACTGGTGGTGATTTTAACCTGAGGATCACCACACCTCAGGTGAGGGACAAGGTTGAGAAGACGGGGCCTTGATGGATAACCTCAACCAGTACGGGAATTCAACCCACACTGTTGGCATCGCTCTGCATCACGAACCAGTCATACCGCCAATTGAGCTAACTGACTCCATGAAGGCCTATCAAAGGGAAGAGCAGCCTATGGTCATCTGGCACTGTGGTAAATTTACTTTAAATGTACAACCATTTTCAGATCATTGAGCCATTTGGTTGTCAGTATCCTTTGTCAATTTGGAAGCTTCAAGGATTTAGTTTTGCTTCATTTGATCCGGGCATTTTGAAAGCCAGTGTATTAACAGTGTTGAGTGTCCTTGTCAAGAATCTTTGTCATTGGCCTATGATAAGGTCAGGATGAAAGACCTGATGCTGAAACTCACAAAGAGCGTTCCCCTGCTGCAAAATACTATAAGAAGTTTAGCAACACCAGGTTAAAGTCCAACATGTTTATTTGGTAGCAAAAGCCACACTTTAACATGTTAAACTTCTTACTGTGTTTACCCCAGTCCAACGCCAGCATCTCCACATCGCAAAATACTATGCCTGCTTTGTGCGATACTGAGTAATAGACAGCTACATGCCCAGCTTGGCAACAAAATCAGCTCACCCTCCATTCCTCAACAATAGACAGCTACAAGAGTGAGTACTGGCATCGAAACTTTTCAGCATCTACATGAGCGACATGCTGCCAACAAAGTCGTGCAAATTTGAATATGCAGAACGATCTAACCCAAGCAGCCACCTTTGACTTCATTGAGTCCACTTTGAGTCCACTGAGGGTAGCACGGTGGCACAGTGGTTAGCACTGCGGCCTCACAGTGTCAGGGATCCGGGTTCAGTTCCCAGCTTGGGTCACTGTCTGTGCAGTCTTCACGTCCTCCTCGTGTCTGCGTGGGTTTCCTCCGGGTGCTCCGGTTCCCTCCCACAGTCCAAAGATGTGCAGGTTAGGTGAATTGGCCATGCTAAATTCTTCCTTAGTGTACCCGAACAGGCGCCGGAGTGTGGCGACTAGGGGATTTTCACAGTAACTTCATTGCGGTGTGAAAGTAAGCTTGTGACTAATAAATAAACTTTAACTTTAACACTTTGATCATCATATCTGTGTACTTCCAGAAATGGAGGTTCAAATCAAATCCCCATAAAATAATAGTCACCGTATTTCATCTTGTTGTAGACTATGTTTAAATGTAAAAATAAAAGTCGCCATAGTCCCAGGTGACCATGGACTGCTCTCCCTTTTGAGGGGGAGAGCTGACTGGTGGTGATTTTAACCTGAGGATCACCACACCTCAGGTGAGGGGCAACGTGGAGAAGGCTGGGGAAGTCTACACTTCCTGCTGCCTCGGAAAAGCAGCCAGCATAATCAAAGACCCCACGCACCCCGGACATACTCTCTCCCACCTTCTTCCATCGGGAAAGAGATAGAAAAGTCTGAGAACACGTACCAACCGACTCAAGAACAAATTTTTCCCTCATCAGATTTTTGAATGGATCTACGATATATTAAGGTGATCTTTCCTTTTGAGGGGGAGGGCTGACTGGTGGTGATCACCACACCTGAGGTGAGGGGCAAGGTTGAAAAAGCGGGACCTCAGACGGTATCTGTAACTGCAACACTATATTCTGCACCTTCTCCTTTCCTTCTCCTCTGAGTACTCAATGTACGGTATGCTTTGTCTGTAAAGTGTGCAAGAAACAATACTTTTCACTGTATCCCAATACATGTGACAATAATAAATCAAATCAAATCAAATCTTGGTAACAAGAATGCTAAATGAACCCTAAATGTGAGCTTCTGTGGCAACCTTGTACGGCATGACCCCTGTCCGACTTATCGTGGAGAGAAGCTGGATCCACAGGGCCAGCTTGAGGCTTGTTATCACCCTGGGCAAATTGAATTTCAGCCCCTCACAAGACTTTTTGTCATTTTCATAATTAGTTCATAATGACAAAAAATGCAAATATAGCAATGAAAATATATTACAGATAAATGGAAAAAAATCACAAATATGTCTGTTATCCTAGGTAAAACTTTAAGACTTTAAACCTTTAAGAATGTTTTCATGATAGTAAAATAGTAGAAAGTAGGAAAAGAACGTAAGAAAATAACTTGTGCAAATAAGTTAATGAAATGAAAAAGAAAACGACAAGTGCAACAAATTGCATGCAATTCCTTACATTTTCCGAACTAGTTTTATTTCCTTACCTTAGGTCTGCCATTTTTACATCGCACTTTCCACATTTATATTTCATTTTCTATTATGAGGAATGCTGGATAATTTAGTTTTCTTGTGTCATGGAAGTTCTTAAATATGTCGTTATCAGTTGCCGTGGTCGCAGTTATTGGAATTGGAAGCATTATCCTTAATACGGATTTGGCATCCTATACAACTTGTTAGTGTTGATAAATCTAACTGCTGGTATTGGGGACTTCGCACCTTCTGGAAATGTTGCATGTGGAATTTCTAATTCACTCAGTAAGGTGCAGCCTGTAATACTATAACATGACATTCTGCACCCTCTCCTTTCCTTCTCTATGAATAGTATGCTTTGTTTGCAAAGCGAGCAAGAGACAATACTTTTCACTATATACTAATACATGTGACAATAATAAATCAAATCAAATTTTTAAAAATCACTGCTTTTTTGATACCTTAACTTAACCTCCAACCTTTGACATGTATCCGTCAGTTCATTTTCGCCTGGCAAGTCTTTAGGTTACAGCAGAGCTGTTTTTTTATCTAATTTTACCAGGCAACAAAGGATAGGCATTCACTATTTGCAAGAATGAAACCTTAATGTGGTAAAGAATAAAATATTGGTTTATCAGAAAATATAGATTATGAAAATATCTACCATCTAACCTTGCTCAGTACGTGGCCTGCATCACCACTAACACGACTAGTTTTAGCATTGTGTGAGGTATAAGAATACCTCTTACTTTATATAAATATTGTAGATGATTGTTCACAAGTACAACATGTGCACAAGGAAAGCCCATGCTTCCCCGCACTCATCCACACCAAGTCACTTGATGGGTTAAGGCAGCCTTAAGTATGGCATGGCGGCACAATGGTTAGCACTGCTGCCTCACAGCGCCAGGGACCCGGGTTTAATCCAAAAACTCAGCTGATGATCTGGGAACCAGTGCTTGAATCCCACCATGACAGATGGTGGAATTTGGATTCAATGAAAAAAAATCTGGAATTCAGAATCTGAATCTGAATGAAACCATTGCCGATTGTCAGAAAACCCATCTTGTTCACTCATGTCCTTTAGGAAAGAAAATCTGCCGTCCTTACCTGGTCTGGCCTACATGTGACTCCAGAGCCAAAGCAATGTGGTTGACTCTCAACTGCCTTCTGAAATGGCCTCGCGAGCCACTCAGCTCAAGGGTAATTAGGGATGGGCAATAAATGCTGGCCAGCCAGCGACGCCCATGTCCCATGAATGTAGAAAGAAAAATTCTGACCAGAAGGAGCATATCCATATCTACCCAATCAAATCCAAACTGTCCTGTACTTTATGGGATCATCCCATAGTTTTCCTTGCTGTCCTGTGTCCCGTATGATGACTTCTGGGGATGCTATTTCTCCAGTATTTCTCTGGGCAGTGGGTGGAGAGATTGCTGGTGTATCCTCTAGTTGCTGCCTGAGCATCTTTGGTGTCTGTGCATGTGCAGCCCAGAATCCACACTCAGCCAGGAGGAGCTGGAGGACCAGCTGCTACTTAGACTCTCCCCGCTGGGTGGGATTTTCCACTCTGTGCACAGATTGTTGGCTGAGGCGAATAAACTGGCGTGCAGCTCTCCAGCTGCACAGAGCCGGGTTTTCTCACCAGATAATCCAGTACACTGTACAGGAAATATCTGGAGGCTTGGCCAACGCCATCTGCGCTAAAGCAAATGCATTTCCACCCCCCAACCCCCACCCCACAATGAATAAGGGGACCACCCACACACTCACAAGGGCAACACCCCCCTCTTATGGATACAGGGACCCCCTCCCAGCAATGGATATGGAGAACCACACCACATGCACAAGAGCATACCCCCAGCGGGGCCCCCTTCAATTGCCCCTTGACACTGCGGTGGCCGTGGCAGAGTCAGGAGGCAGTGTCAGGGGCAGTGCTGCATGGCAATGCCAGGCTGCCAGGGGGAATTGCCAGGATACTGCCCGGGCTTGTCCCTTTCTGCCCAGGGGCTAAACCTCGCCAACATGGGCGGCACGGTGACACAGTGGTTAGCATTGCAGCCTCATAGTTCCAGGGACCTGGGTTCGATTCCTGGCTTGAATCACTGTCTGTGTGGAGTTTGCACATTCACCCTGTGTCTGTGTGGGTTTCCTCCGGGTGCTCCGGTTTCATCCCACAGTCCAATTACCTGAACAGGTGCCGGATTGTGGCAACTAGGGGAATTTCATAGTAATTTTATTGCAGTGTTAATGTAAGCCTTAACTGCGATTAATAAATAAATTTTAATCATGACGCCACACTGGTGAGGGGATAATTTCTAATGTGGGGGGAACACACTGAGGAAGACCGTTAACTATAATTTATAAATAAATGGTTCCTGACCTTTTCCGAGTCTTGCGAGATTTTTCCCCCCGTCACTATCTGCGCTCACGGATAACATAGGCACAAAACCACCCCCCTCTGTCTCTCAGGTGACAGTCACATACCATTTTAAAAGCTTTGACTAGATCACCATTCAAAACCGCAACAGAAATAAACCAGATTTAGGCAAACTTTTCTCATAGTTTAATCCTTTAAACCCTGGAGAATCCATGCTACAGCTCCTTGAAGGCTGATATATCTTTCCTTAGGGCAGAATTTTACAGCATTTATAGTCAGAGGTCTGTAAAATTCCCCAGATTTCATTGCCTTCCTGCCTGTCCCTGACCTGTCCACAATTTTATGGGAGAACAGATGAGGCTACAGGCAGCCTACCTGCCTTCCCACAATTGAATCTCTTAAGTGGCCAATTAATGGATGGTTAATTAAGTTTCATGCTGCTGGGATGGGTTCATGGGTGAGGCGGTCATTCCATCAGGTTAGCTTGCTTAGGTTTCAGGCAGGACAGGGGGTGGCAGTGCCAGCTGTATACTGGCCCCCCTTTCAGTTTCCCTTGGGTTTCGGATGGCATTGTGTCACAATAGTTAGCACTGCCACCTCACAACACCAGGCATCTGGGTTCAATCCAGCCTCGGGTGACTGTCTGTGTGGAGTTCTCCTTGTGTCTGTGTGGGTTTCCTCCAACAGTCCAAAGGTGAGCATGTTAAGTGGATTGGCTATGCTTTTCACTATTGAACAGATGTGTAGTTTAGGTGGATTACCCATGGTAAATGAACAGGGTTAAGCGGATGGGAGGCAGGTGGGCCTGAGTGCGATGCAGACTCAATGGATCGAATGGCCTTCTTCTGGACTGCAGGGATTCTATGATTCTATGAATAAGGTGCACCCATCCCAATGTCTGGGTCTTCAGGTTGCACCCACACTGCCTGCCCTCCAGATCATGAGTCTGCGCCCCCTTTACCTCCCCTCCCGTCCCCACCTCACCAGCACTTACCTGCGTTCTGTCTCCAACATGTCGACTCCCAGAGCCACTGCTGGGTCTGTGGCGCTGCCAGCCAATCAGAATCCATGGAGCTTTAATTGGAGCAGCTCTGCACAGCAGGAATGTGCCCCCCCCCCCACCAACTTCCCCCATAGTGGGAGGGGAAACTCCGCCATCAGACAAAGTTTTGCCCTCAGGTTCAGTTTCCAAAATTGAATGTAGTATTCCAGATGGGATCTAACCAAGACTCTGTACATTACATTCTCGTGTTTGTATTATTGAGACGATGCCAAATTCCATTAGCCTTTTTGATTACCTTTTTTTACATTACTAGCTCATAATGATCTGTGTGCATAGACACCTTAAATACCTTTGCTCCTTGACAGCTTCTAGTCTCAATATTAAGAAGTAATTTTGTTTTGTCTTTCTCCAATCCAAAATGCATGATCTCATCCTTCCTAATACTGAATACCATCTAGTAAAGTTTTGGTCATATAGTTTGCCTACATCCTTTTGTAATTTCTTGCTCCCTTCTACACAACCTTTCTAATTTATCATCATCTGTAAACAACTGGGCATTACGTCATCCAAGTCATTACTGTGTCTGATGAAAAACTGAGGTTCCAGAACAGATCCTTGGACGCCAGTTGTCACATTCCACTGATCAAAGACTGTTCCCTTCCACTCCCACTCTCTGCCTTCTATGTTCCAATCCAATTGACAACTAATGTCAAAAGGTTTCCTCCAATTTACACATTCTCAATTTTGCCGTTCTGTGGAATTTCATAGAGAGATACTTCCTAGCCTCTAGCCTAATTTTTCTGGGACTCTGCTCCTTAGACCTAGAATTGTAGGATCCCTACAGTGCAGAAAAAGTCAATTTGACCTATCGAGTCTCCACTGACAACAATCCCACCCAGACCCTATCCCCGTAACCCCATATTTACCCTACTAATCTCGCTAACGTACGCATCCCGGGATGTGCAAACTCCACACAGATAGTGACCCAAGCTGGGAAACCCAGGACCCTGGAGCTGTGAGGCAGCAGTGCTAACCACTGTGCCACCGTGCTGCCTGCAGTTACTTACAAGTAACATTTCAGTGTGCAAGACAGACTTAACTATGTACAATGATCATAATATGAAATCCAGTGATAAACATTGCTGAATTGTCATTTATTAAAAAGCACGATATGATAACACCAAATCTGGAAACCACATTGAAAACTGGACCTGTAATTATTTAATGTAAATGGTTAGTATTCCCCTATTGAAAAAGATGAGGTATAATGATGTATAATAATTCATTAGTGTTGCAATGACCAGTAGATAAGTTTACTTGTATATTAACAGCAACATGTTTAGTGTTGCCAGCTGAACCACATTGTATAAGAAATAATTTCCATCTTTTAAAACATTTTTGTACATAAACATTACAACTCTTACTTTGTTAACATTGAGGACAAATGTGAAATAATTAACGTTGCATATACAATACATTGTTAAAAATTAATTCACGAAAGGTAATTAAAAAGTCATTTATGCATTGGTGTCAAGTGCAGTCTTTGTGTCTGAGCCTGACTCTCAGCAACATTTGCACAGTATCATGGGAAAGCATAACTTATTAGTGCCTAAAATCTCTACTAAGGGGCAATTTAGCATGGCCAATCCACCTAACCTGCACATCTTTGGAGGAAACCAGAGCAGCCAGAGGAAACCCACGCAGACACAGGGAGAATATGCAAACTGTATACAGACAGTCACCCGAGGCCGGAATTGAACCCAGGTCCCTAGTGCTGTGAGGCAGCAGTGCTAACCACTGTGCCAGCGTGCCGCCCCTTGACCCTAACCCCTAACCCTGTCAGTTTCCTGTCAGTTCTTTCAGGAAAATTGGTTTGATTACTATTAAGACAACCCAGGGTTTAAAGGATCAGGTTAACTTGCCTTGTGATATTACTCAAAATGGTGACAACTTCATTATTCTCGCTAGATTTTTCTTTGGATAGTCAAGCAGTTCCTGGGCTTGAGCAATTTATTTTTCCTGCCATACCAAAATATAAAACATTTCCTCTTTATCTCTAAAGTTGAACGTGGGTGCTAGCATCAATGGATAAAACTGGAAACATAATGGGGAAGGAGAGTGGGGCTACCGGTCTCTCCTCTGATCTTCATCCTTTAAGCAGTTGTGAAAAGAAGGCCAATCATTAATTTTCCCTTTTTAAGAAAAGGATCGTGCAATCCCTTACTGGGCTATGTAGAATAGAACAGAGCTACACAAAAAAGTATCAGGTTCAATTTAATTGCTCTGAACTGACAGACCACAACTGGTCTTGGTATCCTCAAGCTGGGGGGAAAAAGAAAATCGGCAGCGTTCCGGCTCCTGACCACTGGTGAGGTCCACTGGAAAGTAGACATTATTTGAAGATGGGATAGGATTAGCAGTCATCAGGGTGCAAAGAAGATTTACAAGGATGTTACTGGGATTGAAAGGTTTGAATTATAAGGAGAGGATGGATAGGCTTGGACTCTTTTCCCTGGAGTGTAGGAGGATGCGGGGTGACTTTATAGAGGTTTATAAAATGATGAGGGACATAGATAAGGTGAATAACCATGATCTTTTCCCCAGGATAGTGGAGTCCAAAGCTAGAGAACATAAGTTTAAAGTGAGAGGGGAAAGATTTAAGAGGGACCTGTGGGGCAACTTTTTCACACAGAAGGTGGTGCGAATATGGAATGAGTTGCCAGAGGAGGTGGTAGAGGTGGATACAATTACAACATTTAAAATCATTTGGGCATGTACATGGATAGGGAACGTTTCGAGGGGTATAGGCCAAATGCAGGCATATGGGACTAGTTCTGTTTAGGAAACTTGGTTGGCATGGACGAGTTGGGCTGAAGGGCCTGTTTCCGTGCTGTATATCTCTATGACTCTATGATAGCAAATACCTCATCAACACGTGAAGAGCAGCCATTTTGATGCAGCTCTGAAAGAGACTGCAGTGGGCCTCTGGTGCCAAAACTCCAGTCAGAGTTTTCACTTCAGGAGGGAAGGTGCAAGGTGAGAAAAAAATCAAGTGCACAATAAAACTCTTCTTGGCTGGAATTCTGTTTTAAATGAAGAGGCTAGCCCTGTGTTCCGAGCAGGCAGTACAAAAAATCAGTCCAATTACTACTAGTTGGGCCCCATTTACCCCTGGAATAAACTTTCTACTCATCTTTCACTACGGGCAATAGTAGCCAGAAATGTCACCCTGCAGACAATGATATAATCTAATTTGTTAGCTGAAAACAGTAATGGGAACACATGAAATACACAAGAAAGAGGAAAGAATCACAGATTTACAGAATAGTTACACCTCCAAAGGTGGCCATTCACCCATCGTGTCTGTGCTGGCTCTCCAAAGGAGCAACTTACCAATGCCACTTACCGCCACCACCAAAGCAAAATCGAGGCCAATGTTTTTCTTTATTTGATATCTAGTCCACTTCTTCGTAATTGTAGAAAACATTGTGAAACTATGGTGGCTGGCACATGTCATTTCCCCAGTCACCAATTTCAGAATCCTCATCTTCTTGTTTAAATCCCTCAATGGCATCATCCTTCCCTATCTCTGTGACCTCCTCCATCCGTATCTACAACAATCCACAAACTCTTTATTCCTCTGTATCTTTCCAGTCCCACCTCTACTCACCCACCATCACCGACTCATCATGACCAACTAGGCATCATACGCTTGCTTTTACTTTTTATTACCGTCAACATAATGGGATGATCGATTTGACCCTTAACTTCACAACAAGAACAATTTCATCAAGGGGTGGGTTTCATACAATTCTCAATAGAAAACCTACACTCCGGTGATATTTTAATACAAGACCCAGGCTCTTGGACGGAATGTTGTTTCTGAACCAATATATCCATTTATAGTAATGTTATGCAGGTCCAGCATTGTAGCTCTGTTGATAATATTTGAGTGGTCAGCTTACTATTTTTAAACCGGTGTGGATCACTCTCAGTAAAACATATCACTTTTTAATATACTTGGCTTTTTATCCTTAACATGAGTTGTAAAGTTATTACAATACTGTGACATGAATTAGGCTTTGGACTTTTGTAAATAAGATTAAAAAGCAAATATAAATAAGAATAATTGTCAAGAAGCATCAATAAGTACTGAGTAGAATTACAAAATGTGTGTAGATGGCCAATAGGTGCCACTCTTCACCTGCTGATTATACCAGAGCTCTGTACAGTACAGTTAGCACAGTAAGAAGTTTAACAACACCAGGTTAAAGTCCAACAGGTTTATTTGGTAGCAAAAGCCACACAAGCTTTCGAGGCTCTGAGCCCCTTCTTCAGGTGAGTGGGAATTCTGTTCACAAACAGAACTTATAAGACACAGACTCAATTTACATGAATAATGGTTGGAATGCGAATACTTACAACTAATCCAGTCTTTAAGAAACAAAACAATGGGAGTGGAGAGAGCATCAAGACAGGCTAAAAAGATGTGTATTGTCTCCAGACAAGACAGCCAGTGAAACTCTGCAGGTCCACGCAACTGTGGGAGTTACAAATAGTGTGACATAAATTCTGATTCTAGGATCGCATGATAAAGACTCAGGAGGAAAAAAGCAGAAATATTTATGTGAAATAGTGTGACATAAACCCAATATCCCGGTTGAGGCTGGACAAGCCCTCCGTATACACAGGATCTGCTCGGATGAGGAGGATCGCAACAGACACCTCCAGACGCTGAAAGATGCCCTCATAAGAACAGGATATGGCGCTAGACTCATTGATCAACAGTTCCAACGCGCCACAGCGAAAAACCGCACCGACCTCCTCAGAAGACAAACACGGGACACAGTGGACAGAGTACCCTTCGTTGTCCAGTACTTCCCCGGAGCGGAGAAGCTACGGCATCTCCTCCGGAGCCTTCAACATGTCATTGATGAAGACGAACATCTCGCCAAGGCCATCCCCACACCCCCACTTCTTGCCTTCAAACAACCGCACAACCTCAAACAGACCATTGTCCGCAGCAAACTACCCAGCCTTCAGGAGAACAGTGACCAAGACACCACACAACCCTGCCACAGCAACCTCTGCAAGACGTGCCGGATCATCGACACAGATGCCATCATCTCACGTGAGAACACCATCCACCAGGTACACGGTACATACTCTTGCAACTCGGCCAACGTTGTCTACCTGATACGCTGCAAGAAAGGATGTCCCGAGGCATGGTACATTGGGGAAACTATGCAGACGCTGCGACAACGGATGAATGAACACCGCTCGACAATCACCAGGCAAGACTGTTCTCTTCCTGTTGGGGAGCACTTCAGCGGTCACGGGCATTCGGCCTCTGATATTCGGGTAAGCGTTCTCCAAGGCGGCCTTCGCGACACACGACAGCGCAGAGTCGCGGAGCAGAAACTGATAGCCAGGTTCCGCACACACAAGGACGGCCTCAACCGGGATATTGGGTTTATGTCACACTATTTCACATAAATATTTCTGCTTTTTTCCTCCTGAGTCTTTATCATGCGATCCTAGAATCAGAATTTATGTCACACTATTTGTAACTCCCACAGTTGCGTGGACCTGCAGAGTTTCACTGGCTGTCTTGTCTGGAGACAATACACATCTTTTTAGCCTGTCTTGATGCTCTCTCCACTCCCATTGTTTTGTTTCTTAAAGACTGGATTAGTTGTAAGTATTCGCATTCCAACCATTATTCATGTAAATTGAGTCTGTGTCTTATAAGTTCTGTTTGTGAACAGAATTCCCACTCACCTGAAGAAGGGGCTCAGAGCCTCGAAAGCTTGTGTGGCTTTTGCTACCAAATAAACCTGTTGGACTTTAACCTGGTGTTGTTAAACTTCTTACTGTGTTTACCCCAGTCCAACGCCGGCATCTCCACATCAGTACAGTTAGCACCATGAGTACAAAAGGATTAACATAAATAGTCCAACAGATGGGGGAAAAGAGCCCATTCAGAAAAAAATGAATATTAATAGTTACAGCATATCCCAGTTGTGATCCTCAGATTTATTCCAGAAACCCAAAGCAAAAGTTTTATCACTGGGAGTGGCAATCCGTAAGCAATGCAAGTTTGGACAAATTTTGCCATGTGCCTTTCCTTCACCAAGGAGCGTGATTGCTCCCTGGTAATTGTTATAGATAAGTCGGTTCATTCAGATGATCAGGAACTTTGACTTGTGGAGGTTAGTCCTTAAAACTGGCTTGCAACTTCTGCCTCTTCTGACACGTACCATTGGTTTTGAGGACATTCTTTGATCCAGTGCTGCATGTGCCTCTGTGGAATCAAGAACACAGAATGATAAATGCATGACCATCTCCAGCTGAACCTTGAACCCTCCCATATGGCAGGTTTGGTGGTGGGGGCCATTTATCAAGAGTGGACCGGGTGAGGGACATTTAAATGGAAGGGGTTGTCACCATTTTCACACCAATTCTGCACTGGAGGACCTTGTTTTGATTGGGTAATGATCTTCTAAGGAAAAGTGCAGTGGCACCAAATGCAGTAAGATCAAAGGTTCGAAAAGCAATAGACCTTTGCACTGCAGTCACGTGAACATTTGTGAAGCTGCTTTATAATATTAAGTTTGGTGTATATATATAGGCATAGGACATGAAACAGGGTAGTTAAAACAAGGTTAAAAATACTTTCTATCGAGAAAGTGCAATAGGAAAATAGGCATAGTTCCAAGGAAAGGATTTTTTATGAGACTTTTGAAAACAGCTTCTGAAAGAACAATCATCAAAGTTGAAAAATAAGGAGCAAACTGCTGTCAAAGAAGCTGAGGATGCATCCAGAGGCATACCTGGAGCAGATCAGCAAGGCAAGTTGTAGAGGGATTTTAAGGCAAAAAGAAATTGAAATGAAAATAAAACATGTTGTTCAGTCTTCAGCGTTCAGTCTTATTAGCTGCGTGCCTGAACAATATGGAGTTACAAAGCAAAGATGAACTCAGATGACCCTTGAATTGGAATGTGACCTTTGGACTGGCATAGCTGTAGAAATTTGCATGCACATTTAACCCTTTATCCTACATGGTTCCCTTTATCTGGAGCAAATTACACACCATTTTGTGTTAGCAGAATGTATTGTTATTTATCAAGGATTTAGTTCTTTAAACTCTGAAACTTATGTTTCCTCCCTCCTTCTGAAGGTTTGACTGTGGCTACACGTCAATCCAGCAGCACCCACCCCTGTGCTTCATAAGTATGTCCACTTCTCATGTATGGCCATTGTGTGTTGCCAGGTCATGCAAACAACTGGTTTCTCATGCTTGCCTCCAGCTGATTCCCACTTCCAATTGTAACTGCCTACTTTCTGCCCCAGCAATCATCAGTTCTTTGCCCAAAGGCAGGTCTGACCCACAGCGCCAAAGTCTCCACCATGAGGAGGCAGGTCCTGAATCTACCTCAACCGGAACAGGGATCGAATCTTGTGCTGTTGTCACCAATCTGATTCACATTGGCTGTCCAGCCAATAGCCAACCGGCTCCCCACGGAGTCCAGGTTGCTGTTGCAACGTGCAGTTTTACATGCATGTTGTAACCTGGAGCTACAAACAGTGATGGAAGAGGATCCAATTTTCTTTCTATCATTTGGCTGACCAGGAATCTCTCCCGCTCTTACTGCCTGCCTTTGGCATGTGTTGGATGACACTCAACCTATTTGGTCACATAATGAACATGTCTCCTTTGGCCAGTAATATTTGAACCCGGGGATGATGGCTCAGTGGCTTGGGTGCTACCCACTGCATCTCAAGACCTCCATCCCAGCAGTGTTTCTTATGATTCGAGTCAAAACTTGTTTGTTGTTATTAATCTTTTGACAACTACTATTTTCCCTCGGAATGTCTGGAAGGTAGAATCATGCAATCCCTACAGTGCAGAAGAAGGCCATTTGGCCCATCAAGCTTGCACCGACAACAATTCCACCCACGCCCTATCCTCGTAACCCCATGTATTTACCCGGCTAATTCCCCCTAACACCAAAGAACAATTTAGCATGGCCAATCCACCTAACCCACACATCTTTGGACTGTGGGAGGAAACCAGAGCACCTGGAGGAAACCCACACAGACATGGGGAGAACATGCAAACTCTGCACAATGACCCAACACTGAATTTAACCCAGATCCCTGGTGCTGTGAAGCAGCAATACTACCCACTGTGCCACCATGCTGCCCTTTTTTGACAATTGCCCGTGAATTTATACAATTAGTTTCTGACACGCTAAACAGGCTGGAAATTTTTATATTTGGATGTCTTTTAATGTGTTCGAGAATGATCTTCTCACATCATAATGCTCAAAATGATGGGAAGTAAAATTCCAGCACCCGGCAAGATCGTTTTTAATTTCAATGGTACTGCTCTCTGTTCTAACTTGCTTTGTATGCTACCAGTATAGGTTGCTAAGTAACACTGCAACGTTTAAGCATGCAATAAAATCCACATCAATTGAGAAAGGATGACAGTCTTATCTGATATCAACTTGCCCGAACACAAGTGGATCTTCTACTTTGAACTAAATTTGAATTGCTCAATTAAAAGGCTTCATGCTGGAAACTGTAGCACTGAGAACAATTCTGAAAATAAACTGTAAAAATATATAGTAAATAGTTCTATAAACTTTGATATGCTACATGACTTTGCTTGTGATTTTGATTGCAAGTAATCACAGTTTTTGACACCATTTACGTTCATTTCAGGTTTTCTGGATTGACTCATCAAACTGAGTGGTTTATCTTTCTTCTCCTTAAACAAAACTGTTTTCTGATTTACTGACAAGATCAATGATAATTATTTACCCAGGTTGCAGTAATTTAAGTTCACGGACCAAAAAGACAGATAAAGAGTTAAGAATGAACAGGGACTTAGTGAAAAAAAAGCAGAATGCTCAGCAATAATAAAAGAAAAGCAGGCTGCATTAAAGGTGAACTATTGTTCTCAAAGTATGTAGCTAGTGCTTTTTTGTTAAGGAGTTCAGGTCATCTCTGCTGGTGGGTGTGCTTTAATGAACATTCATTTCATCCTTATTATTAGTCTCTTTATATTTATTCTTTTAGCATGCATGTTATAATTTGCATAAAATACAATTTTTATTCCTTGCTGTGGCATAGCTTGTTTTTAAGGTTTGAGCACATTATTATCTCATTAGAGAGAGTTTGGGGTTCTTTGAACAAGCTTCTGCTGAGACTCCACTGCTATAACACTGCTGCCAGTGAAGATGTACAGTGTCTGCAGCAATCTTGCCTTTCAGACTCTTACTAAAAAGACAAGGGACCAACCTTTGGGATGTAATGATGGTTTTATCCAAGCTCTTTCATGGGATGTGAACGTTGTCCATCCCTAATTGCCCTAGAACTGAGTGGTTTGCTGGGCCATTTCAGGGGGCAATTAAGAGTCAACCACATTGCTGTGGATCTGAAGTCACAAATAGGCCAGACCAGGTAAGTACAGCAGATTTCCTTCTCTAAAGAACATTAGTGAACTGGGTGGGTTTTTACAACAATTGGCAATAGTTTCATGGTCACCATAAGACTTTTAATTCCAGATTTTTATTGAATTCAAATTTCACCATCTTCCATAGTGGGATTTGAACCCAAGTCCCCAGAGCATTGCCCTGGATCTCTGGATTGCTAGTCCAGTGACAATACCACTATGCCACCGCCTCCCCAAAATCAGAAGGTGTAAGTATTGCTGCCCTGATAGTTTATGTATCGCCATACAGCTTGAACGCAGTTCTTCAGTGCCACAGTGGGAAGAGAGGAAACAATGCCACGGTAGCACAGTGGTTAGCACTGCTGCTTCACAGCTCCAGGGTCCTGGGTTCAATTCCCGGCTCGGGTCACTGTCTGTGTGGAGTTTGCACATTCTCCTCGCGTCTGCGTGGGTTTCCTCCGGGTGCTCCGGTTTCCTCCCACAGTCCAAAGATGTGCGGGTTAGGTTGATTGGCCAGGTTAAAAAAATTGCCCCTTAGAGTCCTGGGATGCATAGGTTGGAGGGATTAGTGGGTAAAATATGTGGGGGTAGAGCCTGGTTGGGATTGTGGTCGGTGCAGACTCGATGGGCCGAATGGCCTCCTTCTGCACTGTGGGGTTTCTATGATTTCTATGATGAATGCCTGCCTCTTCTTGTTCCCTTTCAGTGAGAGTGAAGTTCCAGTATGGCATAAAAGAACATGTGCTCAAACATTTCTCCTTTGTGGTTTAGAATACCACAAAGACTTCCTTTAGTTCATGTACAACTTCCAGTGTGAACTTTATGGTGAATTCTGTGGCAAAACAGGAATTCAGTAGCTGCTTGCATTGTCACCACTAACAATGTATCACTTGTCACCCTGCCTTAGGCAGGAGGATATGTCTCTTCACTATCTCACTTACATTAATTAAGCTGGTCAAGATGAGTAAACCCAATACATAGCATTGGACCTGAACATCATCAAAACCAAACCATCTACTATAGGTCCTTTCCCCATGATGAATTAATCATGGATTCATCATAAAAGTGATGCTGCCAGAAAGTGCTGCCTGAAGGCTAGGAATGTGAACCTATACTTCTATATACAGGGTGCCATGCCAAAATTGACAGGACTCTTGTTGTCCAGCCAAAATTGACCAGCCTGGATGACATCTGAAGAGATCGATCTGTAACCAGGGCTGTGCCCACTATGTCCCAAATAACACTGCAGGTCAGTGCCCTAATGGGTAGGTGGTCATCATCTAGAAATGTAACAGGAAATGTACTCATTCTTTGTGATGGCAATCTGCACAGTTTTATTTGATTGAACTAATAATAATAGCCCAAATAATAATATGCACTATGAGATCCATTATCAATCTGTGCTTCAGACTCTTGCTTTGGTAAATTGCACGTGTCCCAAAGGAGAGCAATGCACATTTCATGGGTGGAATTTTCCATTGCGGGAATTGTCGCATATAGGACAGAAAATTTGGTGGACCATTTAAAGGTTTGTTGACCTCGGACATGAATTTCTGCTCTCGGAGTGTGTGTGGCTGGAAAATCCCACCCTATATGTGTGGAGTGCAGGTCCAAAAGCACTCAAGAAACTTGACGGCATTCAGGACAACTAGCCTGCTTGATTGGCACCCAATTCACCACCTTCAACGTTCACTCCCTCCACCACTGATGCACAATGATAGCAGTGTGTACCATTTAGAAGATGCAATGCAGGAACTCACCAAGGCCCCTTAGACAGCATCTCCCAAACCCACAACCACTACTCTCTAGAAAGACAAGGGCAACAGATGCCTGAGAACACCACCACCTGCAAGTTCCCCTCCAAGCCACACACCATCCTGACTTGGAAATATAGTGTTGTCCCATCACTGCCACTCGGTTAAAATTCTGGAACTCCCTCCCTAACAGCACTGTAGGTGACCTACACCACATGGATTGAAGTAATGTAAGAAGACAGCTCACCACCAGCTTCTTGAGGACAATTAGGGAAGGGCAATAAAAATGCTGGCCTAGCCAGCCATGTCCACACCCCATGAAAAAAATTAAAATTAGGCAAACAGAAAGAATTTATGCAGTCTGGACAAAAACAAGAAACACTACCAGTAAAAGGTAGGCAACTCTACGCTTTGAACTGGTGTTCTCTCTCATCATGTGAATTTTTATATTTTCTTCATCTGCCCATCCACCAAAAATCTATCTTTTCATCATTAAGGATTCCTGTTCAGCTCTGTGACCATTTTAAGATATTTCTCATTTCCATTTAATAAGATCTTGGCTGATCTGATAGTAACCTCAAATCTGCATTCCACCTACTTGTGATAACCTCTCACCCCATTGCTTACCAAGGATCTGTCCACTTCTGCCTTAAAAATATTCCAAGACCCTACTTTCACCAACTTATCAGCAACAGAGTTCAAAAGACTCACAAGCCTCTGAGAGGAAAAAAATTCTTCTCATCTCCGTCTGCACTGTACTGCAAAATACTCCTCCAAATGACTTTTGTAACTGAGTATTAATAGCAAAAAACATAGAATGGTTCTTCAAGATAAAATATAAAATACAACAAATATATTTTATGTGCTGCATAAGCTTTTTTACAGTGAGTGCTCTGGAACATTCAGTTATTCACTGAAGAGGAGTATCTTTTACTAACTCTTTAATGGATTCGTTGGGAATGGTGCGGGGTGGGGAAGATTTTATTTTTAATTTTCTTTTGGAAAATAAATAAATAGAACTTTTTATTTATTTTTTATTCATTGGTGCAACCAGTGGTATTTGGTGGGAGTTTTTAAAATGGTGGTGCCTAGCCATTGCCTAGAGACACTATGTGGCTTAATGCAATATTATAACATCTTGAATTTGTTGTTCTCAACTATAATCGCTTCTTGGCCTTTTGGCTAAGATCAAGTGTAAGCGCTCAGGGTAGCTAATGAGGTTAAACTAAGAGTCTACCTGATGCAATTTTCTTAAAGCCATTTCGGCCTTTTAGCCACGATGAAGCTCAGACAGAGCCCAGGAGAGGGTGTAATGCCTCATCCTGTCAGCTTGGATCTCTTTTGATCAAGCCCAAGATGGGATGTATATCCTTGTCTTGTCAGCTTGGATCTGGTTTGTTCCTCATGTGGGGACTCTGATTGGACTTAATTGGCTTTTTTGATTAGGAATAAAAGTACCAAAAGGTACAAAAAAAACTGTATAATGCATGCTTCAGTAAACAGCAAGTCAGGATAACGTGAAGACACGTGTTTAAAGAATACAAATCCCTTGAATGTCTTTAGAACTTGCAGAATGTAAATATACAAGTAGGGGGAAAAGTAATCAATACTAGCTACTCACTCCTACGTTTTTGTGGATGGTCATTGATTGATATAGCAATCCTTATTAATTTTAATATACAACAGGTTAGAAAATTCCTTTAATCTGCCTCTGTTCCAGCTTTTAGAACCTATGTATTTTTTTCTGTTGTCTAATAATATCATTACTGGAACAACCTCAAAATTCATAACAAATGAAACAAAACCAAATCCTTGATACAGGTCAAATGTATGTGCCAGATTGCTTAAATGATTATAACTAGCAACCTGCTGAGCTATAATTTTAAAAGAACCTCACCCTGAAAAAGCTCCTGAACAACATCTGCTCAGGAGAACTAGTTTTATACATGGGACGAACAATTTAGCAGTATTCAATCTATCAACCAATGAAGAGGCTCCAGCAGTTTAAAAATAAGGGGTCACCTTTTAAAACGGAGATGAGAAGAACTTTTTTCCTCTCAGAGGCTCGTGAGTCTTTGGAACTCTCTTCCTGATAAGGTGGTGGAAGCAGGGTCTTGGAATATTCTTAAAGCAGAAGTGGATAGATTCTTGGTAAGCAACAGGGTGAAAGGTTATCAGGAGTAGGTGGAATGCAGGTTTGAGGTTACTATCAGATCAGCCAAGATCTTATTAAATGGTAGAGTAGGCTCCAAGGGGCTGAATGGTCTACTCCTGCTCCTTGTTCATATGTTCTGGATAGGAAGGACACAAACTCAAAAAATAGTGGGATTTGTTCTTTATTTCCATTGGATCTTAATGCTCTTAAAATAATCAACTCTTGGTTTAAAGTTGTCAATCAACATTCTACTGACCATTGTCCCACAATTTATTTTCAATGAAGCTAAAGGATGCAGGAAACCAATCATAATTGAATTCAACTAATTTAGAGATAGTATGAGTCTTTCTCAGGGGCATATATACATCCCCCAGAAAGACACATACTGTTTATTCATAGCTGTGGATACTTTCTTGCTGTGAATGTCAGCCAGCCTTGGTTCAGTATTAGGACCACAGCTTTGACTTATGTTTTAAGCTTAAGTCCTACACCAGAGACTAGATTTTTTGTTATTCATTCGTGGGACATGGGCATCGCTGGCTGGCCATCATTTATTGCCCATCTCTTGTTGCCCTTGGAAAGCAGTTGAGAGTCAACCACATTGTTGTGGCTCTGGAGTCACATGTGGGTCAGACACGGCAGTTTCTTTACCTAAAGAACGTGAGTGAACCAGATGGGTTTTTTCGACAATCGACAATGGTTTCATGTTCATCAGTAGATTCTTAATTCCAGATATGTTTAATTGAATTGAAATTCCATCACTTGCCATGGCGGGATTTGAACCCGGATCCCCAGAACATTAGCTAAGTTTCTGGATTAATAGTCTAGCGATAATGCCACTAGGCCATCACCTCCCCATAATTCCTCTCCCCCCTGCCCGCCCCCCCCCCCCCCCCCCCCCCCCCAGAAGCGAAAAATAGGGTGTGATGGCACTGTGTTGACAACACAACATCATCATGCCAGTCTAGTAGGTCTGGAACTCAGAAGCTCTCCTGCCAATTTGAAACCACTAATTAACAAGATATTCAGCTTGCTAACAATCCAATCATCCACAACTTTTCGCTGCTTGCTGCGTTTCTCTAGTTGGACGTAAAAAAAGATTTGGGACTGTTTTACAGCAGCTATGACAAGGCAGCACAAGGGCAAAAGGAAAGGCCTGCCACGAGGAGCACAGCTAAATGTACCAACTGATTCTTCTGGGGAAATGGCAGCATCTGTATGTTTGTTTTAATTACATTTTTAAAAAGTCTGTTTTGTGCTTGAATAAAAAGTGATTCTGAGAATAGGAGGCCTTTATTGTTCCAACTATGACTGACTTCCTAATCTGAAGCTAGTAGCACATGGATATAGAAACAGATATATAGATTTTTTTATCATAGAATCCTACAGTGCAGAAGGAGGCCATTCGGCCCATCGAGTCTGTACCAACCACAATCTCACACAGGCTTTATCCCCATAACCCCATGCATTTAACCTAGCCAGTCCCCCTGACACGAAGGGGCAATTTATCATGGCCAATCCGCCTAACTCACACATCTTTGGACTGTGGGAGGAAACCAGAGCACCCGGAAGAAACCCACACAGATATGGGGAGAATGTGCAAACTCCACACAGACAGTGGCCCAAGCCGGGAATCGAATCCGGATCCCTGGCGCTGTGAGTTAGCAGTGCTAACCACTGTGCCATCATGCCGCCCTTATGTTTAAGGAGAATGTTTAAAATTTCAGCTTTATTCCACAGTTAGTTGGTACGTCTGGGAGGAGTGAGCTCAGATGCTGAAAGGACAGGATAATTACTCATTTTAGCCACATAGTATTTACTTAGGATAGAGCCGATGGATTTTTGTTTATAGCTGGAGATTTCCCCTGAAGCTTTTGATTAGGTTGATTTGAAAGGATCATGAGTTATCAATCAGGTGTTGATGTGGTAATGGGAGTGGCTAGGTCTGTAGCAGAAAGTTTTAGTTGCAGGTCCATTGAAGTCAGAGGCATGTGCCTGAGAATTCACTCTCTCTCCACAAAATCTTTCTGAATGCTTCAAGACTGTTAACACAATTTATAGCAAGTATGCCTGGGTTTGCTAACTTTATTTATTTAAAAGTGGATTTGATTTATGCATGAATGGGGCTTATTTGGAACTGGAACAGTCATAAGTTAGAAAATAAAGTTGCTTCCTTTCATTTTTAAATATTGTTCAACTGTTAATGGTTAATCTGCTTCATATGTTAGAGTTATATATAAACTGTGTTATTAAATAAAGTTTGTTCCACTCTAATTTGCCAGTGGAATCATTCCTGGATGGAAGTATCCTTTCCTCACATTTATGCCAAAATAAAAAAAATGTTGATGTCTGGTCTGGCTTCAACAAATACCTCAGGGTTCTGGTCCAGGAACCTAACACAATTCACATCTTTACCCTGTGCCACATGATTTCCTGGCCTACAGTGCTGATTTTTTTGTTTATTCATTTATGGGATGTGGGCATCATTGGATAGGCCAGCATTTATTGCCCATCCCTAGTTGCCCTTGAGAAAGTGGTGCTGAGCTGCCTTCTTGAATCATTGCAGTCCCCGAGGTGCAGGTACAACCACAATGCCATTAGGGAGGGAATTGCAGGATTTTCACCCAGTGACAGTGAAGGAATGGTGATATATCTGTGGGGCGTGAAGCCCCCATTTGCATCACTAATTAGCCATCAGACATTTGATTGAATGTGCAGAGACAGGAGGAGCTAGAATAAACGGACACTTCCGTTTCTGTTCCTGCCACCCACGACCCCACTGAGGACTGGATTTCATGCTGGGGTGAGGTTCTCATGCCCCACCCATCAAGACAGACCCTCTTTGACCAGCCTGCCCAGTAATACAATCAAACAGAACCTGATTTCGGAGCTTGAGGGTAGGTGCATCTGCGAGGTGGAGACGTTCATAGATAGCATGTTTGTAGACATGGTTACCCCAGAGCTTAAGGAAGTGCTGTCAGAAAGGGAATGGGTGACCACCGGTCAGAGAAAGGGTGGGGGGGGGGGGGGGGCAGGCAGTTAGTCAGGAAAGCCCCAGAGTACATTTCACTCAAGAACCATTTTTGAAAAATGGTGAGAGTGTTGGCTCCTCTGCGGAGTGCAGCCAGAGCTAGATTCACGGCACTGTGGGTGGCTCAGCTGCACAAGGGAGGAAGGAATAAGAGTGGAAGAGCAATAGTGATATGAGACTCAACAGCGAGGGGTGCAGACAAGCGTTTCTGTGGCCATAGATGTGACTCCAGGATGGTGTGTTGCCTTCCTGGTGCAGGGTCAAAGATATCACTGAATGGTGTAGGGCATTCTGAAGGGGGAGGGTGAACAGTCACAAGGTCATGGTTCACATTGGTGCCAATGACATAGGTAGAAAGAAGGATGAGGTGCTGCAACAAGAATTTAGGGACCAGATTGTAAAGCAGGACCTCAAAGATTGTAATATTGAGAATACTCCCGGTATCATGTGCTAATGAGTATCGGAATAGGAGGATAGAGCAAGTGAATGTGTGGTTGAAGAGATGGTATAGGAGCGAGGGCTTTAGTTTGCTGGATCATTGGATCCATTTCTGGGAGAGATGGGATCTGTACAAATTGGACAGGTTGCACTTGGTCTGGAATGGGACCAACATCCTCCCAGGGAGGTTTTCTAGTGCTGTTGGATGGAGAGGAGGGAGTTTAAACTAATCTGGCAGGGTCACCGTGTAGAGGTCCAGTAGGGGATGATGCACAGCCCAATGTAGAAGCAAAACCAAGTCAGTCTGGAAGGCAGTGCAAAGAGAGAGATGTCAAGGCACAAGGGAATATGACAAGGCTGGATGGCATTTATTTCAATGCAAGGAGTCTTAAGGGTAAGGCTGATGAACTGAGGGTGTTAATTAGCACTTGGGAATATGATATTATTGCTTTTACACAGACATGGTTGAGGGAGGGTCAGGACTGGCAGCTCAATTGAATCTTTAGGTGAGACAGGGATGGGTGTAAAAGAGGGAGTGGTGTCACAATATTGATCAAGGAGTCAATTACTGCAGTGAGGAGGGATGCTCTTCAATTGAAGTATATGGGTGGAACCTTAAAAACAAAAGTGGGGCAATTACATTGCTGGGAGTGTACTACAGGCCTCCAAACAGTCAGGGAGAGATAGATAAGAAGATATGTGGATAAACCTCAGAAGTGATAATAATAGAAGGGAATTTTAACTTCCCCAATATTAATTTGTGGGGTGGGGGGGCAAGGGAGGGGGGGGGCAGGTGTGGGTAGGTGGGAGGTGGTGGTGTCAAATTTACCCATAGTCTCGGGTAATACTGAAGCAATGCTGAACAGTTTCAGGTGCCATTTTGTTTTTGGTGAGGTGTTGTACTAAGATCCCATTTGCCCTCTCAGATGCACAATGAAGATCACATGGCCCTATGCAAAGAAGAGCAGGTGCGTTCTCCCAGTCTCCTGGCCAATATTTATCTTTCAACCAACATCACCAAAATGGATTATCTAGGTTTTAATCTCATTCCTGTTTGTGGGATCTTGCTGTGTCCAAATTGGCGCCCACATTTCCCTGCAATACTACAGTGCCCACATTCAAGAGTGCCTTATTCTCTGTGCATTGCTTTGGGGCATTTGAAAGGTTCTAAAGCAGTTTTGTTTCTTTGTAATTTGAAGCTTTGTCCAGGGAGTACTACATTCTAAAGTCTACCTATAATTTCGGAAAAGGAAGAAAAGATTAGGAGAAAAAGGTAATATATAAATATTAATCAGCCCAAAGGAGTTTCTCTAACAGTGTATAATCTGTGAGATATAATAAGAATTCATAATTTAAAACAGAAAATTCTAAACCTGTAACAATAAAGTCATTGGATTGTTAAACATTATGAGATGTCCCAATCCCGTCTTTTTTATTTTCAGTTCCTCGGCCTCATAGTTCATTTTTATTCTATGCCATCTTTCATGTTAACGCAGCTTGCATATTAGGAAAAGAATCATTTATGACTAAAGTAGTTCAAATGGTTGGATGTTTCATTTTGTCCACCTGTTGGCTACAGACTATCTCAAAATCTTTTTGGATTCACAGTCATTAAAATAAGTACAGAAAAGGAGCATATTTTATAGAACATCATACTATGGCCAAGAACTGTCAAAACCTATGAAAATCTCCAGACCAGATCTTTGGGTCTATAGTTCTGGCAGTTCATTACAGGTAAGAAATATTTGTTTAGCATAGGAACGGAAGTAGACCATTCAGCCTGTCAAGCCCACTCTGCCATTTAATACAATAATTCATAGAAACCCTACAGTGCAGAAGGAGGCCATTCGGCCCATCGAGTCTGCACTGACCACAATCCCACCCAGGCCCTACCCCCACATATTTACCCGCTAATCCCTCTAACCTACACATCCCAGGACTCTAAGGGGCAATTTTTAACCTGGCCAATCAACCTAACCCGCACATCTTTGGACTGTGGGAGGAAACCGGAGCACCCGGAGGAAACCCACGCAGACACGAGGAGAATGTGCAAACTCCACACAGACAGTGACCGAGCCAGGAATCGAACCCGGGACCCTGGAGCTGTGAAGCAGCAGTGCTAACCACTGTGCTACCGTGCCACCCAAAGTTTATTTATTAGTCACAAGTAGGCTTACATTCACATTGCAATGAAGTTACTGTGAAAAACACCTAGTCGCCACACTCCGGTGCCTGTTCGGGTACACTGAGGAAGAATTTAACGTGGGCAATGCACCTAACCTGCACATCTTTGGACTATGGGAGAAAACCAGAACACCCGGAGGAAACACCCGCAGACACAGGGAGAAAATGCAAACTCCACACAGACAGTGACCCAAGCCAGGAATCGAACCCAGGTCCCTGGCACTGTGAGGCAGCAGTGCTAAGCATTGTGCTACCATGCCACCCATAATGGCTGATTGGACACTTCAATACCTTTAACACCCACTGTCCCCATAACCCTTTACGTTATTGATAATCAGAAATCTATTAATCTCTGCTTTAAACATACACAATGACTGATCTTCCATTAGCCCCCTGGGGTAGAGAATTCCAAAGATTCACAACCCTCTGTGTAAGAACTTTTATCCTCATCTTGGTCCTAAGGAGCATCCCCTTTATTTTGAAATTGTGCCCACTGGTTCTGGACTCCCCAGCCAAAAGAAACATCTTACCTGCATCTATCCTGTGTATTCCTTTAAGTACTTTGCAGGTTTCAATAAAATCACCTCTCATTCTTCGAAACTCTGGAGAATACAAGGCCGAGTTTGCCCAATCTCTCTTTATAAGTTGCTACTAGGATTTTATCCATGCGTACAACACCTCATCTAAATTAGCATGCACAAAATGTTAAACTGTTTTCACATGCAATCAGGAATCGCGTAAACCTGAAATTCTAATTTGTAGGAGCTTATTATTTCATTTTACTTACAATTATATTCAGTCCTACCTATTTCTTTTAGTTCATTTACCTGATCCACTCTGTCTTCTAGAAATCTATTCGTTTACCTTCTGCATTAGTCTCACCTGAATAGGGAAAGCTGGCCGACGCATATACTGCTCTCGACCTCTGCTCTGTGTACGGGGACCACGAATGGCGCCCTGTCTGTCCAGTGAGTGAGGACGCCCGTTCCTCTGTCTGGTTCGCTCATGCCATGACTGTAGCTCCTCTGATACAACTTCCCTGAGCAAGCCCCTGTTCGGGTATTCTTTTAGAGAAGGAGTCCTTACGATCCTGCAATGGGATGGTGTAATTCGCTGCACAGTCAGTGAATTCTTCTCATCGGTGAATGGGCACTCTCTGTAGTGTGAAGGGTTTAAGTATTGCACTGTGGTATACTGTCGATTTGGATCCTTTTCCCACATACGGCCCGCTCCATTTCCCTCTGTGCGCTCAACTGCTCTATAATGGGAGAAAGATTGGCTTGGATTGCAGTGATAATACCCATTGCTGTGTAACATAGGTGGCTCCATGCTTACAGGTGAGTTGTATATTTGCCAGTGCCTGGCTGCTGCTGTACTATGTTCATGAGGTGTTGGCATATATGTTGGAGTTGAGGTTCCAGAGCTGTTAGACTCTGTGCTGGCATATCCACTCAAAGAATATGGCATCATATGTAAGTGATCATTGTTCTTACTCCCCATGGCATGGTAATCTGGCACAAAAACGGTATAATTTGTCGGTCTTCTCTGGTGAAACAGGCTACGGCCTCTTTGATCAGGAGGTCCTGGGAAAGGACCGACATCCAAATATCTGTTTGGCACCAAGAAAGGTAAAACAAGTTAAAATCAATTACTTCACCTTGACCTTAATTAAATACTCTAGCCTTTCATCTATTTGTGTATAAACATAAAATACAAAACAATTGACTCTAGTTTAAATTTATTTATTCGTCACAAGTAGGCTTACATTAACAGCGCAATAAAGTAACTGAAAATTCCCTAGTCGCCACACTCCGGAGCTGTTCAGGTACACTGAGGGAGAATTTAGCATGGCCAATGCACCTAACTAGCACGTCCTTCAGACTGTGGGAGAAAACCGAAGGAAACCCACACAGGGACAATGTGCAGACTCCGTACAGACAGTGGCCCAAGCCAGGAATTGAACCTGGGTCCCTGGCACTATGAGACAGCAGTGCTAACCACTTTGCCACCATGCCATCCCTCTGTTGGGTTAAATAGTTAGCTCATACCTTATTGAAGTGCCTGTGTCTAATGCTGTATCCCAGGGCTACACCAGGCCGACTGTATATTCAATATAATATGTACAACGCATGACAAACTTCACTTTTTATTCAAAACACAAGATCATTTTTACATTTAAATATAAGCACTCTTAGAATTAGATGACAGTGAATACAGTCTGTGCATTTATCATAGAATCATAGAATCCCTACAGTGCAGAAGAGGCCATTTCGCCTATTGAGTCTGCACCGAGTCTCCAACAGAGTTTCTTACCCAGGCCCTCTCACCCGCCCTATTCCTGTAACCCCACACATTTACCATGGCTAATTCATCTAACTTACACATCTTGGGACACTAAGGGGCAATTTACCCTGGAAAATCCACCTAACCTGCACATCTTTAGACTGTGGGAGGAAACCGGAGCACCTGGTGGAAACCCATGCAGACTGACGGAGAACGTGTAAACTCCACACAGACAGTCACCCAAGGTTGGAATCGAATCCAGGTTTCTGGAGCTGTGAGGCAGCAGTGCTAACCACTGTGCCACCATGCCGCCCTATTTAATTTTCTGAGTGAAAGTGTATTGCATAATTTTTCAGTGACTCAAATTTAATCAGCAAAACCTCAGAATATCTTTCTGGCCCCATTATTCAACTCCAGTTGGTGCTTTCATACAGCTCATTCTTCTTGTTTTGCATTTCATGAAGTATTTGATTGTCTCTCTCCATATTCATTTCTGAAATTACTTTTTAACATGACATCTATAACTAATCAGGCTCAATGGCTTAATCCAAAAATTGCCAAATAAGGAAGTGCCCCAGTCTGAAATCCTGAAGGTGAAGATACTTAATAATTGAGGCAGGCAGCATATGGACAGAGAGAGGCACAACAAATCATAGAATCCCTACAGTGCAGAAGGAGGCCATTCAGCCCATCGAGTCTGCGCCGACCACAATCCTACCCAGACCTTATCTCCATAACCCCATGTATTTACCCTAGCTGGTCCCCCTGACACTAAGGGGCAACTTTGAATGGCCAATCCACCTAACCCGCACATCTTTGGACTGTGGGAGGAAACCTGAGCACCCGGAGCAAACCCACGCAGATATGGGGAGAACGCAGACAGTGACCCAAACCAGAAATCGAACCCGGGTCCACGGCGCTATGAGGCAGCAGCGCTAACCACTGTGCCACCGTGCCGCCCAATCAGTCGCTTGAATTGGAGAATTAGAGTGAAAAGAGCCAAAGGATTTTAAATGATAGAGATTATTCATGGATTCATCCTTGTGGAAAAATAAATCAATGCTGGCGTTTTCAAGTAAATGAATTGATGATATTTTCTCGCTGAAATCTCTGAAGCACTCCTTCAGTTTCCAGTGCTCTGAATAGGTGTGATTGATGTTGAGATTAAGACTGGCATAATTGACAGAATGTGTCTGGTAACCCTGCAATGATGCAACACATCCCCAAGACTGGCAACAGAATTGGGGAGCGGGTGGAAGACATGTCTGCCTGCCCAGAATACAGTCTGGGTCAGTGTATAAAGAGTCAAAAATCCTGTGATCCCCTTCCTCAGGGAGTGATCCTCCTCCAGCTCCATTCTCGCCTTCTCCAGGAATTCTAACCCCTTTATCTTGTTAGGTGTTTATTCTTCAGCATAGTTGTTAATGAGAACAATATTGTCTTAGTATCTCCAAATACATAATATATTTTAGGATCTGTCTGCCACCTTTTAGCAATTACACCCCCCAAATAGGGACAAGAAAAGGAGGCAGGATCCTGACTGAGGTTCTAAATGAATACTTTGCATCTGTCTTTACCAAGGAAGCAGATGCTACCCAGGCTATAGTGACAGAGGAGGAAACTCTATTACTAGATGGGTTCAAAATTGGTAAGGAGAAAATATTGGATAAACTGACTGTAGTTAAAGTTGAGCAGTAACTGAGACCAGATGAGATTGCTATTGAAGGAAGTGAGAGTGGAGATTGCAGTGACACAGGTTATAATCTTTCAGTATTCCCTGGACTCAGGGGAGGTGCCAGAGGATTGTTCAGAAAAGATAAGCCCAGCAGCTACAGGCCAGTCAGTTTAACTTCAGTTGTGGGAAGCTTCTAGTAACAATTATTCAGGAGAGAATGAAAAATGTGGGTTGATTAGGAAGTGTCAGCATGGATCTCTTGCGGGAAAATTGTGTTTAATTAACTTGCTGGAGATTTTTGAAGAGGAACAGACGGGGTTGATGAGGGTAACGCTGTTGATGTGGTGTACATGGACTTTCAAAAGGAATTCGATTCAGTACGCACCACAGACTTGTGAGAAAAGCTACAGCTTGTGGAATAAAAGGGACAGTAGGAGCATGGATGCAGAATTGGCAGAGTGATAGGAAGCAGAGAGTAATGGTTATTTTTCAGTCTGGAGGAAGGTTTGTTGTGGAGTTCCCCACTGGGAACCTTGCTTTTCCTGATATATATTAATAATCTAGATCGCGGTGTTCAGGGGACAATTTCAAAGTTTGCAATGATACATTGCAAAGAGAGTCATAGGGCGGGATCTTGAGCCCATGCTCGTTGTCTACGAGATTGCTGGTTGGGACTCAAGATGAGGCGAAACCCAGAAGTGATTTTCGCTCCCCCATGGCTCAGGTTTATGCCCACAGTGGATGTGAACCTGCTTTAAATACATTTTAATAGATTTGAATATAATAAACCCCCGTTGCTGTATATTCACACTGCGCTGATGTGATGTTGTGTCGGTGGGGATTACAACAGGTTTACCCAGACGTGAACCTATTGTGGAGATCCCCGGGGGCATAATGGTGAGTATAGCTCTCAGGGGAGAGGGACATGGCTAAGTAGTGGCCTGGCAATGTGCCCTGGCAATGGCACCTTGCACAGTTTGGCACTGCCAGGTTGGCATAATTCCCCTACCAACCTGGCAGTGTCAACATGTGCCAGGTGCAGTACCAGGGCCAGTCCCCAGTGGGAGCCTCATGCGGAAGGGTGGGTGATTCATTTATATGTGGCGGTGGTTGGGATTGGACATGGTAGCTGGGGGTGGTGGCGGGAGACAGATCCAATGTTCGGGGAGGGCGGGCAGGGGAGGTTTTGGGCACTGACTGTGCGGGAGGGGAGCAGAGGAGCCAGCTCTGATCGGGGTGGGAGGGGGAAGGTGCCGGTTCCAATGTGGGGGGAGGAGAGAAGTGCCAGCTCTGATTGTGGAGTGGGGGACTGGTGGGGAGAGGTGCCTAATGATATTGAAATTGGCCTTCCCTCAATTCAGACACTCAATTTCTAGCCTATCCTTACTCCTTTCCATAATGACTTCAAAATATACAGTTATGTTCACTATCCTCAAAGGGCTCACTCACTGACACTTCAACCACAGGCCTGGCTTCATTCCCTAGGATTAGGTCTCGCACTGCACCATCCCTTGTAGGATTATCTACGTACTGGCACAAAAAGCTCTCCTAGATGCACTTTAAAACTTCTACCCTATCTAATCCTTTCACACTGAGGTGATTCCACTTATATTGACAAAGTTGAAATCCCCTACTATTACAAATCTATTCCTCTCACACCTCTCTGTGATCTCCTACATATCTGCTCCTCTTTTTTTAAAAGTAAAGCTTATATATTAGTCACAAGTAAGGCTTACATGAAGTTACTGTGAAATTCCCCTAGTCGCCACATTCCGGCGCCAGCTTGGTTCAATGAACCTAACCAGCATGTCTTTCAGACTGCGGGAGGAAACCGGAGCACCCAGAGGAAAGCCACGCAAACATGGGGAGAATGTGCAAACTCCACACAGACAGTGACTCAAGCCAGGAATCAAACCTGGGTCCCTGGCGCTGTGAGGCAGCAGTGCCACCATATGGCCCCATATCTCCCTCTGACTGGTTGGAGGCCTGCAGTATGATCCCACAAAGTGATTGCCCTTTCTTTATTTCTAAGCCCAAATGGCCTCATTTGAAGGGCCTCCTAAGACATCCTCCCTCATTACAGCAGTGATGGTCTCTTTTATCAAACTGTGAGGAGAACAGTGCAGAACTTCAAAAAGACATGGGTCAGAAATTTACATTGCTCAGGCGGGTGTGCGCCTGACCCGGAAGGGCGTGGTATTGTGTGATAAGAGGTTGAGTATGCATATTATTTTGATAGAGACGTTCAAAATCATGAGAGGGCTGGGCAGAGTAAGCAGAGAGACACCGTTTCTGCTTGTAAAAGGATCGGAAATGAGAGGGCACAGATTTAAAGTGATTTGTAAAAGAAGCAAATGTGATCTGAGAAAAAGCCTTTTCAGGCAGAGTGGTTCGGGTCTGGAATGCACTACCTGTAAGTGTAGTGGAGGCAGGTTCAGTTGAAGCATTTATGAGGACACTAGATGATTATTTAAATAGAAACAATTTGCCGGGGTACAGGGAAAAGGCAGGAGAATGACAGTGAGTCATAATGCTCATTTGGAGAGCTGGTGCAAACATGATGGGCTGAATGGTCTTCTGCACAATAACACTTCCGTGATCTTGTGAAATTTCTATGCCATACTTTAAAAATAAAAGAATTTTAAAAAAATATCATTTGATGGTTCAAAAGCTGTAGGACCAGTACGCTGGACTCCTCTGAAATAGTCTTTGCGTATGGTCTTACCGGCCGTTCACACCACGCTCCCACTGCAGCCAGGGCGGAGAATGTGGCGCTCAGCCAAATCTGTTCTCTGCAGCGGGTTGGGAAAATCCCGCTGGTGTGAACAGCCATAACATTCTGGCCTAGGTGCTTTTTTTCTTGCTTAGCTGCTGTCCTAGACGTGGCTGAGTTTAATAGTGCGACATTTTTATCCCTCTGCAAAGATAAATGTACATTAAAGTGTTGTGTCCATCATACTGCCTTGGGGAAGAACCGTGACTGACAAGCAACTTTAAAAAGGATTCATCTCCATTTGATTTTAGAAAGGAATAGTTATCAGACCTTTCTGCTTTAAAAGGCACAAAGTTGCACTATTATCAGTCAGCAATGTACAGTACATTATCCTTGCAAGACCATCTAACCACCAATAACATTATCGGAGTTTCACTACTAAGTGTACGGCCTACATCAACCTGTCCTGTAAATCCCACCGATTTAAAGTCAACTGTTTCCCCAAATTTATTTAAAAGAATCCATCATCCATTTTTTAGACTTCCTTGTGGGCTGTGATGTCAATTTGCCCATGCAATTCCTATTGAGTGCAGACCAGTAGCTCAAAAGAGGTTATAACTTGCAGAGGTTGGCACTCCTGTTCAGAGCGGGCAAAACACAGGAAGTTGGAAAAAAGAAATCACAGCAATGAGTTAGGATGGAACTAATGAGATCAGGAATAGGATATAATAGAGTGTGCATGATATTGCATCTCGCCGCATGTCTGACCTGGAAGTATTTGATGACAAGAGTTTATTCTGCCTCCATTGTTTAAAGTTTATTTTTTAGTGTCACAAGTAGGCTTACATTGACACTGCAATGAAGTTACTGTGAAAATCCCCAAGTCACCACACTCCGGCGCCTGTTCAGATACACTGAGGGAGAATATAGCATGGCCAATGCATCTAACCAGCATTGGACTGCGGGAGGAAACTGGAGCACCCAGAGGAAACCCACGCAGACACGGGGAGAATGTGCAGACTCCACACAGACAGTCACCCAAGCCGGGAATCGAACCTGGATCCCTGGCGCTGTGAGACAGCGTGCTAACCACTGTGCCATCCTCTGATATTACAGCACTTCCTCAGCATTGCACTGGAATGTCAGTCTAGACTTCTTGCTCAGGCCTCAAGAGTGGAACTTAAACCCACAATTTTCTGACTCCGAGACCAGAGTTCTACCAACTGAGCCACAGCTGATTCTATTTGAGTATTTTTCAACACTTGATAAAAAATGCTTTAAATTAATCCCCTAAGTTAAAGGTGCTGCTGATTGATCCATTTTATGGTTTGTTTGAAGATATGTGAATCTTTTGTTGTGGTGTAACCTGGAAGCCTGAGTCTGGTTAGTTTGATATTGCAGATCTAAGGTAATGCGTAGGTACTCAGGGTGTGGTAACAAATTTCACATATAAACATTCAACATAACAGGACTCAATGCACACATAATTGGCAATATATGGAGGGACTTGCTGGCAAATTATCTAATATCTACCCCACATATAAGTTATGGTGGCTTTTTCTCAGAGTTTAAAAATACACTTGGGTGTAGATTTTAGTTGGTTAGAATGGATTCCTGTTACTTGATCAATTATTTCTCTGGTTCCTTCTTACCTAGCTGTCTGATGGTGGATACGTTCTCGCATTTCTGGGGTTGCTGGTGCACTTATTGAGCATTGATGCTGATACGGCTGGTTCCTCATTTCAAAATGTTGAACACTTACGAGATCACCCAGTACAGAATCTGTTGGAGTCACTGCTGGACTGCTGAAAAGTTTAAAAGAATAAAGTTAACAATGCGATTCACAGGTAACTTTTAGCAGCATAATTATGCAAATTGTCCCTCAGGTTTTAGAGAATTTTCTGTCAATGGGCCATCATGGAAACAAGGGGGAAAATATTCGACAATGTCGGCACAGTGGTTAGCACTGCTGCCACACAGCGCCAGGGACCCGGGTTCAATTCCAGCCATGGGTGACTGCCTGTGTGGAATTTGCACATTCTCCCCATGTCCGTGTGGGTTTCCTCCGGGTGCTCCGGTTTTCTCCCACAGTCCAAAGATGTGGAGGTTAGGTTGATTGGCTAAATTGCTCCTTAGTGTCAGGGGGCGAGCAGGGTAAAATACATGGTGTTACAGGGATAACGCCTGGGTGGGATTGTTGTTGGTGCAGGCTCAATTACCTCCTTACACTGTGGGGATTCTATCTACTGACTGAATCATCAAAATGTCCACGCGTTTAGTAAGACACTCAGCTTTCTTTAAGGTAATGCTAGACATCAGAGCACTGTGCTTCACCAATAACACCAATAAAACAAACTGGAGTTTATTGCACTAATATCATTTCTGAGGTTATTACTAAACCAAGTAAACATCACACATCTAACCTTCATAGATTCCAGACCTACAGCAAAATGGTTAACTTCTCAGTTGCCCCTTGAAATAGCCCAGCAATTCACTTTTAAAAATCTATAATAAGAATAACACCAGACCAGGTTCAGACACAACAAAGGCACACCCTGCCTTATTTTCTTTGTAAAGTCTTCCTCACTAACATCTGGGGATTTGTGCCAAAACTGCGAGAGCTGTCCTGCCCACAGACTAGTCGAACAAATGTCTGGCACTGTCATACTCACAGAATCATAGCTTTCAGCCAATGTCCCAGACTCCTCCATCACTACTGGTATATCACTGGCAGACAAACACACCAGATGTGTTGGCACAGTGGTATTCAGTTGGAAGGAAGTGATCTTGGGAGTCTTCAACATTTACCAAGGAGCCCATAAGGTCTCATGCATCAGGTTCAACATGGGAATGGAAATCACTTGCTGATTACCATGAATTACCATGAATCCCTCAGCTGATGAATTAGTACTTCTCCAGACTGAACACCGCTTGGAAGAAGCAATGAGACTAGTAAGGGCACAGAATACATGATAGGTGGGGACCTTCAATATCCATCACCTAGAGTGGCTCAATTGCACTCACTACTACTGACCAAGCTAGCTGAGTCCTCAAGGACATTTCTGTCAAACTGGGCCTGTACTAGGTGATGAGAAAAGACAAGGGGCCGAATGGCCTACCTCTGCTCTCATTTTGTATGTGTGTATGCATTTGACCTTGTCCTCACCAATCTCCCTGTCATAGATGCATCTGTCTTGACAGTATTGGTAGGAGTGTCAACAGCATAGTCTTTCTGCAAAGGAAGTCCTGTCTTCTTACTAAACACACCTTCAATCATGTTGTGAGGCACTACTACAATGCTAAACTCTGCATTTATGAGGTGCTGTGGACCATTAGCATCAACAGAAGTATATTCTCCCACATGCCATAATCTCATATTACCATCATTATCAAGCCAAGGGACCAACCAGTGTTCAGTGAGGACTAATGTAGAAGACCATATCAGGAAGAGCACCAAGCATCCTTGAAAATTAGGTGCCAGCTTGACAAAGTTTCAACACAGGACTACTTCCATGTTAAACAGCAGAAGTAGTGTGCTGATGTAAGAGAATCCACAATCAATGATTAGAGGAATCTCTGCAACTTGTCACAACCAGTCATGAATTGTGTGGAAAATTAAACAACTAACAGAAGGGAGAGGTTCCATGAAGAACTCATCTTCAATGGGTGAAGGGCAGCATGTGATTGCAAAAGGCAAGGCTGAAGTGTTTCCAAACATGTCGATTGAATGATACATCTTGCCCTCCTTCTGAGATCCCCATTACCGTAGAATCTCGGGATGAGTTAATGCAGTTCACTCCATGTGATATCAAAAAATGGCTGATTGCCTTGGATAAGGCAAAGGCTGTGAGACATGACAATATTCCTGCTGTAGTGCTAAAGACCTGTGCTCCAGAAATGGCCGTGTCCCAGCCACCCTATTCCAGTACAGCACAAAGTTGAAAATTGTCCAGATGCATCCTGTCCATAAAAAGCAGGGCAAACCCAATCCAACCAATTATTGCTTCATTAGACTTATCACCAGCCAAGCGACGGAAGGTGTTGTTGACAGTGCTATCATGTGACAGTTACTCATAACCGGCTCACCTGACACTCAGTTTGGATTCTGCCAGGACCACCCAAATACAGACTTTTATTGAGCCTTTGTCCCCACATAGGCAAAAGAGCTGGACTCAAGAGGTGAAGTGCATGTCCTTGACATCAAGGAACCCACTATAATGAAGTCAATGGATATTGGCGGGGAAAACTTTCTACTGACTGCAGACATACCAAGCACTGTGGTTGTTCGAGATCAATCATCTCAACTCCAGGACATCACTACACAAGTTCCTCAGAGCAGTATCCTAGGCCCATTCAGCTACAGCTGCTTCAGGACGACCTTTCCTCTGTGTTGGTTAGATAAATTTCATTTCTACACCAGTTAAACTGACATGAGGGTTGAATGCCATACTCAATCCACTTTCCAGTTTATTATGCACAAGAATGTCATATATATTATTGCTGACTCACAGATTCTATCAGGATACCTGATTACATGATAATGCAGTCCAGCATGTAAAACTGGTTTGCATCAATAGAACAATCAGACATTGGCAACTCAGACAGAAACTAACGATCTGCGTAGGTTTTTATTTTGGTTTTACCTGGTGTCAGACACATTTGATGTGGTTACAGTCCACAACTTGATTTCTGATCACCAATGTGAGGTTTAACTGAAGTATCAGAGGACACTAACATAGTTAGGGTCTCAACATTGTGGCGAATAAGTCACCTGACTCCCCAAAGCTTGTCCACCATCGACACGGCACAAGTCAGAAGTGTGATGGAATATCTCCACTCGCCTGGATGAGTGCAGTTCCAACAACACTGAGGAAGATTGACACCATCCATGACAAAGCAGCCCACTTGATTGGCACCCTGTTACAACCTACAACATCCACCCTCTCAACCAGCGACACAAAGTGACAGCTGTAGGTACCATCTACAAAATGCACTGCAGCAACTTACCAAGGTTCTTTTGACAGCACTTTCCAAACTCATGACCTCTACCACCTAGAAGGACAAGGGAACACTACCACTTGCAAGTTCTCTCCAAACCACACACCATCCTGACTTGGAAATATATCACCGTTCCTTCACTGGCACTGGGTCAAAATCCCTCTCAAACAGCACTGTTGATGTACCTACACCACATGGACTGCAGCAATTCAAGAATGCTGCTTACCAGCACTTTCTCAGAGACAGTTAGGGATAGGCAATAAAATGCTGGCATCGCCAGCGATGCTTACGTCCCATTAAGGAATAGGAGAACATGTGTACAGTTGAAAACTGAGTCGAAAACCTCAAATTATATCATTCACAGAACATCAGTAGATTCAAGGCACCCATTTGTACAAATATTTGTGCAATCTGACATTATATGCAACAGCAGAAAGCATAGTACTTTACTCGTTTGCAAATTTTAAGAATTCATTTTTGAATCTGAAACAAACTTAAGCTTTCAAAGTTAAATGGGATGATTAAACTTGATGGATTTTTGTAGTGCTACTTATAGCGAGTTGTTTTATGCTACGCAATGTACAATGCCATTGATTCCATTGCATTTTTAATTCTAAATAGTGCAGAAGTAGTAGTGATGCCCTTTTGGGTTTGAATTGTAAGATTATGCACATATTTGTGTTGAAACTATCAATCAGTAACCTTGATTACTAATGAAAAGTTTGTTAATTTTATTTAAAAAAACAAATAAAACAAATGATAATGAAGAAATCATCCCAAGTTGGGCATGAGTTAGGTTGTAGGTACTGTAATCAATTCGTAACAGGAGGTTGGTGGTTTATGTAGCTTGGTAGCGATGGTGTTTGGGGTGGCTTAGCAATATTGTGAAATGCGGTGGAAGCATTTGGGAAACGGGAGTGGACAAGGCATGGATGCTCAGGAAAGGAAGGGATAGACAGTTGATGATGATTTCTGCTAATTTTAGGAAATGGATTTGTAGTACGAAGAATTGTTTAATCCTTTCATAAAATCCGTCACTCACAGCAGTGGTCAACTTCACATAGCCTCAAGCCCCTTCTGGCTGGCTCCCTATCCAGCACAAATTTACCTAAAGACCCCTCCTGCATTGCTGGCAGCTGAGTTCCCTGTCACTGTTTCTAACTTTGCAGGATGGTGCAAAAGGTCACAGTGGAGTGGAATCAAGGCACGAATGCAGGAACATAGCAACAGGGGGGAACTTATGGTTCTGTTGTGGGTTGTTACAGGTGGATCTCTTGCATTGGAGAGGCAATAGAAACAATAAGGGATCCAGGCAGTAACACCACCACCACCTCCATAACACTGGGCTGTGGGTTTCCAGAGACAAGAAAGAATCGCGACCACAGACTAAGGTTTGGGAACAAATACGTTTAATTATGAGAGGAAAATCATAGAAGAAATCATAGAATCCCTAAAGTGCAGAATGAGGCCATTTGGTCCAGCAAGCCTGCACCAACAACAATCCCACCACCGTGCGGGGCAGCATGGTGGCACAGTGGTTAGCACTGCTGCCTCACAGTGCCTGGGACCTGGGTTCAATTACAGCCTTGGGTGACTGGCTGTGTGGAATTTTCACATTCTCCCCGTGTCTGCGTGGGTTTACTCTGGGTGCTCCGGTTTGCTCTCACAGTCCAAAGATGTGCAGGTTATATAACCTACATATCTTTGGACTGTGGGAGGAAACCGAAACACTCGGAGGAAACCCACACAGAGAGAACGTGCAAACTCCACACAGACAGACACCCGAGGTTGGAATTGAACCCGGGTCCATTCATTCTGCAAGCATGATCCTGAGCTTCTCGTTGCCTCTCCCTTTAAATAAAATCCATACCATACCTTGACTTGCTGCTCAGAGAGGAGCTTCTCTTCACTTTCTCGTATGGTTCGTCAAGATTGGACTCCATCCATGCCGTGTCCGTGACAGGAGATTTTTCATAATCACGGAATTGATAACAGACTGGGGTCAGCCCCTCCAGAGTCTGGGGTGGGGTGGGCCTCCTGAGCTGCAGAGGAGGCAGCGGTGAATGATTCCTTTGCTTCACATACCCAGCTGTCAAGAATTCTGTTGATGAATTTTGGCTGTGATGGTGTCCATTGTCTGTGTAAATCAGTGGAAAGCAAACAATAACATGGATCAAGATTATGCAAAAAGATTCAGTTTGATACGTAACAGGATTTTTTGATTTTGGCCAACATAAAATAATTATACATTCGTGACATAAGAAATTGTGAAGTCTTTTGGCCCAGCAAGCTCACTGCTTTAAAAACCATCCGTGAAAATCATGTTAAAAAGTCCAATAGAAAACAAATATAACTATTAAGTTATTCGTTATGAATAAATTGGGCAGCATGGTGGCACAATGGTTAGCACTGCTGCCTCACAGCACCAGGAACCCAGGTTCAATTCCTGGCTTTCAAAAGAGAAAATGCTGGAAAATCTCAACAGGTCTGGCAGCATCTTCCAGCATTTTCTCTCTTGGTTTCAGATTGCAGCATCTGCAGTAATTTGCTTTTATCAATTCCCGGCTTGGGTCACTATTTATGAAGAGTCTGCATGTTCTCCCCGTGTCTGCGTGGGTTTCTTCTGGGTGCTCCGGTTTCCCCCCACAGTCCAAAAGGCACGAGTGTTAGGTGTATCGGCCATGCTGAATTCTCCCTCAGCATACCTGAACAGGCGCCGGAGTGTGGCAACTAGGGGATTTTCACAGTAACTTCATTTTGTAGTGTTAATGTAAGCCCACTTGTGACTAATAAATAAACTTTACATATTAATAGTTTTACCAAATTTAACATTACAATTTTAAAAATTTGTTTTACAGGATGTCACAGGGCCAGGCCAGTATTTATTGCCCATCCCTAGTTGCCCCTGAGAAAGGCAGCGGTGAGCTGCTTCTTAAACCACTGCAGTTCCTGAGTTGTAGATACATCCACATTGCTGTTAGGAAAAGAGTTCCAGGATTTTGACCCAGAGACAGTGAAGAAGCAGCCGATATTTTAGGATGGTCAGGATGGTGAGTGACTTGGGGGAAACCTTAGGGTGGTGGCGCTCCCATGCATCTGGTGCTCTTGTCCTACAACATGGTGGTGGTCGTGGGGTATCGGGGGGGTGGGGAGGGGGAGGTGTGATGTGTCATCACTGCCATCATCAAAATCATGTCCAATTTTGGGTCCTAACAAATGAAGACTCTCAGAGAAGTATAGAGGCACAGGTGACGGCTTGTTGAGTCACGTGGTGAAAGTCAAAATGAGCTAAAGGTACAGGCAAAAGTTGATCTTCACAAATTTAATTCTGTCCATAGTAAATCCATCTTATTGACTTACAAAGTGAGAATGAACATTTTGGGTGGAAAACTTCGCTTGGACAGTTTATAAAATGGGTGATTGCCTATCATCTATTTGACACCTCATCTGATTTCCAATTTACCATCGTCCCTCGCTCAACCCCAGGCCAATTGCAACCCCTTTGTGCTCCACATGTTGAGAACTTACCATCTTCATGAGAACTTTCATCAGAAGCAGTCAATTCTGAAAACAAAGAGAGTTTGAAGAAATGAGGTTTTAATGCAGCCAAATCAACTATTTACTCTTTACGTTTCTATTCAAGCAAATTATAATTTTGGAAACCAGCAAGTACTATTTCATTGTCAACTGATTTTTTTTCTACTGTTTATTAGGTCCACGGTGATAAAGTCCACGGTGATAAAGTAGAAATTATGTCCTAGAAATTTGATCGTGCCCCAAATCAGGCCTGTAGGGATGGTACGCAATGCACCTGCCTGTTGTTCACTTGGTGGTGGGAACCATGTTAAATTGGTGCTGTCAGCTCTTTCAATTGAGTCAGACATGCAGCAGTGGCACACAATCCATCATTGGCTGCATTATTGTATGGGTGTAGGGGGCTATCAGGCTTCACTGACTCCACTTAAAGGCAACCAGTACCTCTTAAAGGAGACCTGCACTTTGGATGCAGGCTGTAGCTAACTGTCACCACGGTTTAAGATGGCTGGAAGAGTTTCAGAGAGGACACTCAGACGCATTCGTGGAGGCCCAAATGTAGACTATCAATGGGCCGGGAGACCAAATAGGTAAAGGTTTCATTTGGCTCAATGAAATCTGGCCTCCCACAGATCAGCAGGAGTGTACAGGCCAGTAATGGAGCTGTTTGTGGAATGTTGATGCAAGGACAGGATGGTGGCTCTCAATAGGCCCCTCCCTTCCTGATGCTGGACCCTTTGATAAAGCAGCAAATGTCCTGGAACAAGGGAACCCCCCGGAAGCTGGTAAACAATCCTGACAGTGTTTGCTTTTCGGGCTTGCTGTATGGTAAGCCCCCATCCACATCGCTGGGCGAACACCAGCAGCAGTGGGAGGAGGCTCTTAAGGGGCATCCATGAGACTTCCTATGGACGTAATCAGGGCAGAGGCAGGAAGGTGGAGGAGTCCCCACTTGACATCCTCCCACCCAATTAAATAGCCCTCCCCACCATGACAGAAGGCATTAAATTCTGCCCATTGTTTTGTCTTCATAAATGACATGGGAAAGATAGATTATTTTTAACAAGGTAAAGTCCACACTTAGGATTGGTGATTGAGGCTAACATTAATTGGCATTGTATCTTGTGTCTTTGATTTGTAAGGTACCCATTCCAGCAATAAAATTGACACCAATGTCACATACCATATCATGCTTCATTTTAATTAATATGCTCCAGGGTGCTTGGCCATAGTTTATCTAACTAATGTGTTATTTTTAATATTAATACAAAATATTTGAAAAAGATAGATCAATTTTCTTAAAGGATCGGCACCCTCAACACTGCAGGAGAAAAGATTAACTTGTTCTGAGGAAATGTTTGCTAGGGAAAGCACATGTCTCCAGATTTCAATATCCCCTGAAAGTGAGGAGATATTTGAGGTGTGACACATAGGACAGGCTCACAAAATAGCTGTGGCCTAGCTGAGCTTTATTGATCAAGAATTGCACTACAAAAACAAGGGTGTTATATTAAACCTTTATAAAACACTGGCCTCTGCTGGAAGATTGTGTTCGTGATTTGCCTTTGAATAAATTTCTTTATGGCCTTATGAAATTTGCCCAATGTAGTTGGTCTTAAAGGAATGATGCTGGTAATTTAAGCAGATCTTTTTCTATTCTTTAAGAATTCTTAGGTAGCTACTCAGTTTCTGGTAAAAGGTGGGGAGTGGTGCTCCACAAGGATTGGTGCTTGCCCGTTGCTATTCACAATTTGCATAAACCATTTGGGCTCAGGAATTAGAGGTACCATTTCAAAATGTTCAGATGGCACCAAATATGGAGATAGAGGTAATTCAGAGGAGGGCTGTGACAAAACACAGGAAAGCATTGATAAACTTGCAGAAGGGGTGGCTAATGATGAAACGAACTCCAATAAAGGTAAATGTGAGGTGGTACGTTTTAGCAGGAAGCATAAGGGGGCCAGTCCTTGGAGTAGGAGAGCAAATCACTTCAAGTGGTGACATGGGTTAATGAGGCCTTGAAAGATAAAACAAAGGACTCGTGCTTATTTTGAGAGGGATAGAATTAAAAAGTAGAGAAATGATACAAAGCATGTATCGAACCTTGATTCAAACACACTTGGACTACTGTGAACAAGTCTCTATACTGAGAGGTGACCTGATGGATGTCTTTCAGATTATCAAAGAATCCCTACAATGCAGAAGGCCGCCATTTGGCCCCATCGAGTCTGCACCGACTCTCTCTGACAGAGTAGGTTACCCAGGCCCTTTCCCCCACCCTATCCCCACGACCCTACACATTTCCATGGATAAACCATCTAATCTACACATCTTGGGACACTAAAGGGTAATTTACAATAGCCAATCCACCTAACCTGCACATCTTTGGACTGTGGGAGGAAATTGGAGCACCCAGAGGAAACCCACACAGACACTGGGAGAACATACAAACTCCACACAAACAGTCACCCGAGGCCGGAATTGAACTTGGGCACTGTGAGGCATTATGTAAGGATTTGATAAGGTGGGCGTGGAGAAAATGTTTCCACTTATGAGGGAGACCACAAATAGGCCCATTAATATAAGATATTCACTAATAAATCTAATAGGGAGTACAGCAGATCATCCTTTATTCAGCGAGTGATATCAATATAGAATTAGCTGTACAACAATGAGTTGTTGAGGCGAATGCTTTAGGTACATTTAAGAAGAAAGTAGACAAACTTATGAGGGAGAAAATTGTAGAAAAAGATGCGTTTATGGAGTTAAGTGAAGGGTGGGGTGAAGTTCTTGTGGATACCAGCAGGAGCCTGTCAGGCCAAATGGCCTGTGTCTGTGTTGTAAATACTTTGTGATACTTTTCAGTATATTCCTTCAGCACAACAAGTTTGATTGCTTTTGCAGCTGTTCGTTGCTTGAAGGATGGGGCTTAATAACTCTCAGTGATCTTAACCATCAAAAGAATACTTCAGGCGTGGTAACCTCCCTTTATACTCTCCTCTAGCATTAGGTAGCTTGGGTGAATTGCTGCTCGTGATATCCTCGTACACTTATTGGATGCATGATCAGACACTGTGCCTCCAATAATTATGTACTTAAATATGTAATAAGAGATTTAATAATATCATTAATGCCATATGTCTTGTAAGTATTAATAAATGATTATTATTTTCATACAGTAAATATAAAATAACTAAATACATCTAAAACATCAAAACATACACTACAAAGTGATACAAATGGCAAAGTAATGCTGTGTTTTGAAAGCATATAGGATACTCAGTTGTGAGGCAATCACTTTGATCATTGATACTGGCTCTGAGTTCTATCTGTAAAATAGATCGTGTGGTTGAAGAAATGTATCTAAATGCTTTTTAAACAAAAATGCATCATTCAGCTACTTAGTTTAAAAGTTTATTTATTAGTCACAAGTAGGTTTATATTAATACTACAATGAAGTTACTGTGAAAATCCCCCAGTCGCCACACTCTGGCACCTGTTCAGGTACACTGGGGGAAAATTTAGCCTGGCCAATCCCTAACCATGATGTGGAGATGCTGGCATTGGACTGGGGTAAGCACAGTAAGAAGTCTCACAACATCAGGTTAAAGTCCAACAGGTTTATTTGGCAGCACTAGCTTCCGGAGTCTCAGGCTCCTTCATCAGGTGAGTGAGGACTTGTGTTCTCAAACAGGTCATATACAAACACAAACTCAATTCACAAGATAATGGTTGGAATGCGAGTCTTTACGGGTAATCAAGTCTTAAAGGTACAGACAATGTGAGTGGAGAGAGAGCCAAGCACAGGTTAAAGAGGTGTGTATTGTCTCCAGCCAGGACAGTTAATCCGCAACCAGCACGTCTTTCAGAAAGTAGGAGGAAACTGGAGCACCTGGAGGAAACCCACGCAGACATGGGGAGAACTTGCACACAGACAGTGACCCAAGCTGGGAATCAAACCCAGGTCCCTGACGCTGTGAGGAAGCGGTGCTAACCACTGTGCCACCGTGCCGCCCACTTTGGGGAACCTATTTATATACTTAGGCAATAAATTACTGATATGATATTAATTAGCTATTTGTAATGTTAATTCTGGTCAATTCTGGCATAATTGCTTTTGTCCCCGCATAGTTGCATTGTCACTGAGTTTGCTCCCTTATTTGGATGAGGTACCAGAAGGATTCTGATTCTCACTGAACTATATCCCACCCCACTAAGCTCAATACCTCAAAGAGAGAGACTGAAACCAAATTGAGTTCCAGGTGGGTAAAACCCAATGTCCAGCAGATGTTGCTTCACTACAGTAAAAGAAAATACTAAATAAATTATCAACAGATCCCAGACACTCCAACTCATTGAATTCGGGCAATCCCATGTTAAATGGATATTATGGATTTGAGCATTGTCTTTCCTGGCAGAATTCCAGGATTGACTGGTCGTTGCATGTTTTTTTGGTCATGCCCTGCCTTTTACCACAAACCAGCTCCTGTTACCAATGCCTGAGGAAAAATCTGTTCCACTCCAATAAAGAAAACCACGTCACAATATTCTTGTGGTGACAAGTAATAGTACATATTATACGGGAGTCAAGTTCAATTGTAACATACCTTCGATTACGTTACTTGACTGCAGTGTTCTTCCACCAGCCATGTCTCTGTGCTCATTTAGAGCTTTTTCCATCTCGTCGAGTTTCTTTTGTTCTTTTACATATGTATGTTTTCTTTGTTTTCTGATGTGCCTACTTAGATTTCCTTCTTGCGACAGGCGCTTGGCTGCTTCCACAAACTTTAACTGCAAGGCAAAATCCCGCTCCAAACAGGCCAGTTCAGAGTCCTAGAAAAAAACAACAGATCTGAAATAAACTACATGCTAGTTTTTCTGACTTCTATGATCATGGGGTTAAATAGTGAAAATCTGGGGAACTGCACAGTCTTTCCTTCAAGTCAACTGAAAGTTCTGGTTTTCAAATCGTCTGAATTTTGTGTCCAAGTCAACTGTAAAAAATGAGGTTTATGTGAGATCTTAGCTTTAGAAGAATGAAGAAACAATGCAGTGTTACAGGATGTGCGGGTTAGGTGGATTGGCCATGCTAAATTACCCCTTGGTGTCCCAGGATGTATAGGTTAGGGGGGTTAGCGAGGTAAATATGTGGAGTTGTGGAATAGGGCCTGGGTGGGATTGTTGTCAGCGCAGACTTGATGGGCCGAATGGCCTCCTTCCACACTGTAGGGACTCTATGATTAGCTATAACATAAATATGCCACAACTGGGGTCTTCTAACATTGTTCTCAAACTACCTTAATCACTTTAGAATCATAGAATCTCTACAGTGCAGAAGAGGCCATTTGTTTAAAGTTTATTTATTAGTGTCACAAGTAGGTTTACATGAAATTACTGTGAAAATCTCCTAGTCTCCACACTCCGGTGCCTGTTCAGGTACACTGAGGGAGAATTTAGCATGGCCAATGCACCTAGCCAGCACGTCTTTTGGACTGCGGGAGGAAACTGAAGCATCCGGAGGAAACACACGCAGACATGGGGAGAAAGTTCAGACACCACACAGACAGTAACCCAATCCAGGAATTGAACCCAGGTCGCTGGTGCTGTGAGGTAGCAGTGCAAACCACTGTGCCACCATGCCACCCCAGTGACAACTCTAAACTGTGTCATAAAATGACGTATTGAGAAATCTGAGAGCTTTTCGTTTTACAGATTATTGTTTAACTGGCTAATAAGGGATTTTGACTCAAAGAACAAAGAACAAAGAAAATTACAGCACAGGAACAGGTCCTCTAAGCCTGCACCGACCATGCTGCCCGACTTAACTAAAACCCCCTACGCTTCCGGGGACCATATCCCTCTATTCCCATCTCATTCATGTACTTGTCAAGACGCCCCTTAAAAGTCACTATCGTATCCGCTTCCATTACCTACCCCGCAACGAGTTCCAGGCACCCACCACTCTCTGTGTAAAAAATCTGCCTCGTACATCTCTTTTAAAACTTGCCCCTCGCACCTTAAACCTATGCCCCCTAGTAATTGACTCTTCCACCCTGGGAAAAAGCTTCTGACTATCCACTCTGTCCATGCCTCTCATAATCTTGTAGACTTCTATCAGGTCTCCCCTCAACCTCCGTTGCTCCAGTGAGAACAAACCAAGTTTCTCCAACCTCTCCTCATAGCTAATGTCCTCCGTACCAGGCAACATCCTGGTAAATCTTTTCTGTACCCTCTCCAAAGTCTCCACATCCTTCTGGTAGTGTGGCGACCAGAATTGAACACTATATTCCAAGTGCAGCCTCACTAAGGTTCTATAAAGTGTCAACATGACTTGCCAATTTTTAAATTCGAAATGAATTTTTGGGGTAGAAATTGAACTTCAACACGGTCCAGTTTTGTGGACCAACATCCTGCACCTCAAAGAAGCCTGAAAAATATCTGACCCAAATAGGAATTTAACACATGCACCCTCCATTGGCCATGTTTCCTCATCTTGTGTCCCATCATATTTTAAAAATGGTTCAGGACTTTCTGAATCCAAAACTTCCTTTTAAAGTGATCAGCCATACCCGAATTTGGCCTTTGAATTTGTACGGCTTTTGTCATGTTTATTCTCTTGTTCTATAACAGAATGACAACTGACCATGAAATTAGAACCACTGCTCAAACAAACCAAGCATTTTTATACTGATCAGAAGTACTTCATAATTATCCTTAGCATCAATGCTAAAGCACTGAAGAGTAAAACCAATTGTTTGTAACTTTGTCATTCTGGTGAGTGTAGAATCAGAGGACACAGTCTCGGAATCAGGGGCAGGCCATTTAGGGCGGCACGGTAGCACAGAGGTTCACACTGCTGCTTCACAGCGCCAGCGACCCAGCTTCAATTCCCGGGCTAGGGTCACTGTCTGTGTGGAGTCTGCACGTTCTCCCCGTGTCTGCGTGGGTTTCCTCCGGGTGCTCCGGTTTCCTCCCACATTCTGAAAGATGTGCTGGTTCGGTGCATTGACCTGAACAGGCGCCGGACTGTGGCGACTAGGGGAATTTCACAGTAACTTCATTGCAGTGTTAATGTCAGCCTTACTTCTGACTAATAAATAAAGAAAAATAAGATTAAAAAATTTAGGACTGAGATGAGGAAGAATTTCTTCATTCAGACTGTGGCGAATCTTTAGAATTCTCTACCCTAGAGGGCTGTGGAAGCTTAGTCATTGAACGTGTTCAAGGTAGAAATAGATATATTGCTGGAGACCCGTGATATCAAAGGATATGGGGATAGTGAGGAAAAATGGCATTGAAGCGATGATCTGTTTGAATGGTGGAGCAGGCTTGATGGGCCGAATGGTCAACTCCTACTCCTATTACTTATGTTGCTATGTTTTTCTTGAAAAAACAACTGTTTGGTGTAGTAGAACCCTGTTGGGATTAAAATGTTAATCTAAAGTCAGCTACAATCAAACAGTGTCGAACTACCTCTCCTTTAGCTGTGATTGTCTCCTCGTCCAGCTGAAAGGTCGTTCTGATATGGCGACGGACAGTGGGTGGCTCTTCCCCTTCTGCTAACGGGTACTCTTTTGGCAAATTCCCTGTCAACTCCTAAAGGTGAAATATATTGAAATATAAATAGTTGAATTCACATAGATAATAAAGATCTCTTGTTTATCTCATTAGGGAATAAACCGAGAACATAAAAATCCCTCAAGCAACACGTTTAATAAAATGCATTCCTGACCCAAAATAATAACAAAGAGATGATGGCCAGAATTCTCCGACCTTGCCCATGGCTGGGATTCTCCAGTCCCGCTGCAGTGAATGGAGTTTTGATTGAGTGCCAAATTCTCCATCCTTGCTGGCAGCGGTGGCAGAGCGAGTGGGATTGGAGAATCCCATCTGTTATTTTCACTCAGGGGTATATTATTCCACTCATTCTTGTTTGACGCCCAATGCATAATGTAATTAATTACTACAAATCATTACTGTTAATCAAAAATAACATTCCTGCCACACACATGCCAAACAGTGAGCATCTGCAACAAGGGAGAATCCAGCCATGTCGCTTTGATATTCAACAACATTACCATGCTGTATCCCCCACTATCAACATCTGGGGCCATTACCATCGACCGGAAAGTTAACTGGATCAGCCATATAAATGCCGTGGCTACAAGAGCAGCTCAAGGGCTGGAAACTCTCCAGCAAGTAACTCAGTTCCTGATTCCCCAAACCTTGTCTATTATCTACAAGGGAAAGGCAGGAAGTTGTTGGAATGCTCCTTCAATGATTCACACTCACAGACTTCATCAGGAACACAAGGTTATTTATTAAAAAAGAAAATCTGTACAGAGGTCGGCAACCACTCCCACCTCCACCACCCCCCCCTCCCCCCGCCCCCGCTGCCCCAGTCCCTACATGTCTACAGACTGTCTTCTGACTGAGTGAGGGATCCTCCCCTGGGCTGGGGTGATTAGCCACTCTGTGTCCCAGTTGGTCCCTCAAGTCAGGTGACCCTCTTCTGCTGTGTTGCCCTTAAAGGGACAATCACCATAGCTATCCAACTTGCAAGGAGTGCAACTCTAGGGAAAGCTCAGGAAGCTCAACATGATGCTGGACAAAGTAGTCAGCTTGATCGGCACCCCATCCACCACGTTAAACATTCACTTCTTCCACCACCGTCGCACCATTCCGGCTGTATGAGCTGTCTACCATATGCAGTGCAGCATCTTCCAAGACTACAATCTCCACTCCCAAGAAAGGCAAGGCTAACAAATGCATGGGAATATTGCCATTCGCAAGTTGCTCCACAAATCACAGACCATCCTGATTTTGAAATGTTGCTGCATTACAATCCTAGAAGTCACTCCCAAATTGAACTGTGGGTGTACCTCTATCGTGTAGATTGTAAAGGTACAGGACGATGGCTCACCACCACCTCCTCAAGGCAAATAGGGGTGGACTAAACATTTTGACCCTGGCAGTGACACCCCAGGTCCCATGGAGGAATATTCTTTCATGGTAAACAAAACTACAACACTAAATTCAGGAGAACCCATCATACACTCATACTCACTGATTCACGTAAACACAGTTTTCTCAGCTCATCCAAATACATCTCAAGTGTTTCTTCCAGCATTTGCTTACGCAACATGACAGAGCGATACCGATCTTTCGTTGGTGACTGAGGACTGTCTGACCCTGTGAACAGAACACCAGTTATGAAATAAAGATGATGCAATCTTGATAGCTTCTTTATGCACCAAGTTATTTTTGTTAGTTCTGGAGCATAAGACATTTTTCTCATGGACCCATTTCTGCTCTCTCCCTCTCTTCCTGATCTAAGTTAAGCCACTCCTTAGCTTTCTCATCTTAGACGCTTTATCCTTTCAATCCCATCCTCCACCTATCACTATTCCTCTGCCTACCTAGGGGGTGGTACAGTGGTTAGCACTGCTGTCTCAGAGTGCCAAGGACCCGGGTTCAATTCCTGACTTGGGTCACTGTCTATGCAGACTGTCTTCTGACTGAGTGAGGGATCCTCCCCTGGGGTGATTAGCCACTCTGATTTACTCCGGGTGCTCCAGTTTCCTCCCACAGTCAGAAAGATGTGCTGGTTAGGTGCATTGGCCATGATAAATTCTCCCTCGGTGTACCTGGGCAAGCGCTAGAGTGTGGTGACTAGGGGATTTTCACAGTAACTTCTTTGCAGTGTTAATGTAAGCCTACTTGTGATGCTAATAAGTAAACTTAAAACCCTTCTGCCATAGTGTCAAGCTTGAAACTCCCTTGACTAAGTCCACACCTTCTCTTTGTACATCTTGACTAATTCAGAAGGGCCCACCAAAGCAATAATCATTGCTTTTCTCCTGTGCTACCCAATCCTTCTCTCTCAGTGACATTCCCATTTAATATTGGCAGTGGGGATTAACATCAAACTCACTTTATGTCTCTCTCACCCCACCCACCAACACCAGGAAAAATGCCATATACATCTATAATCATAATCAGTACTTCCCTCTAGAATGTTCCAGAACAAGGCGCTTGGCACCCATCACCTTGTTGTGGAGGATTTCATTGGTGGCTTTTAAAACTTGCATCTTACCCAAGATTCAGCGCTTATCTATATTATCTCACAATTGACTCCCCAGCCACAATGGTGGTGTGGTCTTCATTATCTAACCACGATTTTCTCTCTTTCCTGCCCCTCTGGTGCCTCCTCCTAATATCACTTGGCATATATTGATTCTTTTTAACAAGGCCTCTGTGAAGTACATAGGGATTTTTTTTCACATTAATAGTGTCAAGTTGTTTGTGTTAAATATGAATTGTTGGAAGAAATAACCATCTGTACTTGATGGAAGCAAGAACCTCTGCCATTGAGTTGGTCTAAATAATTCCTTTTGATCAACAAAGTCCACACTTCAAATATCTGCATATCTGCTTAAATTATATAATCCCTACTGTGCAGAAAGAGGCCATTCGGCCCACTGAGTCTACACCAACTCTTTGAAAGAGCTAATTTCTCAGGCCCACCCCCTCCAACTCAGCCCTATCACCACAACCCTGCACATTTACCATGGCCTATTCACCTAACCTGCCCATCTTTGGGCTGTGGGAGGAAACCGGAGCACCTGGAGGAAACCCTCAGAGACACAAGGAGAATGTGCAAACTCCATACAGACAGTCATCCTAGGCTAGAATTGAATCCAGCTCCCTGGTGCTCTGAGGCAGCAGTGCTAACCATTGTGCCACCATGCCGTCCCAATAGTCCACTTCTGTTGAAAATGTGTGTATTTTTTTGAAGTTTGAAATTGACTCCCCAGCCATTGCAAAATTAGATTCAAGCTTAGTTCCAATCTTTGGTGCCCATAGATAGGGAGGTTTCCAATTTGTTAGGGCGCACTATTGCTGTCTAATGGCACTTTTAGGAAACACCCATTGAATGAGGACAAGGTCTGGCTTGTCTATAATGCCTCCCACAATTAGATATCCTGCTGACACCCTGTATTGTCTACTTTCTCCTGAGCTTGCACCTACAGAATTAAAAAATTTACCACCCTGTTTGCCCAGTCCTCCCTTTTCCTGTCTATCATCCATATTGATTTTAAAATCCTATCCACACTTAAAAATCTATCCACCGTGTTACTCTTACCCTATTTCACCAATCTCCATGTCTCAGCTCCAACCATCTCCCTTGCTCCAGCCAACCTTTTGCTTTCAGTCATCACTAGTCTGCATCTTGGAACTTTCCTCCTAAAACACTGACCTGCTTTTGACTTTAGAAGCATATACTAACCATCCACAACCCCCCCACCCCTCCCTCAATCTCGCATTATGCTTTTGGTAGAGGCAGCTAGCCATTGACCAGTGGCAGGATTTTCCAGTCCTGCTGGTATCAATGGAATTTTGCATTGTTTGCCAGTCACGCTACCAAGGAACCCACCGCAGGGGTGGGTCACCATCAGTGGGACCAGAAGATCCCCGCTGGTGGGAATGGAAGGAAAATTCAGCCCTAAGCTTACCTCTTCAAAGCCTTCGCTCAAAAATTCCCTGTGACTAATGCCGCTCCATTATGAAGCACATAGTGACATATTTGTATCGTGCTTTCATAATCAAATTTTATAGATGAGGAAAGCAATGCAAGCAAGATATTGGGAGGCTACAAGCTTTCGGTAAACCATATCTTAGCATAATACACTGTCTTCAGGAGAGGCGGGGCAGTAGTAACATCCGTTGAGCTGTAATGAGTTCTTGCATGATTCATTGTCAAGTTGCCTATCCCATCTGTCTGTACATTTCGAGATACCATGTCTGAGCAACACTTTGACAGCTCCCTTTCATTGTCTGCAGTTAATAATTAACACTGCAGCTGGAAAACTGAAGCCTTTTAATGCCACAATATTCATCTGTTTGTTTGTTGCTGTTACCAAGTGACTCAAGGACAGACTTAACATCCAAGAGCTTGGTTGGCCAAACAATAGCGGAATCAGGAAGTGGTTCTCTTTATACAGACTGGTGCCAGTTCATCTATCATTTGGAGCAATTTGGTTATTGTCTATGATTACATTAGTTTAACATCTCCAGTATTAAAGTTTCTCTGACTTGTTGAATGAAGTTCACTTACATTTAGTCAAAGATTTCAAAAATGCAGCAGAATGTTAAAACAAGTGAATTCACTACTATAAGTGTTCTTTGGAACTGCTAAATGAATAAAGGCAATGATGGAATTGCTGTTAAGCAATTGTTCCTTACAGAACACTATCTGCAGTCTGAGGATAGTGAAGAATTTAGTAATTCTTTACTGAAAACAATTGGTTAAATTATAAGGTGCATAAGCTAGGTTACTAAAGTTATAACAAAAAACAAAATACTGCAGCATGGTGACACAGTGGTTAGCACTGCTGCCTCACAGCGCCAGGGACCCGGGTTCAATTCCAGCCAAGGGTGACTGTCTGTCTGGAGTTTGCACATTCTCCCCGTGTCTGCGTGGGTTTCCTCCGGGTGCTCTGGTTTCCTCCCACAGTCCAAAGATGTGCAGGTTAGGTTGATTGGTCATGCTAAATTGCCCCTTAGTGTCCCGAGGATTAGGAGGGTAAATACATGGGGTTATGGGGATAGGGGATGGGTGGGATTACTGTCAGTGTAGACTCGATGGGCCGAATGACCTACTTCTGCACTATTGGGATTCTATGCTAGCGATCTGAAATAAAAAGAGAAAGTGCTGGAAAAACTCAGCAGGTCTTGTAGCATCTGTGGAGAGAAACAGATTTTGAGACCAATGTGACCCTACCTCAGAACTTCGAGAAGGGGAGTTCCCAAAAAGGGCGATATTGCACTTGAAACATTTCGGCTGGAATTTTCCAGCCGTTCACGCTCTGTTGCTGCTGCATGCGAGGACGGTGAATTTGGTGCTCGGCCAAATCTCTATTCACTGGAGCGGGACCAGAAAATCCCACCGGCGTGAATGGCCTTAGTCTGCTTTGCTCTCTATAGATGCTGTCACACCTGCTGAGCTTTTCCAGCACTTTCTCTTTTTATTGTGGTCTGTGATCACTCTGTGAAGGACCCCACCAAAATAGGAAAATGTTCTCAGTAGCATTTCTATGCATTTAATATGTGCGACATAGTCAGAGATCGTTCAAGCATGTGTCTGATTTTGTTTTTAACCATTTCATTGTAGCAAGTGTTACCACTAATCTGGCAGAATCTATTTTGGTGGCCAAGATGAAAGGGTACATTCAGCAAACATTGTTTATCTCTTTGTCTCATTCCTTTGTTTAGATTACTCTAACTCACTGGCAACCATCCAACATATCCTGTTTATTATCAGTTACGATCTACTACTGATAATTAACATACTTCATGCACAGTATCTTCAGAGATATGAGTTCGTAACAAACCTTTGATCTGGTGAAATCAAAATGTCAAGGATCAATGTAAAATAGCCAAACAAATGCTATTGCCTCTGGTACATAGGCTGAGGGCATCCTGAAACCCATTGTACAAAGAACCCCCAGCTTTTGTCGCGACACGACGGACTTCCTACAGAAACTCGGCACACATGGAGCAGTTGAACCAGGAGCGCTCCTCGTCACAATGGATGTCTCGGCACTCTACACCAGCATCCCCCATGACGATGGCATTGCTGCAACGGCCTCAGTGCTCAGCGCCAACAACTGCCAGTTTCCAGATGCAATTTTACATCTCATCCGCTTCATCCTGGACCACAATATCTTCACCTTCAACAACCAGTTCTTCATCCAGACACACGGAACAGCCATGGGGACCAAATTCGCACCTCAATATGCCAACATCTTCATGCACAGGTTCGAACAAGACTTCTTCACAGCACGGGACCTTCAACCGATGCTATACACTAGATACATCGATGACATTTTCTTCCTTTGGACTCATGGTGAACAATCACTGAAACAACTCTATGATGACATCAACAAGTTCCATCCCACCATCAGACTCACCATAGACTACTCTCCGGAATCGGTTGCATTCTTGGACACACGCATCTCCATTAAGGACGGTCACCTCAGCACCTCACTGTACCGCAAGCCCACGGATAACCTCACGATGCTCCACTTCTCCAGCTTCCACCCTAAACACGTTAAAGAAGCCATCCCCTACGGACAAGCCCTCCGTATACACAGGATCTGCTCGGATGAGGAGGATCGCAACAGACACCACCAGACGCTGAAAGATGCCCTCATAAGAACAGGATATGGCGCTTGACTCATTGATCAACAGTTCCAACGCGCCACAGCGAAAAACCGCACCGACCTCCTCAGAAGACAAACACGGGACACAGTGGACAGAGTACCCTTCGTTGTCCAGTACTTCCCCGGAGCGGAGAAGCTACGGCATCTCCTCCGGAGCCTTTAACATGTCATTGATGAAGACGAACATCTCGCCAAGGCCATCCCCACACCCCCACTTCTTGCCTTCAAACAACCACACAACCTCAAACAGACCATTGTCCGCAGCAAACTACCCAGCCTTCAGGAGAACAGTGACCATGACACCACACAACCCTGCCACAGCAACCTCTGCAAGACGTGCCGGATCATCGACACAGATGCCATCATCTCACGTGAGAACACCATCCACCAGGTACACGGTACATACTCTTGCAATTCGGCCAACGTTGTCTGCCTGATACGCTGCAAGAAAGGATGTCCCGAGGCATGGTACATTGGGGAAACTATGCAGACGCTGCGACAACGGATGAATGAACACCGCTCGACAATCACCAGGCAAGACTGTTCTCTTCCTGTTGGGGAGCACTTCAGCGGTCACGGGCATTCGGCCTCTGATATTCGGGGTTCTCCAAGGCGGCCTTCGCGACACACGACGGCGCAGAGTCGCTGAGCAGAAACTGATAGCCAAGTTCCGCACACACGAGGACGGCCTCAACCGGGATATTGGGTTCATGTCCCACTATTTGTAACCCCCACAGAGTTTCACTGGCTGTTTTGTCTGGAGACAATACACATCTTTTTAGCCTGTCTTGATGCTCTCTCCACTCATGCTGTTTTGTTTCTTAAAGACTTGATTAGTTGTAAGTATTCGCATTCCAACCATTATTCATGTAAATTGAGTTTGTGTCTTTATATGCTCTGTTTGTGAACAGAATTCCCACTCACCTGAAGAAGGGGCTTGCAGCTCCGAAAGCTTGGTGTGGCTTTTGCTACCAAATAAACCTGTTGGACTTTAACCTGGTGTTGTTAAACTTCTTACATAGGCTGAAGCAGACAAGTTCTAATAATTGTTTAAAGTTTATTTATTTATTGTTACAAGTAGGCTTACATTCATACTGCAATGAAGTTACTGTGAAAATCTCCTAGTTGCCACACTCCAGTGCCTGTTTGGGTACACTGAGGGAGAATTTAGCATGGCCAATTCACCTAACCAGCATGTCTTTGGACTGTGGGAGAAAGCTGGAGCACCCGGAGGAAACCCACACAGACACGGGGAGAATGTGCAGACTCCACACTGCTAGTGATCCAAGCCAGGAATCCAACCCGATCCCTGACACTGTGAGGCAGCGTGCTAACCACTGTGCCATCATGCCACCCATAGATATAATATTTTATAGAAGAGCGTTCACTAACAATGTCAAAATAAAGTGTTTCTTCTCCTTCTAATTTTAATGCTTCCTTAACACTCATCAATGCCCAACCCTGACCCCTCACCCACCGACTGTCCCCCCCAAAAAGATATTCCTTCCAGTGTCAACAGGGTCATGTTTTATGACCTCTGCCCTGTGAGACCATGGTGGCAGTGGATCAACAATGGAAATGCTTCACTCTTTCCATTGCCAGTGTGATTGCTTCCATCTTCACTGGGGCCTTTGCACTGCTGCCCCAGTTAGGGTCCTTCACTCAATATACTATTTAAGGTCCGATGAAATAGGTAAGAACTTGATGGGTGCTTGAGATATCAAAGGTGGGGCGTGCACCACACCTGCATTGACTGTTGATACCAGGTGTACAAAGACCTAACTATATTCGCTTAAAAGAATATCCGTAGACTGCTTAATATAGATCATTCAGAAGATGGTAGGTACAAGTTGTTTTATTAAATGGACTTTTGTGGAACATAAATGCTCCTCATTGCTCCATAAAATTCTTTCAGTTTGACTACATCCATCCACTGGAGTTTAGAAGAATGAGAGATGATCTTATTGAAACATACGACATCCTGAAAGGGCTTCACAGGGCATACAGAGCTTCTAGAACACAGGGTCACAATCTGAGGATAAGGGGCCTATCATTAAGGACGAACGTTAGGAGAAATCTCTTCACTCAAAGGACCGTGAATCTTTGGAATTCTCCAAAAGGGGTGGGGGGGGGGGGGGGGGGGGGGGGCAGGAAGAGTTGCGCTGCTCCATTACTGAATGCAGTGACGGTTGAGATCTATAATTTTTTTGTTTCTCAGGTATTCAAGTGGTAAGGGAAACAGGTGAGAAAATGAAGTTCAGGCAGAAGATCATCCATGATCGTACTGAGCGGCAGAACAGGCTCGAGGAGCTCTATGTCCTACTCATGCTCCTATTTCTTATGTAACTTAATACCTCTTTTCTGCCAGAAGATGCTAGATTTCTCACTGTTCATTAAGCTGTGGGTGTTGATTTAGAGGGAGCGATTTTCCGACCTCACCACGCCTGGGGCAGATCGTGCCGATCCCATAAAATAGCACGTCGGCCTAAAAATCGGTTTCGCGCACGGCGCCAAACAGTTTGCAATCGTCCCAGTTCCTTTCGATTGGCATGAACCGGATTGTGCCCAGAAAGGGCACGAGGCCAATTAGCATTACATGTAGCTCGTTCGACTCTCAGCTCCCAGGACCTTCCAACCTTCGGGTGTGGTGTGAGACCAGCGAGAATCACTACTGGCCTCCACAGCGAAGACTAGGTGCGATGGCCACTCTGGGGTGGCGGGGGGCTGCTCAGAGGCCATTGAAGCTCCTGGGTGATCAGGGACATGGCTGGGCAGTGCCCATCAGGCAGTGCCCACCTGGCACACTGGCAGTGCCGGTTGGGCACCCTGGCAAAGCTAGTGGGGCACTGCCAGTGTGCCAGTGGCAGTGCCAAGGGAGTGGGGTCTGAGTGTGGGTGGGACCTATGATGGAGGGGCTATGTAGGGGTGGCTATACAGGCAGGAGTCTGTGCAGGGGAGGGTCGTGTGGAGGGCGTTGTGCAGGTGTGGGGGAACATGGCAGGGGTCAGCAGGTGGCCCCCATTGGGAGGGCCCCAAAGCCTCTCTGCTGGTGATCATTGTCGGGGAAAGGGTGGGGAAACATGCCACCAATCAGGGAGGGGATTCTGATGTGATTCGGGGGGTAGGAGGCGATCTCTCAGTGCCTTAATGGCACCCGAGCGCTTTGCAGCCAGGCCCACCGGCGTGTATAGGCCCAACCTCCCCACCCACCTCCCCCCGCCCCCCCCAACACCCCCCCTCCCCCCCCAGAACCAGCGCACAACTCACTGCTCTCCCAAAAAATGACTGAGTGTTGAACGATTGCAGTGTGGAACTGCACTTGACAGACTGGCGCAGGTCGCTCCGGTTTTCTCACTGTTATCTTTGGGGAAGTTCCACCCAGAATTTGTGATCAAACGTTAATGAGGCGTGGTCCTCGCAAAGGATCAGCAGCCATGCCAGGCACATCAGGCAACTGGCACAATCCCAGAGTTAAAAACCCTGCAAAGCCCAAGGCCATTAATTATGCTGCATAAATGTTTGTTCACAAGTGATTAATATTTTTCAGATGAAATTCTCTTTATCCCCATTTTGACTGATGTTATGATTTGAATTGGATCAACACCTCTGTTAAGATGACAGGCAGTAAAGCATTCTTACATTAAGCTGCTACTGTTAAATAAGAGGCAAACAAGTTAAGTGTAATTTCGAATTAAGGTCTGTGGCTCACAGTGAGAAAGTGATTATTATGCAACCTGAAATCCAGTTGGTGCAAATCATCACATATTTCCCCGGCTTCATCTACAAGTCACAGCATAGCATGGTGTTGAAGTAATCAAACCTCTGTCAGCCGAGGAAGTGAGAGTTTACGTGGCTTTTCAAATTACACATGATTGTTACAGCTAAAGACAGGTTGTGACTTGTTTTGACAAACATGTTAAATTGACTAGAGGTTTGCTGAATGACAAAAGGCTTGATTAATGAAAGATTGTGTGACATTTGAGCTGTGGAAATTAATATGTTACTGTGGTCCAAATTTCAGTTGTGCACCAGAATACATTGACTATATAGAACCTCATGACAATATAGAGCCTTAAATTTCAGAAATCAAATATACATGTTTTTACAAGCAGTGTGTAGTTCTTATTATTCTATCCATCTTGGTCAATGTTATTGTAACAAAACGCCTTCAAAGATTCAGCATCTACCGCAGCACAAGAATATCTTTAAGTTTATTTATTAGTGACACAACTTGGCTTACAATAACACTGCAATTAGGTTACTGTGAAAACCCCCCCCAGTCACCACACTGGCACCTGTTCGGGTACACTGAGGGAGCATGGCCAATGCACCTAACCAGCACGTCTTTTGGACTGTGGGAGGAAACTGGTGCACCGGGGAAAACCCACGCAGACAGGAGGAGAACATGTAAACTCCGCACAGACAGTGACCCAAGCTGGGGATCGAATCTGGGTCCCTGGTGCTGTGCGGCAGCAGTGCTAACCACTGTGCCACCGTGCTAAGATACATCGAAAATCTTAATCTGCAAGCTCTTCCATTATAGTTTCAGTTCTCTGGCCCAAGACAGGTCTGACTCACAACCTCCACCACACACAGAGCAGGGAGGCAGGTCTCAATTCCTCCCCAGCGGAATAGGGATCGAACCCTGTGCTGTTGACACCGAACTAATCTAATTTGCCCCCCGCCCCCCTGGCCCCAAGGAATCCTATATGCTGTGGCAACATGCACTTTTCCAAGCATGATATTGTCCAGAGCCATGAATAATGATAGCACAGGCTCCAATTTCATTTCTGTCATGTGGCTTACCAGGAATCTCTCTCTCTCTCGACTGCCTGCCATTGGCATACGTTAGAAGGATTTGCAGGTTAATGCTCAACTCAACCCATTTAGCCCTGCTATTTGGGCAGCGTTATTTAGGCAGCAAGCCCTGATGTGGGTCTTGAACTCAAGAGCTTCTGGCTCAGAGGCAGTGATGTTACCCACTGCGCCACAAGACCTCCCTGATAGTTTCCTATATCCACCTTTGCAATAGAAATTTTAAGGGAATGTCTGTGCAAACATCCCTCCTTGTACTTACCACCTCCCACCAGTGGCAGTGCAGTTTTGGCTCAATTTTACAGAGGAACTCCACTGTAGCTTCAACTTCCAATTTGCCATATGTTTTTCTAATTAACTATAAATATTAATATGAAATCAAAGTATAACCAAAATCCTTTCCAGCCGCCTGTCATATTTATTTAAAATTTCCTACTGAGCTAATAGCTGCCGCAGAGTCGCTTAAATAGATATGACAGAGGCATAGCTTGGAAGTATGTTTGATATGGTGCTGATATAATGTCATCAGCATATGGTTATCATAAGATGATAACTATTACCAAAGCATTCACCCACAGAAACACACTCCTACCTTATTCCCAAGAATAAGGGGCAGCACGGTGGCACAGTGGTTAGCACTGCTGCCTCACAGTGCCAGGACCCGGGTTCAATTCCCGGCTTGGGTGATTGTCTGTGTGGAGTTTGCAAGTTCTCCCTGTGTCTGCGTGGGTTTCCGCATTGCGCTCCGGTTTCCTCCCACACTCCAAAGATGTGCGGGTTAGGTTGATTGGCCATGCTAAATTGCTCCTTAGTCTCGGCTAACTTCACAGTGTACCTTGGAGTTTCTGAACTGGTCCCTAACAATTGCAGCAAAATGTCTTTTTTCAACAGAGCTGGAGGAGTGATTCAGAATATCACTAAATATGTCATCTTCAGTCCACACTAATGTAAGTGACTGCAGCTGCATATCCTTAGTACTCTCCAACCTACACTATTATCATGACATATGCGATAGAGACACAATCAAAACACTGTTGCGACTGTCCTTGATAGCGATTAATTGAGGTTTCACTTGCTCCAGTATATTTTAAAATATTCTTTGTTTCATTTTTTTCAACAAAAGAAACCCTTTGAAGAATTAACATCAATGCATCCAGTTTGGATGCAGTGCTAACCTAGAATAACATGTTCCACTGCAAACTATTATTGATAAGGGCATTGAAATTACACTGTGGCCTCCTAATGTATGAATGAACAGCCCTTTGTCTGAAATTCCTCTCTCTAGTGTTTGGCAGAGGATTATCTTTCTTCCTTTAAGGAGGTTGGGACCCACGGAAATAGTGGAGGGGGGAAATTAAGGCGACTGTGTTAAACAGTTGTTACCTCAGCTTTAACAATAATGATGTTAAACTGGATATAAAGCATGGCCATACATATAATGGTAAAACTGTTTGTGAACACTTTCTCATTGAGGAACATTTGCTTAATGAGTCTGTTTCCAATTCTCTTCCTGCATCATTGAGACTGTTTACTAGTGGAAATACTAGTTTTTGTATTCAATTCTATAATGCTTGCTTGAAAAGAATGATTGGTTGAAGATAAAACTTGCCTTCATCAGTTGTTTTAAAAGCTAAGGCCCTTCAACCGTACTCAGATAACAAGAGAACCATTTCTTAAAGTGTCTACAATATCATTGCACAAAGGCTAAAGCATCTATGAGCACAATAACATTTTAACTTCAAAGAACCAGAAGTCATAAAGTCTTAGTTTTGACTGTTCAACAATTCACTCCGACTGTCATAGTATTTTAATTGACATTTGCAAATGATCATAAAATCCAATGATTCCCATTTTTATATTTGTGTGAAAAATGCCAAAGCATGCAACTAAAACTTTACTAACCAGAGATACGAAAGGAATATTCAGCAACTCCGTAGATAAAGGACAAGTTGTATAATAGAAATTATATGCTCACTATTGAAAACAATTATTGCAATGCTACATTGATTTGATATGCATGCAGTTAGCACAGAAGCTGCTGTCATTAACAATTTATAATTCACATAATCCCAGTCAATCTATAGTAAACCATGTGTCGGAAATAAAATAGACATTAAATCTGAAGTTATCGCGGCACGATAGCACAGTGGTTAGCACTGCTGCTTCACAGCTCTAGGGTCCTGGGTTCGATTCCCGGCTCGGGTCACTGTCTGTGTGGAGTTTGCACATTCTCCTCGTGTCTGCGTGGGTTTCCTCCGGGTGCTCCGGTTTCCTCCCACAGTCCAAAGATGTGCGGGTTAGGTTGATTGGCCAGGTTAAAAAAAAAAATTGCCCCTTAGAGTCCTGGGATGTGTAGGTTAGAGGGATTAGCGGGTAAAATATGTGGGGGTAGGGCCTGGGTGGGATTGTGGTCGGTGCAGACTCGATGGGCCGAATGGCCTCCTTCTGCACTGTAGGGTTTCTATGAATTCTATGATTCTATCCTAAACTTAGAACCTGCAGCATTGTCTATAATCATGTGACTTAATGTATCAGCACAAATGGTTCCTACTTTGCAAATGATGTGGGACCTTATGTACGTTAGATTGTACTCACAGGTTAAAGTATCTATCCACTGCACTAGCTGAAATGGAAGAATATCAAAGCTGACCTGATCTCAAACAATTTTGGAATATCACCATTTTATCCTTGTTTGTTGATGGTAGCTACTAAGCAATAATAACGAAGAAAGATGAACCTCACACATCTTACAAAACCCACATCTTTATGGCTTTTGATTGCTACTGTTAAAGGCATTACAAAACTCAGGGTGTGATTTTACCTGCCATTCATGCCACGGTCCCGCTACAGCGAAGTCGGAGAATTTGACGGCCAGTCAAATCCTCTTTCACTGCAGCGGGATGGAAAAATCCCACCAGCATGAATGGTGGTGAGATTCCAACCATTAGTCTTTCAACTCTGTTATCCCACCAGGGATAAAAAGCAAGCAGAATCAGGGAGGCTAAAGCTTGCAGTGAATATCGACTTGAACGCTGCTTTCAAAATAGCTAAAAGTTGATTATAAAAATCCCAAACTGAAACTTACGGAGGAGAGTCAACTCAACCTGGTAGTTATGCAAAGAAAGAGAGACTGAGATAGACAAATAAAAAACCTTAGGATTGATTATGAACATTATTTTGGAATAACATTCAGTACTGACATACAGACCATTCTTCAAATGAGATGACTCTGGAAACATAAATGTCGGGGAAATTAAATAGAAATTGAACTTATAGGCTCAAGTTAGCATCAGCAACAATAAGGAAATGGATTGATTTGTTCAAGAGTAAATAATATTATAAAAAGAAACAGAAATAAAGAAGTTACCTGACTGGAGAATGACTCCACTGTCAGAATCACTGGCTTCATCTTTGCTTTCCATCTTGCGGAAGAATATATTGTCTATTCTTCCTTTGGCCCAGAAATAATTTATCCCAAGTAAATATTCACCTAAAAATTATACAATAAAATAAGTTGAAGGCACATTATTGTGTTTAAATTGTTTTGATATTAACACACAAAGATTGGGAGTTGAAAAAATATTTTTCAACATACTTTTTCATAGAATCATAGGAACCCTACAGTGCAGAAAGAGGCCATTTGGCCCATCAAGTCTGCACCGACCACAATCCCACTCAGGCCCTACCCCCATATCCCGACATATTTACCCACTAATCCCTCTAACCTACGCATCTCAGGACACTAAGGGGCAATTCTAGCATGGCCACTCAACCTAACCCGCACATCTTTGGACGGTGGGAGGAAACCGGAGCACCCGGAGGAAACCCACGCAGACACGAGGAGAATGTGCAAACTCCACACAGACAGTGACCCAAGCCAGGAATCGAACCCAGGTTCATGTTTTTAATTTGGTTTCTGCCCCATGTTGACCCAATTACTAACCTCAGTGGCTGCAAATTAACTTTTGTTCAAATATAAAATCAGAGGCCAGTATCTTACTTATCCCGGATGACTTTCATCCTGTGCCTACATGAGGGATTATCTCAATATCGAAAAAAAATGGCTGTGAAATTAAGCACACAAATGCAAAGTCCAAATTACGTACATTATGAGATATGGAAGTGATCCCAAATGTGCACCTGCACAATTGAGGGCATGTACACGGTTATCTTTGACTGTGCTTGGCAGTGCTTGGTAGAAAAGAAAACAGTGAACTTGGCATCAGTGTTTTCCTTATGTAACAGGCAGGTGCCAAATCCTGTTTGCAATAAAGCAGTCAACACATTTACAGGCTGTGTTTTACATTCATATACAGAATTAGCCAATTATAAAACAATTCTTCTTGATTTTAATAAATGCCAATCTTTGTTTTAATTAACTTCATCTCATCCTGTTGTTAACTAATTGCAGATGCACTTTGCAGTCATATCTGATTTGCTTCTACAATGTACTTCTGACTGTTACTGTTCTCCTAATATGTTTTCTCACTAATTCCTGTTCCTATCAAAATTCAGCAATGTGGAAATGTTTATTCTGAGAGAGAGATCCAGTGGTGGGTGTGCTGCCATTGAGCAAAGCCCCCATTATCCAAGTTTTATGAATGTGGATTTAAAACCAAAGTCTGAAAAATACCTTGCTAGTTGGAGAAATCAAGTTGTGGAGATGCCGGCGTTGGACTGGGGTGGGCATAGTAAGAAGTCTCACAACACCAGTCAAAGTCCAACAGGTTTATTTGGTATTACGCGCTTTTGGAGCGCTGCTCCTTCATCAGGTGAATGATCAGACTCACCTGATGAAGAAGCAGCACTCCGAAAGCTCGTAATACCAAATAAACATGTTGGACTTTAACCTGGTGTTGTGAGACTGGATGAATCAAGACTGACAAAAAGTAACCTCAGACATACAGAATTCATGATACCGCCGATAAAATAGATGCCTCACTCATGACTCCTGCTTTCAGCTGTGTGTAGATTCCCCTGTACAATTGAAATCACTGAAAACCACCAGACGATTAGACACAGTTACTCATGGAAACTGAAGAAATTCATTGCGTCACACAGAAAGTAAATTCTTGTAATGAATTGTAAAATTACAGTTCACTTGAAGGTTTGGATGATGTCCATAAACCAGGAGTTTGAAGTTAGAGGAGTTTGTGAGAACCTTTGAACTTAAAGATTAAAATACAGGGCGGAACTCTCCCAAAAAAATTCGAAGTGTTGAATTTGCGGGAAAACTGGAGTAATTCACTCTGTTTCTTTTCAGTGGGAGTTTCACACACTAGAATCTCACAAACTCTGTGCACTGCAGAGGCCACCATCGTGAATATCATTAGATTTCAGGAGGCAGGGCCTATTCCCACCCGTTAGGCTGAAACCAGCGGGCCTCTGCTCATGTGCAGCAGCCCCAAACTGTCAGCTTCCCGTTTGCTGGCCAGCTCGATCACTAGCCAGCCTGGGACCCCCAGGCTGCCCCCCAGCCCCCCCCACGGCCCGATCGCCCCCCCCCAATCAATCCCATCCCCCAGTCCCATACCGCCCCAATCTCCAGCCGCCCCTCCCCCCCCCCCGAAATGCTAATCCCCCTCACACCCCCGCAGGCATATGTACCCCCCGACCCTCTGGCAGACCACCCTGGCAGACACCCCCCTCCCAGCCCGCCCCGATCCCTCCTGCCCCAGTCGATCCCAATGCAGAGAGACAGCGGGACAACCCACCCCGCCAATCACCCCCTGCGCTCCGCCTCCATCAGGTCCCACCCCTTGGCACTGCCCAATACCAGGTGGGCAGTGCCAAGGTGCCCCCTAGGCATGGGCACTTTGCCACTTGGGCAGTGCTAGGGTGCCCATGCCCTGGGGACACCACCCCCCCCCCCAACTGCCAGACCTCCTGGGGCCCCCAATTACCCCCTCTTCACTCCAGTGGAGTCAGGCCACTAATTCCCCAAAAGTGGGGAGCTAGTGCAATCCTCGCTGGAGTGAAACACTCTGGCGGGGCGGGAGAGGTTAGAGGGCCTGGGAGAATTCAGTCCCAGGCCCGCTAATCTCATTTAAATTGCAGGAAATTATTATTTAAATAATTTGTGTCTCCCCGCCGATTTCCGGTGCGGTGACACAAGCGCGAATGCTTGCAGGAATTCTGCAAATCGGCCAATACGCGATTCTCCTGGCCCGCTGCGCTAAAAAATTAATGCCGTGGGATGGGAGAATCGCGGCCACGGTCTTTAACTCATTCACTTTTTTTTACATGAAATTCATTGTGAGTGATTTCTTCCTAACTATATTCAATTTTTCATTCCTAATCAACAAGACTGCTAATGTTGTGATGGGAGAAGGCAGCATTCTGGGGTTCCAGTAGTAGAATCCAACCTGAATGTAAATCAGATTGCTTGACAGGTATAACAACTGCTGATCATTTGCTCCCGGCTACCATTCGGCTAAGATCAAGCGTCAGATGAAGCCCAAGATGGAGTGCCATGTCTCATCTTATCAGTTTGGATCTTGTTGGTCTTGAAATAGAATAGAATCACAGAATATCCACAGGAGGCCATTCAGCACAGACAACAATACCACCCAGGCCCCATCCCTGCAACCCCATATATTTACCCTGCTGATCCCCCTGACACTAAGGGACAATGTAGCATGGCCAATCAACCTAACCCGCACATCTTTGGAGTGTGGGAGGAAACCGACGCACCCGGAGGAAGGCTACGCAGACACAAGGAGAACATACAAACATCACATAGTCACCCGAGGCCAGAACCGAACCCAGGTCTTCGGCGCGGTGAGGCAGCTGTGCCACCGTGCCGCCCAATTGGATTCAATTAGATTTTGAATTTGGTTTTTGGAGCAAGCAAGGAATGGATTTGGGTTTGCCTGTTCCACTCTGAGCATTGGCTTTGGAACTTTAAGGGCAGAGTAAAAATTAAAAAAAATAGACCTGCGCTATATCCGAGCTGTACAAAATTCTGGTCTGGCAGTTTTGAAATAACAGTAAGAAGTCTCACAACACCAGGTTAAAGTCCAATAGGTTTATTTGGTAGCACAAGCTTTCGGAGTGTCACTCATTCTTCACCTGAAGAAGGAGCGACACGCCGAAAGTTTGTGCTACCAAATAAACCTGTTGGACTTTAACCTGGTGTTGTGAGACTTCTTACTGTGCTTACCCCAGTCCAATGCCGGCATCTCCACATCAAGTCTTGAAATAACCCAGAGAGCAAACAATTCACCATTTTCTTGGAGTGAAGACCCTTCCAAACCTGACTCATCTGACTGATCAAATTCAGAATTCATGCAAATTCCTAATGATGTGGAGTTCACCCTTATGGCTCAAACTGCCAGTGTTTTTCCTGTTCTGATAAAAAGCAAACAAAAACCTACAGGTGTTAGAGGCGTGAAACAAAAGAAAACATCATCAGGACACTCCGCACCTGTGTAGATGCTGACTGATCCTCATGTTTGAAATTACGTCATGTGCTTAGTGCTGAGAATTAACAGCCTTGTGACACTTTGGAAGGCATAAGCCCAACCACAAAAAGAGATGGGAAATTGGTGGTGATGAAAGGACACTGCAACAAAGATTAGCAAGGGTTTAGTCTGTTCTGCTGGTTTCAAACACTTCAAAACAACCCCAGTGGCAGACTTCACAACACGTGAATCTTCAAGCAATCATTTCTTGAGAAGGTTTGCAGGAGATCTAGTTGAGGATTCTATTACAAGTTAAGGGTCATATAATTACTAGCTCACAATCCATTAATATACATTTGGATTCTCATACTGTTGCACCCCAAAATAAATACTTAGGTAAGTAATTAGCCATAGTCCATGAAGAACCGTAAGCATCTCTCCCCATTAGAGAGAGATAATTGGTTATGCTGCCACAGTTGAATAAATAACAGTGAATTATATTTGGTTTATTATTTGGGTACCTCGAATACTATTTCACACGATGACAGGCCTAAGAATGTGTAATGGCACGTGGAGTTTGAAGAAGCCCATAAGACTTGGCTTTCATGCTGCGCCTGCTGAATGTCTGCCAATTTTGCTATGAATGCCAAAATGTTGGCCAGGGGGAAATAACAGATTCTCATACAGTCAAGAGTCATAGAGCAATACAGCATGGCATGAGGCCCTTCAGCCCAACCAGTACATGCCAACCATGGTTCCCCCCCCAGCTAGTCCCAATTGCCTGTGTTTGGTCCATATCCCTCTAACCCTTTCCCATCCATGTACTTATCCAAATGCTTTTTAAATGTTGCTATTGTACCTGCCTCAACCACTTTCTCTGGCAGCTCATTCCATTTACGCACCACGCTCTGCGTGAAGAAGTTGCCTCTCAGGTCCCTCTTAGATCTTTCTCCTCTCACCTTAAACCTATGCCCTCTTGTTTCCAATTCCCCTTCCCTGGGAAAAAGACTATGTGCACTCATCCTATCTATGCACCTCATTCTCTTATGTTACTAGGAATAAAGTGCTAGCCTGGCCAACATCTCCCCATAATCCAGGCCCACTAGTCCTGGCAACATCCTCGTAAATCTTCTTTGAACTCTTTCCAGTTTATCAATGTCTTTTCTATAACAGGGTGACCAAAGCTGTGCACAATACTCCAAGTGCAGCTGCACCGACGACTTATACAACTGCAACATGATGTTCCAACCCTTATACTCAATGTCCTGACTGATAAAGGCCAGCGTCCATAATAAATCTGCCCTGATTCCATTCAGGCTGTGTTTGCTCCAGTTATTTTACTGGATTTGGTAATGCACAGCCAAATATTGATACCAGTGGAATCAATAGACCCATTGTTCGCAATTTGATGCTGTATTCCTCTACTGGGCGGCACAGTATGCCCAGGGGCCGGCATAGTGGCACAGTGGTTAGCACAGCTGCCTCACAGCGCCAGGGACCCATGTTCGATTCCCGGTTTGGGTCACTGACTGTGTGGAGTTTGCACGTTCCCCCCGTGTCTGCGTGGGTTTCCTCCGGGTGCTCCGGTTTCCTCCCACAGTCTGAAAGTCATGCTGGTTAGGTGCATTGACCCAAAAAGGCACCAGAGTGTGGCGACGAGGGGAATTTCACAGTAACTTCATTGCGTGTTAACGTTAGCCTTACTTGTGACTAATAAATGGTCAGTAAATAAACAATGGCACAATGGTTAGCACTGCTGCTTACCGTGCCAGGGACCCAGGTTCTGTCCTGTGTGGTGTTTTCAAGTGCACCCTGTGTCTGAGAGGGCTTCCTCGGGGTCCTCCAGTTTCCTCCCACAGTCTAAAGATGTTCAGGTTTGGTGGCCATGCTAAATTGTCTCTTAGCATCTCAAACTGTGTAGTTTAGGGGGATTAGCAGGATAAATACGTAGAGTTACGGGGATAGGGCATGGGTGCAATGCTCTGTCGGAGGGTTAGTGCAGACGCGATGGGCCGAATGGCCTCCTTCTGCACTATAGGGATTCTATAAGTTAAAATCACACTAAATTTATTTCCAAGTTCTGAGTCTAATTGCAGCATAAGAGCCAGGTGATAAGTTATTTGAAAGTACAAATGAGCAACGCAAATATAGTGACGATGTTCAATGTCCAAATGTCTATCGTAACCATAGAAACAGCAAATCAAAAATAAATAAGATTGTGGAAATGCACATCTATTAGGACTTCTACAATAATTATGTGATTTCTAAGGGTTTAAAAAGCATAATTCTTATATTTTTCCACAAGAAAGCTGTAGGATTGGATCTTCTCCATTAACTGGTAATGGGCTTTTTTTTGCTTATATGTTTCAAGCTTCCTGAAAATGAGGACACTCAGTATGGAAATCCCTGTCTGAATTCCTGTAAAATGATATTGACAGCAAACAAAAAAGACCTGGAATGCATCTGATGAGCATTTTCCTGGCACGATGATCAAGGAGTGGCATTTACAGGAACTGCAGAGCTAAGTTGAGTTACTCAATCTCCCAATCCAGAAACATAAGTACAAAGAAAAACCCAAAGAAAGAAATAATTACAACAGGGTGAAGATTGTAAAAATCTCTCAGACAACATTATTTTTAAATTCCCAAAGAATGGAGGTCTTTATCAATAAGTCAAACCTTGGTCTCTCTCCCTCCTCTTCTGGAACCTTCTCTTTTGAGAACCTATTCCAACATTCTAACTTCTCATTTAAAGTCCTTGTTTCCTCGGAATCTAGCCCCACCTCAGGTTCCTACCTGAAATATTCTCCATCTTTTTTTCCTTAGCATCTGCACTGATCAATTCCTTATCCTTGACATCACCCCACACAAAGCAAAGAGCGGGGGTAAATGGGTGTTTTCCTGGTTGGCGATCAGTGACTAGTGGTGTGCCTCAGGGATCAGTGTTGGGACTGCAATTGTTTACGATTTACATCGATGATTTGGAGTTGGGGACCAAATGTAGTGTGTCAAAATTCGCAGATGACACGAAGAAGAGTGGCAGAGCAAAGTGTGCAGAGGACGCTGAAAGTCTGTAAAGGGATATAGATAGTCTAAGTGAGTGGGCGAGGGTCCAGCAGATGGAGTCCAATGTTGGTAAATGTGAGATCATCCATTTTGGTAGGAATAACAGCAAAATGGACTATTGCTTAAATGGTAAAAAAAATTGCAGCATGCTGCTGTGCAAAGGGACCTGGGTGTTCTTGTACAAGAATCACAAAGAGTTGGTTTGCAGGTGCAGCAGGTAATTAAGAAGGCCAATGGAATTTTGTCCTTCATTGCTAGAGGGATGGAGTTTAAAAACAGCGAGGTTATGTTGCAGCTGTATAGGGTCCTGGTGAGGCCACACCTGGAGTACTGTGTACAATTTTGGTCTCCTTACTTGAGAATGGATATACTGGCACTGGAAGGGGTGCAGAGGAGATTCACAAAGTTGATTCTGGAGTTGAGGCTTATGAAGAGAGACTGAGTAGACTGGGGCTATACTCATTGGAATTCAGAAGAATGAGGGGAGATCTTATAGAAACATATAAGATTATGAAAGGAATAGATAAGATAGAAGCAGGGAAGTTGTTTCCACTGGCGGATGAAACTAGACTTGGGGGCATGGCCTCAAAATAAGGGGGAGCAGATTTAGGACTGAGTTGAGGAGGAACTTCTTCACAAAAAGGGTTGTAAATCTATGGAATTCCCTGCCCAGTGAAGCAGATGAGGCTACCTCATTGAATGTTTTTAAGGCAAAGATAGTTAAATTTTTGAACAGTAAAGGAATTAAGGGTTATGGTGAGTGGGCGGGTAAGTGGAGCTGAGTCCACAAAAAGATCAGCCATGATCTTATTGAATGGCAGAGCAGGCTCGAGGGGCCAGATGACCTACTCCTGCTCCTAGTTCTTATGTTCTTATATTCATAGCCTCTTACACTCCTCCTTGTTCCTGAATCCATCTAAAAAAAAACAAGTGTCCTAAGTTGCTTAAAACTAAACTTTCAGAATTATATCCTGAATTTTTGGTCCTCTATTCATCATGATAATCCTGCAGCCATCAAGTTGGTAAACAACTCTCATGTCTTCACCTATGTTCGCTCATCCCCAACAAAAACATGGTTCTCTCCAGTGCTGGTAATTCCCTTTAGTATTGTTCCAATCTTCAATCCTTCGAGTTCAAGAGGTACGAATATGGCTAAGCATTCTATCAGAAGACCTCGCTGGGCCATCACAAACACTACTGGAACTCAGTCTGCTCTCTTGTAACCATTCACTAATCCAGAATCATTCTGGAAAACAGAGATAAAACCTTCTCCACTAATAACATTTTTCATAAACCCTTCTCCTCTGTCCTTTTTAACCACAATGCCAAAAACCAACTACAGGGAGCCCATCAATTCCCTTGTCATCCACCTGGCTCTGCTCTCCCCACCCCTGCCCTCACTCTGAGCCCCTATCTTTCTCAACCTTCTCTTCTATCTCCATACCCTCTCCTCATCCATTTCAATCACCTTGATCCCATTCCTATTAAATTGCTGACCACCTAACTTCCATTCCTGATCTCCATGCTAGAAAATATAATAAATAGCTTCTTCTTCTTCTTAAATACTTGCCCTTCCATTTAAATCCCCCATCGTGACCTTGCCCTTGAAAGCTACATTCACACTTCAGATATTCCTTTGGACTCTGACTACGGTACATTATTTCCCCTTGCATTTCGCAACCTTGCTGCAGCTTTTGAAATGGTTGACCACGCTGTTTACCTTGAATGCCTCTCCTCCAACCCTCAGCTCGCTGGGACTGTCCTGACTTGACTCCATTCTTATTTATCCAGTGGCAGCTATACCATCTCCAGCAATGGCTTCTCTTCCTGTTCTACACCAACGAGTTCTCCAAAGAATTTATTCTCAGCATCTTCCTCTTTCTCATTTATATGCTACCCCTCATCGGCAGATTAGTGTCAGCTTCCTGCTATGTTAATGACACCCTGTTGACCACCCTACCTCTGCATTGCTCCTGTTGACAACCCATTGCCTCTGTGCTGGCAGACTGCTTAACTAGCATCCATTCTTGGGTGAGTTTCCATTTTTTTCCAGTGAAACATTCGGAAAAGAAAAAACTATTTTGTTTAAACCTTGACAACAGTTTCTGTGCCCTTGATTATGCGCTATCCTGGCATAGTCTCAAGCTCAATCAGAATGTTTGCAACCTCAGTGTCCTTTACTTGATCACAATCTCCTACAGTCTTCATCACAAAGATTGGGCACCAGTCGTATGCTGCAAAGTCAACCATGTCGCATCTTTAACATGTTAAAATGTCCCAAGCCTACCAGAGTCCATCCAAAACAATAATCTCAACCAATGTCATTCTCATCTCCAGGTTCAGCTATTTCAAAGCTCTCTTACGTAGACTTTGATGTGGGGATCATCCACCCGCCATAACCTTCCATTCATCCAAACGTCTGATGTACTAACTACATCATATCCCACTCACTCATCGCCTTTATCCTCACTGACTTATGGCACCTTGCCACCTCAAACTTAAATACTTTTCTGGTCTTAACCCTTCTCCATCCAACCGCTTCCAGACTTACATTTCTCACCCCCCAAATTTTGTGTTTGTATAATTCTGAATGTTATGTATGTTGGGGTGTAGCCCCTTTAAGGGAATGGGTCCATGTGACCCGAGGTGTGGGGTGAGCTGGCTGGGAACCTCCCTGAGGGGGTGGTTGTCATTTGTAGAGCGAGTAGACTGAATAAAGATCTATGTTCCCTGACGGCTGGCTGTGGAGTAGTTCTTGAGGGGACCCCTTGGTACTAAGGAATTTAACACTGAACTCTTGAACTTCCATGCTCTTTAAGCTATTCCATCTCCATTTCAGAGTTTCCCTGAAACCTTGATCTAGATTTTGGTAACCCACCCTAATTGTTCCTTCGTTGGCTTGAGTGTCCCATTCTCTGACTATGTGGGGATTGATGGAACATTTATATAAATATAAAGTTGCTGTTGTGAAGTTTTAACACAAATTGTACATTGGATATCATTTCAACAATGTCACAGTATCAAAGCACAATGGTTACTGATCCGCAGATGCTCCATCAGGACTCAGATATCATAGGTGGGACTCGTACATTTACAACCCTTCCTATTAATTCCCAAAGCTATCCTAAGATATCGTATAGCAAACCTCTGCCATGGAGACCCCCTCCCCCACCAGCGGCCACCAAAAAGAGCAAACAGATGTGATGATTTAACCTGTCTAATTTGCATCGAGGCCTTTGTTTGACATATGTCTGACACAAGATTGTCCCCTGCAAGTTTTCTGCTTTCAAGTGCTGTTACAGAAACAGCAAGAAGTAAATGATCACAAAGAATAATAGTGACAGGAAGTAATGATTCCATGGCTGTACCGTGCTGCTGTAGAAAGCAGGCAATCTCAACAGCAAGAAAGTCCTTTCCCACAAAAAAAAGTTTGCTCCCTGCCATCTCATGAATTTGGGAAGCTGACCCTTGCCGTGCCTGTAACAAATTCCTGCTGACAATTGGACTTTTATTATGTGACAGACACATATACTCATTCCATTATGCCAGTGGTAAGCACTTACAAATAATCAGTCGTAAAATATCTCAATGTCACCTATTGATTCCTGCTGTTTATTTTGTTAAGCAGTCTTTGTTAAAAATAGTAATCACCAGACATTAGCCACATTAATTAACAATGTCGTTTGGAAGGCTGTGAGTCCTGTTCTTGTGGCTTTCAATTTTCACTGTTGAGCTATGTCTCTTGCCTGACTTTTAAAAAATTCAATTAGCATTAGTAACAGGATACAATAGTGGACTATTACCTTTCAAATAGTTCTGTGTCAACTCCTAGCTATGTGGTCATCAGCGATTGCAACATGGACCAATCGCAAAGTATTCTTAAGTTTGATTGTATCACTATTTACTCATTCACTTGAATCATTGTTTAGTCAGATGTCTAGGCCTGATTTCACAATTTAGAGCAACTTATTAAGATGGTCATCCCCACATCATAATAATGGCGTCAAATTTTCCACTATCGCAGAAAATAGTACAAAACACAACTTAAAAAGAATGGAATTATCCTGGAGAAAGAAAACCTGCAATTTATCTATTTTTATACTGTCTCCAATTCAGAGAGATATTAATGTTGTATTACTTAAGGATATTTCTTTTCTGGCTTTTATCCTCTCTTTCCCTGAAGGCAGTGGCTCATGTTGGACTACAGCTCGATGGGCAATAGGGAGCATCAAGCACCAAGGCCAAAAGAGCATTGCCTTGTGCGAGTGCCTAGATGTTATGTGCTGTCAGGCAAAACTGTCTTGGAGCTTTCTCATTCAAGCAACAATTAAAACAGCATTTCAGCAAATGCAAATAATGAAGAAATTAAAATACAGGGACAAACCCAACAGCATAACTATATCAAAGTTCCAATGAAGGAATATCAATGTTTAAGATTTGTTCAGTTCTCTTAGATTAGAGTCATGAAAACAGATCTACCGAAAGCTCACGCGTTGTTCTGACAATGCTTATTGTTTTTGAGTAGTGATTCCCCTCCCATTTTTTTGTTTTTCCTTCACCTTCTCCTTCACATAGAATTCTATGATTCTAACTTGTGCCAATCTCCAGAACACAAAAACAATTCAAACATTCAAACGTTCCTCAGTTCATACAAAACCCCACACTTATCCTCAAATGTTGTCACTGCTTTGCCATAAAAAGAATTACTATAATTCCAGAACAATTTTGGGAATGTTTTTACACAGCTGTGATATACACTGGGACCACCACATCCTTGCAAACTGCCTGCACTTTAAAATGTCTAAAGTTATTTTATCAGCTTCACTTTGAAGCGGTGATGTGAACTGGTAGAGACATGGTAAAACTACACCTTAAAGGTGTGCCCGATCTGTGAAGCAAACAGTCTTTAAGAAGTCAGAGTGAATATGCGCTTGGAATTTAAATATCCTTACCCACTTATGTCAAACGTGCCTGTAACACAATTCTAAATCACCGTGAAAGAGCTTTCCAGCAGGCGAAATCCAGAAAGTTATGACAAAAAACTTCTGTTCAATCCCAGCAAAATAAACAGCTGAGTCGTCCCAATTCACTGTCTCCAGTGTGTGTACACTCCTGAAAATCACTAACCTGTTGCAACTTGAGTGTGAGGGAGGAGCAAAATGTAAAACCTTATCAGCACTAAATCGTCCAACTGAAACTGCAGGATTAAGCAAACACCAACAGTGGAGGCTTAGCGAAGAACCTCCTTCCACGACTTCTTTCATTAGCTGTATTGATGAGTGAAACTCAAACCAACAAGTCCTTTGTCACACTATTTGTGGTGTAATCTAGATCACTTCACAAATGTAACTTTAAGGTGTAAAGCAATGCACTTTAATTGGTTCTGTACGATGTAGTGTGTCATACATTCCAGGCACTAAATTAATTCTCTCCCACTCAAACCGGCACAAAGCAGTCTTTACACAATTTCACAAAGTGACTGCTGTCAGCAAGGCTGGAGACTCGAACTTGTATTTTCTCATTCTTTCACCAGCTACAGGCCCAATAGAGTATATTTAATGGGTGCTGTTTTCAACTTTGTATCTGGACAACCAGAAACCTCTTGCCATCAAAACATTACACTGTGGGTTGTACCTTTTTCCTAAAAAACACACCAACTGCTACTGGAGGACCACTGACTCGGTTAAAGACTCTCTTTGAACTGCCTGAAGCTTATTGGTCTTCTAGTGCAAAGAGCTGTCCATGTGTTTCAGACTGCCACATCTCAAGGTCCAGCTCTACGTGTTGAGGCTCGCACTAAAACCTGGGGCAGCTGTTGTAAGGGCTCAATGAGGAAAGGCTACTAAAGCCTTCCCACCCTACAGTGCAGAAAGGGTGGGAATTTCCACCCCCATGTGGTATTTTGTGGCACTGGAGGCAACCCGCCATTGGCAACAGAGTTTTTCGTTGTTCACACCCTCTGCCACCAGGGAACCCGCACTGGGGGCTCACTGTTGCCAGAATTGGAAGATCCCACTGATGGGAACAGCTGGAAAATCTCACCCACAGGAGACCCATATAGACAAATAGAAACTAGATGCAGGAATAGGTCATTTGGCTTTTTGAGCCTGCTCCGCCATTCATTATAATCACGGCTGATCATCAAATTCAATATCCTGATCCCCCTTCCCCCCATATCCCTTGATCCCTTTAGCCCCAAGACCTATATCTAATTTCTTCTTGAAATCACACAAGGTTTTGGCCTCAACTACATTCAGTGGTAGTGAATTCCACACATTCACCACCCTCTGGGTGAAGAAATTTTTCCTCACCTCAGTCCTGTAAGGTTTACTCACTATCCTCAAACTATGACCCATAGTTCTGGGCTCCCCCACCATTGGGAACATGTTAAACCCTTGAGACCGCAAGTTTTACAGGAAATGTCTAATATAAATATAACCTGTATGAACTATAAGTGCAGTAAGAATGCCACATATTGTAAGGGAAGAAAATTAACTACATTGCTCTTTATGTCACAGTTGAACTATGTCACATGTGTTTCAAAATTTTACAAATAAAGCATTTTTTAGAAAAAATATACTTTCCCAAACCCAAAGTCCAGCTGAGATGAAAAAAAAAGGACAACGTTGGGATTGTGGTTTGAATTCTAACAATGAATCTATGAAGGTGTATGAGTCACTGAAGGTCCCTGACCACTGCTGAGAGGCTAGTGCTTCAGCAGCTAGGTTATAATATCAGGACAATTAAATATTAAACCAGAAATAAGACCTCGGTCAGGTCACTTCCCAAATACCATGTCTAGTTTGATCTCCTCACATGTTAGAGGATGTTGAGGCATTGGAAAACATTCAGAAGGTGAATTCAGCTCCTAGGTTTAATAAGAGAATTATACTCAATGCGTATGGATTCAAGTTTGATAGATTAGGGAAGGGCACGGGATGTAAGTATGAGTTGTGTAAGCATTGAGCTAAGCCATGTGCTTGGATTTGATTTACTTTCATAGTCATTGATCTCACAATTTGTTGCTGGCACAGGCAGTAACTATGGAATCACTGCAAACATTCATAAGCGAGCTGGCTGAGTTCCTGAGAATGGCCTCCATAATCTATACATGGTAAATAGGTGGGTTATTGTGAGTTGCATCATTCACAATGAGTGACAGGGTCCTGAAGCCCTCATGATTGTAATTGATTTGATTTGATTTGATTTGATTTATTATTGTCACATGTACACAGTGAAAAGTATTGTTTCTTGCATGCTATACAGACAAAGCATACCGTTTATAGAGAAGGGAAGGAGAGAGTGGAGAATGTAGTGTTACAGTGATAGCTAGGGTCTAGAGAAAGATCAATTTAATACGGGGTAGGTCCAATGAAAAGACTGATGACAGCAGGAAAGAAGCTGTTCTTGAGTTGGTGTCCTCAGACTTTTGTATCTTTTACCTGACAGAAGAAGTTGGAAGAGAGAATGTCCATGGTCCGTGGGGTCCTTGATTATGCTGGCTGCTTTCCGAGGCAGCGGGAAGTGTAGACAGGGTCAATAGATGGTAGGCTGGTTTGCGTTATGGACTGGGCTTTATTCACGACTCTATGTAGTTTCTTGCGGTCTTGGACAGAGCAGGAGCCATACCAAGCTGTGATACAACTAGAAAGAATGTTTTCTATGGTGCATCTGTAAAAGTTGGTGAGAGTCAGAGCAGACATGCAAAATTTCCTTTACCTCCTGAGAAAGTAGAGGTGTTGGTGGGCTCTCGTAACTATAGATATCACTGGGCATTTGAAAATAATTTTCCGGAGTCCTTTCCTCAATTGGCCCTAAATTTTGTCTTTTTTCTATGTCTTTCCCTGGAGGTTGTGTGACTGTGTCAATGAGTGGTGCAATGAAGGTGATGGTGGGCAGGAGACACTCCATTTGCCAGGTTAAGACAGGTTCAAGCTTTGCTATCCTTTACTTTTCTTTGTAATGTTGACAAAAACTTTTTGTAAATTCTAATATAGATCAGAGATGCCTTGAAATATATAAGACAGAAGCAAAACCACAAAGTGGACATCTGTTTTGTAAATTAACTTTTGACATTACGATTGGCAATGATTTCACACAATCATTTAATTTTCTCCTAATAAAATTTCTCACTATTTTCTGCATCTTTCTAACTAAGACCTGATGTGGAGATGCCGATGTTGGACTAGGGTGGGCACAGTAAGAATTCTCACAACACCCAGGTTAAAGTCCAACAGGTTTATTTGGAATCACAAGCTTTCAGAGCGCTGCTCCTTTCTCAAGTGAGTCTTTGATTCCAAATAAACCTTTAGCCTGGTATTGAGACTTCTGACTGAGATCTGCCTGCCCTCTCAGAATATAGAAAATCTTGTGGTACTTTTTCAAAAAGGATTGAGGTTTCCCAGCGTCCTAGCCAATGTTTATCCCTTGACTGACATCACCAAAATAAATGAATCAGTAATTCATTTCACTGCTGAGTGCTGGACTCTGAGCACAAACTGGCTGCCAAATTTGCATGTGTAACAGTGAATGCATTTCAAAAGTAATTTATTGATTGTCAAATGTTTTGGAGCATCCCAAAAATGTGAAAGGCACGATAATAATGTATGTTCCCAATGCAGTGCTGGCTGTTTTCCCACATTCTACCCTCCAGAAACATGAGGTCATCCAAAACTCTGCTGCCCATGTCTTCATTCACAGTTAATTCCATCCTCTTTCACCCCTATGGTCGCTAACCTATATCGACTCTCAGTCAAGCAACATCTAGGGTGGAATTTTCCCTCCCGCATGCCACGAGAATCATAGTGGGTGGGACACGGATCATGCAAAGGTCTGTTGACCTCGGGCAGGATTTTTTGGCCTTGGGGTGAGTGTGGCCAGAAAATCCTACTCCTTGAGTTCAACATTCCCATCCTTGTTTTCAAATCTTCCATGGTCTACATCCCTCCCCACCTCAGAAATCTCCTGCACACCCAACAACCCCCCCCCAACAACCCTCAGAGATACTGGCGGCCATCTAATTCCAGCTTATTTTATATGACTACAGTGCTGATTATTATTTTTAGTGTCTTATCCTGTCACAGAGACTGTTTGGGTTCCTTTACTGCTTGTGATTTTGTAGTGAAAGAGAAGTGTGTTTACTTACCCTTAGAGTGTGTATACCAATTAAATAATTCCAATGCAAACTTTTGTGAGTTTCAAAATAAGGAGGGTTACTTACTTGCATATATTTACCCTGAAATAAAAATTGGGCGGAATTTTCTGATTTCTTTTTCAAAGTGTCATCTTGGGCGGGAAAAGCAAAGGGCAGCCTACCAGCTGTCTTGGCAGTTTTACCTGAAATATTTTTAAATTATTTGAAAAAGAAATGGAAGGGGTCCACAACAGCATGCTGGGTGAGGGGGGGAGGGGGGGTGGGGGGGGGCAGGCGGCTCTGACTGAGCCTGTTTGGGCACCCTGAATTGAAAAAAAACAAAAACACAAACACCTCATGAAATTACCAACCTACCCTATATGGACGTGGATGGCCCAGGGAAACTGTCCCCCCCACCCACCCCCACCCCTACCGCCCCACAGGGAATTCCCCCACCCCAAACCTCCCTAACAGAAGTTCCCAGAAATGCCCCCCGCAATGTCCCCGGCATGACCCCCTCTCCACTGAGGGGGCTATGTACCCCCAGTGGGGTCTGCTGCCAGCTCCCCTTGTGTCAAAACCTATTGTAAACCCTGTCAACGTGACATCAAGCTGGTGGGGTAGTAATTCCCTAGATGGGTGATGATACAGCAGGGAGGCTCACTAAGTGAATATTAATGTATATTGCATGATGGGACCCCTGCTATGTTATTGCTATGTGTGGAGACAATCAAGCAGGGAAATCAAGCTGGTGTGAAAGCCGTTATGGGACACCTCTTGATTTTCCAGCCCTTTACCACCCACTGAAAACGGGGGTGGAAAATCCCCCGATGTCTCACATTGTCTCACACACAATGATTAAAAGAAAGGTAAAATTGCCATAATCCCAGATGACCATAGGCTGCTCTCCCCTTTGAAGGGGAGGACTGACTGATGGTGATTTAACCTGAGGATCACCACACCTCAGGCGAGGGGCAAGGTTGAGGAGGAATGAATAACTTCAGCTGGCACGGGAATTGAACCCACGCTGTTGGCATCACTCCGCATCACTAAGCAGCTGTCCAGCCAACTAAGCTAAACCGACCCCCAGAAGGTTGATCTCAAGTGAACTCAGCCGGAACAGATCAAGGGGATCTTCCTCTCTGGTGGGATCTCCTGCTTACAAGGTATCGCTGTTAATTACCTTGGCTGCTGGATTTACTTGCAGCTAGCTTGATGGTTTTGGTGGAACTGCGTGCAAGCAGCTTCTCGCTGAGTTTCACATCAACTGGTTGATGGAACACATGGTTCCATCTTCATGTGGCTATTTTTTCCCAAATATAAAGTATTTTCCCAATAAGGGGTGTTGTTGAGGTTGATTCCAATATCTTGTGTTATGTTTTAATACCTTTAGATTTTGAGAGCATCAGTGACCGACCCATTCAATTTAATAATACTCTTTTGCATTGGTTCCAGGAAAGGGCATTGATTCACATCAGTCTGGAACGTTCCTCTTCTTCCCTCCTGTGACAGGGGAGTGGTTTCAGTCCAAAAAGGAAATCAGGTGACCCATGGCCGACCACCTTTTCAGTCTTCTGTGTCCAGTTTTGTAGTGTAAAAATTAATTTGAATTTCTGGATAAGACATTCCAGGACAAGACATGACAATCCTACTTTAGATATTGTTCGGTTCAGCGAGGCTACAGTAAACAGTCAATATTCCCCCATATAAGTTAAGGACAGGGCTATCTCAATCTCCTTTTGCGATGGAGCTAAATATGTTACAATGTCCAAACCACACTTGGGTATAAATAACATCATCTAAGACAGGACATTGTTACAATGAAATCCTTCCTCCAAAAAATCTCAAAAGTGACTATATTTTCTCCTGAATCCATAGAATCCTTACAGCGCAGAAAGAGGCCATTCAGCCCATCAAGCCTGCACCAACGACGATCCCACCCAAACCCTATCCCTGTAACCTCATGTATTTTCCCTACTAATCCCTCTAACATTAATCCACCTAAACTACACATCTTTAAAAAGACAGGGGTTAAAGTAAATTATACTTTTGTGTGACTCTTAAAATATGTATAAACAATAAACACAGACTTTCTTGGTAAAAAAATTCCCTCTTTTGTTATCATGTGAGTAGCATTTCCTTTCTCTTTTTTTTAAGATACTTCAGCATTCTTCTTCTTCATTTCTCTGTCTGAAGACAGGTCTGAAGACAGCACCTTGACCTCCACCACAGATAGGGTAAGGAGGCAGGTCCTGAATCCACCTCAGCCAGAACGGGGATCAAACGCTGTTGGTAGCAATCTGACCCACACCAGCTTGTCAATCAACTGAGCCAACCAACCTCCCAAAAAGTCTGAGTTGCTGTGCCAACATACACTTTTACATGTATGTTGTAGTCCGGAGCTCTAAAGTCGCAGCTCCAATTTTCTTTCCACCACATGACTGAGAATCTCTCCCACTCTTACCACCTGCCATTGGCGTATATTAGAAGAATTTACCGGTTAATGCTCAGCCTGCTTAGTCGTGTTATGAATGCTTCTTGGTCGTCAAGTCTTGGACTGGAAGTTGAACTTGGACCTTCTTGTTCAGACGACCTCCTTATTCTAGCGTTCTGCACCATTTTGTAGCCAACAATCATGCTAGTGGACCCTTGTTTTCTATATGGCTTGCTGAACATGCCAGCCAGTCATGTAACACCACTGAGTGACTGGCCAGATTAGAAAGGGCGAGGTGGGGGGAGCGGGGGATGAGTTTGGTGTGGTAGTGCAGAGTTTGCGGATAAAAGCTTGTTTTAAAAACTATTCCTCGTTGGGGCCCAGACAATAATGCCATGTCCACCCCACTGCAAGAGCTCCTGATGTAATGAGTCCTTATTGCCTCATCTCACAATAGCTTGTCACTGTGTCTGATATCCCAGCCTAATTTAGAGTGGGGGTGCATCAAATTCAATGTGATTATGTAGACCGTATTCCCTCAAAAATTTCCAAAAGCATGGCCCACCTGAAGTTTTAAACTGGGATGGCAAAATCCATTTTTACAATTATGTGTAGCAATATTACATAGAGTGTTGTCCTGTGGATCTTTAGGGCCAGGACTGCTAAATAATGCATGCTTGTGGAGGGGAATGCGGCCTCTAATTGTTTTTTCCTTGAAAATTGTTCTTTACAACATTGGGTTGCACAATGCAAAGCATTCAAAAGATCATCAGAAATACTTCTAGTCTGAGTCAGGATGTGTATTGAAATCTTTTGTTTGCCCCGAGAATTAAGGAGCTAGAATGGTAATTAACTGGAGTGCTCTGATTGGGTCATCTCAGTCTGTCATCTGGAGCTGACTCTTTTTTTTGTAATCGATACTTTAAATGCTGAAGCTTGGATCGTCAGTTTTACAGGATTTGAGATAGTGGATTTGTCAAAATGTGCAAATGGACACAGAGAAATGCGAGTTACAGTGGTAGATTGAATGAAACTGCTTCAGTTAAAGTGCTAAATCCAATGAGGGAAAGAAAGAGTACAACCGACAATTTGGTAGCATGCATAATGGTGGATCTAGTGTTGAGAAGGGGGAATCAGTCACAAAGGTCCTTGAAATTAATCTTATTTTAAATGGAAACAAGTTAGCTTCACTGTGCATCATTAATGTACCTTCATGACCAACAGAGCATCATCTAAGTGAAATTATTAATGTGCAATGCTCTCGGGACTACGTTTCTCAGCAATGTTTCACTATTACTTACATTAATTGCTTTGCATCACCTCTTTGTCAGTATGTGCACTACGATTTTCACACTTGCACTAATGTTTTAACAGTGAAAGGATCGGAAATAGTCTGAGCTTCAAAGTGACAAAGTTTTTCCATTTTTGGGATTAATGGAGATCATTAGCTTTATTCCATATTGGCTATGCTTAAAAATATTCCGAAAACCAGCAGAGTCCAAATTTGGACCTTAACTGTGCTTTTGGAGTAGCGATTCTTGGCAAAGGCCCAGCCACAAGCAAACAGTTCAAAGCCTGTTATCCCCCTAACGATATGTGTTTTTTGTCTGACCAGTAATGGCTGGCCATTCAAATAATCTTATTTGGAAGTGATCTCAATAAATGAGAAATACTAATTACGCGGCAATGGTACAGGTCTATCACTGTTATGTGTTACTGTTATATGTTACTGCCTGTAGGGATGGAAATCAGGGCCGTTATGTTTATTGTTCATTGTTACATTATCAGGAAGAATGACAAAGTGACTAAGTAACTAGAACAATTTTAACTGTAGTGGGACTGAGTATTATTTTAATATAGATCGGCTGGAACTTCCCTCCTCTGAAAATGCACAGCACATTAGCTAAATTCTGATTGCAATTGTGCTCATTACTGTAATGTCACACAATCAAAGAAGGTCTTGAAAATCAGAGACAACTCCAAGAATATTGCAGGCTTAAATCAACAATCAGGAATAGATTGGATAGGTGGCTGATGGAATGCAATGAAATAATTCAGGAAAGGCTAGGTTGTTAAAAAATGTGTTCACGAGATGTAAGCATTACTAGCAAGTCCATTTTTTATTGCCCATCCCATGATGTCCCTTGTGATATAACCGAATGGTTTGCTAGCCCATTTCAGAGGGCAGTTAAGTGTCAACTACATTGCTGTGATTTTGGAGTCACATATAGGCTGGTCCAGGTAAAGTTGGCAAATTTACTGAAGGACATTTGTGAAGCAGATGGGTTTTTACTGACACTCAGTTATTTTCATGGTTACAATCGCTGAGACCAGCATTTAATAAAGCCGACAGGTCACTGAATTTAAATTTCCCAGTGGCCACACTGGGATTTGAACTCTTTTCTGGAGTCATCAGTCAGATCTTGGGATGGTCAGTCTAGTGAACTAACGAGTATGCTGGAAAACCTGTGAAATTACACTGCTTTCTTGAATGTGTAGTAAGTGCTGGCGCAGATTGGATGGACTGAATGGTCTGTGCTATAATTTATATGTATTTTTATGTGACTACTTAAATGCATCTTTCTTGCTGGGGCGGTGTGATGTTAGGTAGGGGAATTCATTGATTGATTCTGCTGCTGTTGACTGAATGATATGACACGCTGTAGGGATGAAGAAGAAAATTTAATTGATTGCATTTGTGCAGAATGGAAATCATTTATTCGGATGCCAAAATATGGGTTGCAATTAACAAATTGTTTGCAGAGGATAGAATACGGGTATTATTAAAATTGATGGACATTAAAGCAAGCTCTCAGCGAAAATTTCTCCAAATGGAAGTAAAATATGAGTACTTGGATGAACAATTATAACGGTATGTACTTTTCTCTCTTCATTTATGGAACTGATTTGGTGGAGTGTGCCTCTTCTATTCTGTGTAATTGATGGGACTGTGGTGGGTTAATGTTCCTTAAAACAAGCATACAAATATATGACTTCAGAGTAGGAGTAAGCCATTCGGCCCTTTGAGCCTGCTCCACCATTCAGTAAGATCGTGGCTGATCTGAGTGTGGCCTTGGCGCTCTGTTCCCACCTATCCCTTGTTAAGGTCAAGCAGCCATTCATTCATCTCGGAAAGGATTATACCTGAAATGATGGTCTGATCTTTTCTTTACAGATATTAATGAATCATAGAATCCCTACAGTGCAGAAGGAAGCCATTTGGCCCATCAAGTCTGCACCGAACACAATCCCACCCAGCCCTCAGCCCCACAGCTCCAACTATTTACCCTGCTAGTCCCCCTGACACTAAGTGGCAATTTAGCATGGCCAATCAACCTGACCCACACATCTTTGAACTGTGGGAGGAAACCGGAGCACCTGGAGGGAACCCACGCAGACACGGGGAGAACATGCAGACTCCACGCCGACAGTGACCCAAGCTGGGAATTGAACCCGGCTCCCTGGCGCTGTGAGGCAGCAGTGCTAACCACTGTGCCACTGTGGTCTGCTGCGCACATCCAGCATGAAAAAAAGCAGTAAGATTTAGTAAAGAGCATTCAGAATCAGGACTATTGCACATGCTGATAAAACATGGATTTGTTTAGACTCCATCAACTGGTATTTGGGTGTGTCCTTAAATGGACAAAGTCACAATGCAATCTTCAGTACACTGTACCCCTCCCCTCCTTAGTAACTGAGAGGGATAGCATATTACAATTTAACAAAATGTAAACACTAAACGTAGGCATAACAACTTCACCAGTAACACCAATGCATATTCTAAATTTTGTATTAATTTAACAATGCACACAGTTATATACCATGATGCATATGCCCAGGTGTGTTTCCAATTGACACTTCAGTTATTTTCATGGTTGCAATTGCTGAGGCCAGATTTAATAAAGCCCCCAGGTTTATTTAACCTAACTGAATTCAAATTTCGCAGCGGCCATACTGGGAACTCATGTCTCTGGAGTCATCAGTCAGATCTTGGGATGACTAGTCTAGTAAACTAACCAGTATGCTGGAAATCCTATTAACCTGCATTACTTTCTTGAATGTGTATTAAATACTGGCATACATTGGATGGACAGAATGGCCTGTGCCTGTGCTATAACCTCTTCTAACGTTTGGATAATTGTTGCAAAGACCGACTCTAGCCCCCCCTCTGGACTCGCCTCACAGCCCATAATCCGTATGAACTCCTCCCTAACCATGACTACCACACTTATAAGCCACCCCCCTCCCCACCTGGCACACAACCCACCCCGTTGACCACCACTGCAGTCCCTCAGTGAACTCCCCTCACGGAACTCACCCCCACCCTCAGGTCTATCAACCCCTCTGCCAATGACTCCCACCACCATGCCTAGTCCTGACAGGGACACCCCAATTCAGTACTCCTTCTATACCCACAGGATCTGTCCCCCCACCTAGGAGGTCTGACTCTTACCTGTCCTCCCCACACCAGGCGAGACTCTCAACCCCTCCCCACCTGGCTGGATTCAGCCCACCACACACCCATCTTCCACCCTCAAAACACAACTCTCCTGGTGCTCCTCAAGCCTGAACCGGCAACCACTTCCCAAGCCCGACCTGACCCACTGCCCCCTGCCCCCGACCGAGGCTCGACCTGACCTAACCCGCACACCCCATCTGAGGCCATCCACTCCTACCCTGAGGACCGACCTAACCTTCTGTTCCCCTCACCAGATGAGGCCAAACCTGACCACCACCTCAGTCATGAATCCTTATGCACTCACCTTCTCCCTACCCCATCAAGGACCTTGAAGTTTGACTGAACCTCTAACTTAACTGTTTTGCAGAAGCTCGTGCTGTTAAAAATGGGGCATGTCTTCCTTACATCTGGCTGTACAGCCATTTGCACTGCACCCCTGGGGACACATGGCACAACCCAAATCCTGCTTGGCCTGCGTCAGAAGGTCGGATGAGACAGGATTGAAAAGATTTTAGGTAAGAAAGTAAGAGTGTGGTGGCCATCCAACCTGAGTGCCACTCCTCAGGCTCCAGCTTTCACGAGCACTTTATCTACTGGCTTGAGTGATGTAGCTCGAAGTTTCATGTTTTGCTGTGCATTTATTCTCATTCAATGCTTCTGCTCGTCATCGTATTCACGTACATGTTGATCATTTCCTCCATAGAGGAGCTCGGGGGAGCACATTGTGGGCGGGATTCTCTAGTTTCGTCTATGGCAGGATCCGTTGTGAGCGAAGGACGGAAATTTGGCATTCCAGCCAAAACTCCATTCACTTTCAGCGGTACCATGAATGTGACAGAAGATTCTGGCCAGGATGTACAAAGGTGAATGTAGCTGAAGGCTTTCCAGTGAGGAGTCGCTCTGTAATTGAAGAAAGCGATACAGCTCTGACGTCCATGACTTGCTTTCAGCTGCAGCTGTATGTATCACTTTTCTCAAGGTATGCATACATCTCTAGACCTCTAAATTACCATTTGGCCTGTGATTTTTTTCAATGAGTGAATTCACGAACAGTGAATAGTTCATGAATTTACCTAACTCATCACTGTTGAACAGGGGTTCATTCTTGGCTTTGACAAAGGGTCATCTGGACTTGAAACGTCAGCTCTTTTCTCTCCTTACAGATGCTGCCAGACCTGCTGAGATTTTCCAGCATTTTCTCTTTTTGTTTCGGATTCCAGCATCTGTAGTAATTTTAATTTTATCCAGGGGTTCATTCTCAACTCCTATCATTAAGTGATTCCTAACAAAAACACAAAGCTGGTCAGGCTTTGGGATGATTGAAGTAGACATGACTATTTTGACGACTGAGTATCTGCTGTAGTCATCAGTATAGAGCAGTGCTTCTTAACCTTTATATGTCATGGCACACCTCTGTACGTAAAAAAAAACTGAGGCACGGCTCCTATTTTCTCTGTCTTCTTTCATTTTTAACTTCTCCTTGTCTTCTCGTCTGTTTTTTTTAAACCTCTCCCTGTCCCTCTCACTTCTCCCAGAGTTTTTGCACCCTTTTTGAATTTTTGCTTTTTGAGCAGGCGCATGGGACCTTCGTCTTCAGCTCCAAGACCCGGTGATCACGCACATGGCCTGACCAACATAAAAATCCAAACTGCGCATCTACAACTCTTTCCCAGCTAGCGCATGTGCGGGAGGTTGAAGACTTGTCAGGTCTTGGAGACGCCAACCAAGCAGGTGTTCACCAGTATGCAAGTCTACGAAACCAACACTAACCTCAATTCATGGTCCTAGAGGTAGTTCAGACATCTTGAGGGGATCACGAAGATCTGACATTGTGGTTGCTTGACATGGCATTTCTCTACCATGTGGTCAATTCCTGGGAATGGTAAGCTCATCTCGAACATTGTGAAAATGTTGTAGCTTGTGAGTGATTTCATCTATAGACACTCTCTTTATCACATCATTTCAGTTTTGTGATTTCATAGTCATTGTACATAGTTGCAACACCTCATTTTGTTTTGTTGCCAGCTAGTTTTATTGACTTGGGCACCGCATTTAGGTTTACGTCATTAAGATGGTGTTTAGCAACCTTTTCTTCACAACTGGTATATCTGAATTTCGGCAAAGGATGTTGTGAAAGCTACCGCATGGTAGGTTGTTAAATAAAGTTAAATCTCACGGGATCCAGGGTGAGGTATCTAAATGAATACAAAATTGCCTTCTTGACAGAAGCCAGAGGGTGGTTGTAGAGAGTTGTTTTTCAAACTGGAGTCCTGTGACCAGCGGTGTGCCTCAGGGATCAGTGCTGGCCCCACTGTTATTTGTCATTTATATTAATGATTTGGATGAGAATATAGGGGGCATGGTTAGTAAGTTTGCAGATGACACCAAGATTGGTGGCATAGTGAACAGTGAAGAAAGTTATCTCCAATTGCAATGGGATCTTGATCAATTGGGCCAGTGGGCTGATGAATGGCAGATGGAGTTTAATTTAGACAAATGCGAGGTGATGCATTTTGGTAGATTGAACCTGGGCAGGACTTACTCAGTTAATGGTAGGGCGTTGGGGAGAGTTACAGAACAAAGAGATCTAGAGGTACATGTTCATAGCTCCTTGAAAGTGGAGTCACAGGTGGACAGAGTGGTGAAGAAGGCATTCGGCATGCTTGGTTTCATCGGTCAGAACATTGAATACAGGAGTTGGGACGTCTTGTTGAAGTTGTACAAGACACTTGGAATACTGTGCACAATTCTGGTCACCCTATTATAGAAAGGATATTATTAAACTGGAAAGAGTGCAGAAAAGATTTACTAGGATGCTACCGGGACTTGATGAATTGAGTTATAAGGAGAGGCTGAATAGACTGGGACTTTTTTCTCTGGAACGTAGGAGGCTGAGGGGTGACCTTATAGAGGTCTATAAAATAATGAGGGGCATAGACAAGGTAGATAGTCAATATCTTTTCCCAAAGGTAGGGGAGTCTAAAACTAGAGGGCATAGATTTAAGGTGAGAGGGGAGAGATACAAAAATGTCCAGAGGGGCAGTTTTTTCACACAGAGGGTGGTGAGTGTCTGGAACAAGCTGCCAGAGGTAGTATCCAGAGGTGGGTTTCCTCCGGGTGCTCCGGTTTCCTCCCACAGTCCAAAGATGTGTGGGTTAGGTTGATTGGCCAGGTTAAAAATTGCCCCTTAGAGTCCTGGGATGCGTAGGTTAGAGGGATTAGCAGGTAAAATATGTGGGGATAGGGCCTGGGTGGGATTGTGGTCGGTGCAGACTCGATGGGCCGAATGGCCTCCTTCTGCACTGTAGGGTTTCTATCTTCTATCTAGTAGAGGCGGGTACAATTTAATCTTTTAAAAAGCATTTAGATAGTTACATGGGTACGATGGGTACAGAGGGATATGGACCAAATGCTGGCAATTGGGATTAGTTTAGGAGTTTTTTTTTAAAAAGGGTGGCCTGGACAAGTTGGGCCGAAGGGCCTGTTTCCATGCTGTAAACCTCTATGACTCTATAGTCCGCTGGGTTGAGCTTGCCTGTCTGATACTCAACATGGAACTCTATTAGTTTGAGTATTCGGTTCTCTATTTGAGTAGGTGCTTGGCCATGTGGATTGTTGAATAAGCTTATCAGTGGTCTATGGTCAGTTATTACTTCAAATTTGCTTCCATACAAGTAGAGATGAGTGCATGAGATACCTCATGTGACTGAGAGCACTTCGTTCTCTAGTGGTGAACAACATTGCTCTACAGGCATTAGCAAACCGCTTGCTATTGCATCAATTGATGGTAACCTGTCTTGTCTTTCACAAGAACTTCAAAGTCAATCAGGCTCGCAATTATGAGTTTGTCGGTGGTTCTCTCAAGGTCAAAACAGGCAATTCTGCAGCTGGCTGATAACTATCATTTGATCTGATGTACAGCCTTTTTGTGTAACGTAGTCCACTCCTACTTAGTGGTTTCTTTTGTCAGAACACACAGGGGCTGATAAGTAACAAAGTCAGAAATGAAGTTACTACAGTACACGATGAATCCTAGCAGACTCTAGACTTCCTGCACATTTGTAGAATCCACAACAATGGTTTCATCTTTCCCTGGATCAGTTGACACTCCTTCACCCCTGAACATCTGACTGACGAATTTGATTCTGCTTTCATTGAACAAGGATTTGTCTTTGCTCAAATTCAGATTGTTCTTTAAGACATTGTAGACATGTCTCGAGTTCAGTTTCAGTGCAAACATAGATGAGAGTGTCATTACTGATGTTTAGTATGCCATCAGATCCTTAGACTGCAGACTGAATCATGGGCTCAAACGCCTCAGCTGCTGAACTGATTTCAAAGTTCAGCTCCTTGTATTGAAAAAGTCTGAAGAGTGGAGAATATTGTGAGGTGTCTTGGTTCTTCGACAAGCTCGATTTGACAGAGGTCAAGTTTAGCAAAGTGTTTAACACCATTCACTTTCTCTATGATAGCATTGATTGTTGACGTCAAGTGTCTTCCTTGTTGTATGGTTTAGTAAGGTGAATGCATAGTGATGAAAATTCTAATCTGGGTTTACTGATGACTGGTAAGGATGAGACCCAAAGGGTAGACTCATCAATGATGTCAAGTCGATTCCGAAGTTCCTTCTCTCTCTGCTTTCTGAAATGAAATAGTATTTGTTGCCATTGATGAACAACTGGGGACAGATTATGGTCTACATGCAGTTTGCCAGTGCATGCCGACCACTTCAGTAGCAATTTGAGAATGTGGTTGGTATGCGTGGAAATCATGTATGTGACTACAATCTTGTGCAGACCTGTTGCCGTGTTGCTAAGTGTGTCACATTCTCCAGATGTGACACAGAATACAACATTCACTCTTGTGTCTTTGAATGAGACTGGCATTTCAAAAGTCCTGAGAACTTTCAGTGGTTTGTTGTAAAGGAAAATTCTTGTGTTCCTTGCTTTTCAGAGAAGGGGCCATCCTAAATTTTTTTGAATGGTTTGGCTACCATGATACAGATGATCCTGTATCTATGACAGCATCTACGTCTGAGCAGTCAATGGTCATTGTTACACATGCTTGGTTGCTGTGTCCAAGAGAGAGCGCAGAAGTATATTCAGGGTTATCCATTTCCACATTGATGACTTTCTTTACCCTTTTATTGTGGCATGCTGTGGCACCCTTCTGGTGGTATTGGTCTTGGTAGTTCATTTTGCTGATGAGTGACAAACACCAACAAAATGGTTAAATTTTCCAGATGTTTTGCACTGTTTTGCCAGTATCAGAACACTCAGTCTGGTGTGGATAAGCAGCACCAAAGTGGAGACTTCGGTCCAAATCCTCCGATCAGCATTGGAACCATTGCACCTAACGCTGGTCAGACAGAAAAAGATCCACTTAGCTTTGACAAAGGGTCATCTGGATTCAAAATGTCAGCTCCTTTCTCTGTTCAAGCCTGCTGAAAATTTCCAGCATTTTCTCTTTTGGTAAAAGATCCACTTAGCTGGATATGTTTCAAAAGGCTAGACTTCCAGTTGGGTTGGGGGAGGTGGGGGGGTGAGTCAGCGGGTCAATGTGAGTCATTAGTCGGTGACTTGTATACTTACCCGGGACTTAGACTACAATTTTTCTGTCTAACATTTTCTGGGTAACTTTCCAGGTAAGTAATCATAACGATTTCCACGGGATCAGGTGATCCAGAGACCAGAAGATCTGAACCATAGAATCATAGAAACCCTATAGGGCAGAAGGAGGCCATTCGGCCCATCGAGTCTGCACCGACCACAATCCCACCCAGGCCCTACCCCCATATTTTTGGACAAGTCGCAAATTTCTGTTGAAGAGACCACTGTTGTTGATTTGCGGATAGTTTCCTGGCACTTGAGCGATGGACAGTGTTCACATGAGTTGAATTTAAAACGTGATAGTTACTGTTGGCAGCCTCAGCTTCAGCAGCACTGGACTCTCTGGAAATGATAGTCATCTTGCTACCTCCAGCAACTCTAACAGATTTCTGTCATTCTCAAGTGCTTTTTGGCATGGTTGATTAGAGAACCTTTGATTATTTGATTTTGATTTCCTCTTTGATGTGTTCAACATCAAAGTCGCAGTGGGTTGTGAGTTGCTTCAATCTTCAATTGGTCAATGGACGGCACGGTGGCACAGTGGTTAGCACTGCTACCTCATAGTGCCAGGGTCCCAGGTTTAATTCTGGCCTTGGGTCACTGTCTGTGTGGAGTTTGCATGTTCTGCCCGTGTCGACGTGGGTTTCTTCTGGGTGCTCTGGTTTCCTCCCACAGTCCAAAGTTGTGCAGTTGGGTTGATTGGCCATACTAAATTGACCCTAGTGTCAGGGGGATTAGCAGGGTACATGTGTGGGGTTATGGGAATAGGGCCTGAGTGGGATTGTGATCAGTGCAGATTCGATGGGCCGAATGGCCTCCTTCTGTATGGTAAGGATTCTGTTTGTCTCTTATTTAGTTTATCGGAAAACAGTTGTTTTGTATGTTGTATTTTCCTCAATTGTGAAATGGGTTATTAGTACTGTTATGACCCCAGCAGGTGGTACTACTGGACAAGTCAGATCCCAGGGTGGAATCTAGCTTCATAGATCCTAACTTGTATTTTTTCTTTAGAAATTAAGAGGATGGCTACTGAGCAGAGTCATGCGTGGGGAAACATCTACAGGTTCTGGATTTAGTGTTCTGGAGGGGCTTCATTTTCCAGCCTCAGGATGTTCCTGAAGATCCATCTTCTTTCTTCAATAGTGGTCAGTGATGTTGGTTGCCTTTTCAATCTAACGCCTTTTCAATATTTGCCGAATAGGACGGCAAACTACATGCCATCAGGCCTGCCCCACTCGGGAAAACATAGCTTAATTAATGAGGTTGGGGCTGGAAGATTTGGTGTATTTTCCCACTGGCCTGCACAATGGAAAACACTTCAAATTTCCGCCCTGCCATGGAACTTAGCTGTAGGAAGGGAGAATTCCACAATTCTTTCTCAAAAGGGCTGCCAATTTCCACATTTGAAGAATTCACCTTGGAATTCTCTCCCAGATGATGCTTCCATTTGTTTGTCTCCAACAAGGATCCACCTCCAGGGTTTCAACCTCTCTTTCCAAGATTCCTTCCTCATAGATCTCTACATGCATTCAAGCTACTCCTTCCATGTACACTCTGGATATTCGGCCGTGACAAGCAGAACACCACTGTTCTGAAGGTCCGTAGAAAGGAGTCACTGATCTTCAGCCTTCTACTCTGGTTTCAGGCAAGCATTCTTTGTTCCAAGTCTAATTCCTGCAGCTCTGTCTCTTTAATTCAGAGCTTTCCCCTTTACTCCTTACTTTCAATTCCACTGAACTGAAGCGGTTCCTAACTCCTGCCCTTGTTCCTTGACATGATTGTCTTCCTGGGACCTCTTTCTATTCCACTCCCTGATTTTATGGGACTTTCTTCCTTCCTTTGGGACTTGCTCCCTACTGCACCCATCCTGTCTCTCCTGGCACTTTCTGTGGAATGGCATTCCCTTCTAGGTCACTTGAACCTTTTCTTGTGCTTTTTAACTTTTGTTTTGTCTTTCTCTACTGCGCAAGTGCACAGGAATCATTTTAGCTGAAAAGAAAGAATCTGTGCATTTACGCAGGCTGACAACAAGAAAATGGACCAAATGCACATGTGTGGCCATCCCAAGGCCAGTGCATGCACAGAAAACATGAAAATTGAAAAATACCACAAATTGCACATATACAGCCATTCCAAGATCAACACATGTACAGAGTTAGCTAGGATTAGGGAGGGCCCGATCTCCATTTTGAAGGTAAATATTTTATTTTTCTTCTTGGGTTCATCACTGCATTTTTAGTTGAGTCATATTCATTTAGCTCAGTTGCAAATGTCTGAAATTTTTTTCTCAGTTTTTCATTAGTGGAAAAGTAAGGTCCTATTCCTTCTATCATCTGCGATTTCAAAGCCTATCATTGCAACTTTTAAATGTCGCAGTCACTTTTGCCAATGAGGGAATACAGATGATGGCTCTGAACGCACATCAAAATGTGGTAGATTACAGCGTAGACAATGCCAGCTTGATCAGCAGGGCAGTAATAGTGCACGATCAAGGATCTGAGATCGCATTCCTGCCAAAGTAAAAATTTCTCTGTGATAATCCAAGATTTTTCTTGATTGGGTATTTATTTAAGCAAGACCAGTGTGTTTGTATGCTGTGCATGCCTTCCTCTTGTTAATCCAGAGCTAGAGTGCCTCAATGTGTGTCGAACAACTGGCTGCAGCCTCTGTGTTCTCTAAGTCGCCAATTTAAAATGCTGCCTGCAGAAGGTAGACAAGCATCTTCCAAAAGTTTTATACCAGAAAGCGATGTTTCCTATTTTACACCCTCTTTCCCACCATTGTGAAGTTCTTGGGAAGAAATAGTAAGATTCAGTAAGGAGCGTTCTGAGTCAAAATTGCAGCATGTGCCATTAAAGAATGCAATCATTTATTCTCCTTCTGGACTCCGTCTACTGATAAATAGGTTTGCTGGTCACCTTAAGCGGACAAAGCGTTATTCAATATCCTCCTGTCTACTGGGGGTGGTGTGTTTGTATTCCGTCACCATAACAAGCTCTGAACTTTTTTGTGTACGGAGAGAGGTCAAAGTCTGACCAAAATCCAAGTTTAGCTGCACTTTCTGATAAGAATACAAGTGATGTAATCAACCGATACTGCACTTACAAGATAATGCATCGACAGATACTTGTGACTCTGTTACAAGCTTCAGAAAATCAAAGAATGAATGTGTTACCATAACTTTTAATAGCGATTCTAAGTTTAAGTGTATTTATTAGTGTCACAAGTAGGCTTACATTAACACTGCAATGAGGTTATTGTGAAAATACTCTAGTCACCACACTCCGACGCCTGTTTGGGTACACCGAGGGAGAATTTAGCATTGTCAATGCACCTAACCAGCACATCTTTTGGACTGTGGGAGGAAACCGGAGTAGTTGGTGGAAACCAACGCAGACACGGGGACAAAGTGCAGACTCTGCACAGACAATAACCCAAGCCGGAACCTGGGCCCCTGACACTGTGAGGCAGCAGTGCTAACCACTGTGCCACTGTACCATCCCTTAGAATCTAGTCTAGAATAGACTTTATTGACTTTATTTCAATCCAAAATGTGTATTGGTTCCAAAATGTATGATTGTTTAATTTAACACACATATATCGATCCAATGAATAAGGTACACTGAGTTCTGCACTTAACAATGTTACTTTGTAAAACACACGAGGAGCAATGGAAACAATTCAGCTCACAGTCCATTCCATCAACTCTCCATGTAAAGATTTCCCTCTTACGGTCTTCATCCAAACTATTCAATCTCCTAAAGGAGGTAAAAATAAACCCTGTAGAAAGTTAAAGCTGAATGATATTGCTACCTGACTCTGAATAGGTAATTGACTGAAACATCAATCTAACTCAAATTAGCACCATTCAACATCAACCAGTGACTTCCCCAGGCTATGCTGACATCTATGATCACAGACTGACTTATTGTACTTGGTAAAGTATATTTGATCATTGTGGTCCACACTCACCCTTACAGTTTTCAATTCCACCAGAATAGCAAAATGCTTGGCTGAAAGAAAAGCAATCCAAGTGACGAAGAGCCACAAACGTGATTGAGATTCATTGCTCAATGCATTACTGTGGTTTGTGATAGTACATTACTATCTTTAGATTGTACTTTTTAAAGAACCGCAGTCTAATAATTTGCCTTAGCATCAATGATTTGATCCTATCTTCATTCGTTAACTCAAGCTTGTGAAAAAGATGAGTAACAATTTAGTGGATTTAGCCACAAAATTTTTTTAAAAGCACCCTAATTGTTATTGGAAGATCACATGGAACATATTAGAATGTAAGCACTTGCATGGCATGTATATACTTTAAATAATTGACGAAAGTCAATTGTTAACCTTTAGTTTCTCACATGTCAAAGAACAATAAGCAGAAAGTGATTTGGGTCTTTAAGCATCTGCTTACTTGACAGAGTAAAAAAAATTGTTTGGTGTTTATTTAAATTGAATCAAATGTAATTTGAATAATTGTTATTTAACAAATTATATCCCTGTCGATTTATTGGACATTATTAGCCAGAATTTTCCTTTCAACAGTGAAGGAACAGCTTTCACATTCACCCTGCGTACTGATGCCCATTGGCCTTTTATGCACTTGTCGTTGGAGCTTTCTATTAACCTGGTACTATTCCAAAGGGGGGGTCAGTTAGCTCAGTTGGCTGGATAGCTTGTTCATGATGCAGAGTGATGCTAACAGTGCAGGTTGAATTCCCGTACAGGCTGAGGTTATCCATGAAGGCCCACTTTCTCAACCTTGCCCCTTGCCTGAGGCGTGGTGATCCTCAGGTTAAATCATCACCTTTGAGGGGCCTATGGTAACCTGGGACGATCGTGACTTTACTTTTATTTCTACCGTTTCAATGAGGTGCCCTCTACAATGGTTTTAACTTTTTTTCGGCAATGTGGTTCAAGGGGGCATTTAACCAAGTTCACACCATTACATTGATATATGAGCAAATTTCATTGTTGAAGCTGCAATAGCACACAGCCTGTGGAGAAGCAGCTTATCACTGTCAACAACTTTCAGAATTCTACATTTAACCTTGCTCTTACAAATACCCGAAGCTGTTATCCGATTTACCATGCAAATGGAACAGCAAGCACTGAAAGCATCACCTTTAATATTATAGCAAAGTCCTGACCAATATATTCTGTCTTTTGGTTCCTATAAGCAGTTCTGACTGGAATTCTTATATAGCAGCATGACACAAGGGCAACTTTGTAACAAATTCGCATTTATCTCAGTTGAAGGTCAGATGGACAATGTATCATCCAAGATAAGCCGCACAATCTGTGTTTCTGTGTTCCCTGAGCACAAGATCCCTTTGTTCATTAATTGAGACGGTCAGTTACATTTGATTTTTCTAAGCCGCATGCTAACATTTTACATGAGTAACCTTATGTAATAGCCTCTTCCTGTATTTCATGAGTATAGATATTGTGCTAACCTCCATTCAGTTTAATGGCAAAGTTTCAAAACACCAGCAAATATTAATTCTCCAACCTCTAAAAAAAACCATGAATTAATTTGATTCCAATTTGTTCTTATTGACAGTCTAACACCACCTCCCACAGTTTAAGGATGTCTATGTCTTAACAACTCAATGTTTCAAAAACTGCAGTATATTGTTCATGATAGTCCTATTAACTGAATAGTTAATGATAGTCCGAGAGTAAGGGGCATTCTCCAGAGCGTCACTGAGGGATTATACAATGCAACTAAATCTGATATTAACAATTCCTTAGATTTCAGATTGGGGCCTGATATTGCCATCCCAAATGGGGATGGAATGGAGGCGAGATTGCAAAACAAATTGCACCGGGGATCTGCCGCCTCCAACTCCACTGACTTTCCCGAGGACAGAGGATGAGCGGGTGGCGGGCAGGAAAGTGAAGTTGCACACCTTGTTAATTGGGCATATTAAAAGCTTCAGACTTCCTGAGATTTATATGGGGACAGGCCACGGTTAGAAGCTCTGTCAGGCTGACCAGCTTCAACCTGATGCAAACAGAGGCAGCAGTGTTGAGACAATTTCACTTGATGGAAAATAGCACAAAACTGAATTTAAAAAACTACTGAAGAGCAACAGAATTTTCGCAACCAATCATTCTCAACCCAGACCTGAGGCCTGACTCTCCATTTGCCCTGACACTTTGAAGATGAAGATCCTTTTATAATTTTAAGACCAAAAGTGGCCCATGTCGCTGGTGTCCTGCCACTATCCCCATTCTCCCTGGCCATTAATTGGGATGTGGAGATGCCGGCGTTGGACTGGGGTAAGCACAGTAAGAAGTCTCACAACACCAGGTTAAAGTCCAATAGGTTTATTTGGTAGCAAATACCATAAGCTTTCGGAGCGAAGCCCCTTCGTCAGATGGAGTAGTTATCTGTTCTCCAACAGTACACAGACACAGAAATCAAGTTACAGAATACTAATTAGAATGCAAATCTCTACAGCCAGCCGGGTCTTAAAAGGTACAGATAATATGGGTGGAGGGAACATTAAACACAGGTTAAAGAGATGTGTATTGTCTCCAGACAGAACAGCTAGTGATATTATGCAAGATCAGGGGGAAAGCTGTGGCGAGCTGTGGGGGTTACTGATAATGTGACATAAATCCAACATCCCGGTTTAGGCCATCCTCATGTGTGCGGAACTTGGCTATCAGTTTCTGCTCAGCGACTCTGCGCTGTCGTGTGTTGTGAAGGCCGCCTTGGAGAACGCTTACCTGAAGATCCAAGGCTGAATGCCCGTGACTGCTGAAGTGCTCCCCCACAGGAAGAGAACAGTCTTGCCTGCTGATTGTCGAGCGGTGTTCATTCATCTGTTGTCGTAGCGTCTGCATGGTTTCCCCAATGTACCATGCCTTGGATCTTCAGGTAAGCGTTCTCCAAGACGGCCTTCACAACACACGACAGCGCAGAGTCGCTGAGCAGAAACTGATAGCCAAGTTCCGCACACATGAGGATGGCCTAAACCGGGATGTTGGATTTATGTCACATTATCAGTAACCCCCACAGCTCGCCACAGCTTTCCCACTGATCTTGCATAATATCACTAGCTGTTCTGTCTGGAGACAATACACATCTCTTTAACCTGTGTTTAATGTTCCCTCCACCCATATTATCTGTACCTTTTAAGACCCGGCTGGCTGTAGAGATTTGCATTCTAATTAGTATTCTGTAACTTGATTTCTGTGTTTGTGTACTGTTGGAGAACAGATAACTACTCCATCTGACGAAGGGGCATCGCTCCGAAAGCTTATGGTATTTGCTACCAAATAAACCTGTTGGACTTTAACCTGGTGTTGTGAGACTTCTTACTGACATTAATTGGGAGGCAGATACCTCTTTAGGGTTATTAAGACCCCAACCCCGAAAAAACCCCGTTCTCCAGCAGGCTGGAGGAGGAGGCAGGATCAGTCCCGCCTCCAGATTCCTGCTTCCGGCCCTTGGGCCTGAGCACCAGCGGTGTCCAAGGTGAATGTCGCCAATCTAATGATTGAAGTATAAGATGTTGATTTGAATGTCTTGCCGATAAAGTTGGTTCCTCTGTTAATGATCAACCATTCAATAAATTACAACAATGCAAAGCCTGCATACACCTGATACTTTCAAACAAATCTTTTGTGTGTGTGGGTGTTTGTAAGATTAATTGTTCAAACTGAGGCAGGTTCGTTGATGAGGAAACCTACACAGCAATAAATGTTATGTGCACTTTCGAACTATATTTCTTAGTTATAGTTCAATCATAGAATCATAGAATCCCTGCAGTGCAGAAGAGTCTATTTGGCACATCGCGTTTGCACCGACAGGGCACATTTACCCAGGCCCTCTTCCCTGCCCTAGCCCCATAACCCCACACATCTCCCAAGGCTAATCCATCTAATCTACACACCTTGGGACACTAAGGGGCAATATAGCATGGCCAATTGACCTAACCTGCACATCTTTGGATTATGGAAGGAAACCGGAGCACCCGGAGGAAAGCCATGCAGACACGGGGAGAACGTACAAAATCCACAGACTGTTACCCAAGGCTGGAATTGAACACAGGTCCCTGGAGCTGTGTGGCAGCAGTGCTAACCATTGTGCTATTATACCATGTACATCCATTAAGAAGTCTCAGAACACCAGGTTAAAGTCCAAGAGGTTTATTTGGTAGCACAAGCCACTAGCTTGCGGAGCGCTGCCCTTCATCAGGTGAGTGGGAGTTCTGTTCACAAACAGGGCATATAAAGACACAAACTCAATTTACAAAATAATAATTGGAATGCAAGTCTTTACAGATAATCAATTAGAAATCATAGAAACCCTACAGTAGAGAAAGAGGCCATTCGGCCCATCGAGACTGCACCGGCCACAATCCGACCCAGGCCCTACCCCCATATCCCTACATATTTTACCCACTAGTCCCTCTAACCTACGCATCTCAGGACACTAAGGGGCAATTTTTTAGCATAGCCAACCAACCTAACCTGCACATCTTTGGACTGTGGGAGGAAACCGGAGCACCCGGAGAAAACCCACGCAGACTCGAGGAGAATGTGCAAACTCCACACAGACAGTGACCCAAGCCGGGAATCGAACCCAGGTCTCTGGAGCTGTAAAGCAGCAGTGCTAACCACTGTGCTACCGTGCTGCCCTCTTAAAGGTACAGACAATGTGAGTGGAGAGAGGGTTAAGCACAAGTTAAAGAGATGTGTATTGTCTCCAGCCAGGACAGTTAGTGAGATTTTGCAAGCCCAGGCAAGTCGTGGGGGTTACAGATAGTGTGACATGAATGCAAGATCCCAGTTGAGGCCGTCCTCATGTGTGCGGAACTTGGCTATCAGTCTCTGCTCAGCGACTCTGCATTGGCGTGTGTCGTGAAGGCCGCCTTGGAGAACGCTTACCCAAAGATCAGAGGCCGAATGCGAGTGACCGCTGAAGTGTTCCCCAACAGGAAGAGAACAGTCTTGTCTGGTGATTGTCGAGCAGTGTTCATTCATGTACCATGTACCATGCCTTGAGACATCCTTTCCTGCAGCGTATCAGGGAGACAACGTTGGCCGAGTTGCAAGTGTATGTACCGTGAACCTGGTGGATGGTGTTCTCACATGAGATGATGGCATCCGTGTCGATGATCTGGCACATCTTGCAGCGATTGCTGTGGTAGGGTTGTATGGTGTTGTGGTCACTGTTCTCCTGAAGGCTGGATAGTTTGCTGCGGACAATGGTCTGTTTGAGGTTGTTGGACTACACACTTCAACCAGATGAAGTCGAAGTTCTCAGCCGAGGGCTCAATTTCTGCCCCAACACCAAAATAGACCCCATTAGTCTCGCAGCAGACACAGAGGAATTCACCAGGCGAATGAGGCTGCGGGAGTTCTTCCACAAAACCCAAGAGGCCAACAGTGGACACAATGAGACAGCCAATAAACCGCAACAGCCGACAGAGAGATCCGTGGTGCAGCAACCGAAGAGGAAAGAGTCGAATTGGACTCCTCCAGAAGGCTGCTGCCCTCAACTTGACATGTATGCCCAAGCCGTCAGGAGGTGCGTCAATGCCAGATTCATCAGCTGCACTCACAAGACAGCCCCGAACATCACCCAAGCACAACGCAATGCCATCCGCGCTCTCAAGACCAACTGCAACATTGTCATCAAACCAGCAGACAAAGGAGGGGCCATCGTCATACTGAACAGAATGGATTACTGCAAAGAAGTGCACCGACAACTGAACAACGAGGAACACTACAGATAGTTACCCGCAGATCCGACCAAAGAACACAGCCGTCAACTCAACAGACTGATCAAGACCTTTGGTCCGGACCTTCAGAGCACCCTTCGTGCTCTCATCCCACGTACTCCCCACATTGGAGATCTCTACTGCCTCCCGAAGATACACAAGGCAAACACACCCGGCCGTCCCATCGTATCGGGCAATGGGACCCTGTGTGAGAACCTCTCCGGCTACGTCGAGGGCACCCTGAAACCCATTGTACAAAGAACCCCCAGCTTTTGTTGCGACACTACTGACTTCCTACAGAAACTCAGCACACATGGAGCAGTTGAACCAGGAGCACTCCTCGTCACAATGGATGTCTTGGCATTCTACACCAGCATCCCCCACGACGATGGCACTGCTGCAACTGCCTCAGTACTCAACGCCAACAACTGCCAATCTCCAGATGCAATTTTACAACTCATCCGCTGCATCCTGGACCACAATGTCTTCACCTTCAACAACCAGTTCCTCATCCAGACACACGGAACAGCCATGGGGACCAAATTCGCACCTCAATATACCAACATCTTCATGCACAGGTTCGAACAAGACCTCTTCACCGCACAGGATCTTCAACCGATGCTATACACTAGATGCATCGATGACATTTTCTTCCTTTGGACTCATGGTGAACAATCACTGAAACAACTATATGATGACATCAACAAGTTCCATCCCACCATCAGACTCACCATTGACTACTCTCTGGAATCGGTTGCATTCTTGGACACGCGCATCTAGGTTGATTGGCCATGCTAAAATTGCCCTTAGTGTCCTGAGATGCGTAGGCTAGAGGGATTAGTGGGTAAATGTGTAGGGATATGGGGGTAGGGCCTGGGTGGGATTGTGGTCGGTGCAGACTCGATGGGCCGAATGGCCTCGTTCTGTACTGTAGGGATTCTATGATTCTATGATCTCCATCAAGGACAGTCACCTCAGCACTTCACTTTACCGCAAGCCCACGGATAACCTCACAATGCTCCACTTCTCCAGCTTCCACCCTAAACACATTAAAGAAGCCATCCCCTACGGACAAGCCCTCCGTATACACAGGATCTGCTCAGATGAGGAGGATCGCAACAGACACCTCCAGACGCTGAAAGATGTCCTCATAAGAACAGGATACAGCGCTCGACTCATCGATCGACAGTTCTGACGCGCCACAGTGAAAAACCGCACCGACCTACTCAGAAGACAAACACGGGACACGGTGGACAGAGTACCCTTCGTCGTCCAGTACTTCCCCAGAGTGGAGAAGCTACGACATCTCCGGAGCCTTCAACATGTCATTGATGAAGATGAACATCTCGCCAAGGCCATCCCCACACCCCCACTTCTTGCCTTCAAACAACCGCACAACCTCAAACAGACCATTGACTGCAGCAAACTACCCAGCCTTCAGGGGAACAGTGACCACGACACCACACAACCCTACCACAGCAACCTCTGCAAGACATGCCGGATCATCGACATGGATGCCATCATCTCACGTGAAAACACCATCCACCAGGTACACGGTGCATACACTTGCAACTCGGCCAACGTTGTCTACCTGATATGCTGCAGGAAAGGATGGCCCGAGGCATGGTACTTTGGGGAGACCATGCAGACGCTATGACAACGGATGGATGAACACCGCTTGACAATCACCAGGCAAGAGTGTTCTCTTCCTGTTGCGGAACACTTCAGCGGTCACTCGCATTCGGCCTCTGATCTTCGGGTAAGCGTTCTCCAAGGTAGCCTTCATGACACACGACAACGCAGAGTCGCTGAGCAGAGACTGATAGCCAAGTTATGCACACATGAGGACAGCCTCAACCAGGATCTTGGGTTCATGTCACACTATCTGTAACCCCCACGACTTGCCTGGGCTTGCAAAATCTCACTAACTGTCCTGGCTGGAGACAATACACATCTCTTTAACCTGTGCTTAACCCTCTCTGCACTCACATTGTCTGTACCTTTCAGACTTGATTACCTGTAAAGACTCGCATTCCAACCATTATCTTGTAAATTGAGTTTGTGTCTTTATATGCCCTGTTTATGAACACGACTCCCACTCACCTGATGAAGGGCAGCGCTCCGAAAGCCAGTGGTTTGTGCTACCAAATAAACCTGTTGGACTTTAACCTGGTGTTCTGAGACTTCTTACTGTGCTTACCCCAGTCCAATGCCAGCAACTCCACACCATGTACATCCAAGCCAGCAGCCGCATGTTTTCTGTGGCCAAGTGGAGCCCGTGTTCCATGTTTAAGTAGATTGCCTGAGCTTGCAGCCCTTTTCTAGTTCTTTGAAGGGGCTCCTCCTCAATCTTTTTTGATTTGATTTGATTTATTATTGTCACATGTATTAACATGTGAAAAGTATTGTTACTTGCATGCTATACAGACAAAGCATACCGTTCATAGAGAAGGAAATGAGAGAGTGCAGAATGTAGTGTTACAGTCATAGCTAGGGTGTAGAGAAAGATCAACTTAATGCAAGGTAAGTCCATTCAAAAGTCTGACAGCAGCAGGGAAGAAGCTATTCTTGAGTCGGTTGGTACATGACCTCAGACTTTTGTATCTTTTTCCCAAAGGAAGAAGGTGGAAGAGAGAATGTCCGGGGTGTGTGGGGTCCTTAATTATGCTGGCTGCTTTGCCGAGGCAGCGGGAAGTATAGACAGAGTCAATGGATGGGAGGCTGGTTTGCGTGATGGATTGGGCTACATTCACGACCTTTTGTAGTCCCTTGCGGTCTTGGGCAGAGCAGGAGCCATACCAAGCTGTGAGACAACCAGAAAGCATGATTTCTATGGTGCATCTGTAAAAGTTGGTGAGAGTCACAGCTACTCTGAGAAAGTAGAGGCGTTGGTGGACTTTCTTAACTATAGTGTCGGCAGATTGTTGATGATCTGGACACCTAAAAACTTGAAGCTCTCGACCCTTTCTACTTCAGCCCCATTGATGTAGACAGGGGCATGTTCTCCTTTATGCTTCCTGAAGTCAATGAAAATCTTCTTCGTTTTGTTGACATTGAGGGAGAGGTTATTGTTGCCACACCAGTTCACCAGATTCTCTATCTCATTCCTGTACTCTGTCTCTTCATTGTTTGAGATCCAACCCGCTACGGTGGTGTCGTCAGCAAACTTGAAAATCGAATTGGAGGGGAATTTGGCCACACAGTCATAGATGTATAAGGAGGGGGCTGAGAACACAGCCTTGTGGGGCACTGGTGTTGAGGATGATCGTGGAGGAGGTGTTGTTGCCTATCCTTACTGACTGTAGTCTGAGAGTTAGGAAGTTCAGGATCCAGTCACAGAGGGAGGTGCCAAGGCCAAGGCCATGGAGTTTGGAGATGAATTTCATAGGAATAATAGTGTTGAAGGCTGAGCTGTAGTCAATAAATAGGAGTCTGACATTAGTGCCCTTGTTATCTAGGTGTTCCAGGGTCGAGTGCAGGGCCAGGGATATGGCGTCTGCTGTGGACCTATTGCGGTGGTAGGCAAACTGTAGTGGATCCAGGTCATCCGGGAGGCTGGAATTGATTTGTGCCATGACTAACCTTTCGAAGCACTTCATGATGATGGATGTCAGAGCCACCCGGCCGATAGTCATTAAGGCACGTTGCGTGGTTTTTCTTAGGTACTGGGATGATGGTTGTCTTCTTGAAGCAGATAGTGACCTCAGATTGTTGTAAGAGACGTTGAAGATGTCTGTGAATACCTCCGCCAGCTGATCCGTGCAGGATCTGAATGCACTTCCGGGTATCCATCCGGGCCAGTTGCTTTCCGTGGGTTGACCTTCAAGAAAGCTGCTCTGACATCTACAGTGGTGACCTCAGATATAGGTTCATCCAGGGCTTCCAGGGTGATGGGCATGCTCTCGCTGACCTCTTGCTCAAAACGGGTGTAGAATGCATTGAGCTCATCAGGGAGGGGTGCGTTGGAGCCGGCGATTTTACATGCCTTCATCTTGTAGCCTGTTATGTCTTGCAGACCTTGCCATAGTCAGCGATTTGATTGCATCTCAGCCCCAAAATCCTGATCTTTGGTCACTTGGCATGGAGATAGAGGGGGCCACCTCGTAGGTCTGCTCCTGGGCCTGGCCAAGGTGGCCACCAACATGTCCAAGCAGTGGACAGATAAGGTATGTCATCTGTCCCTCTACCCCTCTATGTTTTTGTCCAGCTGATGTCCCCCGGTACCTTTCAGGCCTTTTGCAACTAATGGGCGCCATGGAGCCTGGGGTGCATTATCACTCCCAGAAATGACATTTTGGTTTGTCATAGAATCATAAAATCCCTACAGTGCAGAAGGAGGCTATTCGGCCCATCGAATCTGCACCACAATCCCACCCAGGCCCTATCCTTATAGCCCCACATATTTACCCTGCTCATCCCCTGACATTAAGGGGTAATTTACCATGGCCAATCAACCTAACCCACACATCTTTGGACTGTGGGAGAAAACCAAAGCACCCGGAACAAGCCCACGCAGACGTGGGGAGGATGTGCAAAGTCCACACAGGCAGTGACCTGAGGCCGGAATTGAACCCGAGTCCCTGGCACTGAGGCAGCAGTGTTAGCCATTGTGCCACCGTGCCGCCCAAGTTTAGTTAGTTAAGTTTCCTTTTATTCTTTTATGGGACCTGAGCATCGCTGGCTGCCCATCCCTAATTGCCCTTGAGGGAAGGTGGAGGGTTAACAGTCAACCACATTGTGGATCTGAAGTCACATGTAGGCCAGACCGAGTAAAGGTGGCAGATTTCCTTCCCTAAAGGACACTTGATGTTTTGCTTTGGTTAGAGTTCCCACCTGGGGCTGTAACCCCACCCCCCTCTCATTTTTGATTAATTTATTGATTGTTTTATTGAAAAGAGTATATAACTCAGCAGCACAATAATGTCATGGTGTACAGGATTGTTACATCAGAAAAATTATATCAAATCTTCCAAGAACATTTCTAATTAGTATTAAATAATAATTAATTTGTATGTATATCATCCCTTTCACAACTCAGGATGTCCCAAAATAATTTAGAGCCACTTTGTATTTATCACTTCTTTAATGTAGGGAAGCCTTTCTGCAGGTGTACAGACACAGCAAGGTGCTGTAAACAGCAATGAGATAAATGACTAGATCTCGGAGTAGAAATTGGTTATGGTCTCTTTTTGTGCGATTAACCAATGGTGTAAATGTTTGAGGCTCACATAAAATTCAATCTTATTCCCCTTTTGTCTAACCTGGACTAGCTGCAGCACCAGACACATCGACACAATGCAGCTCGCCCAGTCTGCTGGAACAAATGTTGGGTTGTTTGCCTCACCAGCAGCCACCTGAAGGTAAATCCTGGATTAGCATGAGGAGAGGGTGGGGGTAGAGAAAGGGTTCAGCCAGCAGCAAATACAATGGAGCTGAGTCAGCACTGGTGAGAGAAACAGAGTGTACATTTCAGACCAGCAACCTTACATCAGAACTGGAAGGGACAAACATAAATCCCATTGCAAGAATTGTCACCTTGGATTCCCCAAGGATACGAATATCATGGATAGTTGCTGCAAAAGGTGTCATGCTATGACATAGGTAATAGTCATATGTTCTTTGGAGGGGTGGTAGCTCTCATTTTCCCATCAAAGCCATGGGAAGTTGTATCCAAGTAGTCAAATGGCAGGAGACTGATGATTTAGGAGTGCAACAGCTTTCAAAAGATTCCTGGGTATCTGTTGCTTCTATATCTAAATGCTGGACTGAATATTGAAACAGAAAATCTGGTGTTATGTATGTATACCCCTTTAAGAGAGTGGGTCAGGTGAACCAGGGCACAAGTTCCACCTCGAGTCAGTCTTGGACTGACTGTGCTCCCATTACGACGTTGAATAAACATTGAATAAACAGTTCCTGCTTGATTTACATCTACCTACCTCGGGGTCTCTTTATAAGTAGACTCAAACATAATATCTGGGGTCTCTGTTGCCAGTGATGGATCAGCCTTGCCAAGCTCCTTGGGCCTCTCAGCTGCTTTTGCATCCCCTCCTCCTCCTCCTCCAACATATTAAAAAAGTGAGAGTATCTGAGATGCCTGCGTTGCCAGCTGCATTGAACCAGTCTTCATAATGTCTCCAACTCTGCTTTGCCCTGGGCCTCTGCCAGCTCCCTTCCTACTTGCAATGCCATCATTAAGGCAGGAGTCATGAATGCGATGTGAGCTTGAAGGCAATCCGGAGTAAAGGTACACTTTTGCTTTTCATTGACGCTTAACAAGTTGCTAATGAGCCGAAGAGCATTAACAATTGGCCTGTACGTTCGGATGCATGAGACCAAATTCTCCAGATGACAGCGAGGAGTTCGTGCAAAACTATCACGAAAGAATTTCCATCGATTTTGGAAAATAACAGTTGGGTTTCCTATTCCTCTCTCCTCAAAACAAATGAAGCCTGGAAATCAAATAAGCACTGAGCCAAGAGATTGTGTTACACATTGCATTCATGACTCCCACCTTAATGGTGGCATTGCAGGTCACTGGCGCTGTGACGCAGCAGTGCTGACCACTGTGCCACCGTGCTGCCCACATTTTAATCAGTGCTGAGTCATCGATTTTAACTAATTGAAAATGACTTTTAAAGATTATGGAGAACTATTTACTCGTTACATTGGTGTACAGTTTGAGTAATTTTTAAGTTTAAAAAAATTAAAAGCTTTTAACAATTGCCTATTTATGTCCCTCCATTGTCAGTTCATTCTAAAGTCAGTGGGTGATGCAGGAAACCAGATGCTAATCTTTTACTTAACACTCGATTTGTTTATAGGATGCAACATTGAAAATGTCTGCCTCCTTCCTAACCAATGTCCAATGTCCCAGGAGTCTCCCTTCATACTCCTTTGAAACCACCCCACCCCAAAAAAGCAAATGAAATAGACTAATCATCAACACCTTGGAGAGGGGTAAAAGTATCTCTTTATACTTTTTCTGAGCACCCCTATTGAACAAATAAACTAATTTACGAAGGAAATACTCCTTAAAGGGACACAGTAACAAAAAATAAAATTTTAAAGGAAACTTATAGAACATAGAACATAGAACAGTACAGCACAGAACAGGCCCTTCGGCCCACGATGTTGTGCCGACCTTCATCTGAAACCAAGATCAAGCTATCCCACTCCCTACCATCCTGGTGTGCTCCATGTGCCTATCCAATAACCGCTTAAATGATCCTGAAGTGTCTGACTCCACTATCACTGCAGGCAGTCCATTCCACACCCCAACCACTCTCTGCGTGAAGAACCTACCTCTGATATCCTTCCTATATCTCCCACCGTGAACCCTATAGTTATGCCCCCTCGTAATAGCTCCATCCACCCGAGGAAATAGTCTTTGAACGTTCACTCGATCTATCCCCTTCATCATTTTATAAACCTCTATTAAGTCTCCCCTCAATCTCCTCTGCTCCAGAGAGAACAGCCCCAGCTCCCTCAACCTTTCCTCATAAGACCGACACTCCAAACCAGGCAGCATCCTGGTAAATCTCCTTTGCACTCTTTCCAGCGCTTCCACATCCTTCTTATAGTGAGGTGACCAGAACTGCACGCAATATTCCAAATGCGGTCTCACCAAGGTCCTGTACAGTTGCAGCATAACCCCACGGCTCTTAAACTCCAACCCCCTGTTAATAAAAGCTAACACACTATATGCCTTCTTCACAGCTCTATCCACTTGAGTGGCAACCTTTAGAGATCTGTGGATATGGACCCCAAGATCTCTCTGTTCCTCCACAGTCTTCAGAACCCTACCTTTGACCCTGTAATCCACATTTAAATTTGTCCTACCAAAATGAATCACCTCACATTTATCAGGGTTAAACTCCATTTGCCATTTTTCAGCCCAGCTTTGCATCCTATCTATGTCTCTTTGCAGCCGACAGCACCCCTCCACCTCATCCACTACTCCACCAATCTTGGTGTCATCAGCAAATTTACTGATCCACCCTTCAGCCCCCTCCTCTAAGTCATTAATAAAAATCACAAAGAGCAGAGGACCAAGCACCGATCCCTGCGGCACTCCGCTAGCAACCTGCCTCCAGTCCGAAAATTTTCCATCCAACACCACCCTCTGTCTTCGATCAGATAGCCAGTTACCTATCCAATCGGCCAACTTTCCCTCTATCCCACACCTCCTTACTTTCATCATAAGCCGACCATGGGGGACCTTATCAAACGCCTTACTAAAATCCATGTATATGACATCAACTGCCCTACCTTCATCAACACACTTAGTTACCTCCTCAAAACATTCTATCAAATTTGTGAGGCACGATTTGCCCTTCACAAATCCGTGCTGACTATCCCGGATTAATCCGCATCTTTCTAAATGGTCGTAAATCCCATCCCTAAGGACCTTTTCCATCAATTTACCAACCACCGAAGTCAGACTAACCGGTCTATAATTACCAGGGTCATTTCTATTCCCTTTCTTAAACAGAGGAACAACATTTGCCACTCTCCAGTCCTCTGGCACCATCCCCGTGGACAGTGAGGACCCAAAGATCAAAGCCAAAGGCTCTGCAATCTCATCCCTCGCCTCCCAAAGAATCCTAGGATACATTTCATCAGGCCCAGGGGACTTATCGACCTTCAGTTTATTCAAAACTGCCAGTACATCCTCCCTCCGAACATCTATTTCCTCCAGCCTATTAGCCTGTAACACCTTCTCTTCCTGAAAAACATGGCCCCTCTCCTTGGTGAACACTGAAGAAAAGTATTCATTCATCACCTCGCCTATCTCTACTGATTCCATACACAAGTTCCCACCACTGTCCTTGATCGGCCCTAACCTCACCCTGGTCATTCTTTTATTCCTCACATAAGAGTAAAAAGCCTTGGGGTTTTCCTTGATCCGACCCGCCAAGGACTTCTCATGTCCCCTCCTAGCTCTCCTCAGCCCCTTTTTCAGCTCGTTCCTTGCTAACTTGTAACCCTCAGTCGAGCCATCTGAACCTTGTTTCCTCATCCCTACATAAGCTTCCCTCTTCCTTTTCACAAGACATTCCACCTCTTTTGTGAACCACGGTTCCCTCACTCGGCCATTTCCTCCCTGCCTGACAGGGACATACCTATCAAGGACACCCAGTATTTGTTCCTTGAAAAAGTTCCACTTTTCATCAGTGCCTTTCCCTGACAGTTTCTGTTCCCATCTTATGCCCCCTAATTCTTGCCTAATCGCATCATAATTACCTCTCCCCCAATTGTAAGCCTTGCCCTGCCATCCGGCCCTATCCCTCTCCATTGCAATAACAAAAGACACCGAATTGTGGTCACTATCTCCAAAGTTCTCTCCCACAACCAAATCTAACACTTGGCCCGGTTCATTTCCCAGTACCAAATCCAATGTGGCCTCACCCCTTGTCGGCCTATCCACATATTGTGTCAGGAAACCCTCCCGCACACACTGCACAAAAACTGCCCCATCCGAACTATTTGACCTACAAAGGTTCCAATCAATATTTGGAAAGTTAAAGTCCCCCATGACAACTACCCTGTGACCCCCACACGTATCCATAATCTGCTTAGCAATTTCTTCCTCCACATCTCTATTACTATTTGGGGGCCTATAGTAAACTCCTAACAACGTGACCGCTCCTTTCCTGTTTCTAACTGCAGCCCATATTACCTCAGTGTGCATATCCCCCTCAAAGTGCTTTTCCGCAGCCGTTAAACTATCCTTGATTAACAATGCTACTCCTCCACCTCTTTTACCAGCTTCCCTACACTTACTGAAACATCTATACCCCGGAACGTCCAACAACCATTCCTGTCCTTGTTCTACCCACGTCTCCGTAATGGCCACAACATCGTAGTCCCAAGTAGCAATCTACGCCCCAAGTTCATCCACCTTGTTCCGGATGCTCCTTGCATTGAAGTAGACACACTTCAACCCACCTTCCTGTCTACCGGTACCCACCCTTGACCTTGATACCTTCCCCAATACCTCACCACCCTCAACACTGACTTCCGGACTACAACTCCTTTTCCCACTCCCCTGACAAATTAGTTTAAATCCCTCTGAAGAGCCGTAGCAAATTTCCCTCCCAGGATATTGGTGCCCCTCTGGTTCAGGTGCACCCCGTCCTGTTTGTAGAGGTCCCACCTTCCCCAGAACGTGTTCCAATTATCCACGTATCTGAAACCCTCCCTCCTGCACCATCCCTGCAACCACATGTTTAAGTGCACTCTCTCCCTGTTCCTCAACTCGCTATCACGTGGCACCGGTAGCGTACCAGAGATGACCACATGTTTTGTCTTTGCTCTCAGCTTCCAGCCCAGCTCCCGAAATTCCTGTTTTAAATCCCCGTCCCTTCTCCTACCTATGTCGTTGGTACCAATGTGTACCACGACTTGTGACTGCTTCCCCTCCCCCTTAAGAATCCGGAAAACACGGTCCGAGACGTCACGGACCCTGGCATCCGGTAGGCAACATACCATCCTCGAGTCTCTTTTGCTGCCACAGAACCTCCTATCTATCCCTCTAACTAACGAGTCCCCAATAACTATTGCCCTCCCGCTCTCCTCCTTACCCTCCTGAGCCACAGGGACGGACTCAGTGCTGGAGATCCTCTCACTGCGGCTCACCATTGGTATGTCGTCCCCCTCAACCGTATCCAAAGCGGAATACTTATTGCTAAGGGGAACGACCACAGGGGATCCCTGCACCGACTGCTTCTTCCCAGCCCCTCTCACCGTCACCCATCTATTTTCATTCCGCGGAGTAACTGTATCCCTAAAGCTTCTGTCTATGGCCATCTCTGCATCCCTAATGATCCTAAGTTCCTCCAACTCCAGCTCCAGTTCCCTTACACGGTTTTGGAGGAGCTGCAGATGGATGCACTTCTCACAGGTATAATCAGCAGGGACACTGTCGTCGTCCCTCACCTCAAACATAGTGCAAGAGGAACATAGCACTGCCTGCACACCCATCCTCTCTAGATACCTTGCCAGTACCAGGTAGAAACAGCAAAAAATGAATTAACTCACCCCTGCTGCCCAAGCCCTGTGAGCCAAAGCCCTACAGCTTTCACTCTGCCTCCTGCTCACTCTGCTGCCCGCTAACGACGCTGCCCGCTCAAAAGTGCGGCCTACTTTTAAACCCTCCAAAACCTTCCCAGACTCCTGCTGGGCCTACTTCCTGTTTTGAAAAAAAACCTCCGATTTTTTTACACAAATTTAACTTAAAATAAATAAATAAATGTAGTGAACAAACAAACTGCCTTCTCCTCAGCCTGGTCCTGTGGAACAATGAAATTAAAATCAAATTCAATTCAAATTCAATTAAAAGTTTGGACGGAATGATACATTCTGGCCCTTGCGGTGTGCACCAGTCATGGAAGGCCTCAAGTGTACCGGTGGACACTGCATATTGCTTTCAACATGATCACTGGGCAAAGTCTTTCTTTATACCCTTGTGAGTAAACCAAAATCAAATAAGCAAATTAACCAGTGACAATCCCTTTGAAGGGGCGCTATAATAAAAACACAACTATAATGGAAATTTATAAAATTAAAATAACATTCGTGGGGAGGTAATACACTCCAGCCTCTATGCTGCCCACAAGTGTACTGATGCTACTGTGTGCTCTCTCTCAAAGGACACTGGGGCACAGACACAACCACGGGATCTAATGAGCCTTCTCAAACTCCTGCAAGTTGTAAAATTAGTAGAAAATCATATTGATGATTAATTATATCTGGGGGACAGATCTAATTAATCACACACCTCTGCCCCAATTAAGTCTAGAGCAGGAAGGCTTGTGGGTGGCCATCTGGTCCATATGTCAATTGAGGTTGGTGGACATTCTTTTAAACCAGCACAGAAGATTGCAGAAACTTGATTTGCCATTGTCCTTGAAATTCTTCAATCTTTCTAGTTTAGTCGATATTGGACTATTGAAAATCTACCGCAACAAAGCAGAAACTCCTGCCCCTGAAATATTATAATTCTTGTTGGCACCACTTCCTACTCCACCTGACCAAAAAAGTCTCATGTCTGTGTGCATTTCCTGTCTACAGTGCCTTACTTCCTGTTGTTATTTTTGCACCGCAGTTTTGTTTCAATATTTTGATTGCAAGTTCCTTTTGGGTGGGATTTTCTATCCCCGGGTTTTCCTGTTGTGGCGGCAGGTCACCTTCCAGTCCTGCCAATGTCTACAGCGTTTTGCATGCCTCACCCATCCCGCCACCGGGGAACCAGTGCCGGTGGGAAGGGCTGGAAAATCCCAGCCGATGCGAACATTTATATAATTTCCCACAAAAATACATGTAATTCCACATGGCAAACACTAAGTGGCGTTGTGTTCTTTTTCCCAAAATTTAGTCAAAATACTGTCTGAAAATCTACATTCTGCACATTTCTGATCATTTTCTCTCATAATTAAAATTACCAGGCTTCCGACAAAGTCAGGGTTGTGGGCAGAATCAGTTTAAGGAGCAGGAGTGTCAGGATGGAAGACTCCAGGTATGAGAGCACGGACAGGAAATGGGAACCTTTACTCCTGCATGTGATACATGGAGGCATACAGGCACAAACTACAGATGTTTCTCCTTGGTCACAAACAGCTGTGCCTGGGAGATCAGTCTTCTCTTTCAGACAATCTGGCCTTGGCTACCTTAGTGTTTGCATGAGCAATAGACATTGGGCCCTCTCCCCCCCACCCACTTGCCCTCATTAAATTCCATCCCTTGTGTTATGCCTGTGTAAGTAAAGCAGCTTGAGAGAGCACAAGAAAAGTTGACATTGAACTGATTCTCTTTTATTAATTTCAGAAACATATTAAATTTTTCTTTATTCTAATATTAACTCAATTGTCTGAAAAAGCAACTGTATAATCTTGAAGCCCATGAGATCATTGACTCATCTATGTTTGCTGACCATTAGAAAAGTTAAATAGAAGCCCTAGTGGTTTACAGCATGAAAAAAGGCCCTTTGGCCCAACTTATCCATGCTGCCCAGTTTTTACCACGAAGTTAGTCCCAATTGCCTGCATTTGTCCCATATCCCTCTATACCCATCTGTGGTGAACCATCGTTGGTTCCCACTGGATAGTACTGAGCCAGGGTCTGGCCAGTACTACAAGGATGTACATATGTTACTGTTGGGTTGTGCTACTTGTTGCTGTTGGGGTTAGGGTGGGGTTGTTACACCTTTGTACTGTAGTGTTGTGGTACATCCCAGTCGGGCTCCGCCTCCTGGGAGAGGTATAAAAGTCCCTGCTCCGGCTGGTACCCCTCAGTCTGGGATCGTGTATATAATTATTGGCTGCTTCATTACAGTAAATAAAAGCCTTTATTTCCCGAGCATCTAGCCTCGTGTTTGATAACGCGCATCAATTTTATTTACTGTTGTTAAACTCTCGTCAAAAAAAAAGAGAGTATGGAGCAGATCCTGAAGCCGAAACGCCTTACATTAGATCCACGTGCGGTGGGCGCCTCTAACACCTTCGACCACTGGCTGAAGTGCTTCGAAGACTACCTGGCAGCCTCCGCAGCGGTCACCACAGATGATGACAGACTCCGGGTCCTCCATGCGAGGGTAAGCGACACTGTCTACCTCGCGATCCGTGCGGCCACCGATTATACAAAGGCCCTCGAGCTTCTGAAGAAGCGTTATATCAAACCGCCCAATGAAATACATGCTCGTTACCTCTTAGCCACTCGACGACGGCAGTCTGGCGAAACGATGGAGGAATATGCGAACGAGCTCCTACAGCTAGCCAGGGGCTGTAACTGCAAAGCTGTGTCGGCTGAGCAGAGCATGAACGACCTCGCCCGAGATGCGTTTGTGGCGGGAGTCGGATCGTCGTACATTCGACTTAAACTATTGGAGAAAGGTAACCTTGACCTGACCCAGGCAATCGAGCTAGCAGAGATGCTGGAGACGGGCTCCAAAAGCTTAGTATTGTATCCGGAAGACCACGTGGAGACAACGTGGCAGGAGCAGTCACCAATCCCTCCTCGTCCCTCGGGTTCAAAATGCTGCGTAATGGCGTGCTCACACTCGGGCCAGACGGCGGCAGCAGCTCCGGGCGGCCCGCGGTGTTACTTCTGTGGGGGAGCGAAGCATACTCGGCAATGGTGTCCCGCTAAGGCTGTGTTGTGCTCCGCCTGCGGTAAGAAAGGGCACTATTCGAAAGTGTGCCGATCTAAATCTAGGAACGGCAGTGCGGCCTGCGATTCTTCAGAGCTCAGCTCTTCGTCGTCGAAATCATCGAGGGGTTCGTCCACGTGCGAGGCCAGGACGACGCCATTACGGTCGACGGAGTCGGAGGTGTGTGACCACCAGGGGTCGCTGAGTTTGGCGCCATTACCCACGTGCGACTTATGGGAGCGGCCATGTTGGTCGGCACCGACCGCGAACGACCAGCAGGGGTCCTCCTCATCGATTTCAGCTGCCTGCAGTGGCGCTCAGGAACCAACGGTGGCGTCGATCATCCTGGACCAGGCCAAGCCTCATAGACTTGACAAATCTATGATGAATATCCAGGTAAATGACCACGTGATTTATTGTCTGTTTGACAGCGGGAGCACTGAGAGCTTTATCCACCCAGACACTGTGAAGCGGTGTGGACTCCGGATTCAACCTGCCAAACAGACAATCTCTATGGCATCGAGGTCCCGGTTTGTCACCATGCTAGGGAGTTGCGTGGTAACTTTGACGGTGCAAGGCACAGTTTACGAGCGTTTCAAGCTCCTAGTGTTGCCGTACCTTTGCGCGCCAATACTTCTCGGACTAAACTTCATGGTCCACTTGAGGAGTGTAACCCTACAGTACGGTGGGCCACTCCCTTCACTGGCAGTGGGAGAACAGCAGCAGCCTCCAAATTGCCCAACGCGCCCTGCCTGTAGCCTCTCGACGCTGAAGATCACCACACCCTCCCTGTTCCAGAATCTTGTGCCAGGCTGCAAGCCCATCGCGACTAAAAGTAGTCGTTACAGCGCTGAGGATCGGATCTTCATTCGATCTGAGGTTCAGCGGCTCCTCAAAGAAAGGATCAGACAACCCAGCGCTAGTCCGTGGAGGGTGCAGGTCGTGGTGGTCAAGAGCGGGAACAAACCCCGGATGGTCATTGACTATAGTCAGACCATTAATCGATATACGCAGCTGGATGCGTATCCTCTCCCGCGCATATCTGATATGGTCAATCAGATTGCGCAGTACCGGGTGTTCTCCACCATAGACCTCAAGTCTGCCTACCACCAACTCCCCATTCGCCCAGAGGACCGACAATACACGGCTTTTGAGGCGGATGGTCGCTTGTATCACTTTCTCAGCGTTCCCTTTGGTGTCACCAATGGGGTCTCGGTCTTCCAGCGTGCTATGGACCGAATGGTGGACCAGAACGGGCTGCGGGCTACCTTCCCGTACCTGGATAATGTCACCATCTGCGGCCATGACCAGCAGGACCACGACACGAATCTCCTGAACTTCCTACGCACTGCATCTCGCCTGAACTTGACCTACAACAGGGAGAAGTGTGTGTTTCGTACGCGCCGTTTAGCCATCCTAGGATACGTGGTGGAAAACGGGGTCATTGGCCCTGATCTAGACCGTATGCGCCCCCTTTCTGAACTTCCCTTGCCTGCTAGTGCAAAAGCACTGAGAAGATGTTTAGGCTTCTTCTCTTATTATGCACAGTGGGTTCCCAATTACGCAGACAAAGCCCGTCCGCTTATTAAGTCCACGACTTTTCCCCTAACGCCAGAGGCCCGGTTGGCCTTCGATAAATTAAAAGCCGACATCGCGAAAGCCACGATGCACGCTGTTGACGAGTCCAACCCCTTTCAGGTGGAGAGCGATGCATCTGATTTCGCCCTGGCCGCCACACTTAACCAGGTGGGCAGGCCCGTCGCATTTTTTTCCTGCACCCTCCAAGGCCCCGAAATCCGGCATTCAGCGGTGGAAAAGGAGGCCCAGGCCATTGAGGAGGCCGTCAGGCACTGGCGCCATTACTTGGCGGGAAAACGGTTCACCCTGATCACGGACCAGCGGTCCATGGCGTTCATGTTTAATAACACGCAGAGGGGCAAGATCAAGAATGACAAGATCTTGCGGTGGAGAATTGAACTCTCCACCTATAACTACGACATCATGTACCGTCCAGGGAAACTCAATGAGCCCTCGGATGCCCTCTCGCGTGGAACATGCGCCAGTATACAGGAGGACCGTTTGCAGGCTCTCCATAATGACCTATGCCATCCTGGGGTCACTCGGCTCTACCACTTTATAAAAGCCCGCAACCTGCCCTACTCGGTGGAGGACGTCAGGTCTGTAACAAGAAGCTGTTGGGTTTGCGCGGAATGCAAACCGCACTTTTACCGACCTGACCGGGCACATTTAATCAAGGCCACTCGTCCCTTCGAGAGACTGAGTGTCGATTTTAAGGGCCCCCTTCCCTCAACAGATCGGAATGTGTACTTCCTCAATATCATTGACGAGTACTCTAGGTTCCCTTTTGTTGTTCCCTGCTCTGATACATCCGCTGCCACGGTTATCAAGGCATTCCATGATCTCTTTACCCTGTTCAGGTACCCCGGCTACATCCATAGCGACAGGGGCTCGTCGTTCATGAGCGATGACTTGAGGCAATTCCTGCTCTCATACGGGATTGCCTCTAGTAGGACCACGAGCTACAACCCTAGGGGTAATGGACAGGTGGAACTTGAGAATGCTACAGTCTGGAAGGCTGTCTTACTGGCGTTGAAGTCAAAAAGTCTTCCAGTCTCCCGTTGGCAAGAGGTGCTCCCTGATGCGCTCCATTCTATTCGCTCACTCCTGTGTACGGCAACCAATGCTACTCCCCATGAGAGGATGTTTTCATTCCCTCGGAAGTCTTCCTCGGGGACCTCATTACCGTCTTGGTTGACGTACTCAGGACCCGTCCTCCTGCGGCGACATGTAAGGGCCCGCAAGTCCGACCCGTTGGTCGAACAGGTCCATCTCCTCCACGCCAACCCTCAGTATGCCTGTGTGGCATACTCTGACGGGCGAGAGGACACGGTCTCGATCCGAGACCTGGCGCCAGCAGGGGACGTAGCAACTCCTGTCGCTCCCATACCCCCTGTTACAAACCCCTTAACTCTTGTTTCTCCCCCGGACACGGCGCGGGCAGCATCGGGACCATTGCTTAACCCTTTTACTCCCGTGTACAGCTTGCCTGAGTCCAGAGGATGGTCGCCACTGCAGGGCGACCAGGACCCCATGGACTACCGTCACCTCAGGGTCAACCGGCCTCTGAGTCCGTGGAAGAACAGCTGGACGCCGCCTTGGGGAGAACGCCACCGCAAGTGCCTACTCCGGTGTCACCGCTGGTATTGAGGAGGTCACAACGACGGTGCGGTCCCCCTGACCGTCTGAACTTATAGACTGATGACACTTTATTCTGTTTTTTGTACCCCGCCGGCCTTTGTTCTCAAAGGAGGGGTGAATGTGGTGAACCATCGTTGGTTCCCACTGGATAGTACTGAGCCAGGGTCTGGCCAGTACTACAAGGATGTACATATGTTACTGTTGGGTTGTGCTACTTGTTGCTGTTGGGGTTAGGGTGGGGTTGTTACACCTTTGTACTGTAGTGTTGTGGTACATCCCAGTCGGGCTCCGCCTCCTGGGAGAGGTATAAAAGTCCCTGCTCCGGCTGGTACCCCTCAGTCTGGGATCATGTATATAATTATTGGCTGCTTCATTACAGTAAATAAAAGCCTTTATTTCCTGAGCATCTAGCCTCGTGTTTGATAACGCGCATCACCATCTTATCCATGTAACTGTCTAAATGCTTTTTAAAAGACAAAATTGTAACTGTCTTTACTACTGCTTCTGGCAGCTTGTTCCAGACACTCACCACGCTCTGACTGAAAGATATGCCCCTCTTAACCCTTTTGTATCTCTCTCCTCTTTCCTTACATTTATGACTTTTAGACTCCCCTACCTTTGGGAAAAGATGCTGACTATCTAACTGATCTATGCCCTCATTATTGGGGGGCACTGTGACACAGTGGTTAGCACTGCTGCCTCAAAGTGCCAGAGACCCAGGTTCAATACCGGCCTCAGGTCATTGTCTGTGTGGAGTTTGCATGTTCCCCCCCTGTGTCTGCGTGGGTTTCCTCCGGGTGCTCCGGTTTCCTCCCACAGTTCAAAGATGTGCGGGTTAGGTTGATTGGCCATGATAAATTGCTCCTTAGTGTCAGGGGATTAGCAGGGTAGATATATGGGGTTACGGCAATGAGGCCTGGGTGAGATTTTGGCCAGTGCAGACTCGAGGGGCCGAATGGTCTCCTTCTTCACTGTAGGGATTGTTAGATTCTATGATTATTTTATAGACAGCTATAAGATCACCCCTAAGCCTTCTACACTCCAGGGAAAAAAGTCCCAGTCTATCCAGCCTCTCCTTATAACTCAAACCATCAAATCCCGGCAGCATCCTAGTAAATCTTTTCTGCACTCTTTCTAGCTTAATAATATCCTTTCTATAATGGGGTGACCAGAACTATACACAGTATTCCAAGTGTGGCCTTACTAATGCCTTGTACAGCTTCAACAAGATGTCTCAACTCCTGTATTCAATGTTCTGACCAATGGCCTTCTTCACCACCCTGTCCACCTGTGACTCCACTTTCAAGGAGCTATGAACCTATACCCCTGGATCTCTTTGTTCTATAACTCTTCCCAACGCCCTACCATTAACTGAGTAGGCCCTGCCCCAATTCAATCTACCAAAATGCATCACCTGACACTTCTCTAAATTAAACTCCACCTGCCATTCGTCAGCCCACTGGCCCAATTGATCAAGATCCCGTTGCAATCCTAGATAATCTTCTTCACTGTCCACTATACCACCAGTCTGGTTTCATCTGCAAACTTACTAACAATGCCTCCTAAATTCCCATCCAAATAAAACATTAAATGTTCTAATGGTTTTCATGTGAGGCAAATTTTCTCATTTCTAACATTTGTGATGTGCAGATAAAGACAAAGGGGAAGATTTTTGTGTCGTCACCCTATTGTAAAGCCAATGCTATGGATCGGCCAACTTACACAGGTGTCACAACAATTAAGATTGTCTTTCCTCATCCTAAATTGATCTTTTTTAGAAAAAGAATTAATTTGAATTTTGAAGCTGACAGGATCTTGAGCAAAATAGCAGGCTGGAAGAAATAGAGTAGAGGAGGAAAACAGATTGAAAGTGAAGGATCCTCTGGCAATCTGACCTCTTGCCACCCAACCTTGGGGGGTAGGGAGTGGTTACAAAATGATTTCTGCAGAATTGGAAGGAGATTTAAAGATAAAGTGAGTGACAGAAGAACAAAAGAGATGACAATATAGGAGTTGAGTGAATTGTTCAAAGAAGACAAAATATGAATAGCATTGAGTGTGAAGGATAGGAGAAATCAGGAGCAACAGAAGGAAGAACTGTTTACCATGGAATCCTTACAGTGCAGAAGGAGGCCATTTGGCCCATTTCCTCATTAGTATAGTTAGGGTTAGTATCCCTGCCTGTCACACGGGAGACTGTTGTTCAATCCCCTGACGGGGAGCTGTGAAATGGCCTGACTGCAAGCCGACAGGGAGCTTTTGGTTCAGCATGGTGACACAATGGTTAGCACTGCTGCCTCATAGTGCCAGGGACCCAGGTTCGATTCCCGGCTTGGGTCACTGTGTGTATGTGGAGTTTGCAAATTCTCCCCGTGTCTGCGCGGGTTGCCTCCGGGTGGTCTGGTTTCCTCCCACAGTCTAAAGATGTGTGGGTTAGGTTGATTGGCCATGCTAAATTGACTCTAGGTTTCAGGGGGATTAGCAGGGTAAATATGTGGGGTTACGGGGATAGGGTGGGATTTTTGTTGGTGCAGACTCGATGGGCCGAATGGCCTCCTTCTGTACTGTAGCGATTCTATGATTAAGCCTGCACCAACAACAATCTCACCCAGGCCCTATCCCTGTAACCCTATGTATTCACCCTGCTAATCTCCTGACGCTTAGGGGCAATCTTAGCATGGCCAATTAACCCAACCTTCACATCTTTGGACTGTGGGAGTGATGCACTATCAATCGAGCCGAGACTAGTTGTGAGCAAGACAAATAGGCTTTTATTGGCAAGAACTTGGAGCCATCCCTGTCGGTGATCGGGTCTGAACAGAGAACAAGGGGGGAGGAGCCACCGCCTTTATACCCAGACCAGGGGGAGGAGACTTGGGCGGAACCGACCGGGATGTGCCACATATACAGGTAACAGATAGCAGATAACAGTGGTTTACCACATTCACCCCCTGTTTAAAAAAAGAGAGTCCGTTGGGGGTGAGGCGGAGTGAACAATATATACAATATTTACAGATTGAGTCTATCCGGAGGCTTGCTCTTCCGCTGCGATCTCCGTAGACCGGTTCCGATGTGGTTTCACGTCGCGGTGTCATTGCGGGCGCCGGAACATAGCTGTCATCCGTGTTTTCACCTGCCCCTCGGGTGCGTGGTGCCGACTCCTGGGGCTCAGGCGAGCTGTACACGGGGGCGAGAGGAGTACATAGCGATTCTGACATGGTAGGGACAAAGTCAGGGGTTGGGCGTGAGGGGTTGGAGGCTACAGGGGTCCCTGAGTCACCTGCGGGCACTAGGTCACGGATAGATACTGTGTCCTCCCACCTGTCGGGGTACTGCACGTAGGCGTACCGGGGGTTGGCGTGGAGGAGTTGTACTCTCTCGACCAGGGGGTCAGACTTACGGGTCCTGGCATGCTTCCGAAGCATTGCAGGGCCCGGGTATGCCAGCCATGATGGTAGTGAAGTCCCTGAGGAAGACTTCCTGGGGAACACGAACATCCGTTCGTGGGGGGTGGCATTGGTTGCTGTGCAAAGGAGGGACCTAATGGAGTGTAGTACCTCCGGTAGGACCTCTGCCAGCGGGTGACTGGAAGGCCTTTAGACCGTAGTGCTAGTAAAACGGTCATCCAGACAGTGGCGTTCTCTCTCTCTACCTGTCCGTTACCCCGGGGGTTGTAACTGGTGGTCCGACTTGAGGCTATGCCTTTGGAGAGCAGGTACTGTCGCAGTTCCTCACCCATGAAGGAGGATCCCCGGTCGCTATGGATATAGCTGGGGAAACCGAACAAAGTGAAGAGGCTGCGCAGGGCCCTGATAACTGTGGCCGAGGACATAACTGGGCAGGGAATTGCAAAGGGGAAACGTGAGTACTCGTCAATGACATTGAGGAAGCATATGTTGCGATCAGATGAGGGGAGGGGACCTTTGAAGTTGATGCTCAGGCGTTCAAAGGGGCGGGTGGCTTTTATGAGATGTGCCCTGTCTGGCCGGTAGAAGTGCGGTTTACATTCTGCGCAGACCTCGCAATTCCGAGTTATAGACCTGACATCCTCAACTGAGTAGGGCAGGTTTCGGGCTCTAATAAAGTGGAAAAACCTGGTGACCCCCGGGTGGCAGAGGTCGTTGTGGAGACCCCGTAACCGGTCCACCTTTGCACTGGCGCATGTTCCTTGGGACAGCGCGTCAGGTGGCTCATTGAGCTTCCCGGGCCGATACAAGATATCGTAATTGTAGGTGGAGAGTTCGATCCTCCACCGTAATACCTTGTCGTTCTTAATTTTGCCCCGCTGCATGTTGTTGAACATGAAGGCAACGGATCATTGAGTAAGGTGAACCGTTTACCAGCTAAATAGTGGCCCCAGTGCCGTACAGCTTCCACTATGGCTTGGGCTTCCGTTTCGACAGAGGAGTGTCGAGTTTCGGGGCCCTGGAGGGTTCGTGAAAAGAAGGCCGCGGGTCTGCCCGCCTGGTTAAGGGTGGCGGCTAGGGCGAAATCAGACGCATCGCTCTCCACCTGGAACGGGATAGATTCGTCTATAGCGTGCATCATGGCCTTCGCGATGTCTGCTTTGATACGGTCAAAGGCCAGGCGGGCCTCCGCCGTCAAAGGAAAAAGGGTGGATTTTATGAGCGGACGGGCTTGGAAACCCGATCTCCCGGAGGAAACCCATGCAGAGATGGGGAGAACGTGCAAAATCCACACAGACAGTGCCCTGAGGATGGAATTGAACCCTGGTCCCTGGTGCTGTGAGGCAGCAGTGCTAACCACTGTGCCACTGTGCTGCAATTTCTATGCAATTTACAGTCCAAATGCAGCTTGCAACCATTGGTGCCTACTTTCCTTAACACACCGTCTCATTCCAGATACAAAGAGGATAAAATATAAAGAGGCGAAGAGAACTGAGAGAAAAGTAAAAGATTTGGCCAAAGGTAAGCAGAAAAGCAGAGACATAAACACGAAAGATAAATATCCCCAACATCGAACCATTGACCATGCTCGATCAGCCACGCTCGGCGAGCCACATCATCCACGTGCCTGACACGAGACTCCCAAAACAAGTGCATTACTAGGACCTTGAAATGACAAATGAGTCCCACGAGGACAGAGGGAACACTTCAAGGACACCATCAAAGCCTCATTGAAAAAGTGCAACATCTTTATCGACACCTGGGAATCCCTGAACAAAGACTGCCTGAAGTGGAAGAAAAGCAGTCGGGAAGGAGCCAAGTGTCGACAATGAAAGCTCCCCATCCACCCCACTCCTCCAAACACCATCCGCCCCACCTGTGACAGAGACTGTAGACCGCATGTTGGATTCCGCAGAGTGCAATCTCATTGTTAGTGTGAAAGCAAGTCACCCTCCTTCCCCAGGGACTGCCTCAGAGGAAGAAAGAAGAGAGATAGAGGATGTTGAGATATAGAAAGCCAGTTTCTCTGACTCGCCATTTGAAATTCCGCAAGAGCGCAACCAGAAAATAAAGGAAATGTAGAAATTCACTCCTCTCAATGGCTCAGCTGGGACACACAATGTCCTGATGGAACTGAACCGTACACATTGGCAAGCCACGGTTACATTCACTTGTCTCAGCTATGTTACCTTACCTCAGCTGAATTGGAAACAGGGAGGATACAATTTTCTTCAGAATTTACAAGCTAGTGGGAAAACCATCAGCTCAGTGTTCTCACACTTAGTTACTGTCCAGTGACTCCTACTGGGAACAGCATGTACTTGGACATCATGTCAGGATGCATTCGAACAGTCTGCTAATACTGACCCTCTAGGCTCACATGAAGAATGGGCATATGGGCAAGGCACTGCTGGATAAACTTTGGCAAAAAAAAAGATGGTTCCTATGGAAATGCAAGGGAAGAAATGAGGAAGAAGGGAGAAAGCTGGAAGGAATTCAGAAAAGGAAACCACCCATAAATATTCATACATACAAGAAACAAGTATTGGAACCTGTAGATTAACAGTCTGGAAACGGAGGAGCTTAATCCAACAGTAAGGAACATGACAAACTAGCAATCTTATCATCAATGTCCTGACCTTACTTCACTACCTAGTTGTAGATTCAACAACCAAACTCCCACAATATCAGTATTAAATAATTCCTTTATCAGTAGATGGAGCAATGATGGGAAGCATTGTATTGCACCTCATTGGTGCTGAGCATTTTACCCGGGGCTACGGAAAAACTGACACTGTTCACCTTTCCTCACTGTGTGCATGGATCTTATCAAGCGATCAGAGACCAGCGCCTGAGGCAGTGCCTCTCTACTACTTGAGTAACTGCTTTATGATGATCACCATCAAGTGATATCATAGTTGATACATAAGTCATGCATGATGTGACATATCTGCAGGGCCTTTCTCAGGTCAGGTTTGCTGACATTTTTCTAGTTCCATTAGAGCTCTGTGAAACTAAATTTCACCCAGCCCATCATCCATAATAAGCAGTCACTGAAAAAGACAAAAGGCTATTGTACTTGCAGCGAAACTTCAAACAGCTAGTCAATATCTGACCATTAGCAAGAATCTCACATCTATTTTAAAATACTGCAGGAGTATTGCTATAACGTTTCTGGCAAAAATGTATACTGGAGCGTTTACCGCTTTCATGTTTTACCACTAAAGCGTTTACCACTAAACATGTACAATGTTTATATATAACTCTAAAAACCTAAAAGAAAAATCAGGTCTTCGCTCTTATACTGTCATTGTGGGTTCAGATTTTTTTCAGATTCTCAGCAAAAGACACCTCTTGTTTACAAGAAAGCAGACCTTACTGTGAAAAGATTTCTGCAGACATGTTTGGCAGCACTTATCTGCTACACCTCTGAAATCAGTTGAAGTTTGTAGTCAACTTATATAAGTTTTTTTTAACAGGAGCAAAGCAGCCACATCACCAAACGAAGATGTATGTAACACACACAGTTGTTCATGTGCTGCATCTTAACTTGTCTGCGCTACTAAGGATATCTGTCTCTGGGATGTACTGTATCTCTGTGAAGAGGGAGAAGGGGTTCTCATTGTGTCCTCCTGTGCATTCAAAATACTGCATTCATACTTTAGAAGAACAACAAATCTATAGTAAAACATTGTGAATAATGTCATTAGACCTCTACGACATGAGCCAGAATTGTATTGTTGCACAAAACATTACCTCCAAAATTGTTCCTCTCCCCGGCTGAAAATCTGCTGCTCCAAAGGATCAGGAGTTTTGTGATTGAATGAGATCCTTCAAGCAGTGCTTAAGTCCCCCCGGGGAGCATTCTCTCCTCCTTTAAAGTACGAAGTACAATAAAAAATAGGAATGGCATCTAGTATGATTAGTGAAAGTTTTCCATGCGTAAGTAGATTCTGCGTGTACTGTGGGGCAGGGGAGGTGGGCGCACGAGTAATTGTACTGATCGGGGAATCATCGTCCAGATCTGAAAAATGTCTGTCCTGGTATAATACTTTCTCTGTAGACCCTTCACCAACTGTCGCCGTGTGTACTCCTACTGCAGAAATCGTGGGGGTGCCAATTTGCAAAGAGCAATGCAGCAGTCCTATAGAAAACTGGCACTGACACTTTGAACAGAGTCTGGTGTGCTGAAGTTTCACTGATAAAATAATGATCCAATTGCTTGAGAGAGTGGAGTAGGGTGTTGGGGAGGGAGGCAGTGGGAGAGGGCGGGGGGGAGTGGCGAGCGGGGGGGGGGGGGGGGGGGGGTGGTTGGGGGAGGAGAGGGGGCGGAGGGGGGAGGGTTGCTGGGGAAGGCCTTCCAAGAGCTGAACCAACTAAATACCACAGCTCTTCATTCACTGTGACACAAATAATTGTCCCAACAGCAAGCATTCAAATGAGATTGTGCAATAATTAAAAGCTTTATTTAAAAAGTCCTGAATCCTCTGAAAGTTATAGTTTTATCACAATTGTTAATTTGTTTTAGTGGAGGATATCTGGGTACTAATAGTTTTATTGTGGGAAACTATTTGTCTCGTTGTCAAAATTAACTTTCCAGTATGTTTCTTCTTCACATTGCAAAAGAGAACTGAAGCTAATTAAGAAGCTTGGCTGCACTTGATGCCTTAATCAATTCTTAATTCCTTGGTCCAACGGAAAACATTATGAAGCTTCCATTGTTCCGAACACAGTTGCCTGTTATGAAATTACATTCAAAAGACTCACTGCACCGAGGCATTAAAATGGAAAGAAAATGACAAATTGATTTGAAATGAATACAGAATATTCATAAAATATATTTAAATGTTGAGTAAATTGGTGTATTTTAAGCAAAGTAGTCACTAATAAGGATCACTATTTTTTAAAATTGTAGAGACATTTAAAAATGTCTAAAGGGCTTTAAAAATGCAGTTTGACTTACAGTTATTAGTAACAGGGTAACTAAACAGAACCTTGCCTTCAAATTGAAAATTGTGCTTTCTGCGGATTAGGTTTTGGCTTTTGGGAGGCCCATTCTGTGAGTAAAAGTTGGACCCAACAAACTCAGCTGGTCGCAGGATATCCAGAAACATGTTAAATAAAAACTTGCAGTTGTGGGGGCTTTGAACTTGAATGGCAGGTGACTGGGCTGAGCGCCAAATTCCTTGACCTCGCTTGCAGCGGCGGCGGGGCGTGAACGGCCAGAATGATCGCGCCCATTAACACCATGGAGCTGAACTGGACATCCTAAGCAACAGAAGCATTTGTAGTTTGTGATGTAAACAAGCTATTTTTTTTTGAACAGACCGCAGGAGTTGATGATTAACACTGCACTTCTTTATATTTGTGTGCTTTGTTCACTATATTTTCTTCAATTGGACAAGTCTCATTTCAATTTCATTGCAAGGGTGTCAACCATCTCCAACTCTTAATACACATACACTTAGATTATTATTTTGTTTGTTGTCACATATTTATTTTGGATCAAACAAAATAAATGAGGGGTTTGTAACAACTGACGACTTAAGGCAGCTCCCAAATTCCTGCCTAATTTGGCTGGACCCACCTTCAGTATTTAACTAATCATCACCCTCATTTAATATTCCTCATGTTTGAAGCTATGGGTTGCCGTGTAAAATATAATAATTATGAGCCTCTGTGGCAAGCTCGACTTAATTGCTTTTTGATAAAACAAAGTATAGGCCGGGAGGAACTTTCAGTTTTTTTTAGAAGTGGGGGAGGTGGCGAGGGTGAAGTTGGCAGCATTGCCGCTCAAATCCTGCCACTGGAGGCCCACATCATTCTCAGGCTTGGGCTCAGTTGAAAGTGACCGGTGAGCAGTGAACATCGAACTGGAGACTTCAACTCACCCACTGTGGCCTGCTTCCCCCTGGCCCCGCATACATAAAAGGAAAGAGAGGTTTAGTGCTCTCACGTGAAGTCCCTTTGAAGGGAGCTTGCTCGGCTGCATTCAGCCTGTGACGCGAAAGGGTGGAGCACATGTGGTGCATGGTCCACTTGTTTACAAAATTACATCTTGGGTCATACACTACCTCAGGACACCAATTTGCATATTGTAGCAGTATCCTGCCTGAAATGGGCCATGTTCTCTGCTCCTCTGTGCTTTGTATTATGCGTCTGGCTAGAATTTGCATTGGGCTTCATCGTTGGTTCCCACTAGATAGTACTGAGCCAGGGTCTGGCCAGTACTACGAGTCTGTATATATGTTGCTGTTGGGGTTAGGGATGGGTTGTTCTATTTGTTACTGTTGGGGTTAGGGTTGGGCTGTTACACCTGTATTATAGTTATTATGGTACATCCCAGTCGGGCTCCGCCTCCTGGGAGAGGTATAAAGGTCACTGCTCTGTCTGGGACCCCTCAGTCTGGGACCGTGTACTATATATGGTAGCTTCGTTGTAATAGTAAATAAAAGCCTTTATTTCCTTGAGCATCTCAAGCCTCGTGAGTAATAACGCGCATCAGCTTCAAAAATAATTACCTTTATAGAGTAGTGACTGCTTTATAGCTTGGTCATAGAGTACAATATAAGGTAGAAGGTTTGACTTTAGGTGCTGCATTAAAGCATTTTATTTGATTTGCTTTGAAGGGAGCACTAAGGGTAGCAAAGGTGCAAAATGTACTCTGGGGGACTTCAATGTCCATGACCTAGAGTGGCTCTGTAGCACTACCACAAACAAAGCTGGCAGAACCCTTGAGGACGTAGCTGCTAGACTGGGTCTGTGGTAGGTGGTGAGGGAACCAACAAGAAGGAAAGATATATTTGACCTCATCCTTACCAGTCTTCCTGCCACATATGCATCTGTCCGTGACAGTATCTTTGCGGGTGACCACCGCACAGCCCTTGTGGAGACAAAGTCCCATCATCACACTGAAAATTCCCTCCAGAGTGTTATGTGGCCCTACCACTAAATGGGATGGATTTTGAACAAATCTAGCAACTTAAGACTGGGCATCCATGAAGTGCTGTGGGCCATCAGCAGCAGGATTATACTCAACCGCCATGTGTAACCTCATGGCCTGGCATATCCCCCACTCTATCATTACTACCAAGCCAGGGAGTCAACACTGGTTCAATGGAGAGTGCAGGAAGGCATGCCAGGAGCAACACCAGGCATACCTAAAAATGAGGTGTCAACCTGGTGATGCTACAAAAGAACAGAATACTTGCATGCCAAGCAGCAATAGACAGAGCTAAGCAATTTCACAACTAATGGATCAGATCTAAGCTCTGCAGTCCTGCCACATCTAACCATGAATAGTGGTGGACTATTAAGAAACTCACTGGTGTTGGAGATTCCACAAATATCCCATCCTCAATGATGAAGGAGCCCAGCACATCAGTGCAAAAGATAAGGCTGTAGCAATAGTAACAATCTTCAGCCAGAAGTGCCGAATGGATGATTCATCTCTGCCTTCTACGGAAGTCCCCAACATCCCAGATGTCAGTCTTCAGCCAATTCTATTCACTCCATGCTGAAGGCACTAGATACTGCAAATGCTATGGGCTCTGACAATTTTCCAGCAATAGTGCTGAAGACTTGTGCCCCAGAACTTGCCGCTCCCCTAGCCAAGCTGTTCCAGTACAGCTACAACAACTGGAGTCTATCCAGCAATGTGGAAAATTACTCAGGTATGTCCTGTACACAAGAAATAGGATAACTCCAACCCAACTAATTACTGCCCCATCAGTCTACTCTTGATCATTAATAAAATGATGGAAGGGGCATCAACAGTGCAATCAAACGGCACTTACTCAGCAATCACCTGCGCACGAACGCTCAGTTTGTGCTCTGCCAGGGTCACAGGTTCTTGACATTAAGGGAGCATTTGACGGAGTGTGGCATCAAGGAGCCCTAGCAAAACTGGTATCAATGAAAATCAGGGGGAAAACTCTTTACTGGTTGGAGCCAAGGAAGATGGTTGTAGTGGTTGGAGGTCAAACATCTCATTTCCAGGACATCACTGCAGAAGATCATCAGGGTAATATCCTAAGATCAAACATCTTCAATTGCTTCAACAATGACCTTCCTTTCATTATAAGGTCAAAGATTGCAAATTTAACTGATGACAATATTCAGCACATTCGCAACTTCTCAAATACTGAAGCAGTCCATGTCCAAAGACCTGAACAATATCCGGGCTTGAGCTGACAAGCGGCAAGTAACATTCGTGCCACAAAAGTGTTGGAAAATGACCATTTATAGCAAGAGAGAATCTAACCATCGCCCTTGACATTCAATGGTATTACCATTGCTGAATCCCCCACTATCACTAACCCCCTGGGGGTTAACAATGAGCAGAAACTGAACTTGACTAGCCATTTGAATACTGTGGCCAGGTCAGAGGCTAGGAATCCTGCAACGAGTAACTCACCTCCTGACTCCCCAAAGCCTGTCCACCATCTACAAGACACAAGTCAGGAGTGATGGAATAGTCTCCATTTACCTGGATGAATGCAATCCCAACAACACTCAAGAAATTCAACACCATCCAGGACAAAGCAACCTGATTGATTGGCAACCCTTGCACAAACATTTATTCCCTCCACTACCGGCACATAGTGGCAGCAGTGTGTACCATCTACAAGATGCACTGCAGGAACTCACCAAGGCCCCTTAGACAAACCCACGACTGCTCCCACCTAGAAAGACAAGGGCAGCAGACACCACGCAGATGGGAACACCATCACCGAGATGTTTCCCTCCAAACCACTCATCACTGGGTTGAAGTCCTGGAACTCCCTCCCTAACTGCACTTTGGATGTACCTACACCTCAGGGACTGCAGCGGCTCAAGAAGGCAGCTGACCACCATCTTCTCAAGGGCAATTAAGGATGGACAATGAATGTTGGCCTCACCATTGATGCCCATATCCTGTAATTGAATTAAAAACTAAACCATATTCACCGTGATGAAAATGGGCTCAACAGAAAATGTGATGTGGACTATATGAGGAAACATGGGCCATGATTCTCCCAAAAGTGCTGAATTGACGGGAAAACTGTTCTAGATCCCGACTGTTTTGTCGGTTCAGCTTCTCACCTGAATCTTCCCACTCTGTGCACTGCAGAGGTCACAGTCATGAATATCATTAAAAACCCAGGGGGCGGAGCCTATTTGCGCCGGAGTCTGACAGTTCTGGAACTCTGCTCATGCAGAGACCTGATGTGGAGATGCTGGCATTGGACATCAGTATCTTGTCTGCTTTCTTGCATCTTTGTAGAAACTTGATGTCTGTACCATGCAGAGATCTGTCAGAGTCCTCATTTGCTGGCTAGCTCGATGGCTGGCCAGCCCGGGACCACGCAGTACTGCCCTTCCAACCCCTACCCCCCACGGCCCAATCGCGGCCCCCACAACAATTCCCGGGCCAGTCCTGACCCCCCCCCCCGCCCCGGAGTGCCCCGATGTCCAGCCACCCACCCCACCCCCCCCAGCAGTGGCGATCCACCCCTCCCAGCAGACCACCCACCCCCCTCAGCCCACCCTAATCGCTGCACTCCCTCCATCCCAGACCGATTCTGTCTGCAGAGTGGCAGTGGGACCCCCCACCCCCATTGATTGCCTCTAGGCCCCACTCACAGTAGGTCCCACCCCCTTGGAGCTGCCCCATGCCTGGCAGGCAGTGCCAAGGTGCCCCCTGGCATGGACACTTTGCCCCTTGGGCAGTGCCAGGAGGCACTGACTGGTACTGCCAGGGTGCCCATGTCCAGGGGGCACCACCCTCCCACTGCCCAACTGCCTGGGGGCCCCGATTGCCCCCCCTTCATTCCGGTGGGGTCTCCCGCTAGTTCCCCGAACGTGGGGAGCTAGTCTGAACCCCACCAGAATGAAGTACTTTTGGCAGGGTGGGAGATTCAATCGGGATCGGTAAGTTCCCGATAATTAGATTTAAATGACATTTAAAGCACATTTTTAAAAAGATTCAAATTACTAACCTGCCTTCCCGCCAGTTTCCAGCGTGGTCTGACCGGCGACTGTTCGCCGGATCTATGAGATGCGCATGCACAAATCCCGGAACAAGGGCGGCAACGCACACCTGCCAGAAAAGTTGCGGGTCGGGATGGGAGAATCGCGGCCATGGTTTCTTTGTAAATACCAAACTTGATGCTCAATGGCGGAGATGTGTTCAGTCTTTTTGTGACATAGCTTCGCACCTTAGGAAGGGTAAAATAATCCTTCCACAAATGCACCATGTTTTCGAATCATAAAGAATTATGGCTTATTTATATCTAGAATCACAGCTATAAAGATAGGTGTACTTATGTTACATTTGTTTTGAAAATGTGTACTTATTTTTTAACCTTTCATGAGTAGGAGTGGCAATCCAATTGCTTAGGGCCTAGGAAGGGGGCTCAGTTTGGGCCTACCTAAAGCCTATCCATTTTCCCTGGCAGCCTAGTGGCTAATGGCATTTGCTACCAGATAAACCTGTTGGACTTTAACCTGGTGTTGTTAAAACTCTTACTGCCTAGTGGCGAGCCATGTACTGATATCCATAGCCATATCAGTTTTACTGAGGGATAGAATGGGGAGGAAGTAGGAAAATTCCAGGAGGTGCACAGGTAGCATTTTTTCACAGTGGTTAAAGTGGGGCAGAAGTGTGTTGGCAGGCTGTAGGAATGAAAGCTGATGAAAAATAGATCAAATGTGCCTCTGGCACATTGAACCTCAAATTATGCCAAATTACTATCTGTGCATGTGGTGGCATGTTTGCCCTTGTGCATCCAGACAGATTTGGTAACTCATGACTTATTTGATCACAAGACTTTTCCGAACTGCATTTCGGAAATTATTGGCATGTGCCATAATCCCACCCGCTTTAGTTGGTGCTTAACATTACAGTCTGCAAGGTGGTGGGGGGAGCTAAATACTTAGGCTTGGAATACTTGTGTCACAATCTCTATTTTAGACAGTTACATGAGTAAGATGGGTATAGAGGGATATGGACCAAATGCAGGCAATTGAGACTAGCTTAGGGATTTTTTAAAAAAGGGGCAGCATGAACAAGTTGGGCCAAAGGACCTATTTCCATGCTGTAAACCTCTATGACCCTGTGACAATCGGGAAATTTCACCTGAAAGCACCAGTTTTACTGATGTCACATTACGCCAACATTTCCTGCCAATCTCACTGAATATAAAAATCAGCTGCAGGAGCAGTAATTTGTGTGAATCAGTGGATCTTAGGAAATTGTTGGACTCACATCATGGGCAGGAACTTCCTTGTGGGCTTCAGGAAGCACTGTGAGTCTGAAGTGGGGGTGAGGATGGTGTCAGACGGTCACAATAGTTCACCTGTGATTTCCTCTGAATTGGCCAATTAATGGTCACAGGATGGACTCACTGTCAAATTAAGGATGGCGGGAAGGTTTTGGAAGCTTGAGGGCCAATAGAAAACACTCTAGCTTGACAGCAGCAGGAGGATTTTCACACAGATGAGTGAGGCAGTGGGCAGCCCAAAATGGAGGTGCTCTCTCTTCAATTTTCCAATGTTATGGAAGGAATTTCCTGCACTAACCTTCCCCAGTTGACCAACTAGTGCCCAGAGGGTGTGCTTGCCTTCCAATAAAGGACAGTGGATAGGCTTTCAAAGCAGGAAGGCCAAAAGGAGACCCTCGCAGCATGCTTTTTAATGTGAGAGAGAGAGAGAAAGAGACAGTGGGAACCTCCCTCTTGAGACATCCTCTCTCCGACTTTTTAAATTTTTGAGTAAAAACTAGACTCAGCAGCCAGGCCATCATTGTGGAGGGATGCTGCATCTGCGGCTGTAATCAGCCGGGTGGAAAAGGCCTCAAGGCCTGTATGGGATCCTGGCGCCCCCCCATCCCTGTCTGTTTCTAGGATGCCACTTCAATCCCATCTGGAGACCCCACTAACTTTCAATCCTATCCTTCAATTCTGTGTCCTTTTTCTAACATGCTGGATTCAGCTTGAACTGTTTAAGACGTCCCCAGAGACAGGTTTCATTTAGTTCCCTGAACTCCATGGAATAATAATTTTTTTCAATGTAATTATAATTCGAGAAAGGGGTGAAGTTGATGTCAATGAGAATTAAATTTGGATGGGGTGTCGGATGTTTGCCCACTCACGATTGCCTCCTTTTGCGTTGCTGACAATTATCCCTGCTTATTGGGTTTTCCATTATTTTAGTTTCTATACTTCTAAAACAATAAAATAAAAACTGAGCAACTCATCCCGTTGTTTGGGGCGGGGGCGGGTGGGGCGGGTGGGGGGCACCAGAGTTTTGTGAAGGAAAAACAAAATAGACAAAGAAAATAACCCTCTGTGACATTTCCATTAGCATTGCTTTTTTTATTTTTAGATTTTCTTTCTGCTCTATATCCTAATGCAGTTTACTGAAAAAAAGCAGGGTGCATTCAAATATGCGGGTGTTGGAAGAATGAGCTTTGTGTGATCAAGGCCGCCTTGTCGAGGGGTTTGCCCAGACATGTATGCAGAACCAACGTGAAGCTATTTCCCAGGGGATGAGAAAACGAAAACAAGAGACTTTTCTCCGACTACTCCCAAGCCACTAGTTATGTAGTATTAAGCAGAGGCCTACGTATACCTGCTTACTCGCTCTGGAAAGATGTCCAGTTTAGAGAGAGGTGCCAAAAATGTAAAGGACTGAATATTTAGATAAAGAGAAAATGATTGGATGCAGCTGACATAGATTTTAGAAAAGTAGATTTTAAAACCTGATAGTTCTTTTGAGGATTTATCAGACACAGAGAGGGAAAATGCAGTTAGTGGGATGTTCGTGGACTTTCAGAAAGCCTTTGACAAGATATCACACAAGAGATATCTTGGCAGAGGTAAGGGGTGTGGAATAAAACTACACATAACAAATTGGATTAAAACTTACTTACAAGTAAGGAAACAGAATGGAAATTAAAAGTTGGTTCTCAGTGCGTTTGGAAGTGATGATCAATAGAGTTCTGAGGTGAGCCCACTTCTCTTTGTTTTATATACCAGTGCGCATGGAGCTAAATTGAGTGACGTCCACTATTTGAAAATAATAGCACAAACGTGGCATAGTAAATAAATCTGCGAACCAACAGAAGCTGTATGTGATGAACCACCCCCCCCCCCGCCCCGCCCCCCCCCCCTCCCCATGAGGTCCATGGGGAATCACTGATTGATTTCCTTGTGGGGCTTGTTGAGTATGAGTTCCTCTGGTAACAGGCAGTGGCCTGTCCAGCTGAAACTCTTTACCTGAACCTTTTATAAGGCAGGCCTGGGACTGGGCATGCTGAATGTCAGCACCAGGCAGGGACTAGGGTGTGTACCATGGCAGTGGTTTTACTTTGCATTCTGTAATAAACTATGTTTCTTTCCAGTCAGGCTTCCTGAGTTGTTACACTGCAAATGAAAATTGATAACACAGTGGACTGGTGAGAAAGACAAAAATCAATGCCATTAAGTAGGTGGTAATATATTTGTTTATAAAATATAAAGGAAATGAATCTATCTTGGATGGGATAAGGCTGGATGGTGTGGGAGAACATACTTGACAAACTTGCTTGAGTTCTTTGAGGACATAACCAAAAAGATGAATAGTGGGGAACCTGCAGATGTGGTATATCTGGACTTCCAGAAGGCATTTGGCAAGGTGCCACATAAAAGACTGTTCCAAAAGGTGAGATCGCAGGGGCTGGGAGTAGAGTACTAGATTGGACTGAGGATAGGCTGACTGACAGAAAGCAGAGGGTTGGGATAAATGGATCCTTATCTGGCTGGCGAACTGTAACTAGTGGGGTGCTGCAGGGGTCAGTCCATGGCCCTTAACTGTTTACAATCTATTTAAATGATCTGCAAGCAAGGACAGAATGTAGCATAGCAAAATTTGCAGATGATACTAAAATAAGTGGGAATGCAGGCAGTGACAAAGAGATAAAGATTTTACGGACGGATATAGATAGGCTCGAAGAATGGGCCAAAATTTGGCAGATGGAGTTTAATGTGTATAAGTGTGAGGTTATCCATTTGGCAGAAAAAATAGAAAGGCAAGTTATTATCTAAATGGAAAGCAGATTCAAAATGTGGCTGGGCGGAGGGATCTGGGTGCCTTTGTTCATGAATCGCAGAGAATCGGTATGCAGGTGCAGCATATAATAATAAAGGCAAATGGAAGGTAAGCATTTATTGCAAAAGGACTGGAGTATAAAAGTAGAGAAGTGTTATTGCAATTGTATAAGTTTTGGTGAGACAACATCTAGAGTATTGTGTCCAGCTTTGGTCTCCTTATTTGAGGAAGGATGTGGTGGCAGCTCAGAGGAGGTTCACCAGATTGATTCCGGGGATGAAGGGGTTGACGTATGAGGGCAGATTAAACAGTTTGGTCTTATACTCGCTGGAGTTTAGAAGGATGAGAGGGGATCTGATCGCGGTATATAAAATACTAATAGGGATTGATAAAGTAAATGTAGACCAAATGTTTCCCCTTGTTTGGCAATCTAGAACAAGAGGTCACAGGTATAGGCTGAGAGGCGCTAGATTTAAAACTGTGATGAGGAGGAACTACTTCTTGCAGAGAGTGGAGAATTTGTGGAACTCGCTGCCCCTTAGTGGATTCTGAATCACTAAGTGGTTTCAAGAAGGAGATATATTTCTGATTTTAAAAATGGGTTAAAGGATTATGGGGAACAAGTAGGGGGGTGGATTTGAAACCAGGAAGAGATCAGCCAGATCTGATTAAATGGCCTGGTAGGTTTGAAGGGCTGAGTTGCCTACTCCTGCTCCTAATTCCTATGTTAACAGAGGGATTTGAATGTTTGCGTTCAAAGCTTCTTACAGACCACAAATCAAGGAGTTAAGCTCCTGTTCTTACTGACCTACACTGACTCTCAGTCAAGAAAAGTCTTAGTTTTAAAATTCTCATTTTTGCTTTCAAATTCCTCCTTGTCCATGACACTCCCTAACTCTGCAATAAAAATAAAGATACAACAGTGGATTGATATAAAACCTAAATTACAGTGTTGGGCACTAAATTACAGGATAGGGACTTACAGATTTGATAGGCTTAAAATCATGAAGAGATGGAACAGGGTAGGTAGAAACTGATTGATTCCAGTGGTGGAGGAATCGAGAATGAGAGAACATAGATATAAGACTGAATGTAAAAGATTTAAGATGCAGAAAGGGTTAGAATTCACTACCTGAGTTAGTGACATAAGAAGAAATCAGGATAACTTTTAAGAATGGGTCATATAGCGGCTGAAGGAAAATGGAATGAAAAGATACAGGAACAGGCTGGGCACATGGGATTAGGGCTGGTGGTACTGTGTTAACCTTGATTTGATGGCACTATTGCCACTGGGACATGGATTTGTCAGTTCAAACCCCATACCAGTGAGTATGCAATCAGGGGCTACAATTCGGCACAGTACAGTGACAGTGATGTGGGGGGCAGGAGGAGGTGGGAAATGGTCATCTTTCAGATGACCATTTCATGACCATTCATCTGCCCTATCAAGTGGTTGTAATATATCTTACCATACAACCTGAAGAGCAGTAACTTTCTCCTGATGATCTGGTCAGGATTTATCCTTCATCCGACATCACCAGAAAGTGAATCATCAACGATCCCGTTGCTGACTGTGAGACTTCACTGCGTGCAGTTTGATTGCTGCATTTCCCAACATGATAACAATGCCTGCATTTAAGAAAAAACACTTCATTGGCTGTGAAGAGTTTTGAGTTGCCATGATCGTAAGTGCTATATTAATTTTTTTTTAATTTTCTGAAGTTCTGCACATTCAAAACAATATTTTCTGTGCGCACCTTCTTATTTTTTATTTGTTCATGGGATTTGGGCGTCACTGGCTGGCCAACATTTATTGTCCATCCCTGAGAGCATTTAAGAGTCAACCACGTTGCCGTGGAGTCATATGTAGGCCAGACCAGGTAAGGACGGTAGGTTTCCTTCCCTAAAGGACATTAGTGAACCAGATGGGTTTTTCCGCCAATCGACATTGGTTTTCATCATCACTAGTAGATTCTTAATTCCAGACTATTGAATTCAAATTCCACCATCTGCCGTGGCGGGATTTGAACCCAGGTCCCCAGAGTATTACCCTGTTAACATCTAAAGCTGTTGTGAATGTGATTCTGTGCAGATTAATTTAAATAAGTTTAAGTTTATTTATTTGTGTCATAAGTAGGCTTGCATTAACTCTGCAATGAAGTTACTGTGAAAATCTCCTTTTCGCCACACTCCGCCTGTTCGGGTGCACTGACGGAGAATTTAGCATGGTCAATGCACTTACCCAGCACGTCTTTCGGACTGTGGGAGGAAACCGGAGCACCTGGAGGAAACTCGCGCAGATACAGGGGAGAACGTACAGAATCCGCACAGACAGTGACCCAAGCTAGGAATCGAACCCAAGTCCCTGGTGCTGTGAGGCAACAGTGCTAACCACTGTCCACTGTGCTGCCCGTAAGGAGGATTGTATTGATCCACAACCCCCAGCAGACCATGTGAAAAGATTGAGATTGTGACTATGGATTTGATTCCATAGATATCCATATTTTTCACCCTTGAATTAAATATGAAAGATAACTCCAATTTTCACATACGTTGCATCCTTTATTCTCCAGAATTACATTCACTAATGCAGCCCCGCGCACGAATTAATTTGTGACCTAAGACAACAGAGAATGCCCGATAGGAGGTTATCATTCTGGAATTAAATTTAAGCTAGTTTTCTGTGGGCAGGGGAAGGAACAACCTGAGTTCAGTGTGAAACAGGTATTCTTAAAGGGCGTTTTTCTTCATGAGAAAATGCAGTTACCAGGATAAACTTGCTTTTATGATGTATCATTTGCTTATGGTACAAAGGTGTAGTTTATGATGAGGAACTAAAAAAAAGGGATCATTCACATGTGACCATAATCCACATTAAGTTTATCAATACACTACATTTTTCCCAGTGCATTAATTAAAGCAATACTGCAACTTGAAACAACATCAGCATTGTTTTCAGGCAGGTTTGTGTATCTGGTGGCTATTCTGATGCTACGCTGTGTTTCTTACAGCAGGTTGGTATTCTGGTCAGTGGATTTCCAAGCAACTGAAAATGTATCGTGCCTCATTTGCTGACTGCTTTTAAACTCCGAGAACAGATGGCTCTGTTTCCTCTCCTTTGTGCAGGTTTGCAAAGGCTTAAAAGGATGTTTTCTCCTCAGTAAGTCTGCAACTGATGGCCTGTGAGAATTAGAATTTCAAGGAAGCTGTTTATTAGCAGAGGACGCTGACACTCCTCGTTCCTTGCTCAGTCTCTGAACTAAATACACTGAGAAGAATGAGGAATAAGAAATGTAACTAGACCTGTGCTTTGAAACAGAATGGAACTGTGACACATGAATGAATCCCCAGAGCTTTAACATCCCCGTTCTGTTCTCAGAGATTTACAACAAACTGGCATCTGTCTTCCAGCAGTGTTTGCTTTACTGTGGCAGCTGCCATTCTTGTAAAAATCAATGGAACTCAGGTCACACATCGATCTGCCATTGAGATTATTGCAGGCTGATGCATCTGATCACGTGAGGCCTTGATTTAATTCTTTTAATATGGCTATGAAGGACTGGGAAACATTACTGAAAGGAAGGACAATGGACAGGCAATGGCAGGAATTTAAGGAACAAATAGGTGAACTCCAGAAGTCATTTATTCCTGTTAGGAGAAAGAGTGATAAGGGAACAGTGGCCAAAGGATAGATTACAAGGGAAATTAGAGATAGTATTAGATTCAAAGAAGAAGCATACAAATTTTACAAGGAAAAGCAATAGACCTGAGGATTAGGAGTAGTTTAAAATTCAGCAAAAGAGGACCAAGGGATTGATTAAGAAGGGAAAAATAGAGTATGAAAGTAAGCTGGCGGGGAGCATAAAAACTGACTGTAATAGTTTCTACAGGTATGTAAAGAGAAAAAAGATGACAAAAACTAATGCAGGCCCCTTAAAGTCAGAAACAGGAGAATTCATAATGGGGAACAAAGAAATGGCTAAGGAACTAAATTTGTACTTTGCATCTTTCTTCACAAAGGAAGACATGAATAATGTGCCCAGAAGTTCTGAGAGAAACAAGTTTTGGTGAGGAGCTGAAGGAGATCTGCATTAGTAGAGAAATGGTTTTGGGGAAATTGATGGGATTGAAGATGGATAAATCTCCATGGCCTCACATTTATCCACATTGTACTGCATCTGCCATGCGAATGCTCACTCACTCAGCCTGTCCAAACCATGCTGAAGCAACTCTGTATCCATCTCTGCATCCCAGAGTACTTAAGGGAGTGGTCATTTTCCAAACTTTTTTGGACTCTGGACTGGCTCCTACAGATTGGAGGGTAGCTATTCAAAAAGGGACGGAGAGAGAAAACAACTTGATTTCCAAGTTTGCTGATGACACCACCGTAGTGGGTCAGATCTCAAACAATGATGAGATGGAGTACAGGGAAGAGTTAGAGAATCTGGTGAACTGGCGCGATGACAATAATATATTTCTCAATGTCAACAAAACGAAGGAGATAGTCATTGACTTCAGGAAGCATAGTCCACATCAACGGGGAATAAGTGGAAATGATCGAGAGCTTCAAGTTTCTAGGTGTCCAGGTCACCAACAACCTGTCCTGGTCCTTCCATGCCGATGCTATAGTTAAGAAAGCCCACCAACACCTCTACTTTCTCAGGAGGCTAAGGAAATTTGGCATAACCGCTACAACTCTCACCAACATTTACAAATGCATCATAGAGAGCAATCTTTCACAGCTTGGTATGGCTCCTGCTCTGTCCAAGACCGCAAAAAACTACAAAGAGTCGTGAACAAAGCCCAGTCCATCATGCAAACTAGCCTCCCACCCATTAACTCTGTCTATATTTCCTGCTGCCTCGGAAAAGCAGCCAGCATAAACAAGGACCCCATGCACCCCGGGCATAATTTCTTCCACCATCTTCAGTCGGAAAAACGATACAAAAGTCTGAGGACACGCACCAACCGACTCAAGAACAGCTTCTTCCCTGCTGCCATCAGACTTTTGAATGGACCTACCTCATATTAAGTTGATCTTTCTCTACATCCTAACTATGACTGTATTCTTTCCTGCTCTATCCTTTGTCTGTATAGTGCGCAAGAAACAATACTTTTCACTGTGTACCAATACATGTGACAATTATAAATCAAATCAAATATAAACCAGTGAGCCTAACGTCAATACTGGGAAATTGCTGAGTCCATTATTAAGGATTTCATAACTCATCATTTGGAAGGCAGTGGTATAATCAGGCAAAGTCAGCATGGACTTAGAAACGGGAAATCATGCTTGACAAATCTATTGGAATTCTTTGAGGATGTAACTAGTAGAGTTGACCAAGGTAGATGTGGTTTATTTAGACATTCAGAAGGCTTTCAACAATGTTGCTCATAGTAGACTACCATGTAAAGTTAAAGCACATGGGATTGCAGGTAGTGTCTTGAGATGGATAGAAAGCTGGTTAGCAGATAGGAAGCAAAGAGTTGGCATTAATGGGTCTTTTTTCAATTGAAGGCAGGGATGAGTGGGGTATCAAAGCAATCTGTGCTCAGACCCCAACTGTTCACATTATATATTAATGATTTAGAAAAGGAAACTAAATGTATTATCTCCAAATTTGCAGATGATAAAATGTTGGATGGGAGGGTGAGCTGTGAGGTGGATGCAGAGATGCTTCAGTATGATTTTGTTACAGGCTGAGTGAGTGAGCACTTGCATGGCAGATGCAGTACAATGTGGATAAATGTGAGGTTATCCACTTCAGCAGCAAAAACAGGAAGGCAGATTATTATTTGAATGGATGTAAATTTAGAGAGGTGGATACTCAGCAAGACCTTAGTGTCCTTGTGCATTAGTCACTGAAAGTAAGCATGCTGGTACAGCAGGCAGTAAAGAAGGCAAAAGGTATGTTGACCTTCATAGCAAGAGGATTTGAGTTTAGGAATAGGAATGCTTTACTGCAATTGTGCAGGGCATTGGTGAGGCCACGCCTGGCATATTGTGGGCACTGTAAGAAGTCTCGTAACACCAGGTTAAAGTTCAACAGGTTTATTTGGAATCACAAGCTTTTGGAGCGCTGCTCCTTCTTGAAGAAGCAGCGCTCCGAAAGCTCATGATTCCAAATAAACCTGTTGAACATTAATCTGGTGTTGTGAGACTTCTTACTGTGCCCACTCCAGTCCAACATCAGCATCTCCACCTCAGGAGTATTGTGTGTGGTTTTGGTGCCCTTGCCTGGGGAAGGATGTCCTTGCTATAGAGGGAGTACAGCGAAGGTTTACCAAGCTGATTCCTGGGATGGCAGGTCTGTCATATGAGGATAAATTAAATTGATTAGGATAGTATTCATTTGAGTTTTGAAGGGTGAGAGGAGATTCTAAAAGAAATTATAAAATTCTAACAACATTAGACAGGGTAGAAAGAATGTTTCTGATGGTGGGGGAGTCCAGAACTAGGGGCCATAGTTTGAGGATAAGGGGTAAACCTTTCAGGACTGAGGTGAGGAGAAATTCCTTCAGCCAGCGAGTGGTGAATGTGTGGAATTCACTACCACAGAATGCAGCTGAGGCCAAAAACAATGTGTGATTTCAAGAAGACATTAGATACAGCTCTTGGGGCTAAAGGGATCAAGGGATATGGGGGGGGGGGGGGGGGGGGGGGGAAGGGGGGATCAGGATATTGAATTTGATGATTAGCCATGATCAAAGTGAATGGTGGAGCAGGCTTTAAGGGCCGAATGGCCTACTTCTTCTATTTTCTATGTTTCTCTGTTAAAATTGCCAATCGTGCTCCGGTTAGTATCTGCTTCACAGTATGTTTCGTGACAGAGCAGCAAAAAACAATTCAAAGTATATAGCTTTAGTACAGTTAGTTTAGTTTTACAGGTCCGTTAAGTAATGCCCTTTTATGTTAAATAAAATTTGATGCAGGCTCCTTTATGATGACCCCTTTAGTTGAACATGATTTGCTGTTTTAACTCAAACATGAAAGAAGATCATTTGGATGAGATATAGGGCCGGAGGAGGAAGGGCAAATCAGCGACAGGTTGCCATCCATGCCCAATGGCTTGCATGATTTTTCCACCAATCCTGTCTTACCCCACCTTCCGACTCAGGCTGGGCGAGATCCAGGCAATAGTTCATCCCTGAGGCCCAGTGTTGAAGTCCAACTTTCTTGAAGTGGAGGGGAACACTGTCAATGTACAGGTGGCACGGTGGCACAGTGGTTGGCACTGCTGCCTCACAGCGCCAGAGACATGTGATGCGCGTCTGGTAAATAGACAAAGCTGATGTTGCCAGAAACAGAAGGCTTTTATTCACTAAAAAAGGAATGATGTGGAACAGACAATAAACAGACAATACTGAGCATGTGGACCTCCTGACTGAAGGCCGGAGGGGGAGGGCTGCAGCCTTTATACCCTGAGGGCGGAGCCTCCAGTTAAGGGTGCAGCCGAATTAAAGGTGTCAGGGAGTGTCTCATATATGAACAGTAGTGGCAACAATACATACAGCTCAACCGTGCCGAAGGCACGACAGTGGTTTACCACAACATGGTTCGATTCCTGGTTTGGGTCACTGTCATAAGACATAGGAGCAGAATTAGGCCACTCGGCCCATCGAGTCTGCTCCGCCATTCAATCATGGCTGATATTTTTCTCATCCCTATTCTCCTGCCTTTTCCTCATAAACCCTGGTCCACTTATTAATCAAGAAGTTATCTATCTCTGACTCAAAGACATTCAATGATCTGGCCTCCACAGCCTTCTGCGGCAAAGAGTTCCACAGATTCACCACTCTCTGGCTGAAGAAATTCCTTCTCATCTCTGTTTTAAAGGATTGTCCCTTTAGTCTGAGGTTGTGCCCCCTGGTTCTAGTTTTTCTTACTAGCAGAAACATCCTCTCCACATCCACTCTATCCAGGCCTCGCAATATCCTGTAAGTTTCAATAAGATCCCCCCTCATCCTTCTAAACTCCTACGAATACAGACCCAGAGTCCTCAACCGTACCTCATACTACAAGCTCGTCATTCCAGGGATCATTCTTGTGAACCTCCTCTGAATCCTTTCCAGGGCCAGCATATCCTTCCTTAGGTACGGGGCCCAAAACTGCTCACAATACTCCAAATGGGGTCTGACCAGAGCCATATACAGCCTCAGATGTACATCCCTGCTGTTGTATTCTAGCCCTCTCGACATGAATGCTCACATCTGTTTGTGGAGAGTTTGCACGTTCTCCCTGTGTCTGCGTGGATTTCCTCTGGGTGCTCCGGTTTCCTCCCAAAGTCCGAAAGAAATGCTGGTTAGGTGCATTGGCCATGCTAAATTCTCCGTCAGTGTATGTGAACCAGCACTGGAGTGTGACAACGAGGGGATTTTCACAGTAACTTCATTGCAGTGTTAATGTAAGCCTACTTATGACCCCAATAAATAAACTTTAACCAGAGTGTGGCAATCACCTCATTAAGAGAATTGCCAGTAAAACAGGTAACATTGATTGTATTATAAATAGAATCAGCATCAACACTTTGGGTTTGAAATTGTAGACGGGCAGCTCTGAAGGAGAGGCTTACAATAAAACAGTTTGAACCTAAAGACCAGTGTGAAGCGATTTTTCCACCACAACCATTTATCGTGAGTAACAGATGCCCCCTTTTTTCAGCACTAGCTGCTGTAAACCAGACAAGTTAAAGGTCCCATTGAAATCTATATGTCCTTGACAGGCTAGGAGTAAGTAAGTGTCTAAGGTAAGTGGATAGGATTTGGGGAGACGTAGGGGATCAGAGATCCAGTGGGGGGAGGGGAATTGGAAGTGGGGGGTTGGTGTCAGGCCTCCGGGGGGGGGGGGGGGGGGGGGGGGTGAGACCTCGGTGGGGAAGGTGGAGCGGTGGGTCCTTGGTGGGGATGAATGGTGTTTGGGGGGGGGGAGAGGGGTGGTTGGTTGGACCTTGGGGGTTGGTCAGGTATGGAGGGCAATTGTCATGATAATAGAATAATTATCATAGTGGACTCCAATATTAGTTATAACACAGTACACTCTGTACAACATGGGGGTCACCTGACCTCGGGATCAGAGGTCAGATAGCCCATGTAAGGGAAGATTGTACCAAGCCTGCAGATGCCTTGCAGTTGTATGCTCGTGTTCTGAAAATATGTTCGCAATATAGTTATTTTACAGCAATAGTGTCAGTCATCCTGCATCATAAAAACCAGACAGACGGTAGCAGATTTATGGCCATTGGGGCCCTGTGCTTAGCGTTATTTTTGCCCACCCCCACACCGGGAGCTGAAGGCAAGTTGATCCATTGATCAGCGCTGCTCCATGTGTGAAAACGATGCCTGTCGGAATAACTGCCACTCTCTAAATGAGATCTTTCTCTCAGATCACTCACAAGTTCCCTCAACACAGTCCTGAACAAGATCCCTCTGGGCTGCTCTCTCTGAGATCCCCTCAGATTCACTCTCTCAAAGAGAGCTCTTCAGACCCAATGCCATAGTTTGGGATTGTTTTTTTCCGAGAAAATAATGATGTCAATAGTTTTCTAATAACGCGATTTGAGCAGAAACTTGTCTCAAAAGGGTTGTTTCCTGAGATGTCTCCAAGGTAAGTGATGGCTCCATGGCTAGGCAAGAAATATTGAAAATTCCCTCCCAGAATCGTTATTATCCCCTTCCATCCCACAAGTCTCTGTATTTGATGGATTATTCTCAGCCATTTCTGCTACCTTTACCACAATTCCACCATTAATTGCATTGTTCCCTCCACTGCCTTTTCAGCATTCCAAAGTGACCACTCCCATCATGTCACCCTGGCCAGAATTTTATAATGAAGGTCAGGGTGCACGCCAGACCTGGAAGCATGCAAAATGGCGCAAGGAGACGTCAAACGTGCATTTAGGCCTCATTGTGCATTTGCATGACATTTGGGTCGTTGGGCACTTGCACGTGTCAGATGTGTGCCTGTCGACAATTAAGGAGCACATTAAAAGGATTTAAAGAGCAATTGACTTGAAGTTTGTGTTGTCTATGCCATTCTTAGGTCAGCGCATGGGCAACACGGGCAGGAGGCCAGTCTGTTTTTGCAAATTTGTCATCTGAGGGCAGGATAAAAGGAGGCAGGAGTAAAGGCAGGCTGAGCTGGTAGGAGTTAGTGAGAGCTTGGTGCGGGGTCAAACTAAGGTTTTCTGAATATTTTCACTGCTTTCTTCTGAGCTTTTTGCATATTTTCTGGACTTTTCAGGACAACTTAGTCTTGTAAAATCTCTCTGAGAATCTCAATCTGTTGGCACCCTCAGTGGATGGGTCATCCCCATTCGCATCTCCGCAGATGGGGCTTGTCTATTTAGCAGGAAGCACCGTCTCTGAGGAGGAAGACAGGGGCTGAAGGGAGAGGAAACCAGATGGACAAAGGCATCACCTCAGAGGAGAGACACTGGCACAGAGAGTTCAGGGCTGGCAGTGAGGGCAAGAAGAATGGGCCTGCAGAAGGCGCCACTATCCAGCTGCCAGGGGCTACAGACAGCGATCCAACTACCTTGACAGTACCAAATATTCAAATTGTGTGCAAACACAGGACACAGATTCAACAAGTTTGTACATGGCACCCTTTCACCTCCCAGGATGCCTGCTCAAGTGCAAAGGCTGTTTGCAGCTCCAGCTTGTCTTGATAGATGGTTGCTGGTGACAAGGGTGAAAAGGTGGCTCATGATGCCACTTAGACACATGAGGACAGCGCTGAGAAAAGATACAATCATCATGTCTCCACAAGGGCGGTGGTGGAGAGCACAATAGGTCTGCATAGAGTGAGATTCTGATGCCTGGATGCCTGTGGGGGCTGGGTGAGGGGGTGCCCTGCAATTTCCATCCAAGCACGTGTCACTAAATCATAGTGTGCTGTGCTCTGTATAATTTGCTCTTTCTAGGAGGGAGCCACTGTACCAGGAGGATACTGAGGCAGGCATACTCACCTCAGAGGGAGAATCCAATAATGAGTCTGACAGGGAGTCTGTGTAGGCATGTGGTGAGGACTTGGAGCCAGACATGAGGAACCAACCTCCAGGGAAGCAGGGACGCCAGGGAAGTCTTTGTTCAACCCTCCTTCGGCTAGGCTGCAAAGACTGGCTTTCTTTCTGAACCCAAGGGCACCACCTTCATCATGAACATCTCACACAAAACCATGCCATGACCCCAGTGTCACACCACTGCCTCTGTAATCATGTTTGCTGTCGCCACCATCTTTCACAAGGTACTGATGAGTCCAAAACCTATATCTTGTCAATTAATTGGCTGTCATCAGGGTTACTGTATCCTGCTTCCAAGAGTTGCTGACCAATCAGGAGGCTGCCAAATCAGCAAAGCCACCAGGAGTGATGGCCACTCCTGGGACTGCATGTGGAAGAGGAGTATATATTGCTGGTCATGCACCCTCACAATTAGGTGTCTGGAGGTGCTGAAACCAGCCAGGTAGGCTCCAGAGAGGGGGAGAATAACGTTGCTAAGGAAGGCAGCACCCCATGGGCTAAAGAGTGCATTTCATAGAATCATAGAATCCCTATAGTGCAGGAAGAGGCCATTCGGTATTGCTGCCTCACAATGCCAAGTACCCAGGTTTAATTCCGGCCTTGGGTGACTGTGTGGAGTTCTCCCTGTATCTGCACCAACTCTCCGACAGAGCACCTTACCGAGGTCCACTCATCTGCCCTATCCCTGTAACCCCACATATTTAACCCGCTAATCCCGCTAACCTACACATTTTCGGACCCCAAGCAGCAGTTTAGCATGGTCAAGCCACCTGACCTGTACATCTTTGGAGTGTGAGAGGAAACTGGAGCACCCGGAGGAAACACACGCAGACACGGGGAGAACGCGCAACTTCCACACAAACAGTCACCCAAGGTTGGAATTGAACCCGGGTCCCTGGCGCTGTGAGGCAGCGGTGCTAACCACTATGCCACCCTGCCGCCAATTTTGAATTTGTCAACTACCATTGAGAAGATGGAGGTGAACAAATGAATGTCTTCAAAGACTACTTCAGAGGGCATTTGAGAGCCAACCACGTTATTGTGGATCAGAAGTCTGGATTATCAATTTTATTCAAAGCTGGGTTACTTTGATTTTTGATGGACAAAGGTGTGAGGCAAAGGTTGTCCTCACAAATAGGCCAGGCTGTGTTAGGATTTCTGTTCCTAAAGGGCCTTTGTGAACCAGATGGGGGTTTTTTTAATGTCATCCATTGTCACCATTGCTAATACTCATTTTTTTTCCATTCCAAAGTTATTTAATGAATTGAATTCAAACTCTGTAGTTGCCGTGGTAGGATTTGAACTCATGGCTGCAGATCTTCAGGATAACTATTTTGTAACATAACCATGTTACCACATACAAAATGTAAAAAAAAAGCGGATTGTTTATCTGGTGGTCTCCCCACATATGAAGAAGCCCCATCACTGGTTAAAGTGCAGAAGAGGTGGGAAGAGTCCCCCATTTGGCCATGTACTTGCTCTGGGCAGGAAGACAACAGGCACATCACTCCTTGCCTTCCCATATTATTCATGGCCCTTTCCCTCCTCCAAACTCACTCTAACTAGACAGTTAAAATTCAGGCCATTGGTTTCACAGATAAATTCCAGCCATTGATTTCCCAGTTAGCACTGCTGCCTCACAGTGCCAAGGAGCCGGGTTCAATTCTGGCCTTGGGTCACTGTCTGTGACTAATAAATAAACTTTAACATCAGCAACGCTCCTATCTTTTATTGCCTGGAAAATTGCAGCAAAGTGCTTTTGCAGCACTGTTACTGAGATATGCCTAATTGGACTCACTCAAGTCAATGAGTTTGTGTGGAGTTTTCACATTCTCCCCATGTCTGCATGGGGTTTCTCTGGGTTCTCCGGTTTTTTCCCACAGTCCAAAGATATGCAGGTTAGGTGGATTGGCCATGGTAAATGCATGGGGTTACAGGAATAGGGTGAAGGGGAAGGCCTGGGTGGAATGCTCTTTTGGAGAGTCGGTGCTGACTCGATGGACTGGATGGTCTCTTTCTGCACTGTAGGGGTTCTATGGTTCTATAAAGGCTGAAATAGGAAGCTAGTATGGTTGGTAGTCCAAAAGGATGAGATCAAATCGATTGATGTGCCTGCTTCATTTGAACTTTTCTTGTGATTATTCAGGCTGTCCTCAGCCTCTATCTCCCAGCACTGGTACAGCCATCGATCTTATTGACTGGGAAGACTGTAAATTTAGCTCTACCTCACTGCCACTAAAAACATCACCAACACCACATTGCGGTGTTAATGTAAGACTACTTGTGACTAATAAATAAACTTTAACATCAGCAACGCTTCTATCTTTTATTGCCTGGAAAATTGCAGCAAAGTGCTTTTGCAGCACTGTTACTGAGATATGCCTAATTGGACACACTCAAGTCAATACTGAGATTTCTGTTTTCACCAGTGAATCTGAATTATTCAAAATTTGATTCAAAAATTCTAATGAGTCAGACCTGTAGCGTTACACTGCGTATCATTGCTAATAATATAATGCATGACTGAAGAGTAAAATTATCAGTTAAAAAGGCACTAGTGCAAATCAACTGCTGGGAAAAACTTCACAGTCCATTTGTAATATTGTACAGACCGTTAATAGGAAGTTGTCTCTTTCAAGTTGCAAATTAAACAGTGAATATATCACCAGAATCAGTGTGAGAACCAGTGGTGAGCTCCAGTAGGTTCCTGTTTCATGACTGCTGTTGGTATAATGCAGCCAAGCTTGCGAACACACTGCTAGATTTTGTGTTGCTGTGAAGAATAAATGACTCAGTGTGACTCTCGAATCAGATCCCAGTCTGATTCAGCAGACAGGTTTGCACAGTGTTCAGTAACGTTGGCAAGCCAGGTTTAAAAACCTGGATCTCCTGAAATGATAGACTGGATTTTACCACCCATCTGGGAACAAGCTAGGAGGTGGGACGGGGAGGATGTACAATGGCAAGGAAAGGTCTGCCTTCTTGCCAGTGACAGGGATGGTGGTGGACAGCCTTTCCACATAGAGGCTAATTGAGCCACTTAAGTGGTCAGTTAATAGCCCCTTTTCATTACCACTGGCATGCCACCATGTGGGGTGTTCAGCAGGCAAACCCAGTGGACATGGTGGGGCCCTCCTAATCTGGTGCTCTTTGGCCAATGTAGCCCCCTCCCCCTGGTGGCAATGGTCACCCCCACAACAACAGTGCCACCTGCCCTCAGCAGCACACCCCTGCCTGACTGTCTCAGTGACCCCGACCCCACCTACCTGGTCATTCCACTGCAAACTCTTTGTCCAGGTGCACTCCCAACAGTGACCATTATATCTGAGACTGCTGAGGCTGCTGGTCTTCTGATTGGTCACCAGCTCCTGCAGGCAGGTGACTATCGTTAATGATTGGCTGCCACTGACAGGATGGAGCCTGACAGTCCCGCAGACTACCGAAGTACGGTCTCTCCCCCCTCCCCACCACCACCAGCCTGCTTTCAGTCCCATCAGTTAAAAGAATCTTCATTCCCACGAGCTTTACTGACCCGGTAATTCAATTAAAATAGATGGAAGGAAGATCAGATGGGCCCAATTGAGGGTTTGCATAGAAATAAAAATCAAAGCTGAAGTGGGCTATTTGGCCCTTCAAGCCTGCTCCACCATTCAATGTGATCATGGCTGATCCTCCATCTCAACACCATACTATAGAAAATAGGAGCAGGAAAAATAGTTTAATGGTCACAATTACTGAGACTCATTTTTCAATTCCAGAATTATTAATTGAATTTAAATTCCACCAGCTGCTGTGGTGAGATTTGAACTGATGCCCCCAGAGTATAAACCTGGATTTTGGAGTAGCAGTCTAGTGACATTACCATTAGACAAAGAACAAAGACAAAGAACAGTACAGCACAGGAAACCCCCACAGACCACCCCCTCCCAGTCATTTCCATCATGGTATTGTAAATAATAGAACTTTTTAAAAAAACTTTACTATCCCATCTAGAAGTTGATTCCTATATTAATCACTCTTTGTATGAAGAAAGAATTCCCGCCATACATCCTAATCCTGTCATACATCCTAAATTTACCTGTATGCTCATTTGAACTTGTGTATCCTTAGCCTAATGTTATTTTCTGATGGTATCAGCTTTGGTTTAGTAATGGATGCCCAACTGCAGCACAACCCCCAGGCTAGAAATCTGAAGCTCACAACCCTCGGTTGACAATTGAGTGCAGTACTGAGTGAATGCTGCATTGTTGGGATCCTTTTCCTTGCGTCTGCTTACCTCCATTGGTGACGCTCCTGCCTCTACATCAGGCGATGTTGGCAGAGTAATTCATTTGTGCAGTGCAAAATCATCGAAGAATGTCTCACTGATACAAGCCCACAGCCCTGTCTGCCCATGGGATATTGGGTCCAGTTTGAATAGTGGAGATACACAAGTTAGTTTCTTCCCACTGTAAACACGTAGGCTGGGATTCTCCCAAAACAAAACTAAACGTCCAATGGGCTGGAGAACTGGAGAATTTCCCATCTGTTTTTTGGGCGTCCTTACCAGAATGAATCTCTGACTCTCAGTGCATCTCAGAATGCCTTCACGCCGGAAAGTGGGGGGTGGGGCCTCATTCTGCCCGAGAGGTTGGCAGCATAGTTCTCAGCGGGTCACTGCACATGCGTCAATCTGTCAGTGGGGAGACTGGCGCATGCGCATTGGCCCATCCTGCCTCCTAATCACTGGCCTCCTGACACCCCATCAATCGCTGGCCTACCCGGCCACTTCCCGCACAATCGTTGGCCTACCGGACCCCCCTCCCCAGGGCCAGTATGATCTCCCCCAGCGGGCCAGCCCTGATCTCCCCTACCCCCCACCTCCAATCTGCCAGGCTGGCACTGCCCAAGGTGCACCCCTCCTTGCCCCTGATGTCCCGGGGGGGGGGGGGGGGGGCCTCAATGACCTCTGTCCCCACCTGCAGGGCAGGGACACATGTTTCGTGTTAGTGGGGAGCAGTTGTAAACCCCGCTGGTAGGAACCTCTCCCAGTGGAGGGGGAGACACTCGTAGGCCCAGAAAATACCATCCCGGGCCCACGAATGATAGGGAAATATCAATTTTCATATGATAATCAGATCTGTGCCGATTTCTGATGCAGAGCTGATTGGACTTAAAGAAAAGGGCCTCGGAGACTTGCGATCAGCTGGATGCCCGTCACAAATCTAGTTGAAAGCCCCCTTGCTGATGTCTCCCAGCCCGCTGCGCTACTTGTGCAGCTCAGTGGGCTGGGAGGATCCCGGCCATAGTGTCACACAGAAGGAGTGCTGTATTCCTTTGGATAAAATAACCTTAAAGGACTCCACCAACCCCCTCCCCCCCGCCCCCCCCCCCCCACTCCACCCCCCCACGCCGCCTAACACAGTTCTCTGACCAAGGTGGTCTTCCCCCAGGTTTTCAAACTATTTTTTCTCTGTTGATATCCAGCGTTGGCTCAGGTTGATTTTTTTTAAACTTTTGCTCCCTTTGAAGAACACCGTAAGAAGTCTCACAACACCAGGTTGAAGTCCAACAGATTTATTTGGTAGCAAAAGCCACTCGCTTTCGGAGCGCTCGTTGCTCCTTCGTCAGGTGAGTGGGAGTTCTGTTCACAAACAGAGCAGATAAAGACACAAACTCAATTTACAAAATAATGATTGGAATGCGAGTCTTTACAGGTAATCAAGTCTTAAAGGTACAGACAATGTGAGTGGAGAGAGCGTTAAGCACAGGTTAAAGAGATGTGTATTATCTCCAGACAGGATAGTTAGTGAGATTTTGCAAGTCCAGGCAAGTCGTGGAGGTTACAGATAGTGTGACCCTTTGAAGAAGCCAGCTGGCTTCCTCTCCAGAGCCTCCGCCTAATAGAATTAGTAACATTTAGGAGTTTTCATGGGAGATACCTGACTCTCTGTTTACCCAGTATGGCCTTTTGTTTGAAGCATTACTGGGTGTGGAAATTGTACTGTTTATGGAAGTAGCCCAGCAATTCAAAGGTTTTGCTTTCAAATTCTATCATGGCCAGTTATGAGATTAGTAACAAATAGCACTCCTGTTTAGTCTGGCCTCGATGTAACTATGTGGTTGATTAATAATGCTCTCTCATCATGCTCTAATAGTTGCTAGAATCAGGCTTACTATCACAACCTCAGGTCAATGTATGTGGACTTGTCAATGTCATTAACATCCTGACAATACATTCATATTTCTGGAAAACAAAGAACAAAGAAAATTACAGCACAGGAACAGGCTCTTCAGCCCTCCAAGCCTGCACCGACCATGCTGCCCGACTGAACTCAAACCCCCTATCCTTCCGGGGACCATATCCTTCTATTCCCATCCTATTCATGTATTTGTTAAGGCACCCCTTAAAAGTACATGAATAAGATGGGAATAGAGGGATATGGTAAGATATGATTTGCCGATGAACCTAAATGTGTAATCAGGATGGAATTTGGCTCTTCCACAAACCCATTTTTCTCCTACTCATAAACTGGAATTGAATGACTTTCACAAGCTCCCATTAATATTACCCCTCATGCCATCCATTTGCTTTCTGCCCCATGTCTTTTGCTCTTGCCCATCCAACTACCTCTTCTGGAACTTCTGCCCGCAGCAAATTAAATTGAAGCTCAAGGATTCAAAAACAAACCCGATTTTTAACTTTGTGTTTTGAGAGGCCTTAAGTAACAGCAACTGCTGAGACTGGATATTTGCAGTAATTGCATGTATGCCTAGTCTGTATGCATATATTTTGCATTTACTTCATCAGTCACAGATGGATCACAGCAGGGATTGGGGAGCTGATGACAGGTGGGTGAAAAATCCATTCTGCTGGTTTTTCCAAGAATCTTATTGACCCTGATCCCAATTTGGTCTCAGTTTGACTCACTTGTAATAGGAAATTTCAAGCAAATCCACATTCTTTTAACCAAAGGTAATAAAGTATAGGAAATAAAAGAGCAGAGAGAACAAGTTTTGAGATCGAGAATTTTGGTGAAATTCTGTATAAATGTATATTGATGCTTGCAGTTTTAGAAATTTGTGTTTCGTGCCGATTGCAGTTAACAGATAGCAACACGCAATTCTCATGTTTCGCTCTATAGTGTGGGAACCTGTTTAACCACGGATGAGAATAGTTTGTGGAGGGCGCATAGGTTTTCACCACTTCCTCTGCTGATTAATAGCAGTCCTCGGATGGTCGTACTACTGTGTGGGAACCTCGCAGTGAGCAGCACAGGTTAGAGCTGAAATGAGTATTTGCCAATCAGTTTGTTTCACTGATGCAGACAGATATTGAAAGGTTCAAGAGTTCACCGTCTATCAAATATCTCCAGTTGAATCTGTACAGAAAAGGAGAAACTTTTCTGTCGGGATCTTGATTGGACCATGAGCATTTTGTTACCATAGAAACAGAATTTTGCAACTTAAAAGAAAAGGGAGGCACTACTACAGCGAACCTCATAACTCAGTTGCCTTCAGTTCTACCTTTACCCATAGCACTGACTGGCATTTATAATGCTTCAGAGAGTGATTCATATTAATTAGTGATAAACACGTACAGCATTTGCTTCAGTGGGAAATTGGACACAAATCCTCCTGTAAGGTAAGACTATCATCTTTTTATTTCTTGGTAATTTAATACATTTATTCATTTTTGAAAAAATTCTTCTTCCAAACTCTTTTTATTGGTCCACTGTCTAAAAGGGATGTTGATATTTCAGATGTCCTTTGTGTCTCTTCACTTGTTGCCTTCACCTGTGAAGGCAGTGTCCCGTGGGCAGGTTACAATTTCTTTAGTGTCGAGACCAGTTGGGTCATCCTTTAAACACAAGCTTAGGCAAAGAGGTCAGAGGGGACATCACAGACTAATCCAAATCTAGTCTTCAACCAATGTCCGCACAGGCATACGCTTTTCAACCGGGTTTACTAGATAGCCAACAGGAACAGGAACTATGGCTGAATATATCTTTGTTCCATTCCTGACTTACGATATTGAAGTGTCTCTGTTGCTGTTCATTTTCAGATCAGCCTTACTAAACAAGTGAAGCACTGACTGTGGGGAAATGTGGGACTATCACGTATGTACATACCAATACTCGATCAGATATTGCACTTACTCTCCAAAACTTCCAATTTTTTTAATAACAGGAAACATGTTAATTTCCTTTTTGTATCTTGATGTACCATAAGACAATTATGATCAGTTGTGGCAGAATGGTTAACACTGCTGCCTCACAGGGCCAGGGACCCAGGTTCGATTCCCGGCTTGGGTCACTGTTTGTGTGGAGTTTGCACATGCTCCCCGTGTCTGCACGGGTTTCCTCCGGGTGCTCCGGTTTCCTCCCACACTCCAAAGACATGCAGGTTTGGTTGATTGGCCATGCTAAATTGACCCTTAGTGTCAGGGGATTAGCAGGTAAATATGTGGGGTTACAGGGATAGGGCCTGGGTGGAATTGTTGTCGGTAAAGGCTTGATGGGCTAAATGGCCTTCGAATGCACTGTGGAGATTCTGTGATCTAATAAGCTCCAGTTGCAATTTAATAAGCACCCAAAACCTTTCTGTCAGCAAAGACAGGTATAATCATAGCCAACAAGAAGCAGTACAATTAACCTCAGTGTTCCATGGGAAATTAGCACCAGTGATTCTGATTCTGATTACTATCTCATTCTAGACATTGTGTTCAGGAAACCATGGGATAAATTTTAAAGTTTATAAAGTTTATTTATTAGTCGCAAGTAAGGCTTACATTAATACTGCAATGAAGTTACTGTGAAATTCCCCCAGTCGCCACAGCCTGGCACCTGTTCAGGTCCATGAACCTAACCAGCATGATTTTCAGAGTATGGAAGGAAACCAGAGCACCCGGAGGAAACCCACGCAGACATGGGGAGAACGTGCAAACTCCACACAGCGACCCAAGCCGGGAATCGAACCCAGGTCCCTGGTGTTGTGGGGCAGCAGTGTTAACTACTGTGCCACCGTGCCGCCCCACTGCATGAAATCAATGGAATGAAAATTGGATGTGTTTTATAACGAGCTGGCGGTGGGGTGGGGGGCAGGGGGTGGCAGGGGGTGGCATGGGGGAGGGTGTTAGGGAGTGGGGGGTGGGGGCAGGGGGTGGCATGGGGGAGGGCGTTAGGGAGTGGTGGGGGGGGGGGCAATCGCTGACTGCAAGGTGAAGACAAAAATGTTTATCTTTCTGCCCAGCGCAAGATTGACAACCTCCCTAATCACAGTGTTTAGTTCAAACAGACAGATTGTTCAGAATAGGTCCAATTCTCATTCATTTGGGTTTATGCCACTTTTCCAATTTCTGACCAGTTTCTGACCAGTTTTGATTGTGCCTCAGAGGTTATCTCTCCCGATTCCAAATAAATGCAACCGGTCTAAGAATAATTCCAAAAGTTGGCTATAAATATGACCATGCTCAAAAAATATTAATTCCAAATTGAGATTTCCAGATTGAATAAGATTAAAATTTGCAGTTCATTGACATTACTACAAGATGTCATGAAATGAGTCGGTGTTGTTTGTAACTCTCATGTTCACTATGATCAGTGCCGCCTTGTTAGAGAGTGAATATCATCACCTACAAATATAGGTTCTTAACATGGAAAGGAAAGCAAGTTGAGGTGTCCTTTTGATAGTACTACATTGAGCTGAGAAATAACACAACTGTTAGGTCCTTTATTTTCACTTTGAAGAGTTACCATTGCCAGATTAGTTGAGTAAGAACTAAAGCAGACCTTGGCAGTCAATCCTAGGTCATTTCTCAATAACTCTTAATAAAACTACAAACTGACATTTGTAATCTTTAAGTCTGAAAACAACTTTTAATGTGAGGATTTGCGAAGAAAATCCTTGTTTTGCCCACTCTGCCAATTCAACCTCCAAAGGCAGCTTTGACATATCTAACAGCCAATCCAATGACCCAGAGGGGCCAAAAGAGGTGGGGGAGTAGCAATATTAGTTGGAGAGCATATTACAGCGGTGCAGAGGGGGGACAATTCAGAGGGGTCGTGTAACAAGTCACTCTGGGTGGAGCTTAGAAATAGGAAGGGCGCAGTCACTATGTTGGGGGTATACTACAGGCCCCCCAACAGCCCGAGGGAAGTGGAAGAATGGATATGTCAGGAGATACTGGATAGGTGCAGGAAAAATAGGGTTGTTGTAGTGGGAGACTTCAATTTCCCGGTATAGACTGGAAACCGCTGAGAGCTGGGACTCTGAATGGGGAGGAATTTGTAAAATGCGTACAGGAGGGTTCTTTGGAACAATATGTAGATAGCCCGACGAGAGAGGGGGCTATACTGGACCTAGTACTGGGGAATGAGCCCGGTCAGGTCTTCAAAGTTTCGGTAGGGGAACATGTGGCAAATAGTGACCACAATTCTGTTAGCTTTAGGATAGTGATGGAAAAGGATGAGTGGTGTCCCAAGGGTAAGGTGTTGGATTGGGGGAAGGCTAACTTCAGTGGGATTAGGCAGAAATTGGCAGCTCTTGATTGGGAGAGGCTGTTTGAGGGTAAATCCACATCTGGCATGTGGGAGTCTTTTAAGGAACAGTTGTTAGGGCTGCAGGGCAGGCGTGTGCCTGTAAAAAAGAAGGATAGGAAGAGTAGGATTCGAGAACCGTGGATAACCAAGGAAATTGAGGGACTGGTCAAAAAGAAAAGAGAGGCGTATGTTAGGTCCAGGCAGCTAAAAACGGAGGGAGCTCTGGAGGAATACAAAGAAAGTAGGAAAGAACTCAAACGGGGAATTAGAAGGGCAAAAAGGGGTCACGAAATGTCCTTGGCAGACAGGATTAAGGAGAATCCCAAGGCATTTTATTCATATGTTAGGAACAAAAGGGTTGTCAGGGAAAAAATCGGACCTCTCAGGGACAAAAGTGGGGAATTATGCTTGAAGCCCAAAGAAGTAGGGGAGATCCTAAATGAATACTTTGCGTCGGTATTCACAAAGGAGGGGGATGTGTTGACTGGGAGTGTCTCAGAGGGGAGTGTTGAACCGTTGGAGAAAATCTCCATTACAAGGGAGGAAGTGTTAGGTTTGTTAGAGAATATAAAGACTGACAAATCCCCAGGGCCTGATGGAATCTATCCAAGGCTGCTCAGGGAGACGAGAGATGAAATCGCTGGGCCTCTGACGCAAATCTTTGTCTCGTCACTGGACACAGGTGAGGTCCCAGAGGATTGGAGGATAGCTAATGTGGTCCCGTTATTTAAGAAGGGTAGGAAGGATAACCCGGGTAATTATAGGCCGGTGAGCTTGACGTCCGTGGTGGGGAAATTGTTGGAGAAAATTCTTAGAGATAGGATGTATGCGCATTTAGAAAGGAATAAACTCATTAACGATAGTCAGCATGGTTTTGTGAGAGGGAGGTCATGCCTCACTAACCTGGTGGAGTTTTTTGAAGAAGTGACTAGAATGGTTGACGAGGGAAGGGCCGTGGATTTCGTCTATATGGACTTTAGTAAAGCGTTTGACAAAGTCCCTCATGGTAGGTTGGTGCAAAAGGTTGGATCTCATGGGATAAAGGGGGAGGTGGCTAGATGGGTGGAGAACTGGCTTGGTCACAGAAGACAGAGGGTGGTAGTGGAAGGGTCTTTTTCCGGCTGGATGCCTGTGAGTAGTGGTGTTCCGCAGGGCTCTGTATTGGGACCTCTGCTGTTTGTGATTTATATAAACGATCTGGAAGAAGGTGTAACTGGGGTGATCAGTAAGTTTGCGGACTTAGGGACTTTGGCAGGACTTGCAGATAGTGAGGAGCATTGTCAGAGGCTACAGAAGGATATAGATAGGCTGGAAATTTGGGCAAAGAAATGGCAGATGGAGTTCAATCCTGATAAATGCGAAGTGATGCATTTTGGTAGAAATAATGTAGGGAAGAGCTACACGATAAATGGCAGAACCATAAAGGGTGTAGATACGCAGAGGGACCTGGGTGTGCAAGTCCACAGATCCTTGAAGGTGACGTCACAGGTGGAGAAGGTGGTGAAGAAGGCATATGGCATGCTTGCCTTTATAGGACGGGGCATAGAGTATAAAAGTTGGGGTCTGATGTTGCAGATGTATAGAACGTTGGTTCGGCCGCATTTGGAATACTGCGTCCAGTTCTGGTCGCCACACTACCAGAAGGACGTGGAGGCTTTGGAGAGAGTACAGAGGAGGTTTACCAGGATGTTGCCTGGTATGGAGGGGCTTAGTTATGAGGAGAGATTGGGTAAACTGGGGTTGTTCTCCCTGGAAAGACGGAGGATGAGGGGAGACTTCAATAGAGGTGTATAAAATTATGAAAGGCATAGATAGGGTGAACGGTGGGAAGCTTTTCCCCAGGTCGGTGTTGACGTTCACGAGGGGTCATAGGTTCAAGGTGAAGGGGGGGAGGTTTAACACAGATATCAGAAGGACATATTTTACACAGAAGGCGGTGGGGGCCTGGAATGCGCTGCCAGGCAAGGTGGTGGAGGCGGACACACTGGGAACGTTTAAGATTTATCTAGATAGCCACATGAACGGAGTGGGAATGGAGGGATACAAAAGAATGGTCGAGTTTGGACCAGGGAGCGACACGGGCTTGGAAGGCCGAAGGGCCTGTTCCTGTGCTGTATTGTTCTTTGTTCTTTGTTCACTGTCTGGGGTCAACACAGAATTCATTGTCCACTCGAGTGAGTTGCTAGAGATTTGCCATTGGATACATTCCTGTCTTTTGTGGGTGCGGCAACTCGCTCAAAAAGCCAATCCATTCAAAGTCATCCTAGACATCAAGCACTGGCAGGCTATTTGATCCAGCTATTACACAGGTGACACGGTGGTACAGTGGTTAGCACTGCTGCCCCACAGCAACAAGGACCAGGGCTCAATTCCAGCCTTGGGTGACTGTGTGGAGTTTGCACATTCTCCCCATTTGTGCGTGGGTTTCCTCCAGGAGCTCCGGTTTCCTCCCACAGTCCCAGGATATGTGGCTTAGGGGGAATTATTGGGGTAAATATGTGGGGTTACGGGGATAGGGCCTGGGTAGGATGCTCTGTTGGAGAGTCGGTGCAGACTCAATCGGCTGAATGGCCTCCTTTTACACTGTAGGGATTCTATTCCATGATTACCTAATGTACAACGTTCAGCACTGATTAATCTGACAATCAGTATGGGAGCAATAGGTGATCTTCCTCCCTTCACCCTGGTAAAATTGAAGCCAATTAAAATTCCCATAACACTAAGTGGAGATCAGTTAACGTAGCAAGGCTCAGAGATAAAGCACAGGGTGTTTCTGGTCTGAATGGTGGAGTACACACCACATCGGTATTGCCATTTATACAATCCCCACCAGAGGGGTTGCACTATTGCACAAGGTGAGCTGAAAGAGTAAAAGGTTAAATAAGCTTCAATATAATGTACCAACTATTCATCTCATGTAATAACTGATGGTGTCCATATCTAGATCCAGCAATCTACACTATAAACTGCTTCAAATGATTGATTGAATTTCAGGTGAAGGATGGCATTTTCTTAACCTTTGTGTTTCACAGATATTTCTCCCTGCCCTTGCCTCACCTCTATGTTTTGGTTCCTGACTGGGGAACATTCCTTCGCTTCCAGGCTGCTTCCCTGGGTCTTGCCCCAGTGGTCATTCTTCCTACCTACACTGTTATGGTGAATGTCAACAGGCTCCTTCCTGTGTGGGGGGTGGGGGAGGGGATCATGGCTGAATCCAGATTTGGCATCACACCCCAAGAACATGCATTTCCAACAGAGGTCCCTGGGAAAGCAAGACTTTTAATCTTCCTGATGCGGTGTTGTTGACACAGAATGTAAAGTCCCTTCCTGGGGAGAGAGTCTTGGCCCAGCACAGGCCTGAGATTGAGCCCAGAGCCGTATTTGTCTTTATATACGTTACGCCTCTGTGAAGCACCTTGAAACACTTTTCCACGTTAAAGTTTCTATAGCCTCGTGTGGAATCGGCCTGTTGGGTGAAATGACCTGGGACAGAACTTATTTTTCCAAACAATGGTAAAGTGCCAGGGTCTGACTGAAAACCAATGTGATTCTCTCAAGAAATACAGTCAATATTTGCAGACCAGATTCTCTGGCACTTTGGGAGCATGGTTGATGCCATCACTCTGGCAGGATAAAGCTGGCAAGGCTGGATCCACAGAGATTGGGGCACTGTCTTTAAAGGGTGCCCTGATCAGCGATTAAAATTCGTTTCCCCAAGCTCCCCCACAGCAGTATCTGGAGGCAATCTCCCCCTTCTCAACCATCGTCCTCCCCTTCCCCTCCCATTGATGGCATTCCCTCCCCCCTCCCCCACTTGCTGTAATTGGGGCTCTCCTGGTTGCCTCCTCCCTTGCTGTGATCATGTCCCTCCCCCTCCCATCCCCACATTAGAGAAAGGTTACCCCCTGCCAGATCCCTGCTGGCATTTCCCCCTTCATGCGCCCTCCTTCAGGTGCCCCTGGAGCCTCCAGGCACCTCCACGACCCAGGTGGCCATCACGACTCATTTTCAAAAAAAAAACCAGTTGTGATTTGCGCCAGCGTAACATTACGCCACCAGGCTGGGCGGGGGGGGGGGTGGGTGTAGTTGGTGGTGGTCGGGGTGCTGGTGGGATGCAGGGAATGGGTGGTGGAGGATTCAATATGATTGGTTGCTGTGGCGTAAAGCCATTCAATGATATTAATATTTATTAAATGTAATGCAAGTCTGCAAAGGCATGAACCTGACTACACCACCAGCAGGTGACGGGGAAGATCTCAAACCGAGATCTCACCGGTGCACATCCCGTTTTTACCCTTTCATGAGATTTAGCGACCATAGCGGGATTTGTGCCCATGGGGAACGGGGCTGCTAGATCTCGCCCCTGGTTTCTGCTGTAGAAGTTTGTTGTTGTAGTAATAAGCATGGTAACATGGCTCAACAACTTACTGCTTTAAAAAGCTGAAAAGCACACAGAAGAAGCCACTCAGATGAAACGTTTTAAACACAGTTCAAAATACAAGACCAGAAGCATGAAATTAAGAATCCAGGTTGGCCCAAAAATGGGGCTGGATTTTACCAGTACTCCCTTCCTGAACCACCCCGTCCCCCAAACCAGCTGCCCTGCAATGACATTAGAATGCTTTCAGAGTGAGGACTTTTGCCTCCATCCAGGGGGAAGTCCCACCCGAGAGTGCAGCCAGTCAATTTGATTGGTCAGCAGCTCTCTATACAGTCTCTGTATAGAATCCCTAGCAGGAGGCCATTTGGCCCATCAAGCACCAACAACAATCTCACCCAGGCGCTATCCCCGTAACCCCACATATTTACCCTGCTAATCCCCTGACACTAAAGGGCAATTTAACGTGGCCAATCCACCGAACCCACACATCTTTGAACTGTGAGAGGAAACCGGAGCGCCTGGAGGAAACCCATGCAGACATGGGGAAAATGTGTGAGGCCAGAATTGAACCTGGGTCCCTGATGCTGTGAGGCAGCAAATGCTAACCACTGTGCCACCGTGCCACCTATGTATAGTTCCAACACCGCCAGCTTTGAACAGTGGCCACTGCTGGGACTAAAGGTAGTTCCCCAGGAGGAAGAAATGATGGAGGTTAGACTTAAAGCTGAGTCTAGGCGTGGGATTTTCCCATCCTGCCTACCGCATAGCAGGCAGGACCGTGCAAAGGTCTGTTGACCTCAGGCAGAATTTCCGGGCTTGGGTCAAGGGCAACCGGAAAATCCCACCCCGGGAGTTTGGACCGGTCAGGTTGGCAGAAGTGAAAACTGCAGTGTTATTCTTCTGGTGAAACAAATTAAACTAATTTAAATAAACTGAGGGACAAAGCCAGGAAGGTAGCCCCTTTAAGGTGGGGAGTGAGGGGGCACCCAAAACAAAAACAAACTGTAAATGAAACTTAAAGCATCAAATCAAAAGGTGATGAAAGGGGTTGATAACACACTCCAGTCCCTACGGTTCCCAGTGAGCATGGAAGATCCCAGTGGTGCCCATGGACACCGCAAGCTCCTTCTCCAGGAACATCCAGCCGCGATAGAGGGGCAGACAGTCAGGTCAGATAACCCCCTCGGTCGCCAGCTGTCTGGACCCATTGATGGCGAGTTTGCCCAGAAAGCTGCAGTGCCAGCATGATGAAAGCTGCCACAGGTAAAAGAGGAACAGAGGTGAAATAAGGCCCTTAAGTGGCTATTAATTGCCTAAGGCCTAGGGTCAGGTAGGCTGGCTGAATCCTTTTCCGCTCATTGTAACCCGGGAGACAGCTTGGGGGTAGTGGGAAGGCCACTTTATTTTATGAGCCCGCCTCCCTCCCGCCTTCAAATGCGCCACCGTGTGTATGGGGGGTGGGGCATAAAATCCAGCCTATGGTACGATTACGATATTACCCTCACTGGAAAATAACTGACTTTAATTTAAAAACTGTAAACATAATTAATAGTTGTATTCGATTGAATTAAGCTTTTACAAGCTGACACCTATTTTCTCTGTGACTGACATTTGCATGAAGTAAGGTTAAAGTCACTCGCATAAAACTTCAAAACTGTCAGTTATGTGAGGGAGGCAAAATCACTACTGCCTCAAAGTCAAAAAAAAAATTAGCACTTAGAAATATCCAGTGTGTTCCTGGGATCTCTGAACTCAGCGCAACCTCTAGAGAAACAATGTTAACGGCTATCATTTCCCCAGGGTCTTCTAATCCACTGCTAGGATTCCGGAGAAGCCTTGTGGAAATTAAACATGTAGGCCTATCAGGTTAACAAGATTATTATGAATGAAGAAGGCCATTCACTCCATCTTTGTTGATTCTTTGAGAACTATACCATTGCAGCATCTAATTAATTCTTAAATGATCTCAGGTTCTATTCTTCCATGAGGTTGTCCGGAAGCGTATTCCAGAAGTTGATCACTTTGTTAGTTCAAAGTCACAAATGGGATCCTGGGTCAGAAGAGGGCAAAGGGAGCACCCAAAGAGATTGCATCTCAAGAAGATGCGTGTGCAGTGATGAGGTGGTTCGGGATCAGCCAGGGAGGATTAGTGCGGTGGGGAGAAGACTGGGGAGAGCACGCAGTCTTATTTAACTGAGGAACCAATTCCTGAGACCAGGTCAGTCAACCCTCCACCCCAGACACCAGATGTGGAGTTGGGAGTTTGGGATAGGCTGATCCTGAGGGATCAGGTTTGAGAGGTCAAGTGGGAGGGTTAAAGTGGGGTTCAACCTTGGGAGGATTATGTCTCTGATGGACACTGGGGACTGTAGTTTCAGCACGGTGAAATCTGCCAAGTTACCAGCCTTCCCCTGCCACAGGTTCAACTCCCCTTTTTGTGCTCCCTCTAGTGTTTGAATGTACCACTTTAGTCTCAGTGATCAGACTGAGCACAATAATTAAGGTGTGGTCTGACCCAGAGCACAAGACAGTTTGATGGCATCCTTTGATTTGCATTCTACTGTTCCAGCCGCGCTCGCCCCAAAACTGGAAAATCCCCCTCCCCTCCACCTCCCTCCACTCCTCCCCCCTCCCCTCCCAACCCCTCCCCCCCGCAACCCTCTCCCACTCCATCCCCCCCTCCCAACCCCTCTCCTCCCCCCTCCCCTCCCAACCCCTCACCCACCTCCCCTTCCTCCCTCCCACTCCCTCCCCATCCCCCTCTCCTCCCCATCCCCCTCTCCTCCCCCATCCCCCCACCCACCCCCCTCCCCCCGCCTACCCCCCTTCCCCCCGCCTAACCCCTCCTACCCACTCCCCTTCCCCCCTCCCACCCCCTCCCCTTCCCCCTCCCACACCCTCCCCTTCCCCCCTCCCACTCCCTCCCCTTCCCCCCCCCACTCCCTCCCCTCCCCCCTCCCCGCTCTCTCCCCCTCCACCGCCTCCCCC